>NC_136674.1:8398234-8990734 GCF_903797595.1 Erithacus rubecula
AAGAAAGAGAAGAAAGAAAGAAAGAAAGAAAGAAAGAAAGAAAGAAAGAAAGAAAGAAAGAAAGAAAGAAAGAAAGAAAGAAAGAAAGAAAGAAAGAAAGAAAGAAAGAAAGAAAGAAAGAAATGTAACATGGTATTGGATCCCAGAAACCTGGAATTTTTGAGCTTTCTGTGCTTTCTGACACTGACCCCCAGGAGAATACTGCTTTTGACCTGAGGCCTTGGAGAAGCTTCCAAATTTGAGTGATGGAATTAAAATTATATGTGTAGTTAAAATAGAAGTGTGTGATTTCACATGGTGAAGAGTTTTGAATTTGAGGTTTTAAAATATAGTAATAGGTGTGGGACAAGATGGAGGATTTTGGATGTTGCCTCTTTCTATCCTCTTATTCCTTCTTCTTCATGGTTTCAGGCAGTAGTTTTTGGTTGCACAGTCAGTGCTGCACTGAGGGTCACAGGAGTTTAGTTATTGTCTCAAAAGTATAAATAATCTAGGTGTTAGTTCTTTATTGAACTGTTTAGCTTTAAAAGACCTTGTAACTAGCTAGATTAGCTCCATTTTGCTTCCTTTTAGGTGGTTGTTAGAAATGTTGCAGAACTTTAGATAAGATTTAATAAACATCTGAGCCCAAACATGAGAAAATTTGTCTCCTTCGTGTTTTTAACTCTGACTCTGAGTGAAGACAGAAGAAACTTGAGACAAGCCACTAATTAAGAGGTGCAAATACCACATTTACAGCGTGGCTCTGCCTGTAGTAGGTACAGCAGCTCAGAGCAGTGCTCTTTGGTCAGGCAGCTGTACACCCCATACAGGAACAGCTTTGGCCATGGGCTGTGAAGGGTGAGCACACTGTCAAACAAAGCCAGCTTTGGCTGAGCAGAGACATGATTGCTCTTTCTAAGCCCACAGGGAGGAAGGCAGTTCATGCTGCAGTGGTGAAGAGCCCTTGAAGAGAAGAAATAGGTATAGACTGGCCATCAATAAACTAGAAACCACAGGCTGCCACAGGAAGGAAGCTCTGGAGCAGCAGGAGTGTGGGATGTGCACTTAGCCAGTCTTACAACAAAGCTGCTCTGTTTCTGAAAGGGCTTGTCTGGCAGGGCTGCTTCCTGCAATCACAGGGATTTCACCAGAGGCACAGGAGGCTGGAGTTACACCCCAGCCTGAACAGACCCCCAGACCTGGGGTGTTCACATTGCCTGGGGCAGGGCTTGCCAAACAGTGCCTGCAAGGTTGAATCAAGGCAGGCTGTGGGATGGGGGAGGTTTCTGCAGAGAGAAGCACCAAGCTGTGAGGAAACAAGGTTTGTTTAATGTTTCTGGATATTGTGGGAGTAGCAATTATACCCTGGGATGAGGAAAGAGCTGCTGGCCCCTCCAATTCATTCCTCAGTGTCCTCAGGAATATCTAAAGCTGTCAGCATGGTCTTCACCAGGGTCTGGGTGTAAGTGTTGTTAATTCAATGACAATACTACTCTCTTTGGAAGAACCTTCCTCTTTTGGCTCTTCACCCTGCCAGTCTCCCATTTGAGACAGCCCAGCAGAGAATGAAATGAAGGGTAAAAAGCTTGCTTGCTTTCATTTGAAGAAAAAACTTGTGAAGCTTTGGGCAGAAGAATATTTCCATTTTAATATCTGCTTTTCTCTTTGTCAGTGTGTGGTGTGGTAATTCATAGAAACATGGAATTTTTATTTTCCAGATCAAGAGTCAGCTTAGCAGGGGCCCAGATTCTTGGTCATTTTGAGGTTTGGATTCCCACACCATACCAACCTATCTTCTCAGGCACTAGGTCATTTCATGTCCCATTGTGCTGTTTAATACTTTATAAACCACCTGTCTCTGAAAGTACATCATACATATGAAATGGAAATTTCCTTCTGACTTTTGGTCTTAACACAACAGAGAAAATAAATCAGAAACAAACTTACAGGCCCTGTATCTTGCATGGCACAAAATTGTTCCATCTTGT
This sequence comes from Erithacus rubecula, assembly GCF_903797595.1. Lineage (NCBI taxonomy): Eukaryota > Metazoa > Chordata > Aves > Passeriformes > Muscicapidae > Erithacus > Erithacus rubecula. Next base: position 8,400,205 of record NC_136674.1, read on the forward strand.
ATCTTCTGATTTTTTTCCCCACCTCCCTGAAATTCTCTTACCTACTGACACAGTGAGAACTACAAGCTGTGAAAAATCAGTATTTATGTTACATATTTCTGACAAGCCCTGGTATTATCCAGGGAACAATCCACTACTTACACAAGGAGAGATGAGAGCATGTGCCTTTAACTCATGTTAACTCACCGTGATTTCAAATATAAACACTTCACAGAAGTGGGTGAGCAGAATTGAAGGCATTAGGATTCTGTCATGTCCTGTTACAGTCAACCTTCACATTGTAGTCTACTTCTGAAAATAAGGAACAGTGGGGCTTTGATCCAGTCATTTTTGGCTGAGCTACACAGCTGTTTTGCTATTGAAATATTTCAAAGAAACAACTTTTTTTTTTTTTTTTTTTAATATTTCCCAGGAGGGAAATATCCTCCCAAATCTTTTAAGAAACTGCTAGATCCTAAGTTAGGTCCAATAGTGTCTGGTTACCTGGGACCAGATTTGGATAAGCCTTTAGGACAGAAGCCCAGACAGATTTCTGGACACAGATAGCCAGGTCTCTGGTGAGATTAGAACTGCTTTCTGAAGGTGATGGAGAGGGGCTTCCAGGATAAATTTCCAGTCCCAGAATCATCAATGATGTGTCAGGAGTGCTGAGGGCCTGTCTGCCCTTGCCCAGTGTTGCAGGGATGGTCTGGGTGAACAGACAGAGCTGCAGCCTGGTCATAAACCTCTCCTCTATCCATCACTGACAGCCCTTCAAGGGCCTGGGCACCCCTGTGGGGTCAAGGGCAAGCACTGATGGGATCCCCTTTGGCCTCACAGAACACCCAGCTGTGTTAGAGCCACCTGAAGTGCTACCAAAACCAAAGAGAATTGCAGCATGGAGCACTCAGTGTGAGCAGGCACTGAGCCCAGAACCTGGGCTGGGTTTTGGAACCAAGGAGAATAGACCCCTCTTTATTTTTTTTGAAAATCCATCATCTTTACCCTCTCATCTTCACATCTCTGATCACAGAATCCCTGTTTGAGGAGGAATCACTACTTTGGGGCAGCCAGCCCTGCCCCTCCTATCTCAGCTCACAAATCCTGCATGCTTTGATGAGCTGCTCACAGAGAAAGTTTCTGATGTGTCTGTGTGCTGGTAGGAGGGAGGCCCAAAGCAAATCAAGTTATCCATGACATCAAGACACACTTGCAAAAACAATTTTAATCAATTACAACTACAATTGCATGCTGAACAAGCTGCAACTGAGTTGTCTTATGTACCAGCTGATCATATTGGGCATGTAAGATTAAATTAAAGTTTTCTAATTGCGTTTAGGAACATACAAAATACTACAGTCTAAAGTGTATCAAATTAATTCTTCAGGCGTAGCCTAATTGGATGGAAATTGATTTATCATGTTTGGACCAAATGAGCCAGTAAGGCATGACTGGTGCAGGCGAGGTAGGAGAACAACGTCTGTGTCAGTAATGCTTAGAGAAAAGAGAATGTCTGCAAGAAATGAAGGGTGTTGTGCTGAAAAGTCTGTCTGAAGAGGGAAGAAATGATACATTCAGAGTTCCCATTGTTCATGCACACAAAGTGACTGAAAAGCCTTTGGTGATTTCTGAAACTCCAGGAGATAGTTAGGTCAGCAAGGGAGGGAGAAAATTACTTTTTTAGGCTTTGTAAATATTATTGTTCTGTTAAAGGAGATTATCTGCTGATCAAGCCATTATAATAATGCATTGTCAAAATGGGGATAAAACTGCTCCTTTGTAAGAGTTGTGCAGAATCTTTAGACAGCCAGGCACTCAGGCCAGGCTGGAAGGATTAACAGGAAAGGGCAGGCTCTCTGTAGGAAACAGCCTATTTTAGATTAGTTTCCATATCTTTTTTAAGTTCTCTATAGACCTGATCAAACTCTGTAGCACTTGCCTGTAGTAATGGCACAGAAAGCTTTTGAATTTATCTCCCCAATTCACCTTTTGCATAAGGAGAATATTCCCTCTCATTAATATACATTTAGCCTTATTCTGGCTGAGGAATGCAGAGCCTGGTGATCTGCAGATGTCATGGCCCAAAAAACATTTGCCAGGGGAAAATGTGTGCTGTAGACTGGGGGTGGGTAACAGGGAACCTCTGTGGGTTATCTGGGCACAGCAAAGGTGGAGATGTGGTGTTGGTGTTCTGCCTTGCACAGTCCCAGATCTGACTGAATGCTTTGGAGTGTGAGAAAGCACAAACATTGTGGTCTAACAGCAAATCCATCTTTTTTGTAGTTTACTACTGGAGGACAAGGGTGTCACAGCCCCTGTGGAGGCAGGGAACTGTGGACATGCAAATAACATCTAACATTTCTGAATTCAGGACACAGTCTTTTTTAATCAGTAGTTCCCTTTTTGGAGGCAGAGGAAATGTCAGCAATAATAGAAATGAGTGGTTCTGCTGTTGTCCCCCTCCTAAAGGCTGGAATTACCTTCTGGGTATTCCCTCTATAGGTATCTTCCCTCTGTCTCAACATCCACTTATGAGGGACTGAATATTTCCCATTTACCCAAATATTGTATCAGAAAAGAGGATTTTCATACTGAACAAACTGATTCAGATTGGCTATTGTACATTTTCAAGAGATGCTTAATACTATTAATAATATGAGTAAAATTAAATTTACTTATCACAATGAGAGGAAGAAGAATGAAGTTTATTAAATCTCCCCACCAAAAGCTCTGACTTACTGAAAATAACAAGTCTTCATTAAGAAGAAGCTGATTTGCTCTAAGAAATTGCTTTGCCTGTGTAAATGGGCTGATTGCTCTGGCTGTGAGCAGCACACAGAATGTCTCCTGGAGAAGAGCAGGGTTGTGCTTTTTGGAATTTTTTCCACATATCTTCTTCTTTTTCTGCTCTCCCCAGAGTGAAATGAAAGCTTTAAGCTATTAAAAATATATTAAAATTAATTAATTAAAATATTAAGTGGAAAATTAGAGGTATAGACACTGAAACTGAGGGGAGATAGTGCTGCCCCTCCCAGGGAAGGTCCAGCTCTGACCTTTGTGGTCCAAAAGCCAGTGAGGGGCTGAACAATTCAATGACTTTCTATCAAAGAGGACACAACATTTCCTGGGCAGGTTATTCTCAGCATAGCTATTAAACAGCTGTGGAAAATTCACATACTCCCAAACTTGGCCCTGACCCTGAAGTTTGTGGTAGGGTACCTTGTGAACCTTGTCAAGCAAAGATTGTGCAGTAAAGCAGAGAAAGGGCATGGGTCAGATTTGCTTCCATTTCTTGTTAGTTTTCCCCTTATCTGTGGGTTTCCAGAGGAAATTCAGGCAAAGCAAGTCTTGTCAGCTGGCTCATGGAGCACCAAAGCACAGTGTAAAGCAGGGTGCAGTGAGGGTTTGTGTGTCTCATGTGCAATGCCTTTACAGAACTTCTGTGTCATTGTCCTCTAAGCCTTTTCCTAAGGCCACTGGCATCCCAAAATAACCACAGCCCAAAGTGGGATATTCCACCTTTTAACTCTGACACCCTGAATGATATTTTCCATCAGTAGGGAGAACCTGGCTGCTGAATGCAGCTAAATACCATGGGGAGCCCGTGGCACACAGCAGAGCTGGCAGCTGCAATGCAACAACATGCTCTGACAAAATTTCAGTAGATGTACACTTTCACACCCAATTTCTTCTTAGAAAATCATCTTCAGTATTCAAGGTGTTGTTTTCCTCTGCTCAGAGAAGAGAACAGCCTTTAGCTATTTGTAAGACATGCATTTAGATTTTTTAGTCAGTGCTGTCAAACACACAATATCAATTGGTAATATGGATTTGTGTTGTAGATATATGTGGCCAGAGCCCAAACTGTGCCATGCCATGGCTTGGAAATGGGACATCTCCTGCCCAGCCAAGCTGTGCTTTGTGGTTTTTGGGAAGGCAGCAATTTTGCAAGCTGAAGATGCACCACTGATATAACTGTGCAAAGCTTCACCAAAGCCTCTGGCTCTGCTGTGCTCTGTATCAGCCTTGGATCATCCCCAGAGCCTTAAAATGTTCCTGTGAATGACTCTGAACCCATCCTCTCCTCAAGTGAAGCCAGCCCAGAACAGAAATTGAAAAGCAGAAGGAAAAGGCCAGAGACAGACACAGATCAGAGCAATCTGATGCTGTAAAAGTAAATCCCTGTGGAGGCTTCTGGGATTATTTAAAGGAGGTGGTAAATGCCTCAGAATAAAAACATAACAGTTCAGAATCACCAGCTGTGTTTTCCTTCCTATGATCTGACAATGCTTGTGTGCTGTGTCTGACAATGAAAACAGAGCAAAATTCTGCTGCTGGAGTTCACAGGTTTCCAGATTTCTGGGCAATGAGACACTCTTGAGGGAGAAGCTATCCTACCTCCTACCTGATTCCTCCTCAGCAGCCTGTTCTGGGGTCACTGAGTGCCAGCCTCGTGGATTCACTGACTTTTCAAGTAAATGCTGTCGTTATAAATGCTTAGTAATAGCTGCTGCAGAGGTGACTAATACATGTATCAAATGGTTATGTGCATAATGGGAGCTGACACTGGAAGGCATTCATAAGCAGCCTGTGCCTCTGCTGCTCTCATAATAATCTGTACAAATTGATTAGCTACTTATCCAAACACCCTTTACCTAACCCCTTAGAAGCTGTTCATAAATACACCTCTAATACAAACCACTCTCCCTCAGCTGCTTTTCTGGCCTTGGACACAGTGCAAGAGGAATCAAGTGCATTAATCCCTTGGAACTGATAACCACAATGCTGAGTTTGCATGTGGACCCTGCAGAGTTCAGTAAGGTTTCTGTGGGATCAGGAGCTGGCTGTATGAGCAATTGTATGGTCCCCATGCATCACTGCACACCAGCACAGGGCTGCTCTGGCACAGAAAATAGGGCAGAATGTGCCCAGTGGCACAGGATTTCTCCCAGTGGCACAGAATTTCTCCCAGTGGCACAGGATTTCTCCCAGCAGCATAGAATTTCTCCCAGCAGCACAGAATTTCTCCCAGTGGCACAGGATTTCTCCCAGCAGCATAGAATTTCTCCCAGCAGCACAGAATTTCTCCCAGTAGCACAGGATTTCTCCCAGTAGCACAGGATTTCTCCCATCAGTACAGGATTTCTCCCATCAGCACAGGAGTTCTCCATCAGTACAGGATTTCTCCCAGCAGCACAGGAGTTCTCCATCAGTACAGGATTTCTCCCAGCAGCACAGGAGTTCTCCATCAGTACAGGATTTCTCCCAGCAGCACAGAATTTCTCCCAGCAGCACAGGATTTCTACCAGCAGCACAGGATTTTTTTCCAGTAACAGAGTTTTCTCCCAGTAACACAGTATTTCTCCCAGCAGCACAGGATTTTTTCCCAGTAACACAGTTTTCTCCCAGTAACACAGGATTTCTCCCAGCAGCTTCCCATCCCTGCTGCAGGGGGATGTGTGTGTGCCTGCACTCTGCACTTGTTTCACACAAGCCACGTTTGCAGCACCAGGGTTTCCAAATTCAGCCAGCTGAGCAGGAACAGCCTGTTATGATGGGATGGCCTGGCACATGTGCCAATCCTCTTTGTGCAGACACAGAGCACTGTGCCTGGTCTGACAGCTCCCTCTCATTCCCCTGACCCTGTCCCTGGTGTCAGGAAAATTAATCCACAAACACCAGAGGTTTGTGTCCAAAAAGGAGACAGAGGAGTCCTCTTTGCTTTATTAGAATAAAGGGAGAGGCCATGGGGCATTCCCCTGGGGTCTCTCCAATTTTTGGAGGATGCAGCCTCCTTTTATCCCAATTTCCCAGCTCATTTCCCTCTCTCTTTCCCCACTGGCTGAGGTACTTGAGAGGCACAGACTTCCCAGAACACCTAAGATTCCCCTCGAATGTACAACCCTCCCTTTTAATTCTTAATTCTTATAGAATTCATAGTTTTTCCCCATTGCTTCTTTCATCTTTCAATATCCAATTTCATTTATCAGCAAACCTGCAGTTTGTTTGTAAAGGCCAATATATTTTTCCATTCATCAATCACTGGAATCCATCCCATTATTTCTTTTATCTCTCAGTGCTGGTTTTATCTACCAGCAGACCCACAGATCATTTGTAAAGGCAAATCCCTCATTCTTCTCACTGGGGTGTCCCTTGGTCCCCATCAGCCCCTGGAGCATCTCCATCTGCCCAGCACTGCCCCTGCTGTGTCCAAACCAGCACCCAGCTGGAAATCTGCTCTGGAAGCTGCCCTGAAGGTTCTGGAAGGTGTGGTTTCTGGTCACAGGATGCTTTTCTCTTTGCTGAGACAGCTAAATGTCCCACTTTTCCATAGGATGGTGATCATGGCTAGTAGGAACTAAATTCTTCTAGTTATTATGAACCATGCAGGTATCATCACTGGAATTTGCCAATTTGCAGCATGAATATGGTGAGTGTGATATGAAAAAAGTACAAGGTGGGAGAAAAAGGAAAGGAAAGTATTTTCATTATGAAGGATGCTATTGTAAAAAAAAACCAACAAGCCAACAACCCCACACTTCAATTAGAAGAAATTTATCCACAAATTTTAGCCATCTCTAAAAACTGCTCCTTGCAAAGCACTATGAAGATTTCACTGACAACAAGTGGTTTTCATCAATTCAGAGAAATTTTATCACTTTGAGTTTTTAATAACTCTGCTGATGCAGGTGGCTCATGTAAAAACAGGCCATAACAAAGCTGTTTCAAAACCATTTGAAATAATTTCAAGAGGGATTACTGCAAAAAATCACATCTATTACTCACTGAAACTCTTTTAAAATATCTGTCCATATTTTCTGGTGAGATGCTTCAAAGATGTGAATAGAGTGGTCTCCATGATGTTAGTGGTAGATCTTGCCCATCAAGGATAATTCTGCCTCATTTCTTCTTTTCCTGGGTCTCTCAGCAGGCTTTACCTGAGTATTGATCCCTCCTTTTTACTCTCAGGGCTTAACTAAACAAACCAGGGTTGTCTTGACTCCTTGACATTTGTTTCCCCCCTTGCAGGAATATCTACACAGTGGCAAACCATCTGTGATCAGGCAAGATTTACTGTTCCACTGATTCCTGGAACTGGAAATATTAATGATGTAAAATATTGATTTGAAAAAACAAACCTCTGAGTTGTTCAATGAGCCTCTCATCCAGGCACAATGCTGAGATGTCCATCCATATTCCATTTTCATACTTATTGGTAAGTGAAAAATCAGGCATGTCAAGCTGTTCAATTTCTAAAGTGAAGTACTTCTCTCCCTCAGATGCACATGAATAATTCTCATTAACCTTCAAGGGATTAATGCAGTTTCTTGCAAATGGCTGCAATATACAGTATTTAATATTTATGCTTTCCATATGGCTAGTGCTGTCATACATTCTTGTCAAACATGCTGCACAGTTAATGATATTTTAACTAAATGTGGTCCAGAAGACCTGGATGTTTGAGGGACACTTGTGCCCATCTCCATTTTTATGGATGCTATTTGAGCCTCATAAAAAAATTCCTACATAGATTAAATCAGCTGCTCTACCTAAACATAATGTTCAGCTGCCCTTAAAGCAGAGCTAAGTGTGATGCTGTCAGATGAGACCCAGAGCCAGTGAGCTCTGGAATATCCATGCAGACCCCAGAGTGCCTGAGAGACACAGAATCACAGAATCCTCTCACAATGGTTTGGGTTGGAAGGAAACCCAAAACTCACCTCATTCCAGCCCCCTGCCATGGGCAGGGACACCTTCCACTGGATCAGCTTGTCCAACCTGACCTTGAACCATTCCAGGGCTGGGGCTAGGAGGGAAGAGGAGCTGGGAACAGTTTCCAGGTTGGAAAACAGAACAACAGAGGGTAAAATAACCTGGCCAAGGGTCCAGCAAAGCAATGCCAGAGCCTGGGAGAAAACAGTGGTGTGCCTGTGCTGTGCTTAGCCCCTACTGCCACAGCAGCCTGAGCCCTGAGCTGGTGGGTCTGACTGCCATGGGGCCATGGTCCACCCATGGGGTCAGTGGAAATATTGCTTTTCACTCACACTGATCCCATGGGCTCAACCTGTGTCCCACATGTTAGATCAGACTGATGGATGCCCAATACACTGTGTACCTATCAGTGATGAAGCAGTTTTAAACATTTTATTAGCATTTTTCCTCCTTAAATTAAGTTTGATACATTTAAAAAAATACAGATATAGATTTTATCTGAACAAGTTTCCTGGAACTATTCAAAATAAAGTAGGAACTTTATAGCAATCTTTACATTCCAATTTTCCTGTAATCTATTGTTTGTTCCCTCATTGAGAGACATACCACTTAATTTTCATTCACTTCTTTGCCACCCCTTACCTTAGAAATAAACATATTCAGAATTTCTGTTCAATGTCAAGGCAAATGTCAAGATTTTCACAGTTGATTTTGAGTAGCCTTGCCCAGCATTTCAGTGAAGAAACCAGGCACAGTGGGGAAACACTGGCTATTTCTCTCATTTATATGTCCAGGCATTGCTGCATGAGGAGAGATGGTCACAGACTGCAGGCAGGAAACCTCCTGCTCTGGGACCTCAGCCCAAACACTTCTGCCCAGTTCCCATGAACAGTTCTACCCCAGAGCTCAGCTGGAAAAGCCATCAAAAGAGAAAGCAGTTTGCTACAGCTTCCTGTTTAATGGACTAAAAATCCTCTATCAATCAGAACTGTGAGCACTTCTTCCAAAACTAAACCTCTAGTTTCATGCTAAAGGGAAAGGACCTGTAAAATGCTGGTTGGTGATGCTCATGGTTTGGGGGAGCAGGGCCATGGGTTGTGGTGACAAATGACTGCACAGAGAGACAGTTCAAGCTGCCAAGTGCAAAGTGCCAATTGTCATGACAGGGCTGTCATCACTAGTGAGCATGTGACCCATTCTGGAATATCTAAACCATTTGTCTTTCAAGCCTAAAGCAGAAGGAGTTAAAGCAAATAGATCTGAATAGGCAAGAAGGTGAAGCACTGCCTTGAGATCTGTGACAGAGGCTGGAGAGGGAGGGAAGGCTCTGGACTTGAATTGCCAACACTGTTGGATGCTGATAATTTCTGGCCCACTCAAAGCATCTAGAGGGGTTTTTTCTTAGTTATAATTATGGACACACATTTTAGGGTCTTCCAGGGCCAAGTGGGGTCATCACAACTCATTAAAGTAAAATTAGCCCCTGCATCTTTGCCCTTCTTGCACCAAACAAAAAAAAGCTGCCTGCAATGGTACAGGATGTGGCCTGTGAGTGTGCCCGTAATTAAAAGGTTGAGCTACTCTTGTAAACAAATTACCATGAACAAAGGGGTTTACAAATGCTGGCTAATTAGTTTGGATTCCCTAAAGCTTTTAGCTGTTTTTTAATTCAATAACACAGTGTAAATTCTCTAGCCTGGAAAGTCTAATAGGAATTGGCAGAAAACTAAATAATTGATATTGTCAGCGATTGCAGCCCTCCGATGTTATTGTCTGCCAGTAAGCAGGACTGCTGCTATTTCCTGAGAGGATAAAGAACTGCTTTTAATGAATTAACAATATAAATGGGAGACAGCTGGCTTTCAGCAGCAGCTCAGGAGGCAATGTTTCAAGTTGAGGCTATAGGACTAGTGAAAAAACCCTTCAGAGAGGGACGTGATGAGAGCTGTGCTCATCACACCTCATGCTGAGAGCCCAGATCCCTTTAGCTTTATTCCCCACAGACCCCAGTGAAGCCTTCAGGCTCATTTCCAAGGCTGGAGGGAGCAGGAGCCAGCTGAGCACCTGAGTAGAGGCTGGTGGAGCAGGGGAGGATGCCCCAGCCTGCACAAGAGGCTGGGAGGGTGCTGGGGGTGATGCCTGGAGGAGCTGGAACAGGGGCTAGAGCTAAGAGGAATAAAATGGAATTTATTGAGGGGCCTTCAAAGAATACACCCTGGCACTGCCAGTGCCACAGTGGTGGTCCTGCCTGGATGGCTCCAAGATGGAAATTAAAGAGAGCTTGGTCATGACATCTCACATTTTTTTAGGTTTTAGTCCATTTGCACACAGGAGTCAACTGTGCAATTATCAGCCTCAAATAATGAAGTTTCATCCTCCTTGCTTGCTTGCCCTCCTCTTTTCACCTGGTTCATGCTCAGGGCCTGAACTTTGGAGAGATTCTCGAGTCTCCAGCTGGAATAGGACTGCTTTGTCTTGAAAAGATCCTAGTAACCCTTAAAATAAAACTAAAAGCTGCACACCCAAGCAGAACAGAAAAAACTTAAGGCATCAGGGGAGCAGCTTCAGTGGGGAGCAGTGCAGTGCAAGCCAGCAGCCCAAGGTGTGGAATTGTTCTGGCACTGAACAATTTGGGTTATTTGGGTGCTTCCTGAGCAGCTCCTGCCACTCACACAGAGTCGTGTGCCTGCTGGGCAAACTGGTTTGGGAAAGCAGCATGGGCTGTCCTCAGCCTCCAGACCATGGCTCTGCTGAGCTTCTCCTGGTCCAGGGGTTTGGTTTGTCTGGGTTTGTTTATACTTCTGTTAAAGCACAATTACCTGAGTCCCTGAGAGCGGAATTTGGGCACATCATAAGCTGTGTTTTAATCCACTCTGCCCACCTCTATCTTCATTGGAAACCATCAATGTGTGTGCTCTGTGCAGCCCAGCCCCTGGTCTCCCAGCCTTTCTAACTATTAAAGTAACAAAATGCAGTGGTGGGACAATGCCTGTGTCATACATAGATTTTTAAGTGGTTGTTCTGTTGGGTTTTTTTCTTCGCAAAAGTGAAGCCTTTAGTCTCTGAAGAAGTGTTTATTTGGCTCAGTTCTTGTGGGAGCCAGCACACTGCCTGTGTGCTCTGTCAGCCCCATGATTTCTTTTGCCAGCACTTTATTTGCCCCAGTTTGGCACTAAAGCATGCTGCCTGCTTTGAGTAAAAGGTGTAAAGTCACTCCTCACACCCCTCACGAAAGAAGAGCTCAGAGCTGATTAATTTGGTCTCCACCAAAAGCTGTTGTTTTAAAGCTGTCAGCTGGTAGCAGCTGGATCTTGACCTTGCTTCTCACTTGAAGTGAAGGAAACAATCGATTTTAAGGAGCCAAGCTGTTACCAGCTCTTCCAAAAGAGGTCAGAGAAAGGGAGCATCAAGAAAAATCAGAGCAAACAGTGATATGGGCCACAGCTTAGCAGAGTTAATAGCAAGGGAGAATGTGGAGAGAGCTGAAGTGGGCTTGAACACACAGGGCCAAGTCCCAAACTGGCATAAGCTAGTGAGGCTTTGAAGGCAATGACCTGATCCTGTGTGCAGTGCCTGTGGATCCATCCTGGAGCAGCCTTGTCATTGCTAGCAACAATGGCAGAAAGAAAAGAGGACTCTTTTTCTCTTTTATTTTCTCTGTTTGTTGAAAAGGCATTGGTTTCCTCTGAAGAAAACTAAAATAGCTCCACACAAGGACTTGGCAGCCTGGAATATCTCTCAATAGCCAGTGTGAAGCACAGCAGAAGAGCCCCTCATTCTTCACAGAGCATAATGCACAGTAATGCCACTCAGAGAACATATGGACAAAAGGAATGAGTCTCACCATTTTTCAAGGACACAAACCTTTCTGCTTTCATAACCATTTCCCTTCAGCAGTCCCATCTCATACATGGCCTGAGACCAGTCCTTCCCTCCTGCCCTTTCTCAGGAATAGCAGAAAGCTTTTCTTCTTCCCTGGGAGAGGACAGGAACTCTTCACCTCAGCTTCTCTCTCCCGAGTATCTTGCTCTCCTGATCTCACCCCAGGCTGATTTTCCAGTGCAGGGCTGGCATGAGTGGGAAGAGAAGGAACAAATCCATGTAGGTTGCCCAGCTTGCAGGTGATGTACATTTTCCTTACCAGCCTTTTCCTCCAAAACCCAAAAGAGTGATTAATGACTGCATTTTCTAGCAAGAGGAGCACCTAGAATGCATTCAGATCCTGCAGAATGCTGAAATCACTGTTTGTTATTGTTTATTGTTGCTCTGGAGGATGTGTGATGTAGTCCAGGAGCTGTGCAGGGAGATGACATCACACTGCCCCCTGCAAGGCACAATTAGGTGAAACTGAATCTCTTCAGGTGAGTTCAGTGGTTTTCCATCTGAAGCTGGGACTGCTTGTGGGCAGAAAGCTGGGATAAACCTTGAGTGTTGGTAATGTTGAAACCCAACTCTTCTTAGGCCATCCCACTCCCCTCATCACTACAGCCCATGGTTTAATGCAGAGCAGAGACACTGTGGCACCTAGGCTAAATTTATGATGGAAGTGGAGCATATTGTCATTCAGAAAGAAGGCTCAAGAGCTAAATTCTGAAGGTTCTCTAATTGAAGAAAAAAATGCTTTCTCAATTAGGAAGCTCAGCTTACAGTCAGATGAGGCTTGCACAGAACACTGAGTTTTTGTTAATTCATGCAAAAGTACAGCTTTGGGGCCTGCAGGATACCCTCTGCTCCCATTGCAAGATTTCACCACACCCTGTGGAATTGCAGCCTAGTGGAACAGAGATTAAACTGAACTTTATTAATTCAGAAAACAAATACACCATTTTTCTTTATCTTGACAAGCTGTAGATTTATTTCCCTTGTCTAGACTTGGGGGCTTCGTTTCCCCACCAGTGCTCCTGTGCTGTGCTAGCTGTGCTGTGACACTGAAAAGCAGAAATACTTTCTCCACCACAGGACAGATGATGTTTGTTTGAGGCTTTTAGTGACTTGAGCTGTTAGTACTCTCATCCAAACGGTATCAGCTGGAAAAAAAGCAGTTCTGATTCAGATTTTCATCTTGGAGTAAGTCGTGGATTCAGTGGAGTGGTGCTGGAGTTCCTGCAGATGGGAATCTGCCTAGGCTGTCTGGGTCCAATGCCCCATCTGTCTAGTCTGAAATGGGCATTAATAATTCCAAATGCCATTGAATGCAGCTCTTAGTTTCTCACAGAAGTGGGTGCAGCAGCATGAAAATGTATGGTGTAAGCAGGAGTGCTATTGAACCCCTGTTATTTAACAGTCTCAATGGAATGGAATGGAATGGAATGGAATGGAATGGAATGGAATGGAATGGAATGGAATGGAATGGAATGGAATGGAATGAAATGGAATCCTGTCTCATGGCACCTCTGCTGTGGACAAATTCTTCCATTTTTCTCCTCCCTTACTCACCCTGCAGTACAGTTCTGAGCTTTCCCAGTTCCTAGGGTTTGTGCATGCAACTGCTCCAAGGGGGGCTGGAATGATGCAGCCACAGTCCAAGGCCTCAGTCTCTGGGGCTGCAGTGCCTTCCCTTCCCCATGGGTAGTCTGCTCTCACACTCTGCTGTCAGCAGGGGTGGATCAGCAGATCCTGCAGCCAGAGCTGCCCAGGGCAGGCAGCACACTCCCCAGAGAGCTGCTCACACTGCCAGGGAGCAGAGCTAATGCTGCTGTTCCTGCAGGGGAGAGGATGGCTCAGGAGGTGTGGACAGACAGGAGACAGCAGCACTGGGCTGTCAGCCTGTCCCATGGGTTTAGATTGCAGGGATGACTTCATGGGTTTTCTTAGATGTATTGGCCAAGCAGGATGCTCTTTCTGCTTGCTCTTATGAAAACACAGATTGGAAATCTACAGGCAAGTGTGCAAAATGTTTTGGCTAAACAGTGGCTGGACTTTAATACCCATTTGCTGCTCTCAAAGAATAATGTTCAGTTGTCTGCCAGTAACATTTAAAGGGTCCTCAGTCAGAGTGTGCTCATCCATCCAGTGCCTGGGTCACTGAGCTGACAGTCTGGACAGATAAAGCAGTGTGCCCCCCATTTTAGAGCTGAACACAGGCCTTGGGTTCCCAAAGCTGTGCTTTAAACAGAATAAACATGTGGTTCAGATGGTGGATCTAATGCATGGCAGGATGCAGCCTCCTGGCTCTGAACACTCAGAGAAGTGCTTGTGAGAGTGGGGGGCCCCCAGAGGACCCCTGGTGACAGCCAGGCTGAGCCCAGCAGCCACATCAGTGGTTCTGGTTCTTGCACAGTTGTCCTGGAGATTTTTCCTGAGAAAATAGAGCATAAATCAGCCTGGATCAAACCAATCCTTCTAGCAGCACTCCCTCTGCTCCTGAGATTATATTACTTTATGGGTGCACTGGTGTGCTTTCAGCTAAGAAAGACTACAGCTCACAACTTAAATGTCTCTTCAGACACATGATTGGCAAGCCTGTGTATTGAGTTGCAGGCAAAATGCTGCTGCTACAGTGAGTCTGTGACTGAAAACAGCCCACCCAGGCATGGGAAGGGGATTTGGCAAGGGCTGGCATTTTGAGGGGATCCACCTCCTGGCAGCCCTGAAAGCAGCCCTCTGAACTGTGTGGAGGCAGCAAGACCAGGCACCTGCCCATGCTGGGGTCTCCTGTCCCATCAGCCACCCCACCTGTCACCCTCAGTGCTGGGTACCAGTGGGGCAGCAGATTGCTCAGGTTATAGGGGAATATCACAGAACCTCACCCTGCTTTGGGTGCAACAGACATTAAAGCTCATCTGGTTCCATGCCCTGCCATGGGCAGGTTGTCTCTGATTAGGAACAGTGAATAATGCAGCAACACACATTTGACTCCTTCCAAGCAGCAAGAAACAGTGATTTATTGAAAAGCCATGGCATTTATATAAGATAGATTGTGCAAAACAAAGTAGAAAAGAGTCATTGGTCCAAGAAAGCAACACCTCTTTGAAAACATGCTTTGTGCAAAATACAGGACACAGTGGGAGTGTGAGAGTGCAGGTGTGGAGGCAGCAGGTGAGGGTGAGGGAAGGACCAGGGCTGCAATGCATGCAGATATCATGCAGAGAGGTGCAGCAGGGAGCAGGGAGCTGTGCAAAGGGCTGTGCTGCTCCAGCTCCATGCCCCAAAGCTGCTGCCACTGTCAAGCCAAACTGCCTTGGGGACCAAATCTGGCCAGTCCCCCCCATTCACCATTCATCTCATTCCAAAAGACATTTCAGGCCATTTCTCTTGACATTTATTTCTTTCAAATGAAATGGGCAGGGAGGAGCCAGAGTCCTTTGTTATAATTCAGGAAACTCCCTTGAGTCTTGCTCATGCCAGACATATGAATTTACAAGTTATTTGATAAATTGAGTAATCTTTTCTTTCAGGAAGCAATTTCTGACAGATTTTGATGTGTGGTATTATCTGGAGACTTGTTAAGATTTTATTGTTCTCAAGGAAATAGAGATTTTAGTTGTTTTCTCTTCTTGAAATTTGGACTTCTTGCTTTGCCCAAGAACTTGGACTCCAAATCAAAATTAATTTTCAGTAATATTTCTGTGAAAAACGAAGAAAGTTTTGTGCATCAATGGATTCATAGTGAGGTCTGAATTTGGTAGATCAGTTTGCATGCTGAAGGGAAACTAATAAAAGTGAAACATCAGATTTTCCTATTAATAATTTTTTGAGGTCTTGTGTGCTTCCTTTTAGGCATTAAAGAACTACAGTCTCCTCCAAATGAACACTTTGTTTTACAAAAATTACAATTTTTAGGTTTTTTTTTCCATTGGAAAATAAAAAATAAATATGTGGGGTTGTTTTATTAGTTTTTGTCTACTTTTTTTTTTTAATTTTGGAAGGTCAAACTAAAAACTCCCTGCTCAGTATGGAAAGGTGCCCTCTTGGCTTTGGAAGTGCTTGTTGTGGTGCCTCAGCAGGCAGGGGTGGGAGCCCTTGCTATCTCAAGTTGTGTGGTTCATTGTTTTAGCTCCAAAGGTGACTGATGTGTCAGCAAGGCTGATGGCTGTCATGAATATGCATAGCAAGAGATGGAGCTGCTCCAAGCAGCTCAAAGTCAAAATGCTAGCCAGGCTCAAAAAAAAAACAAAAAAAAAAACCAAAAAAACCCAACACCCCCTCCCCCCACCCTGCCTCCTCCCCCCACCCCCAAAAAAAAAAAAAATAAAAATTGAACAACCTCTTCTCCCCTTGCTCCTGTTCTTGGGAAAGGAGGCAGAGGGAGGCAGCAGAACCTGCATCTATTTGAGGCCAGGGCATCCAGGTGTGGTGGGAGCTCCCTGTGTGTGGCACCACCTGCACCCTGCAGATGCCTCTGTCTGCATTCATTTGGGCCTGGATGTACCATCCACTGCAAGGGCATTCTGCATTCATTTGGGCCTGGATGCACAATCCCATCCTGGGGCTGCTTTGCTGGGATGTGCCATGGCTGTGGTGAGCACAAGTGGGAGATGCTTCCCTGCACCCCAAAGAGCTGTGGTGCTCTGCAGGAAGGGGCTCCCTGGGGAATTCTGCCATGTGGGATCCTGTCCTGGGAGGGAAGCACTGATGTTTGCATCTGGCAACCCACTGGGATGGCTGATGTCAGCTTCTTGTTCAGGGGACAAAGTGAAGAATCTCTGGGGTGTGGGCTGGCAACCATGGAGGAGACAGCTCTGTTCTCTGCCATGAAAAACCCATTTTCAGTCCAATTACCCAGAAAATGTGGGTTTAAAAGGCAGTTTCTCTGTGGGGAAAAAGCTAAGAAATTGAGTGAGTGGAAAATTCCTCTGGAAATCTAATGTGAGGCAAATTCCCACAGAGATATTAAGTTATTTTTGTAAAAAAATGGGTTGATTGTTTTTTCCTGCAGATTTTTTTCAAGGGACTCTGCCTGTGTTCTGGAGAACTATTGTATCTCCCAGTGAGCTTTATCAGAAAGGACATGAGAAGCAGTCATAATGAGAATTAGTAAGTTTCTGCTGATTAGTAAGGAATGCTCTGGACTTGTTGAACATGGTGGAATTAGCAACAAGTTAATCCATCAAATCTGAGACCAGCACCACTAACTGACTCTTCCAGATAGGAACACATAAAAATGAAGAATAATTTGCTGAAGGCCACTGAAAAGTTAAGAGCAGAGCTGGTATTCCCCTGTATGAGGCAGAGGACCTTCAAAATACATCCACTTGCTGTAGAACAGGAATCATCAATCCCTTGGATCCCTCCTGAACCAATGCCATGGATAAAGAAGGGCTCCAAACCACATCCCTCACCCTCCATGCTCTGGGTTTGCAGGTGCTCTGTGCTTGAGATGCAGCTGCTTTTCAGCAGCACATCCCTGTCAGGAGTGGCTCTCTGGGAAGGGTGAGCTGTGCCTGGGGATGCCACAGCAGAGATCAGCCCCTGAGAGCTGCTCTCTCCCCCAGGGCATCCATCCAGCACATCTCAGGCTCTGGAGGTGCCAGTGTGCAGCTGGCAGTGCTGGCAAGTCTGGATGTGCATGTGTGTTTCCCCAGGTATTTCAGAGCTCCACTACAGCTGGTTTCCAAGGGCATTAGGAGCTCAAATGCCTTCTGAGAATAGGAGACTGTATCTCTCTTTCCTTGGATGTGAAATGGAAGTAAGAGCACTACATCACACTCCTGTGTGAAGAGTGCATTAAAGACATCAAATGCTACAGGAATAAAGGACCATAAAAAACAACTTTGCCTTTTTGTGAGAGCCACCAGCAGGTACCAGCAGCAGCAACTTGCTCTGTATTGCAGCCACCCCCATCCAGGGGTTTCTGGCTCATTGCAGGTTTTAGCAATAATTACTTGGTCAGTTTTAGCTGTTTAGCCTTTTGTGGGTGTTTGAGAGACACAGAGGACTCTTACTCCCCTTTTGGTGTGAGCTTATGGGTAAGCCATGCTTGATCAGTGCAGCATCCCTGTGCACACCCTCCTGCCCTTTAACCAAAGCCAAAATCTCGTGGCACTCCACACTGCTACTGGTCATGTGCTGTCTAAGCAAGCAACAGCAGCAAAACTCTTCAGTTCTTGTATTTGCTGCTGTGTTCTTTGTGAAGAATATCTGGTGTCCTTTGGTGCATTTGAGGCAGCATCAGACTGGATACAAGACAGGAGTAAGAGAAGTGCATGCACAACAATTATAATATAATGACATGATCAAACAAGAGGACAGCAAGTTAGAGAGAACCGTGTGAGTCACAGCAGTGTCTGAAGTTCTTTGGTTTCCTTGCAGAGGATTCAGGGATGTTCCAGCTCCTGTTACAGCAAAAACCTGAGCAATTGCTCCTTGTGGCAGGGCTGTGAAGAGGGTTTGGGAATTCCTGCCTGTAACCACAGCAGGAGCTCCACTCTCTCTGATGGAGAAAACGCTGGCCCGGGGCTGCAGCTGGGACAGGCAGGTAGCTCTGTGCTCTGACTGCAGGTGTAGCCCTGGCACTGCCTGGATGGCAGCAATTAAGCACTAAAGAGCATCTAATGAGAGAGGTACAAAACCCTCTTTGTCCCCTGGCAACTCTGCTCTAGGCACCTGCTCCATATCAAAGAAAGCCTCCAAAACTGGAAGCTAGCAAGAGGCAGAAAGCAGGAAGAAAAGAAGCATTGTTGTTAAAGCTGACATTAATTTGCATTCTCAATTCAGTCTCACAAATGGCTCTTGGGGGTAATGAGTTACCTGAATCAAACCCTATTGAGGATAGAAATTGTTTTTAATTATAATGCATAATAGCCTCAATGGCTTTGAGAAGGTGCCCTTTTGCTTTGTGTCTGCTGGAAGCAAAGCAGAATTCCTGGTGGCATCTTTCTAAATAATGTGATTTGCAGTAATGATGTGAGGCTGTAGGGAGGTTCCTTTCATTCATGAGCAGTAGCCATCAGTCTTAATTTGATAATGCCTCACCTCCACCCCTCTTCTCCCCCTCCCTGCTTTTCTGTGGAGGAGATTCTTCATGACACTCAAAGCAGCTGATGGCATTCAGCACCTATGCAAAGGAGATGGAACCAGAGAGACAATGCATGAGCCAGGTTTAGTACCAGTGGTAAAGATTGTGACCCTTTGAAGATGTCCCTTATCTGGACACATAACTGGCCTTTTATCAGAGAAGGGGCCAGCTGTGCCCCCTCACAGGGTGGACAGAGGATCTCTGATTCCCTGGGAAAGAGGCATGAAAATGCAAGGAAATCAATGTTTCACCACCAGGGAAGCAATGACATTCAAATCTTTCCAGGATACGTTTGAGATTTCTGGAGAAAACTCCAGTTTTTCTGGAGTCCTTAAGTGTTGAGAATTGACTCGGAGAAAGGGAAATTACTAAGGACAACTTTCTAATTAAAAAAAAAAAACAAACCAAAAAAAAAAAAAAAAAACCCAACAAACCAAAAAAAAAAAAACCCACAAAAAACCCGAAAAACAAAAAAAAAGGCAGTTAATTCATTTCTACTGTCTTTTCTTCCTAAAGTCTGGCAGATGTACAGAGATACCCATACTCCAAGGTGCTCCCTCTTCCAGGGACACTGAACACTTGGGAGCATTTCTGCTCCTGAGGATCTGTGTCTGATGCTATTAGAGATGTGCTGGCAGATCCTGCCAAGTTTCCAGCTGGTGTTTTAGAAAGTTCAGGTCTCTGTGGGGTCAGTGTCATGTCTAGCAAACCTGACAGAAGAGTTGTACCTTCAGGACCTCAAATCTCACCCTTTGTATGGTTAATGATGTCCCCTCACTCTGACCCCACCAGGTCTGCACTTGGTTCCCAAAACTGTTCCTAACCAAGTGCTAATGAGTTTCCAGTCTGAGCAGCACTGGTGTTTGGGGGAGTCACATTTCCCTGTCCCCAAAGAGGGAGCTGTGGAAAGGACTGGGTTCCTAGAGAAATGGAGCTGCAGTCCTGGGATAACAGTGGAGAAGAATTCCCTACATGCACAGCATCAGAGCCTTCTGTGGTCCATCATAACCTCATGCAGCAAGTGAAACATTTCATCCAGTTATTTTAATCCATTAGCAATAGATTTCAGGAAAACACCAGTAATGTAAGTAATGTGCACCCAGGAGAAACAACAAATGGTTAGTTAGAGAATTTAGATTTTAATTAAGTAGATAATGTATGCTTGCATTTAGTCTTATAAATGAAAATGTATCCACTGTAGAGTAGCTGGGTTCTACTAGATTTCCCTGAACATAAAGAGAAGGGCTGATTATTACTGATTACTGAACTATTAAGGGTTTGTACCTTGGGCTGCTGGATTGTAGCTCTGTTTGCTTCTGCTGCTAAAAGGGCTCTTGTCTGCTACCCAGATATGTGTGAAATAGGCAGTGTTTGGACTCAATGTGAAAATTAATTCTAGGTTACAAACTTCAGCAAATGATCCAAATAATAGTGCTGGTTGCTTCCCTCTGGCCATAACAGCAGGTTTCCATGGCTCATGGGAGCTGGTGGTAGGGATGCTCACATCACTCCCACTCACCAGAGGCAAATGTGAATGTACTGCTAAAGAAGGGGTCACTGAGAAAAGACTCTTGGAAATGAGGAGCAGATCAGTTTCCCCAAGTGATCCCCATGCTCTGTGGCATCTCTTTGGCATGGGAACATCAAGAGATTATAAAACATACAATGCACTTAAAAAAGTGCTTTATCTCTGGAGGTCTTGTGAATGTTAATTAAATCAGCCCAGAGATGATTTAGGAGGGAACCAAACATGAGCAGTGATTTAGCTGGAGGGAGACTGAGGCACAGGGTTTGAGGAAAGCTATGGGAGATCCCACCCTGGAATGCAAATCTCCCACCTCCAGCTGCTGCCCCTGCCTCCCTGGTGCTCTGTTTATCCATGCTCTGGCATTTGCAGCATGCCATGGAATGCTGCTCTTCTCCCTACTTCTAAAACCAATGATGAAGCATTTCATGAAATGCCAGATTTCAGGGGCTTCTGTAATACACAGGACCCATGTTCCAGAGCTGTCCCAGGCACTTTCTCACTGCAGAGCAGCCACAGGACCAGAGGCTCTGCTTCACACCTGAAGTGATCTCTTTTAAAGGGTAATTGCCTGGGGAAAGGGTTTGCCCAGAAGGAAGCACAGCCAGATGACACCCAGCTTTCCAGCTGGCACTTTGGGCTCCATCACATGGAAACAAGCTGGGATAGCTTCGCATGGCACTGATTTACTGAAGACCAGAGAGTGGCTGCTGGCATCAGAGGAAAGGGAAGGAAAATATATCTGAAACCTCATTTTCTTGTCTTGGGTCTAGTTTGGTATTGCTCTGCCACACCACAGCCTCTAGACCAACATTTTGTGTTTACACACACATTTTTGGCCTTTCTTGAGCTCTTGTCATTTATCCCCATAATCTCAAAATGCCTCCCAGCATTTGGAGTCCTGTCTTGGCTGTGCTTCCCCAAGCACCAAAGGAGATCAATTCCACCTATCACCCTGAAGGATGTAGTTACCCCATAAAATGCTTCTCCCAACCTGTTGCCTCCAGCACAGAGCAGAGAATTACCCTGCTAGGAAAGCTTATTCAGGTTAGTTTGATGGTAAAACTTGAAGGAACTGAGCATAGAAAAGTAGAGAGAGTCTAAGACTTCTTGGACCTGGCAATATGTCTGAATATCCAGAAAAATAGCTTTTTAAGAATTTCAGTTAATGGAAGAGAAGCTTCCCAAACTGCCTTTGTTTCTGGTGGAACTCTGCTTAATTATGCTCTGTTGGAATTACCATTGAAGAACAGTGACCTGTTTGGGGCTATGAGTACTGATAAAGGCTTTGGGAGAGCTGGGGCTGCTCTTTTGCTCTGTTTCAGATTTAGTGTGTGTCTCTGAAATGCCTGCACCACCCTCCTGGGAACAATCAAGGCTGCAATTCACAGATCTGGGTTTGATTTAATTTTTGGCACCTATAAAGCACCACATACCCAACAGTGAAGCATCAGGTCTAATCTGATAGGCATTCCTGAGACACATGCACCCTAAGATGAAGACCTCTATAGAAAATGAAGAGTTTTGAGATGCATTGGAAATGATTTTCCTTCTGTCATCTCATCTGAGTGTGTAGCTGAAAAAAAAGCTGACCCTTCCTGGTCTCCTCATTCAGTATGTCACCACTTGTGCCTCATGGCAGCAGGAATTGGGGAAATTTGTTTTTTCCTTTGTGTATTTAGGAGAGTGGAGAGTAGCTGAAATTGTGCAAAGGTTGATAGTCCTGGGAGGGGGTGCCTTTGATGAGGAAAAGGAGAACACAGTGCAGGACAAAGGCAGTGTCTGAGCAGAGAACACAGCCTCTGCTGCTGAGGCTGCACCAGGCACCGTCCCTTGATAAGGTGATGTGATGCCTCAAATGGACAAACCCAGGTGGAGTCCTGCCAGTTCCTTCTGGAGGCAGCATTACTGGGGCTGCCAGGCCCTTTGCAAGGGGAGGCTGCCATAAGAATCCATGGCTGAGTTTGCACCACCCAAACTAAGAGAAATGGGATGTATTATTTGGGATTTTAGCTTCTCATAACAATGAGACCTTCCTTCTACGCTTCTCATTCCTTTAATGCTGGCCCATGTGTCCCATCCAGTTAAATAAACCAGGAAAGTAACCATTAATGTCAAAGTTCCATAATTAAATGCTGACTGAATCACTGCTCAGGCTTGCAACACTGTACTGTAATTTTTAAAGAATATCCAAGTTGACATTAGACTTTTTAAACAGATTAATTAGTCACATTTCATTTTAAGTGGCGCTGACTTAATAGGTACTGCAAATGTACAGTATGTATTTACTTAAAGCCATTATAACAATATTTACAGGATATTAACATGTATTAATTACTGTATAATGAACCTCGTGACTACAATATTTCTATTCTTGCATGGCTGTAAAAGTTTTATCGTCTTGTGAGGGGGGAGGGAAATTAAAATAAATTGCATGCACATTGAAAGCTTATTTTTCAGAGGAAATGTGCAAGTTATAAGAAAATGTAAAACAGGGGACCCAGTAAATCACAAACAGCTAACAAATGCTCCAAGACATGCTATAATGTTTTTATGAGCGTGTTTTACAACCCATTCATTACACTGTCTGTCCTTCTGAAAGCTGGTTATTAGACTGACTGTGCAAAGTAACACATGAATATCTGTGCAACTAACCATGAAATCACAACTAAGCTGATCACTTCTATTTTGCCTAGTTTTCATCCTGGAAGATATCCTAAAACATTTTCCCCTCATGCTGTAATTCCTCAGCACACAGCAGCAAGAGGGGTTGTGCAGAGGAGTGTTCCTGAGGACACAGCTTCCACTCAGCCTCCTCCTCCTGGGGCAGATCCTTGTGGCTGCTGGAGTTGGGATGAACCATGCATTGCCCAGGTCCTTGAGTCTTTATTCCCATTTTGGGGGTGTCCAGCCATGGCTGGAGTGAGGAAGGTTCCTGTGGGTCACTCCTGCAGAGCTGCAGTTGTGCCTCCCCTTCCATGTGGGATTTGTCTGCTGGAAACAAGGAGGACAAGGGGTCCTTGTCCAAGTCTTGCTGGAGGCAAGGGGTCACCAAAGTTTGTCAGCTGGCAGAGGGAGGATGTTTGCTGTGTGCTGGAGTCAGCTGCAGGCTGGGCTGGCTCTCAGGGGGGTTACAGGTGTACTTCAGCATGGATGCTGGAGGAAGGGAATGCTCAAGGACCTCTCTGCCTGCTTCTTCTCATCATGTGTGTGTGCTGGGTTGATGTGACCAGCAATGTGTATTCTATCCCCATCTGTTGAACTGGGTGGGGCAGTGCCCCTGATCTCCTGGCACATATTATCTGCTAATGGGCCATCTTTAAACCAGCTGGGCAATCATCTTTATCTTCCCACAGCCCATCCTCCCTCCAGGAGATATCTCCTGTTCATGGCCATTGAGTCCCAGTGCATGACTGATAAAATTCCATCATCCCATTGGGAGATGCTCCAGCCAGGGCAGGAGCCAAGCCTTTCCTACCCAGATAAAAACTGACATTTTGGACACCAAGGCACCTTCTTCCCACTGGATTCCAGAGGAAAGCCAGACCTTTCCACATCATCCCTGCACCTGCAGAGGAAACTGCACCTTCTCCAGGAGCACTGCTCCAGCTGAACCACATCTGCCCCTGCAGGAGGATGCAGCCACCATTGAATGGGACTGTGCCACCACCCTGACTGACTGACGAGTGTCAGCTTGGATTCTGACTCTGGCAGGGTTTGGGATTGTTCTTTGTAATACTGTATTTCTATTTTAATTTTCCTAGTAAAGAAGTTATTCCTAATTCCCATATCTTTGTCTGAGAGCCCCTTAATTTCAAAATTATAATAATAATTTGGAGGGAGGGGTTTACATTCTCCATTTCAAAGAGAAGCTTCTGCCTTTACTGGCAGACACTTGTCCTTCAAACCAGGACAGTGTGTGATGTGCACAATAATGGAAGAGATAGTCCTGGAGACCCTGCTGCTGACCCTGCAGCTCCTGGGGAGTGAGCACAGCACTTTGTGCCACAGGAGGCACAAAGCAGAGCCCAGTGAGTGACAGTGCTGGATTCTGTAACTCCCTTCCACTGCCACATTACAAACGGCTTAATATTCAAATGGCTGCCTGTCTATGATTGTCCAATTATTCACTGCATTCTTTCTTTGATGGCACAGATGTTCTCAATTTCTTGGAGTAGAGGGGGTTTTTTTTCATCTAAAAAGTCATTCTGCCTCAGAAATGCAAAATTCTCCACAGTTCACCAGGTTCTCTGATGGGTTTGCATAATTGGTCTTCAATTTGCCTATTGTTTTGTAATAGAAAGCCTATGTTTAATTTCATTTTTGTAAACCTGTAGACAGAGCAGAACATTCTGCCATTTATGTCATTCTTCTCATTAGGATCTGAGCGGATTGTGAGCATTTAGACTTGATTATAAGGTGCAGATTGTGCTGAAAGGAACACATGCTTTCCTCTTCCATTGTTTTAAACACTTCAGGAGGCTGATCCAGCAAGATGTTAAACATGCTCCACTCTCTTTGTACCTTTGTGAGAGGTGTTTTTCCCCTGGCAAGGCCAGGCTGATTTCTTTGGGTGTATTGGCATGCCAGACTTGGTCTGCTGCAAACAGGAATTGTTCAAATTGTGGACATGGGTGACTGCATAATTCCCTGGGAAAGCACATTTTGATCTCTGTTCTGAGTGATGGCTACAAGCTGCCCTTGCAACCAGGGGGTGCCACACTTTCCTAGGGCCTGTTTTCTCTTGTGTACTGGATGTAGCTATAAAAATACCTGTGTTGTTAAACAGCATTTATGAAATAACTTGGATTCTCATTTATATAATTCTTTGATGCTCATTTATATCTTATTCTTAAGGCGAAGTAGAGATACCTGTGTGATACAAATATTAAAAAAGCTACAGAAGAGAGAAGGAAATTTCTAAAACTTTATAGGAAGAGCAACAGCAAAATTCCAGCAAAACCCTGCACCAGCTAATGGCAGCTCTGGGGATGAGAGGGAACTTAGTAGATTGGATCCTGGGAAATAAAAAAAGAAATCGTAAAAGATTAGAGGCTTGCTGGGATAATTCAAAAGAGATAAAAGGATGACCCAGGGAATTAAAACCTCACAGCAATCCTACATAAAAGGATTAGTTTAGAGCCCCAGCAGCAAAGGAGGGTGCAGCACTGAAGGTGTGCTGGTTACCCCAGGACGTGGCCAGGTGTGTGGTACCTTTCCCTGTTCTGGACAAATGCCCTAAGCTTGGTTTGCCAGGCACTCAGTGCAGTGTCTTTCAAAGTTACTGAAAAAGTTGCTGGTGTGTGTCTGCACAGACAGGAGTGCAGGGAGAAAGGACCTTGCACCAGCCACTGACATGGCCCAGCCTTGCTGCAGGGCCATGTGCTGCTCAGCACTGTGCCTTAATGCTCCTAAGAGGCTCATGGCAGTGTCCCAAAACAGCTTTAGGGAGGCTTAGCTTCCTGAGGTCACAGAAGAACAGTCAAGTGTGGCTCTTGCCTTGCACAGCACAGGGGGAGCCTGGCAGAGGCTGAGAGAAACCTATTGCAGGTGAATTCTGGCATGAATAGGTTCATCCTGTACTGGCTATATTATTATATATTATATAAATTGGAGAGTGCTGGGAGTGGCAATGGGAATGAGCCCATCCCACCATGGATGTGGATCAGCCTGTACTGATAGGCAGTGTGTGGGTCCTGGAGGCACCTTTCCTGCTGCTGCCAGCCTGTATTCCTGCTCCAGGACAGACTGTCTCTCAACCCCTCTATGTGCTGGATAAAAATGACCCTGTAATTTGCATGAATGGAACCTGTTTTCTGTCACAGGGTGCCTGGAAGGAGCCAAAAGGGCCCTTGAAGTGACATGTAACATCTGGACATCTGGATTGAGCAGATGTGCTCAGAAGGCAACATGGGCCACAGGCCTGTCAATCCATGCAAAGGCAGTGCTGTCCCTGGAAGACAGGTGCCTGAAAGCACCATTAAATATTTTAAATGTTTAATGCTCTAAATGTTACAGCTGCTTCTCACTCCTCTCTAAAATCTGGTTGTCCAATATTGGAAATGCAGAGAGTGAACCTCCTGTCTCTGCAGGGAGGGGAAGCCCTGCTGAGGTTTTGCAGGGCAGGAGTGGCAGAGCTGGGCTGCTGCCCTGGGATGTCCCTTCCCTTGGCACAGCTCCACATCCCTCTCCCAGGGCAGGACCCTGCCCTTCTCTGGGTAGCATGCAGCCCCTGGAAGCATCAGAAGCCTCTGGAGAGCAAAGACACTGCTCTGTTGTCCTGGTTTGAAAGACAGGTGTCTGCTAAGAAAGGCAGGACCCTTTCTTAGAATGGAGAATGTAAACCCCC
The DNA here is from genome assembly GCF_903797595.1 of Erithacus rubecula. Lineage (NCBI taxonomy): Eukaryota > Metazoa > Chordata > Aves > Passeriformes > Muscicapidae > Erithacus > Erithacus rubecula. Next base: position 8,426,728 of record NC_136674.1, read on the forward strand.
TCCCTACAAATTATTATAATTTTGAAATGAAGGGGTTCTCAGGGAAAGGTATGGGAATAGGAATAACAGTTCTTCACTAGGAAAATTAAAATAGAAATGCAGTATTACAAAGAACAATCCCAACACTGCCAGAGTCAGAATCCAAGCTGACACCCGTCAGTCAGTCAGGGTGGTGCCAGCAGTCCCATTCAATGGTGGCTGCATCCTCCTGCAGGGGCAGATGTGGTTCAGCTGGAGCAGTGCTCCTGGAGAAGGTGCAGTTTCCTCTGCAGGTGCAGGGATGATGTGGAAAGGTCTGGCTTTCCTCTGGAATCCAGTGGGAAGAAGGTGCCTTGGTGTCCAAAATGTCAGTTTTTATCTGGGTAGGAAAGGCTTGGCTCCTGCCCTGGCTGGAGCATCTCCCAATGGGATGATGGAATTTTATCAGCCATGCACTGGGACTCAGTGGCCATGAACAGGAGATATCTCCTGGAGGGAGGATGGGCTGTGGGAAGATAAAGATGATTGCCCAGCTGGTTGTAACAGATGGTGCTAGAACACACACTGCTGGTTACATCCTGCATTGCAGCCCAGGACATGTGCAGAGGTTCCTGCTGCCAGGGCTGTGGCAAGGCAGGAGCAGGACTGGAGAGAGCCTCTTCCCCTGAGTTCTCAGACTCAGCCTCTCTGCTGGAAGATTTTACCATGTCCTGCCACACTGTGGAGAGGTTTTACTCAATTGAGCAGAGTTTGTCACTAATCATGACAGCTTAAGTTTTCCTTCCTAACTGCTAGGGCAGTAACAAAGCAGGTTGGAGACTGGATTGCACTTAGAGTAACTTCCACTAAGTGTTTGTGTCCCCAAGGGTAGGGACATGACAGCCATTTTCCATCTGATGAAAATATTTAGCAACAGCCTGAAAAATGTCAACTGTAATTAAAATTTGTTTCTATTTTCAAGGGTGATATTGTTTATTCTCTTGTTGACAATTGCTGCTTCAAGCTTCTGAGCTTAACTGAATAGGAACAGTTTGTCTTTAAATGGCAAGTTTCCCCTTTCCCTAGTCACTGAGTTGTGGCTATGTTTAGGAATGGCACTCTTTTAATTGCATGCTCCTCATTTTTTCCTCTCAGTGTTTTTCTAGGCCCCTTTAATAACCAGCATTTACTAAAAATTCTGAGAACTCAGGGGAAAAAAAATCTATTCACTCTATTATTCTTGTAGCACACACAACCCAAAAGCCCTTTTCTGTGACTGAGTCAATAATTGTTTAATCCATGTAAAACAAGCTGCTTTCCACACTCACTCTGTTGAGAAAACAGCAGGCTCTGGTTTTTTTGGGGGTTCTCTGTTTGTCTTTGCTGTTCTCTGGCCACCAAAGCCAGCACAGACCTGTGCCAAACCTGTTTGGACCTTTAATTTTTTACAGAACTGTTTCCTTATAAAATCATTCAAGTCTTCCATAATAATTGTTATTGATGTGATTTAGTAAATATTCCTATTAAATGAGCCAATAGATAAAACTGTGATCTTGGCTGAGCTTTGGTGCTGCTCACCAGACTCAGCTGGAAGTCCTTGTAAAGCACCTCACTCCCCACCCTGTTTGGGAACACTTGGATCAGTATTCTGCTGAGGCTTTTCTTCTCTCACTAAGGGTGCTATTGTAATTGGTTAGAACATTTTTTGTTAATGTACCTCAAATAAACTTACAAACCACTGTGCACTCTGCTTTCCAGAAACCACAGAATGGTTTGGTTTGGAAGAAACCTTAGAACCCACCCAGTTCCACCCCTTGCCATGGGCAGGGACACCTTGCACCTTCTGTCTTCCACCTTCCACCTTCCCTTTTCCACCTTCCACCCTCCACCTCCCACTGTCCCAGGGTGCTCCAAGCCCCATCCAGCCTGGCCTTGGACATTTCCAGGGATGGGACAGCCACCTCTGCTCTGGCTAACCTGTGCCAGGGCCTCAACCCCTGACAGGGAAGGATTTCTTCCCAATATCCCATCTAACCCTGTCCTCTGGCAGTTTAAAGAACCCCATGGAAAGTGTCCCTATAAGTGCAATTGTCTCCACAGTCCAAATCTTCAGCATGCTACTTCTGCCTTCCCCTCCAGTTGGATAAGTTTGTTTTGGGATATTTTTCATTCATGTCTGTGCATAGCAGTGTGATGGGTAAACTCATTTGGGAGCTTAGTTTTACTTCAGGAAGGGAATCTCTGTCCCTCTGCTTTGGTTGTGTAAGCTGTCTCCAGCAAATACCAGCTTCAGGGAGGCTTGTCCAATCTGGTATAAGATTTTTTTACAAGCTCTGGTCACCAGCCTGGCATGGTTTGGCTTGGAAGAGTGGCCAAATGTAGGGACATCTCTGAGGCTGCCAGCTGAAAAAAGGAAATGGAACAGCTGGATTATCTTTGGCCTTATTCAAGCCAAACTTGGGCTTGTGGAGGGATAAAGCAGCCCATGCAGGTGCAGTGGGATTACAAATCCTTTTCCTTGCACCAGAAGTGCTGAACAGCTCTGATTTGGGTGGCACATGACCAGATCCACCATTCCCCACACCAGCCAAACATCAAAATCCTTCAGAGGCACAAAGCAGCCTCTGCATGGGCTGTGCTGAGGGACAGCACATGTTGCACTGAGATTTTGCTAGTGTTCATTCTCTTTCTGGTTCCTGTGTAGTCTTGGCCAAATCACTTCATCCCCTCAGCCTGTTTTCCATTTGTACAGAGGATTAGCAGTACTTCCCTTTCCCGTTCTGCCTGTAGGCTCCAAAAAAGAAATTACTTATTTTGCATACAAATTCATGCATTTTGCATGCAGTCAGACCTTATCTTACATGAGACATCTGATGTATCATATTATAAATTATAAACACCTATAACCACAAGTTTCCTTGAAGTCTGTGTGCATGCTGATGTGGGTAACAGGGCTGCTCAGTGCTTGCTGAAAGTTCATTTCTACAGTTTCCAGTGGCTCCCAAATTATTTCTTCTGTCTCAGTGATCCTGTTGTGGAGCATCAAGCACAAAAAATATGCAGCTTAAACTGAATAACCTTGCTTCTGCTGATTTCATGTGATCAAGAGATGTCACACTTGCAATTGAGGAGTAAATGAGAGAGACTGTTTCCCTTTGCAAGTGTGTTGTGAGCTTTATTGTTTAATATTAAAGCTGTGTTGTGCAAAGTGGCCCATAAATGGCTAATAAAATCAGTGTTTACAGCTTGTAAAGTGCATCAAGACTTTACCCTGGCTTGCCTAGGGAGATTTATATTTGTGTTTGCTATCTGGGGTTAAGAACTGCCCGTGGCTTTTCTTTTTGGGTCCATTATAAATGATGCTGTGGACAAACATCTTTCCATTGCCCAGAGGAGGAAGAGCAGCTCTGTAGCTCTGCCCCTTCCTCAGCATCAGGGTGAGGAGTGGGGCACACCAGGCTGTGCCACATGGCATGGAAAACTTCAGAGCAACCTACAAAACTCCAGAAGAACATTCCAAACTCCTGGGAAGCCCTGACAGTAAAATGAGTTCTTTTTACTGAGCTCATTTTAATGAGCCCAAATACTCCTGTGAGTGTGGGCAGCAGAAATACCAATTTTATCCTTGGATCTTACCTTTGCCTCCATTTCCCTCAGCTCTGTCTTAACTGACGTTACACAGATCTTTTTTCCTTTTCATTGCTTGATTTGGGTTTTTTCTTCTTCTTTGAATGAATTGAGGAAAAAAGGCTGAGCCTGCATCCACTTTTTATCTGGTGGTTACACTGGAGCTGCATTTATCAGTTTTAATCATCTTTCATAATAGTGAACAATTCTAAATACAAAAATAGATAAAAATATGGGTCATTTCTTCTGGCCAATGGTACCTGTGAAAACTCTTTGTTTTCTTCTAACTTGTGAGAAAAGGGTTAAGTGTGTAGGTAGCTGAGGTCTTGGACCTAGCAGTGCAAACTTCCAACAGCAAACCTGGCTCAGGTCTGGGGTTCAGGGGCTGTGAAGCAGATCTGGTCAGACTTGCTCCTGAGAGGAGAGAAGAAAATGCAAGCAAGGCTTTACTGCAGTAAAAAGTGACTTGCTGACAAGCTTGTCTCCAGAGATGTGGAGATGGACAGCTTTTCTACTTGCCAAAAGAGCCCCACATGAAGAATTTTAGTGGCTGGAAGCAGAAACTAAACACACCCACATCCCTAAAGTGCTCACTAGTGCATTCCCTGCAGGACCATGATGACTGTCCCTGCTCCAGATGTGCCCACACACTCACAGCTGTGTCAGCCTGAAGCTGGGGGACTCCTCATAGCTGAGGATCTTTACACACAGGACCTTACAGACTCTTGTAATGATTATGTAAAATTTTCTATGTAAAATTTTCAAGCCCTTACTCACTTTGACCTGGGGCTTTGATGAAAGCTTTTCCTGCTCTGGGCACTTGCAGCTTTAAATCTCTCTGTTCTTGGTCTCTGACGGAGCTGTAGGAGCTCAGTGCAAGTAAAGTGATGGGGCAGGAATTGCCCTTGAGATGCTTTTGTAGCAGGAGAGTTTGAACTAAATGCTGGGGCGTGACTTTATACCCCAGATTGCTACAAGGTCCACTGAATTTAGTATGTAAGGCTATCAGATAAATTTGGAATTACTTCATGCTCTTTAATTACCGAATGTGCCTTAGGTGTGTGTTCCCTTGGCTCTCTGGGATGTGTGCAGGGCCAGGCAGGTCTGAGCACATGGCCAAAGCACATATGCTGCCAGCTCATAACAGGTGACCCTGTCCACTGGCTCTGGCCTCATAACAGCTCGTTACACTGTCCAGCATTTTTAAGCCAGACTAAGTGAGATTTATAGGTTGCCTGGGGATAATCATTTCAAGAAGAAAGATCAATGAAATGCAAGTCAGTGGAAGGAACAGCAAGTTCCAATATCTGCCTTGTTAGAAGACATCAAACATCTTCATAAACTATTTAAAGGTAGAAATGATCATTAACCTTTGCTGTAGCCAATTACATTCAGAGTGGCCAATGCCATTTAAAGAGTCAGGGTGACACCCCATTAGGGTGTGCAGGGACATGGGAATGTTAATGCTTTGGAGTCATTCTCACCCTGGTCTGCCTTGGAGGACGCCCTGGACAAGCAAACTGAGGAACACAACGTGTTCACCTCAGAACAGCTCTGGCTCTGCTGGCAGCTGAACAGCAGCTGCATCACTTTCCATCCTCCTCAAACAAACACCATTGGATCCCTTTTCTACCTCCTTTAGTTAATTATTGCTAGTTTTAGTATGATGTGAAAACATCCCATTTTTCCTATGGGGGAAATCCCAACCCAGGCTGTTCCTTGCAGAGTCAGGAGAAGAACAGATTGTTCAGGCTTGGCTTGCTCCTTTGAAACCACCTTGAGGAGCTGACAGCCCCATCCCTCTCAGAGACACTTGCAGCTCCACAGCAATACATCCCTTGGCTGCTTTTCTTTGAACACTCTAGTCATGCTGCTGCAATTTAAGTGGGATCTGTTGTTGATAATCTCAACCCTGCCTCTTCTCCTCCTGGCCCCACTGATGCTGAATCAATGACATTTTTTCTAAGCTGCTTACATCTGGTGTTTTACTGACGACTGCATGTGGCCCTCTCACTTTAATTACTTCTGCTGTGTCTAGCACTATATGCTCTATAATGCTTCAAAGACTGCTTGCATTTAAAACAAAAAATCAGTAATGCATTGCAGGTTACAGACCCAGTCAGTCTCCTTGCAGCTTTATATGCTGAGCTGTCCAAGTGGCTCAAAGCCCATGGAGCAGGAGCAAAACCCTGGGACAAACACAGGAAGAGCCAGGAGTCCTGTCCTCCCAGGCTCCTGAAAGGCATCATTTCCTGAATATTGCTTTATTTTTCCAGCTCCTTTGCTCTTGAAAGAAAATGTCAACATACTTTTCATCCCCCTTTCATGTTTCCAGGGGACTCCATGTAATCAGTCTCCTTGCTGGGAAGGGTTGTGTTTGTACCAAGCTCAGCTGATGGTTGGGGCATTTCAGTTTTGTAACTGCTTTAACAGCAGGTTGGGAGGGACTAATCAGATGCAGTTTTGAGTATTCTGGCTTCAGGTCAACAAAATGCTTAAGCATGTGCTTAATTTTAAGCACTGCAATGGTTTTGCCCATGAAAAACAGGGACAAAATGTCATCCAGCCATCCTGCTGAGTAATCCTAACAATTATTTTTCATTCTTGTTTTTTCCTCAGTGCTTCTTTGCCCCCACAAAATCTTTTATGCATTCTAGAAGAGAGAGCAGAGAAAAGCTGAAATGAAACAGCTCATGCAGGGAAGCACAAGCAATGTGGGGAATTTTCGTTTAGCAATCCAAGCAGCAGATTTCTGTTATTATAAATACTGGCTGAATTCACTTGTGAAAATATACAACACTTAATTTGCATGTAAAGTGACAAATTAAAATCTAAAATTCCCCATTTTGTTCTCTGAGTGGAATATAAATGATAAGCTTTGAAAAATGCCTGAGCTCTGCTCCAGGGGCAGCCCCAGCCTGGTGGTGCTGCAGCCATCACACTGAACCTGAATGTGACAGAGCTTGGACCAGCACATGGAAACAACTCCACCCAAACACTCAGAGGTGCTGGGTGCCTAAAACTCATTTCAGTTGGGTGATTTTTAGCACATGTTCCCTAGAAATGGGAACTGGATGGAAGTACAGCCACTCTTTGCATGAAGATGAGAAAAGTGCCTTCTGTTAATAAGGAATAGAAGTATTTGTCAGTGCCATTGGTGTAGCACCACAGGAGTGGCTGCGTTTGCTTTGGCTGAAAGGCAGAGCCTGTCTGAGCAGGGGAGGCTGTTCAAAGGACAGGGCACATGCAGCAGCCCCTCCCAGCCTGCAGTAAGGAGGGAGCCATACACATGCTGGTCCATTGGTTTTGTCAACCTTGCAGCCTTTCCTGGTATCTTTTCCAGTTCCTTTACTTGATTTTGTGAATTGGAAAGGTCACAGTGGCACAGGGTGTTCAATACAGGCATGAGTAGTGATATCTGCATTTTGTGGAAAGCTGTTCATCAGAGAAACTCCACAACTCATCCCTGCTTATGGTCTGTGGTGACATTTCACTGGAAAGGACATCTCAGACTGGGCTGTAGAACTTTCCCTGGTCCACTGACCAGTCCAGGCTTTTTGATCATTGCCTTACTACTAATTACTCCCAATTTTTGCAATGTCAGAGAACCCTTTCATGCTTCAGAAGAAACAACCAAAACATGGGTAATGCTCATACCTGCCCCAGGCAGCTTTTGCCCTGGAGCCACCTCTCTTTCCTGCTGCTTTGTTTGGCCCCTGCTGTGGAGGCACCAGGCAATGCCCCATCATTGCTGCAGCAGCTCAGCTTCCCCTGTGCAGGCTCAGGGCAGGGAGAGCTGCCACTGCTCATTTGTTACCCTGGCAAACAGCATCAGCCCAGTGACACTCGCATCTGTGAGCACTTTCCTCCCTAGAAATTCACTTAATCTTTTCTGACACTCTTTTGGTGTTTAAAGACAAAAAGCACTAGTTTATTCCCAGACACTGATGTAGAGACCTGGAGAATTTGAGTGTTGATGAACTCCTTTGTTTTAAATGATTGCAATAGAATGCAACAGAGAGTAGTTTTAACAAGGCTACATGAAACCTGAGTTTTCTGAGTGATGCTGATGCCTTTTCTTAAGGGACATCAGTGGCAGGTGCTTGCTGTCCTCCAAGGCCAGCCAGCCTGAACTGCTCACAGTGGCAGAAAACACAAGTGAGGTCTCTGCTGAACTAAAATCTGCCTTTTCTGGGCTGAGCTCCTTCTTCTCTTGATCCCTGGCCCACTGAATCTAGTAGAAAATAATCCCATGACATGGAATGGAGTTTCCCTTGGAACAGGAAGAGCTGAGAAACCTCTGCACTGCAGTGTTGGAACCATTGTGGATCAAAATCATGGACCAAAATCATGGGTCAAATGGAGGAGGGAGCAGCACCTGCCAGTCCCAAACACAGATCCCAGATGAAATTGTGGGACACAGTACAGCTGATTGTCCTGTGTTCCTCCAACCAGACCTTTTGAAGAAGTTCAGCAGAATTCATCCCATGTGCCCAGTGTCAGGAGCTATGCACAGCTCTGGTCGAGGCTGAGGGCTGCAGGTTCCCATAAGCCAGGGAGGCTCTGCCAGCCCTGTGAAATGTCACCCAATTACTTGTGCCTTTATGGAAATACACCTTAGCATCAATATAAACAAAAATACTGAATTCAAAGCAAAGCATGGGCATGCGACAGGAAAATAGAGTGATTTCATTATATTTGTTAAAATCACTTTGCTGTGCTTTTTGAGTTTATGTATTTTTTACTTTGCCACTATAATCATGAATTGAATCCATTTTGATATATAAAGAAAATGTGTATTTGTTTGAACAACAGCAGGCTTGTCCCTGCTGTTACCTGCTTGCTAAGAGTGTAACCTGAGAACATGTTTGAGCCTTGTCCAGACCTGGTGGGGGCTTGTAGCCACTGCTGCTGGACTGCTGGCCAACATGTTTGAGCTTGCTTGGACTTGTGCCCCAGCACAGGGGCATGTCACAGCCACCAAAAACTGCCTATAAAAGGGGCAGAGACCCAGGGTAGGGTGGATGTGTTGGTGGAGCTCAGACTCCCCACATCCCCAGCAGTGCTTTGCCTGTTCTTATCAACAAACTAATAAACTGCTTTATTGATTGACCTGCCTGATTGTGGCAATTTATAACAGCCCTGTGCCTGGGGATCACCCTTTCTCAGGGCAGTGGTGTCAGCAAGAGGCAGCAGGCTGGCAGCCCTGGCTCTCACCCTGCAGCCTCTAGAGCAAGGCAAGGCAGATGGGGGCTGTGCTGCTGCTCTGCTGTCATGTTAAACTGCTCACAGGCTCCAGCCTCAGGCTCAGTGAACCCTCCTAGGGCCATAGGTTGTGCCACACTCCCACTGCAGTCTCAAAAAGAAAATAGGTTTTGAGTTTGGTTTGTTCTGTTTTATTCCTGCTCATGCCAAATGGGCAGTGCTACAGGGAGAAGCCATGAGCTAATGCTGAAGGAAGGATTCCAGATGTAGCACACTGACAAACAGTGGTCAATAACCTTCTGAAAAAAAACAGAACTCTAGTGTCCAGCATCCAAGTGATTCTCCAGAGCAGGCAGGTGGGAACAGTAGCAGTGCTATAAAGGAGGGTGTTTGAGCTCTGTTTCTGTGTGCAAGAGAATTTTTTTATTCAATGTCAGAGAGGAATGAAGAGGGTGTTCCAACCCTTCCCAAGCCTGTGCTGCAGTTTATCAGAAGGAGACCAGGGACTGTAGGCATCTCATGAGCCTTTTTAACCCCTGATTTTCCTCTGCTCTCTATTCAGCCCCTCATTCTGTGTCTTTCAGAGGGTTTGTTCTGCTCCCACAGCAGTGCAGAAAGCTGTCAGCTGGCACAGACACAGCAGGGGCATACACTGTGCACACAGGGATGTGTGTTCACACAACACCCTGCCCTCATCCACAGTGGTCACAAGCTGTGACAGCCCTCCCAGCAGCACAGGCAGCTTCTGATCTGAGGAGAGGGAGGTTTCTGCATGAGAAACTTATAGGAAAGTTGTTAAAAAAACCCACAAAACCCAAAAGTTCTCCCCACCCAAAAGATCCCCCAAGGCTCTGGTCTGGGATTGTTCACCTGCTGTTCCAGGTTCTCCCTCTCCAGGCTGAGCTCTCACTGCCCCAACACTGCCACAGACCTGGCACATCTGCCCCACACTGTCACTGATTAATGCTCATGGTGCCTACTCAGAGAGACAGCTAAAGCTCCAGGAAGAAGGATATTTTGATGGCAGTATCTATCCATAAAGCCCTTGGAGCAGAGCTGGAGGGAGGCTTCAGCAGAGGAGCCCACAGGCACTGGGCTCTGCCAAGGGAGGAGAGGCAGTAGCTGAGCCAGCTGTGCCCAGATGTGCCCAGATGTTGTCCTGCTAGGCCACTGCTTCTAAATTCAGAGCTGCTGATTCAGATAACCATCCTACAGCTTCACCTCTGCTGAAGGATTTCCCCTGCAGGAAGAAGGAGCCCGGGTTTTCTCTGCATTACAAAACATTGCTTTCCTTGTAGAGCAATGATGTGTTTGTTTAAGGTGGTTAATGCCCTGCAGGGGAGAGGGCAAGGGAGGAAGGTGTGTAGGTAAAAAAACCCCAAAAAGTGGCACCCACTCTATTGTCAACCAAGCTGTATAATACTACTGTTTCAGCCTTTGTTCAAAGAGGAATGATTATCCAGCACACCCTTTAGCTTTCAGGCAAGAGGGAGACTCAAACTCACAACACAACAGACTTTCAAAAGTACTCAAGGTGTGTTAAAACAGAGTCTCAGGCTGCCAAAACCCTGCTGTGCTCTGTAGGGCTCTAGTGCATCCCCAGATTGGCTGTGAGGGCCAGGCAGGAGCTGGCAGTGGCACAGAGTGCAGGGCTCATGGAAACCCTGCCCGGGGATGGGAGATGCTCTTAACCCACAGCAGCCCTTCTGCAGCGTGTGTGGAGGATACAAAACACCAGGATAAGGCTGTGTTCATCAGGGGTACTCAGAGCTCACACATCCCTCCCAGCGTGGGTGGGGATTTGAGTGTGTTACCCTCGGAGGTTCAGGGAGCAGCAGCAGTAGCAGCGTGCTGCTCCTGCTTTGCTGAAAGGCTGTGCATTTAATTTCTGCTTCTAAGTGGTGCTATTTGCAAATCCATGCAGGGTACAGAGCAGATTTCCAGGACGTGGACTCGTATCTATTCATCTTTTTCATGTGACATTCTTGACCTCGGGCTATAGCAGTGTGTACCTTTGGAGAGTGCCCTTTGCTAGACAAGTGAGGGCAGAAGATGAGCCAAAGGTTGTGGCACTGATCTGGATTTGGGAAGACATGAGTTTAATTCCCTGTCCTTATGCAGTCTCCTTGTGAGAAAATCTCGCATAATTCAAACCTTCAGGAGGTGAGGTTCAGCAAGAATGACACAGAAATGCAAAATAAAAAAAAGCATTTGTTAAAAGGTAGGAAACATCCTGAAGCCCTTGGTTCTTAACCATCAAGTATTGTATCTTACCTAGAGGTCTGAGACCTTGTGTGTGTGTGCTCTGTTCAGCTGCAAACAGTTGGAATAATGAAAATGGACATTTTTGGCTCTCTGGATCACATAGTGGTGGTTGTGACTGCAAATTAATAGAAGAGGGGGGAAGTAAGAACATAAAAGGCAGTTTTCAAAGCACTGGCTGCCAGAATCTCTTCACAGGGCAAAGGTGGGTCAGGCAGGGCAGCTGCCTGATAAATCCTCCTGGGATGTCCCTGTTTCCAGGCTGGTACAGGGTTCACATGATGGCTGCAGCCAGGGAATGGTGGGAACCCTGAGCAGCCAAGTCCTGGTGATTCATTAATTTATTTATTTTCCCAGACTCCAGAGACTCTTTAAAAGACTTTCCTAATGTGGCTGTAATCATTTCTATCTGCAGACAGCTCTGACTTAATTTTCCAGGATGATCTCCTCTTCAGAGGAGGCAGAATGATTATTTTAAAAGGCACATATAGGCAGTAGCTGAGATGTCCTGGACTGCTTCTGTCCAAGACTGAGAGTCAACGAGTCTGAAGTTATTGTTTGGGGAAGAACAACATTATGTCCACAGCAAAAATCACCCACTTCAGTTCCTCAGGTCCATGCTCTCTGAAGAAATACCATGAATTTCTCTGAAAAGTATTTGCTTTGTGCACTGCCAAGGGTCCATCCACCCTTGGTGCCACCCCCAGTGTGTGTGATGGGATTCAGCCACAGGAGGGGGACAAAAATGCACTTGGTGAGTAAAAGTTTTATGGTGTAAGAGGTTTAACCCAACCTCCTACTGGCAGAGGGACTTTGCTGCTGCAGGCAGAGGATCAGAGCACGTGGCTTCCAGTCCTGTGGATTTCAGTCTTGTACACTGATCAGATCCTGAGGACAGGGACTGTGCTGTCTTGTTTGCAAAGGTCTTTTGATCAGGTTATGATTACAGGACACCAGAGTGAGCAGCAACCCAGCAGATACAACAAACAGTGGGAAGGGGTTTGAGAGGAGGGTTTTACTGTGGACATTGCTGAAGGCATAGGCAAATTTCTGCCAGGCCTTTTCTCAGGTTCTGAGTCTTTTTCTCAGGCTGTGACACTTTCTCAGCTCCAGCCAGGATTTTTCCCAGGGGGATAGCTTTCTTGCAAATAGAAAGGAATTGATAAACATAAGATTAGCACCTGGTGTGGGCCGTGGGACAGTGCATGATGTGCATAACATGGGATGTTTTCTCCTATTGCCCAATGAGCTGCTGTCCTGTTTGAGATTCACAAACAGTCCTATAAATAGCTTTTAATAAACGGGTTTTAATAACATCCTTTTTTCCTTCCATCCAAAAAGTGTGTTGCTATTATTTGCTGCCCATAGTAACCAGCAACACTTGACCAGTGGGAAATGCTGCCCCTGCCCTTGGCAGGCAGGGAGGCTCCTCAGATGGTCACTGGGAGCCTCCCCATGGCCAGTGGCAGCCTCACCCCTCACTGTGGGCTGGTCCATGTCCACTGCAACTCGCCAGTCCTGGGAACACAGCCAGTGTGAGACAGCAGACCCTGCCCAGGCTGGGCTGGCAGGTGCTGGGGTGCCCATGGAACACCCCCTCAGCCAGGGAGGTACAGCAGGCACCCCTGGCTGGGGCAAAGGCAGCCAGAGCAGCTGGGGCTGGAGATGGAGCTGGCTTAGCAGGAGGGAGAGCAGGTGGCCGAGCAGCAGGGAGGAGACTTGCCAACCACACACATCACGAGGAGCCTGAAAGGAAACAATTTGTTTAACTAGTTTGCCAAATAATATCTATATTATGAATGCACCAAACATTGCTTATTCCTCCTCGCTGGAGGGTTCTTGCTTCCAGGATGAAGCTGTTGTTTCCTCCAGTTCATAGCTAGGGAAAGGTTGGGAAATGCTGCTGAAGTCCTGGTGGGTCTTTGCTGCAAGTGAGTGAAGGTGGAAGGTGGGTTTGTACTGTGTGGATCCCTCCAGCCTTCCCTGGGGACAGGTCTGCTCAGTGTGCTCAAGAGCCTTGCCTCCTCTGCTCTCAGCTTTGAGATCATCCCAATTTTGGGGAGCCCGGGGTGCAAACACCTGTGAAGTGCTGCTTCTCAGCTGGTCCCTGTGGCTCCCAGTCCAGCCTGATGCTCTCCTAGCAGGGCTAAAAAATGGAGTTTCAAGCAGTCACAATCCACATCTAAGGCCAGCTCTTTCCAAGAGTCAGGTTAGCATCCTAAATTACCCAAATTCCTGTTTTTTGTCTGGAGTTGTTCAATGTAGGTCATACCCATGCTCAAAGCTCTGTATCCAATATTCACTGGTGTGTGTGTGTGTGGCAGGGGAGCTGTTTGAACTGAGGCCTCAGCACATCAGAGGAGCAGTGAACATGCAGAAAGCAGCACAGGGAGGGTGACAATGGCTGTGCAAAGGTGTGTGCAAGGGCTGCAGTGTCAGAACCCTGTGCTACAGTAAATGAGCACTGCACTCCTAATCCTGCATAAAACTGAACAGTGAACTGTCCAGAAACTGGTAATGTTCAAGCTGCAACCAAATTCTCTGATTTTCCCTAAGTGACAGGGTTTAAAAAGAAAATGGATGAGATGGATGTGACATATGATTTACAAGGGCATTAATGGAACTCCAGAAAAACATTCATAGCAGCATAAGAAAAATAAATACAGTGGAAAAGTATTTATGGATCTACACCATCTTAAATGGTCACCAAAATAATTTCTCTTTCTGTGTCCCACAGGAAAAAAAAAAAATGAAACCAGGAAACATAATAAAAACACAAACTTCAGCACTGCCTGTTCCCTGGCATTTACAGCATTTCTGGACCTTGCAGAACACTGGATATAGGCAGTGCCACATAAACACACTTCAAGAGCTGAGGTGCTTTTCCTGCTGTGTCAAAAGGCATTTGGGGTTGGTGGTTGGCAGGAGAGGAAGGCAGAGAGAAGGGCTGGAGGGTTTGAAAGTGGCATAACCAGGCAGGCAGCTTTCCCCTGCTCCCAGTTGTACTTTCCCATCCTGACTGCAGAAATATTTTCCTCTAGTGCTTCAGCTTCACTTAACTTTCCCTTTGATCAGTGTTTACAGTAATGGTATAAGCTCTAATATCCCTAAATGCTGTAAATATATATCTATAAACACTAAACAAAACATTCCCTATATAATAAACAGAGACCAGAACTGTGAATTAGGGCCCCAGACAAGGCAGATGCACAGCAACAATTCTCAAGGACTTTGAAGTTAAAAGCCTGGCTGTGTAAATGTAAGAGCTTTTGTAAGTCAAACTAAAAGTCTCATTAACACAAAAGTTCCATGATCAGAAACCTGACTAGTTCAATGAGAATCCCCAAGGACATGAGTATTTAGCACACTTTCTAATTAAAAGAAGAGAATTATGGTACAGCAGTTAAAATACGGTTTATACTTGTCTAGGAAATATTCAGTGTGTGTGCAGAGATACCTTGCCAGGGCTCTGCAAATAGGACAGGAGCAAACCAAGGAGCACCCAGCAGGTGAGAGCCTCCTGTGTGTTGTGTCACCTTGCTAAGAAATCCTGAGCTTTTGGAGCTCTGCAGAAAGGTCACCTTGGCTGGACTCCCCTCCAGAGCTGAACTGCAAGGACACATTGCTTGGACACTACTGAGGTCTGACAAACAGTGTCCCACCATCCTGGAGAAATTGTGTTTCTTACCTTGGATCCTGAGGGATCTCAGCCAATTTTGGCTCCTGCTATGATTCCCAGCTGGGCCAGGCACTGGGAATGGCTGAGCTGGCCAAGTTGGTGTCCATATCTCCCTCCCTGCTGAGCTAAAAATTCACAGATAATGCTAAACTGTCCCCTGAACATCAGTCCCACCATAGGAAACAGTTCAGATTTCTGGTTTGATGAGTGGATTTCCACCTCTGCAAACCACTGCCAGTGTACTCTGTGTCACCCACAGTGGATGTGGCATGCACAGTGCTGTGTTTGTGGCAGCCACAACCTGTCCAGCTCTGGGAAATCAGTTATCTTCTGAGGAATTGTGATAATCAAAGCTAGGAGAATATTTCTGAACAAGAAACAACTGATTATTCAATAAAATCACATCTTTATTGGGGTGCAGTGGGGGAGACACATTACAAACTTCTTTGAATAATACCATCTTCTTAAAAACTGCTTTTGTTTCATTTTCCTGCATTTTCTGTAAGCTATGAAGAACGTGACAATTTCACCTAAAAAAGAATATTTTACTTAATGCCAAAAGAAATTATGCATCTGAAATGCCATGGATATTTTTAAAAATTGATTTAAAAATGTTTTTCCCACTTTAAAAACTAAAAGTCAGTTCAGTTTGTTACCAAGTGAAAACTCATCCACATAATCACACGTGCCAGCAAACTGAAACATCATTTATTGCATGGTTTTGGTGTCAGGACTGCAATCTGGCTAAATTTCTTCGAGAGTTCATTTAAATTCAAAACAAAAATCCTGGTGAGGTTATTAGGCTTAATGTTCTTCTATTTTAGGTTAAATATTCTGCATTTGGTGATTCTTTGCTGTTTCCTTTGACCATGACAGAGTCTCTTTTTCATTCTCTACTCCTTTTTCACACTTTTCCTGGCACCTGGGTGCTCTCTGTGCCCCACCTGAGCTCAGCCTGCAGGTGTGAGGATGCTGGGGATGTGGAGGCTTGGCCACCAGAGGAATCTCCACATCTGATGTGGCCCCAGTTTGTCTCCCCTGGGCAGAGTACCAAGGACAGGCACCCAGGAGGTTCTGGTTATAAACCTGGTGTTCAGGACCTGCATGGCCACACAGGTTAAGGCACACAGCTGTGTCCCTTTATAGCCCTGGAAAACCAAATGCTGGAGCACAATTTTGGGGTTTAGGATGGATTGGAAAGCCTATGGGTAAGGTAAATATGTTTGAGAATGCTGAGCATTCAGGGCCACGTGCTGAAGTCCTCCCTGCCTCAAGCAGAGCCTGGCTGGCTGCAGCTGAGCCTGTGATCAGTCACAGGTGTCTTGGATTGAAAGACAGGTGTCTGCTAAGGAAGGCAGGAAACTCTCTTTGAAATGGAGAATGTAAACTCCCTCCCTCCAAATTATTATAATTTTGAAATTAAGGGGTTCTCAGGGAAAGGTATGGGAATAGGAATAACAGTTCTTTACTAGGAAAATTAAAATAGAAATGCAGTATTACAAAGAACAATCCCAAACCCTGCCAGAGTCAGAATCCAAGCTGACACCCGTCAGTCAGTCAGGGTGGTGGCACAGTCCCATTCCATGGTGGCTGCATCCTCCTGCAGGGGCAGATGTGGTTCAGCTGGAGCAGTGCTCCTGGAGAAGGTGCAGTTTCCTCGAAGGTGCAGGGATGATGTGAAAAGGTCTGGCTTTCCTCTGGAATCCAGTGGAAAGAAGGTACCTTGGTGTCCAAAATGTCAGTTTTTATCTGGGTAGGAAAGGCTTGGCTCCTGCCCTGGCTGGAGCATCTCCCAGTGGGATGATGGAATTTTATCAGTCATGCACTGGGACTCACTGGCCATGAACAGGAGATATCTCCTGGAGGGAGGATGGGCTGTGGAGGAGATAAAGAGCACTGCCCCAGCTGGTTTTAACAGATGATGATAGAGTACACACCTCTGGCCTAATCCTGCTTTGCAAGCCAAGACAACAGGTAAGGAAAGCACACTGCTGCCAGCCTGGAGTGTGTCAGCACCCTTAGGGCTTGCTTCATTTTCCTCTTGCTATAGAGCACCCAGCCTTGGAAACTAGAGGTTAAGGATTTCATTAACCCCTAAATACAGAATATCACATTCATTTGAAACATGGTGTTTTCACAGAAAAAAAAAAAAAATATCCCAAACACTGAGATGAAGAGGAGAAGGGGAAGGTGAGGAGACACAAAACTTTCTCATTTAAGAAACAAATGAGTTCAGGTGGCTTTAGTTGAAAGGGGTAATTAAAAAGTGAAGAAGCAAGTGAAGCCAATTGGTTACAGGAGCTGAGCTGGAGGTGTTTGTGGAATGAAGGGTTATCCAGGTCCCAGCTGTTCCCACCATCTTCTCTCAGATGCTTTCAATGCCCCCTCCAAGCTCCTGGATTTCTCTGTAAAGAATAACCAGGGCAAGTACAACCATGTGAAATAGGTTTTCATTATTCTTTTAGTGATAGCAGTATTATTATTTTAATGAGCAGTTTATTCATTGTTGTTTCTGCTCTAATTTATCAGTCTGTATTGGTATTTCTGTCTCTGAGCTGTGAGAGAAGTGAATTGCACTGAATCTGACTCCAGTTTACACTGGAGGAATCAGAACTGACCAGGTTAATGATTGCAGTGATATTGGCACAAATATGGAGTTCTGAAAGTGTAGAAGCTGCCTACACCTATGAAAGGTGTTTTTGCAGTGTACTCCCTCTGAGTTTGGCAGAGAACAGGTTTTTGGGCTATCAGTTCAGCTGGGTTTCTTAATGAGCAGCTGTTCCTCATTGGCAGCCACCAGTTTCTTGTAGATTATTTCTGAAACAGCAAGAGACAGCAGCAATCATTTCTGTTACCCTTGACTAAAGGCTGCCTGTCAAAATGTCTCTTCAATCTCTGTAGTGAGGATTAGGGTGTTTTTCCCTGCTCATAAGTTAGGTGTTTTCAAAGGATTTCTCAGTCTGCTTCAGGATTCCTCCAAAAAGTCTGATTTGTGAAGTTTGTGACCAAAGAAAATAAATGTCTATCAGATCAACAGTTACCTTTCCTTCAAGTGAGTCAAAATGTTGTATCTTCCCTTTGACATCCTTTAAACACCCTTTTTGGTCTAAAATAAAGAAGAAAATGCTTTTTAAAATATTATTTCAAAGCTGAAATTAGGAAATCTGAAAGTTTCATTTTGGAAACACAGAATGAAGAGACTTCCACAGCTTTGAAACTCTTGAAACATATTAAGCGAAATTTTAATCAGACTAGGATTTCTAGAGTTAACTTTGGAAGAACGACAGACTACAAGCATATTTCATTAAAAACTGTTTTAAAATGGTAATGCTGCAAAAGCAGAGCTATTTTGGGAAGGTCCCCTCTGTGAGAGCTGCTGCTGAAATTAGTAGCTCCTGGTGCCTGCCATGTGTTTGTACTTTTAATATAGGTAACCCTGAGCCAAGGTTGGAGACTAATGTCCCACTTAGTTTGCAGTTTGCCCTTTTCTCCTTCCACTCAGTATGTTCTTAGTCAGTAATTGCACTGAGA
The DNA here is from genome assembly GCF_903797595.1 of Erithacus rubecula. NCBI lineage: Eukaryota > Metazoa > Chordata > Aves > Passeriformes > Muscicapidae > Erithacus > Erithacus rubecula. The sequence goes on from NC_136674.1 coordinate 8,444,990, forward strand.
AGGAAGGGGGAAAACAGACTCCACAAGAGTGACTGAAATATCAACACAAGAGGCACCCCTGTGTTTGGGCTCACCTGGCAAGGAGGGAGGAAGGCAAGGGCACACCTGGATCACTCTAGAAGCTTCCTCAGGATTTCTTGGGGTAAATAATGGCATGTTTTTAGCAGCATTTCCATCTCTGATGCTGAGGAAGATGTTTACACCATACCTGTTCAGTGCTGTCAGCAGTTCATCCACTGCAGCCCTCCCCACCCTGGATAATACTCTGGGAAGAATCAGAGGCATTTGGGATGTTGAGGCTCCTGTTACATCTGCTCTTCATTTGATCCCTTCCAAGCTCCTGGTTGCCTTCAGCAAACAGGATCAATCTCCTTCTCAAATATTTTTCTCCTTTGCTTTGCCCCAGTACACTCTGCCTCTGACTAAGACAGTTTTCTTTCTGCTAGCATTTTCACCACATATATGAAATGCCAACATAATTAAATAAACCAGTGTAGAAACCCTCTAAAGAACAATTGTCTTTTGTTTAAAATATTCCTGGCAGAAATATTGGAAATCTGGCATGTAATTAGTACATTGAGCCCCACTGCAGCATTAAATACAATGCATTAGGGCTCCTAACTCTGGCTTTTTCAGGATTCCAATTGACCTACTGAATTTGTGAACTGGTTTTATATATTTGCACACTGTTAGCCCAATGATTTTAAATGCCGTTTCAAGCTTATACTTTCCCAGTCTCCATATTGCTTGTCAGGGTCTTCTGCTTCTTATCCAGAAATCTTCACCTTTAAATGGCTTTTCTCTGCTGTCTGTGTGATCAGGGAGAAAGAGTAGTGTTGGATACTAGTCCAAAACCAGACTAAAGCAAAATTGGATTAATTGTATGACTCCCAGTGGATGAATCCCTTAGGGTCAGACCTTAAAAAATACCTGGGCCCCCTAGATGGCAGATAGGGTGATTTCACAGCACTTGCACATCCAACCCTCCTTGCTTCCAGTTGTCTTAGGTGCCTGAACCCATCAAAATTGTCTGACAAGAGAAGTCAACAGGAAGATGGAAGAAAATCAGTGTCTGTGTCTGAGGTGCTTGTTGGACACGGAGCCCCCTCACCTGCACACCAGGCTCAGCTGCAAAGGCAGAAGCTGCAAGGCAAAGCAGGATCAGTGATGGAGGAGCTGGCAGCTCCCTCACACTTTCTGCAGGGAATGATCTGCCAGAAGGGAACACAGCCCTAGAAGTTGTTTGTTCTTCTAACAGCAGGTTGAGCTGGCTTTTATGTTTCCAAATGTCTATATATGCACCTCCCCACTGATTCAGAGCAGCTGATTTGCCAAGAGACCAGGAGGATGACTCCTGGGGGAAAAAAAGAATCACTGATAGAAAGGGAAATTTCATACTTAGATATCTGGAGTCTTTTTTTATCATAAAAGAGGAAGAGCAAGATGTGCATGACAGGTATTAGTCATGTTATACAATTCAGGACTGGGAAGTACACAAGTGCTGTGATGAGGAGATACTTGTGTGAGAACTGATGTAAAACTGACTACTTATACTAAAACTACTTCAGCATTGCTATGAGTACTTGAAAGTGCCCCATATAAATATTTTCAGAGGCAAAAGTTGATGTGAATCTGCAGGGTGTTAAAATCTGGAGGGGAGGACTAGACTGCAAGCAGGTTTTGCAGGGAAGCTGCTCCTCAGGGACAGCAGTGAGGTTTGGGATGGCTGTGAGCAGAGCTCAAGGCACAAACCTCCTGGCAGCTGGGCTCCTTGTGCTGCCTTCCAGCCTCCCTGCACCACAGTGATCCAGATTTGTTCCTTGTGACAATTGTTGAATGACTCCTCGTGGGACTGTTGTGTTTGGTTTGGGCTGTCACTGGTTGTTGCATTTGAGATTATAGGAATGAATGGATAATGTAACATAGTTCCTCGTGTAATGGAGAAGCAAAAATAGAGAGAGAGAGCTTTATTCAAAGAAACACTACACTTATATAGGGAGTGCATGCAAAACAGAACAGAAAAGACTCATTGGTCCAAGAAGGCAACACCTCTTTGAAAACATGCTTTCTGCAAAATATCACAGCTCTCATGCACCCTGCAGGTGTATAACCATTGGCTTCAAGGCTGCTTTTCCCCTGGTTCTCAGCAGTATCCAACTGGTTTCTGTCCTCCCTTGAGCATTATCCTAGGGGGCTGTCAGAGGAAATGGGGATTTGATGCTGCAGTTTGTCCCTTTATGTATGGTTTGCCATTGCTGGAGTGGGGATGTAATCACTCCTGGGATAGGACTCAGAAGCCCTTTGCTAGAAAATTGTGGTGACCTAAAGGGACCTGTGTAACACCACACACTGTGCTGTAGGGTGGGTTTTATAACAGGAGGGTATGGGCAGTACACTGCAGGCACACAGAAACCCCCAAGGAAAGCTGGGCAGTTCCCCTGCTCAGCAGAGGGACAAGGACAGAGCCACCACTGCCATCTCAGCAGAGCTGGGAGAAGGCACAGCCAGGTCTGTGGGGGCTGTCACACAGACCTGCCAGGGACACAGGACCACTGCTCCTTCAGCTGTGACAGAAGACACCTGCCCAGAGGTGTCACAGCAGAGATTTTGCCACTGCAAAACCTAGAAGAGATGGGGAGCACTGCTGGCAGCATTCAGAGGACTAATTAAAGGACTAATTACTACACAGAAAAGGGAAGTTAATGACAATGGTTAGACAAAGTGGTGGTAATAATTTGGTAGTTCCTTGTCAACCTGCTGAGCAGGTGACAGCAGTGCAGGAGATTAAAGGAAGTATCAAGTCCTACTAGACTTGATAAATGATAAGAAAAGAATGTATTTTGTGGTTGAGGGCCACCTCTGTGTCTTCTCTTCAAGAAAGAGCCACCTGCACTTGTGGGAAAAAAACTGGACTTCTGAACTTCTAATCAATATGATTTTGCAGAAGCTGATTTATTATTTATAATTCACCCTAATCATTCATTTCTAGGACCATCACCCACGTGGGGACAGACTCTACAATTGGTAATTTTAGGATATTGATCCACCCCTTCAAACCCCTGAGAGTCCATAATTGGTGCTCTTCAGGACCTTAGCCACCTCTTGTTATCTTGAATTTTCTGATCTTGGTATTCTGTGTTTTCAACTTCTTCTCTCCCAATTTAGCATAGTTTCTGTTCCAGTGGCCTTGGGGGGTTTCAAACCAGTTATTGAAAAGCTCCTAAAATTTTCTCATGCTGTGCACCTGTTATAAACACTGGTCTAAACTAACAAATACACAAAAACAGCTGGTGTGTGAAAGAAGTGTGTGAATGAACAAAATGTGCAGCAATAACTGAACAGCAAAACAGAGCAACTAAATATAGATTTTGGCTGGTGCACACACACAAGGCCCAGATTTGTACAGACATGCCCACCAGGGGCTAAACCTCGTTCAGCATCACAACATGCACTCCACAACCTCCACCAGTGGCCAGAGGATGGGATTACAGGTGTGGCAAGCTGGGTGCAGCCCCCTGCTCCACTTCAGGAGTAATTTTGAGTGTGGACAAGTTCTTTGTGCCCTGTGGTGATTCTGGGCAGGACAGCCCTGGCTAAGGCTCCACATGAGCGACTGAATCATCTCCTGGGCTCTCCCTGCCCCTCTGATGTGTGAACACTGAGTGGCACTGAGGATCCAGCTCTTCCACCCTGTTAACATCGAGGATGAAAACACACATTTCTGCCCTTGAAGAAGTGGAATCAGAGGAGTCTGTGATAGGGGAGCGTGGCACGGATGAAAGAAGAATGTGAAGGACTTTGAACATGCAAGAGAATGTGAACAGTGGCGATCCCAGAAGGGAAATTCTTCAGGGAATTAGAAGGAAAATAGATGTTAGGGAGGCAGGATTAAAACTGTTTGAAGTCAGAGGGGGGAAGCTGGATCTGAGTTTTGATCATGAAAAGACAGAGAGGAGGGAGAGTAATCTGAAATCAAAGCACAGATGGAAATCAAACCTGAACATTAAACAACCTGCAAATTTCTCTGTAGAAGAGACAAGATCCAAGGACCTAATAAAGTGAGGTGAGGGGTTTTCATAGATCCTTGCAGAGGGACAGCCTCCACCTGGAAAAGGGTCCAAAATACCCCTGGCCTGGCAGAAAAGAGGAGGAGAGTGCTTGTCATGACTGAGAAGGTTTTGCTACTGGCCTGAAGGAAGAACCAGCAGGGTTACACCCATACCCCACCCAGCAAACAGGGTTTTTATTTGGCAGTTCCACCAGCAATCACGCTTTACCTCTGTAAGTGTTTCTGGCACTGTCCAAAGGGCTGAACTTTTCCTGTATCAGATGATGCCCCTGAGTGGGGCTGGCTGGGAGCCAGAGGGAAAACCACAATTTCTGCAGCCAGATCCCTCCTGAAGCTGCTGCTGAGCCCTGTGCATGCGTGTGTGAAGTGTCCTGCCAAGCTGATGGACTGGAGCTGCAGAATTAACAATGTTGACTCAGGCCTGAAGACTTTAAAAGAATCTATATCAACAGATTTTAGAGATCTTAAAATATACAGCTAGAGTAGCCTTAGGTTTCTCAGGCAGCTGCCAAATCAAACTGAATAATAAAATAAAACTGAATAATAAAGTGATCCCACAGTGTAAGATCAAGACAGGGCCAAGTAGAGGCACCTCCAGTAATTACTGGATTGGGAGCAGCCTCCTGACAAGCCTCGAGTTTCTGCTGACATGCTGAGAACCAAAAACAGTAACAGAATTTCTCAGAACAAAAACAGCTCTTCCCTCGCCTCTGGATTTACTCCCTGCTCGTTCCTTCTGCCTTTTTCCTACCAGAAAAACCTGGGCAGGCAGGGCAGGTAAGGCCAGTGTGAGGTACTGGTGGTGCAGAGAAGCAGTGGTGAGGAGGAGGAGGAGCAGCAGAGGAAGAGGAAGGAGCAGAAACAGAAAAAAGCAGAGGAAGAAGAAGGAGCAGAAAAAGAAGAAGCAGAGGAAGAAGGAGCAGAGGAAGAATGAGCAGAAACAGAGAAGCAGAGGAAGAAGAAGGAGAGGAGGAAGAAGGAGCAGAAACAGAAAAAAGCAGAGGAAGAAGAGGGAGCAGAAGAAGAAGGAGCAGAACCAGAAGGAGAAGCAGAAGGAGAACAATAAGAACAAGAAGAAGAACAGGAACAAGAACAAGAAGAGGAGGAGCTGGGTGTGACCAAGGCTGGAGGGAGCTGTGGGAAGGGCTGTCAGTGGAGGAACAGACCCCAGGGAGGACAATTGTGATGGGACATGAACCTGGCAGCAAAGAGCACCAATCCCTGCCCTTAGGCTGCTGCCCACACCTGGCACAGGTGTGGCCTCTTGCCCTCTCCCCAAGGGCTCACAGTGCAGCCCTTGGAGGTGCCAGTGTCCCTTCTGGAGCCAAGCTGTGGGTACAGGAATGGATCATCCATTCTCTTCTTTTTATTATTTACTTCAAGTCTGGAAAAGATCAATATTAAAAGCCTAGTGAGGGGTTAAAAAAAAAAAAAAAAAAGGCCTTGAGATGCTCGTTTTTCATTATTTACATTGCAGTAGTGCCTCAAAGCCATAAAAAGTCCAACTAGGAACCCTCTATTTGCTTTAAAGATACATATGTGTTTTGTTTGGGGGTTTAGAGGTTTTTTGAGGGAAAGATTTCATTTTTTGATAAAAGCATCCTGGAAAAAATGAAGCTATTGAGGAAAGGGAACAAATTTTTATTCCTTTTTGGTGACATTTTTCATGAGATAAAATGTAATTCCTGAGAAGCTCTAACTTTGGTCCTTTTTCATCCTTAAAAAGGTTTCTTTTTCTCTAGACTCGTGGAATCCATTTCCCATTGTCCTATCAGAGTGTCAGGGCAAATATATCTTTCTATTTTGGTATTGTCAAGAGGTAAGGTTTGAAGGGAAAGGTAATATCTTTTCTTAGGGGGACTGATAGAACTGGGAGAAAAAGGACTTATTTTTGGGCATAGAAGCCTTGTCTGACTCTTTTGTTTATAAATTACCCTTCTGTTCTCCCAGAGACCTTCCTGGCTCTGCACTGAACTCTTTTAACTCTCACACAGACACTCAAAAAGCACAGTCATCATTTATCTTTACTGATCCTGCAATCTCCTTGTCACCTCTGCTTTCTCTCCTCCTTCAGCCACTCACTCTTTTCTGTTTTGCAATCTTCTCAAGTGGCATCTGCAGCTGATATTTTATTACTGATGTGTGCCTTTTTCTAATCCTCCATTATTTGGGGCATATCCTTTGTTATCTGTGTTAGACTTTTTCTGTGCCCTGGGGATATTTATCACTAATTGATTCACATAAATGGGAAGGTAAACATTCATTTCTCTTAGAATACACATTTTACTTGCAGCAGGACAATCCCTGGAGCTTTTATTCCTTCTTTCTTTCCTTTGTGGTGTTATGCATGGCTGGCTGGAGCTAAAATGGAATAAAGGTGATGTCTGCAGTGAGCTGAGCAGCACGTTCAGGATTTGTGTTTGTGCCTTTGTGGCTCACTGACCACACTGGGAGAAGTCTCAGTTCCACAGAAGTCAGGGGTGGATGTACCTCCACCCCTCTGTGGGGAAAATATCTGCCCTGAAAAGGGGCAGAGAGGCTGGCTGAGGCTTGGGGAGGAGGGAAGGCATCAGTTCTGCTCAACATTTCTATTCACAACCTCAGTGATGGAACTGACAGTACACTTATGAAACTTGGAGGGGGCACTGAGCTAGGAGGGACTGCAAATGTGTTGGACAGCAGAATGAGAATTCAAATGAGTTCTACAAACTGCAGAAATGGTTTGGGGGGGAGGAAAAAAAAAAGGAATTAAATTAGAGACAAGTGCAAGGCACAAAACTTGGGTGGAATAATCAATGCAGGGTATGAGGAAGAGGCAGAAGGGGAACTGCTGAGAAGAGGAAAATAAAAAAGACAAGAAGTTTGTCAAGTGTCACCTTGGTGGGAAGAAAGAGCAAGAACAGGCAGGACATCAAGTAGCAGAGGCTCCTTTGGCAGCAGAGGTGATGCAGAGTGTGCAGCAGAAAAGCTTTTTGATGGTGAGCAGAGTTCAGCATGGGCTGAGGGATGCTGGAGAGCATCTCCCAGGGATGGGGCAGGCACAGGTGGGACAGCTCTGGGGCAGGGGAGGCTGCAGGGTGGCTCAGGATCCTTGAGCCCTCTGGGATGTGCTTCTGCCCCCACAGCTGCCTGTAGGGCTGGGGAGGGCAGAGCAGGGCTGGTTCAGGGCCCCACATCCCCCTGAGAGCTCCAGAGCCCCCTGCTCCCCCCTCTCCCTGCCCTGCCACCCTCAGCAGGTTTCAGGGATCTGAGCATCAGTCTGCCCTGGATGTGTGTGGAGCAGGCTGTAGGAACATTGCCTTTTCCATTATTTTTTCTCACTTCACTTGACAGAACTCTGCTGAGAGGAGGATGTGGAATTAACCATGCTGTTGGCCTTAAGGCTTTAGGTATCAAGGAGAGATTATTTCAGAGATCAAACTGAATGCTGATTTGAGGGAGTAGCTCATCCCTTTGGAGTGCTCCAAAAGAAAAAGGGAACATTGTCAGTTCAATCTACTGTGGAATTTATAATATTAATGATCTGAAGAACACTTTAGGGATTTCTGTCAGATGTCTATTTTAATTTAAACTCTTGGGTGTTTAACTACCCAAAATATTGAGTTCTAGTCATTATAAAAACTAATAACTGGCTTATTTTGCTGCTAATTCAGAAACTGAGGTTAATTATCTATAGTGAAGGGATATGGTGGTAATCTAAACTCTACCTGAGTAAGACAGTGTGGTTAATTGATTCCCCATGAAATGACAAAAGATTCCTTCAGAGAGAAAAGGTGTTTAGTATTCATGGCTTTCTCAGAAGTACTAGTGTTTGCTTCTCAGGAAAGGTTGTTTGTTTTTTGGTTTTTTTTTATTTTTTGTTTGTCATGATCAGCTATACTTTATAATTTTCTTATTATCATTACTGGTGTATTTTCACAACCCCCCCCCCCCAAAAAAAAAAAAAAAAAAACCCAACAAAAAAAACCCAACAAATAAAAAACCCCTCAAAAACCAAACCAAACCAAAAACAAAAAAACACCCCCCCAAAAAACCCCCAAACCCAGGACCACTGGATGATGATGAATTTCAGGTAAGAGCCTGAAATTCATAGATTTGGTTTTGGCATCACAAATATTTTGATATGGTACAATTTATACTTTTAGCTGCTCTTGTGTAGCATAATCTGTCAGTTTATGTATACACTGCATAGTTTATATGAATAGTAGTGTGATAAATATATCATAGGCTTTACCAAAATGTTAAAATAAAGACTAAAATACCTCTATGTAGCCAACTTAGAGAATGGTGTAAAGCAATTATTTTTCCTGCATCTGCAGACTGGCCTCTCCAAGTGATAAGATAACAGTGACAGAAACCAGAGCATAAGCATCCAGGGAGGATTTATCCACTCCTCACTATCAGGGAGTGTGAAACAACAGGATGGAAACACAGGAAGAAATAAAATATATAGACCTAATCTATAGAATGTCCTGCAGACAAGTCAGAGGTAAAATCCAAACAAGAGAGTTCCTGGAACATCAAAAACTCAAAGGAATGTTTGAATAATATATAAACTCATGAATATGCATGTACCCCCAGCAAGGTAACAGTATATAGAGAATGATGTTTTAATTGATGCTGTGTTCTTTGGCTAATTGCCCAAACCACCCCAGTGCTGGATAATTTGTCCCTTGTTTTATCCTTTATTAAACTTTTAAAATTCTAGATAATGAACTTTGTTTTTCACATTTAATAAAAATCTCTTTCTAAGTCAACTGCAAGCAGCTGAAAAAATTAATTTAAACTTCCCCTAAAGTGTATTTGTCAACGTCCAGTGTTGTAATTCATTGCATTGTATCCTGGCATCCCCTGAACATGGCAGTGTCAGAACTCTGGTGATGTAGTGCAGTCTCCATGTATAATATATCACCACAACAGTTTCAGCTTGGATGATATATGAAGCCAGCCTGGGAGGATTTTTAAAATAGACCTAAATTTTGAGATTTTTTCTGTTTAGCTTTGAGTTTTTGAAGGCTTCACCTGGAGCATTCACTGAACATCTAAATATTTTTTCCCTTGCCAGGCAGGAGTTAGCAATAGCAATTAACCTCTAAAGGCTTTTGTATGTTGTCTGCCCAAATTGCAAAATTAATGTTTGTACATCACCATCTACTTGGGCTATTCTGCAATGCTGGTTGTGTTTAAAACAAAATACTGGATGTGATTGCAGCCTAAATTGGGCAAGATGAAGTTTGGGAGGGCTTTTGGGCAATGGGATGGTTTCTGGAGGTGTGATGGGCATGGGGGTCCTCCACTGCACAGGATAAACCTCCCATCTGAGTCCTGGGCCACAGGGAATGTGTGGGGTGGTGTAGCTGGGGGTAACTGGATGCAGGAGAGAAGAAACAGCTGAGAACATAATGAAATGGGAAGGCCAAGAGCAGATAAATATGAGGGCAAAAATGGCAGGAAAAGGGAAGAAGAGGTGGAAATAAAAATGGGAACAACCATTGATCTTTGTTTACAGACACAGTCTGTTACCAGGGCAGGTCAGGACTTTCTCTTGAAACAGATCTTCAGTGCCAACTTTGGAAAAAATAAAATAGAGACATGAGCTGAGACCAGCTACCCCCTCTTCTTCCCACTTCATATAAAAATGCAACTCTTCTTGTCTCTCACCTTCTTCTTCTGAGTTTGCTGCTCCTTTTTTGACAAAGAGGCCCCATATTCCAGCCAGATTTCTTCTTACTTGTTGTGAAAGGTGAGTGTAAAATGCACTTTGTGCTGCTGTGCTGCATCAATTCCTGCACTTTTGAAATAACCTGCCTTTGGTTGTCAGGGCTGTGGTAGAAAAAAAAAACCCTCTGAGTGTGCAAGGGAACATTTAAAGTGTTATCTAACAGTAGTAAAGATTTGGCCCAGCTCAATGTTCCAACTTAATTACCAGGAAAATGCTATACATTATGAAGATTTAAATCATTTAACAAGTCTTGTGTGACTCTTAATTTTTTTTTTTTTATTACTGCCCTTTTTACATGGTTTTTATTAGAAAGGACAAAAGCAATATTCAGCGTGGGCTCCTGGCTGGGAGGTCACCCCAGTTTGCACAGGACACAGCACAGTTTTCATTAGGAGAGACAGGATGAAGAAATTCACTCTGCTGATCACTAAACCTGGGGGAAGGAAGGAAAGAAGGAAGGACAGAGGCCCCTTTGCAGGCAGTGCACAAACTTCAGCAGGTTCAGAGTGCCCAGGATGCTCAGAACCCAGGGAATTGCTGTGGGAACTCCTGACAGGGATTGGAGCTGGTGGCTGCTTGTGGTGGTTTATATTTACATGTCATGCTACAGCTGCACCTGAAGAAACAGCTGTAAGGCAGGAAGGAAGGGGAAATGTTCCAGGTTGAAAGAGCAAATGAAGCAAAGAGGTAAATGTTGGGTTAGTTAAAACTTAATGCTTCATTTTTTTCCAAACTGCTCTCCTTATTAGGGACAATTCACTGTTTGCACTTTTGGGGCCTGAAGTTGCAGTGGTGTCCTTGGTTCTGGGGCTGGAAAAGGATTGTTTTGTCTGACTGAACTGTAAGGAGAACTTGCTAACACTTTATATGAAGTTATATAAGTTATATTATTTATATTAGTGTATAACTCTAATGCAGTACAGAATCTGGAAAATACAAAAGCTAAAACTTATGGCATCCATTTGATGAAGAAAAAAAGTCCTATTCTGGTACCTGAAATAGTCAATTCCATAGTGTGATGTGATGTGCATCCTCCTGCAGTGGCAGATGTGGTTTAGTTGGAGCAGTGCTCCTGTAGAAGATGCAATTTTCCACTGAAAGTCCAGGGATGATGTAGAAGGGTCTGGTTTTCCTCTGGAATCCAGTAGAAAAAGACTCTCTGATGCTCCAAATCTCAGCTATTATCTGGGTAGGAAAGGCTTGGCTCCTCCCCCTGGGTGGAGCATCTCCCAGTAGGATGATGGAATTTTATCAGTCATGCACTGGGACTGAATGGCCATGAACAGGAGATATCTCGTGGAGGGAGGATGGGCTGTGAGAAAGGTAAAGAACACTACCCCAGCTGGTTTTAACAGATGGTGATAGAACACATACTGCTGGTTACTTTCTGCATTGCAACCCAAAACAGTTAGACATGGATCAAAGGTATGATATGTGTCTCTCTAGGCCATAAAGTTCTAATTCCTTCTGCTGGAATAGCCCAGTTTAGTGTGAGAGCCTTTCTGTAAGTCCAGCCTCTGTGCAGTAACCTGGGCTACATGTTCAGGTGAGGAGAGGCTCTTTTCTTCTTCTGCCCTTGTAATTAGATGCTGTCTAAGCACTTGCACTTCGCTGTTTAACACCATTTTGGAAGCAGGTTTTTGGGGGTTGTTGTTTCTGTGAATATTGACAAATACTCAATCCTCCTCTGGCTCCTGGGTGAGAGGAACATTTCTGATGCCTCCTGTGGTGGGTATTCCAAGGCTTACATGGTGTATACGTCTGATTTCCTGGGTCAGAAATAAATCATTGATTCTCACTCTTTTCCCTGTGCCCCCAGCAGGGAACTGTTACAGTGGTGCTGGTTAAATTGGCCCCAGTGCTATATCCATCACAGGTCAGCAAACTCATGGTTGAAGTACCTCTGCAACAGAACAAAGAAGCAGCAGAGCTGCATTAGCAATGAATTCATTAAACATTTGCATTTGCATGGAAATCTGATGCTATTTCATCTAATCAAAGATTGTACTTGGTTTCCCCAAAGTCTTACATCTCAATCTATAACTGACACACTGTGAAATATCTGAAATCCACTTGAAAGCCCATGGGATCATTGCTGAATTCCACAGCCTTTTAACATATGCAATTACCCTGAGATACACAGAAATTACTGACTTTTTTTCCACGGGCTTTTCTGCTAGTTCTGTAGAAGGCATATTTGCACCAAGCAGAGAATTTTAATTCTCACCCATAAGACTCTTTGTTCGTTTTCGCCAATAACTTTTATGACTGTCTGCAGTTTCATGGGCTATGTATACATCCAATACTGTGACTTAAATGTTTCCAGGTTTTCTAGCTTATTACTTTAAAAAAATAGACTAAAAAATACTTTTGTGAAAAATTTGTTACAGTCACTTCTAACATTTTAGTTAGCATAAGTCTCCAGGATCTGGCTTGTGAAATATGTGTTTCTGAGATACTCTAAGCTCTGGAAATAGCCCTTTCTGTTTAACTCTGGTCTCCAAAGCTCAACATCTGCCTTTGCAGACAGAGCTGGCACTGAGCTGCTCCTGCTCACCCCATTGTCCCTCCTGTATTCTCTGCATCCCCTCCCCTGATGGGCACTGGGCTGGGAATTCTGGGCTGCTTCTGAGCCAGCAGCAGCAGCCCCCCAGGTGAAATGAGCCTGAGCAAGTTGGGAGAGACTGTTCAGATCTGCTCCCTGCACACTGAGAGGAACAAAGAGGGAAGCCAGCATTCATCACTCAAAAGATAAACATTTGACAGCACAGCTTGACTATGTCAGGAACACTTCTGTTTTAATAGTATGCCTGCAAGCTTTCAAAACAAGTGTTTACCTGTCACAATAAACATTTATGAGTGAAGTACACAAAACACACTAAACTTGGAGCTGGCAAGCTTCCAGAAATGCCATGTGCAGTTAAACTCTTGAGCTTGTCATTCCATCCAGCATAAATCTCTTCAGTTGTCTTCTCTCTCCTTCAGTGTGTACTGTGGGACTCTCCTGACTGCTTTGGAGACATCTGTCTTGGATGCAGGCAGAATCCTGGGAAGTGCAGCAAGTGCCTGGAGCTGACAGGCACATCAAGACCTAACTCCAAAAAAGCTGCAATTAACTCACTGATGGCTCGTGGTGAGACTGGGTGTCTTATTGGTAAATAAGGACTCATAGTGGAAATGTGGAACTGAGCACATGGGACTTCACTTAGGGGTTGGATGAGACCTCAAATTTGGATTTTCTGGTGACTTAAGAGGAATAAAGAGTCTGATCTAGTGGTTGGCCTGGCCTGGATTTGAGTCTGACACAAGAGAAGGTCATAAGTTTGCTTGGCTGGAGTTTCCTTTGACCATGCCAAACAATGAGAATTCCTACTTTTTCAGAGATGTTATTTCACTTTGTGGGATTTCTTGCCAAGTCTAACACTGTGCAGCATACTGGAAAAATAGCTAAAGTCAATAAATACAGCCCATAAAAATAAAGTCTGGCACAAGGTTTGCACAGGAAACAATTACGTCTTGCCTTATTTTTTTTTTTTTCCTTATTTTTTTTTTAATTTTTTTTTTTTTTAGGCCATTTCACATTTCAAGAGCTTAAGGAAAAGCTAGGAGACCAAGGGGAATTTCCTCCTGTATATACATTTTACTGTATATACATGTACATTTAATGTTTTGGGTTTTTTTTTTTTTTTTACTTTTTTACATTTTAATGTTTTGCTTTTTTTGTTGCAGAGTGAAGTTCAGGACAGTTTCAGCTGGCCAGATAGTGTGGTCTGACCAGAATGGACAGGTTAAAATGTCCATATAATGCTGGGGGAGCAACAGCTGAAATGGGAATTAGGAACCTCAGCCTTGGGGCTCCTGGGTTTGGGTCTCATATTCTGTAAATAAACTTTGAAATCAAGACAATGCTGCTTATACAGGAAACTCTTCTTGAGATGGCACAGTCAGTTCTACAGCACATTTTTAAGTCTGAGTGGAGTGGTTTTAGACTTTGTTGAGGAATTCCTGGCCTGCTGTGGGATTGTTGGTACAAACACCACCAGCACCTCCCTCCTGGGCACCACTTGGGGCTCAGCTCAGCTCTTCATCACTCCTGGCTTGCAGGTGAGCACTGTAAGCTGCAGGCAGCTTTTCTCCCATGCCCTGTGGCTTCTGACAATAGCAATCCTCCATTCCCTCAGTCCTTGGTGCTTTCCTGACCCAAAAGGATGCCCAAGGCTGCTGCTGAGCAGCCCCTTGCTCTCAGCTCTCCCACAGTCAGCCTGGGTGGCCTTCTGCCTTGACTCCCATGCAGCATTTCAAAAGGCTTAATTTCTGTTCTAGTGCAGAATGTAAAAGGCTTTCAACATCTCCATTTAAAAAACAAAAATTCCAGTGTTTGTACTCTCCATTTTCCTTCGAAGTGCGCAGTGAGAAAAGGGAAGGACTGCCCTTGTTCAGTCCTGGCAAGTCCAATCCAGAGCTGTGTAAAAATGCATCTAAAAAAAGGACCTTTCTTCCAATAAATGCCCATTTAATGAATAAAAGAGAAACAATTGAAGTCTGCAGTAATAGAACAATTATGTGCTGTTGTGCATTCCAGCTGGCTACACATTGAACAGTTCTTACAAATTGCTGGAAACACAGCAGCACACGGATCCAATACATTTCAGGACAGTCATTATGATGAAGAAATACCATGTGTCAATCTGCTGATGCCCTGTGAGGGCATTCTGCTCCTAAAATCTGTTAATTACTGCTCACGTGTGCCCCTGGCCTGCCATGTGTGAGAGGGAGAGCTCTGGGAGCAGGAGCCCTTGTGATGCTCATTAACACCCACAGCCTCTGCTCTTTCCTTTGCTCAGCTCCAGAGAGAAGGAGCCTGGGCAGGGGGGCTGCCAAGGGGCAAGGAACCCTCCAGAGAACCATCTTCTGTGTTAGCCAGGAAATGCTGCAGCAGCTTTGAATGTGGCATCCTCGGATTTGGGGGTGAGGAGAAATACTGGGGTTCACCTGGTTCTTCTTTTCCTGTTCCCTCTTTTTTTTTTTTTTTCTGGGTCTTACCACAGCCAACTGAGCTTGTACCCTCATCCTACACACGTGCTGGGCTTTCCTCCTTCTCTTGGGCCTGAGCTGCACCAGAGAGCAGGGCACAGAGGAACAGACCTGCTCCATGTGAACCTTAGATTTATTTATTTGGACTTAGTCTTGAAGGTCTTGGATCAGGGGAGATGTGAATGCAGATCTGAGGGAGGAGAGGGACACACAGAAAGCACAAAAAAAATGCAAGGAAGTCAAACCAGCCAGTGGATGCTGTGCCTGTGAGGCCCACATGCTCTCTCCTCACACCTCTCTTGGATATTTGCCTGTGTTGGAATTCCAGATGCAGTGAGGAGGATGAGATAGCCCTGGAATGTCTACTGTGTATGTGCAGCCCATTTTGTGTTAGCAAAACACATCACCTGCCAGTGTCACTGGGCAGAGCTTTGGGGTCAGGGTTGGCACCTCTGGAGCCTCTAACAAAGAGTAACTGTATCCAATCTGCACCCTAAAACTGCATCAAACTGAGCAAGCTGCTAACTCCCTGCCTACCCTCCTGTCCTGCAGGTTCAGGATTTTAATCAGTGTTTCGATGTTAATGCAACCATTTGATGGATATTTCTGGATGCAAGACCAGGAGAAATGTCTCAGAGGGATTGTGGTTTGGTAATGGCACATGGGCTTGGGTGTTGCTGGATACTGCTGGGAACCAGGGAAAATGCAGCCTTGAAGCCTTGGGTTTCTCAGGCTGAACAAGGACAAAAAATTACAACAATGATTAAACACTGCGAATTTGGGATATTTTGCAGAAAGCATGTTTTCAAAGAGGTGTTGCCTTTTTGGACCAATGAGTCTTTTCTACTCTGTTTTGCACGAACTATCCTATATAAGTGTAGTGTTTCTTTAAATAAAGCTCTCTCTTTCTTTTTGCATCTCCATTACATGAGGAATTATGTTGCATTATCCTTTTCACCACACTCCTATAGCCAAAATACAACACTTGGGCTCCCGGGAGGTCCTTGCTTGGCTGATTCCACAATGATCTTTGGTCACTCAGTAACCAAAAGGTCAGGAGGGGTGCTCAGAGCTGGTGACTGCTGATTAAACACGATATAAACACCTCTTCTGTGTTAGATCTGTGGAAATAATTTAAATGTCTGAAGTGCAGAGGAGTAGGGATTAACGAGCTGTGAAGGAAGGAGATGTATTTAAGGTGTTTGTGAATACAGAGAGGATGAAGTTCCTACTCCATATTTAAGACATTAAAACTACTTTGCAGGTCTTTTTCAAAAGAAAGCCTGAAAGCCCCCGCATTTCTGAGTACTTGTCAGGGATGTAATGATGGAAATTTTGTCAGCCTTGCTTTGCATAATAGGGATCATTATGTGATGGTAAATTTCTCTGTATGTTCTGTACGTTCCTAATGTGGGAGGAATAAAGTATTCCTGAGGTTTCTTTTGCAGAGCTTGTCAATGAACAGGCTGGGTCAGATTGTCTTCCCATTTATTAGCAGGGAAAGCTGAGATGACTTTATGCAAGCACAACAGTAGGAACTCAGCGTGCTGGGGGAATCAGGTTTATTGGTTCAAACCCTCCCAGCCTGGCAGGTCCTTTTTTCTTGCATCACCTCTCTTTTAAGTTCATGTTGGGAAGCTCTGCTTCCTCCTCAAGCTCCTCCAGTTCTGCTGGGGCAGCACAGGAGCAGCAGCACCAGGTGGGCATTGCACTGCACCTGCACAGGAACAGGGCACAAGCCCTGCCAGGCTCTTGCTTTCATCTGAGCTCTGTCTGCAAGAGCCTTCTGGG
Source organism: Erithacus rubecula (assembly GCF_903797595.1). Classification (NCBI taxonomy): domain Eukaryota; kingdom Metazoa; phylum Chordata; class Aves; order Passeriformes; family Muscicapidae; genus Erithacus; species Erithacus rubecula. The sequence goes on from NC_136674.1 coordinate 8,461,606, forward strand.
GTGTCCACAGGACACATCTGTGTTCCTGGAGCTGAGAATGGCATTCAGGGGTAAAATTAGGAGTTGTTGAAATAAATTGCATATTCCAACAGGCAAGGCAACATGTCTTTTCACAGGCAGTAAGTAGGTATTTGCTCAAAACAATTAGACTCCATAGCCTAGTTTAGTACTTAATCAATTTGTGTGGTTCGTTAAAGCACCTGCATATGCCCTTAATAAGTACTGACACCCTTTTCCTAGAGCTCTGCTTTGTGCTTACAGAGAAATTACACTTTTAATTATGCCACACAAGCCTAATAGAAAATCTAATTATGACAGCAGTATTTTTCAACTTATGTACAAATAGTGTATTTTCTGTAATGCAGTTGCAAGTGTTGGCTTTGCTGTAGAGCTTTGGGACAGGAAATTGATTCAGTGCAGAGTTTGTGCTGTGTTCCATGGATTATTTATTAATCACTGCTATGTATTATTTGTACGCTGTCACAGATGTCCTGGTAGTTGATGCAGTAAAACAGGCAGATGGGAGTCCTTGCTCAAAAGATTCTTACTGGTCTGAACCCAACACTTAAGCAGTAGTGAGAATGCTGAAGCTGCTCCTCAGGGATTTGTGTCCTGACTTTTGATTCTCTGGTGTCTAATGTGGTGGGAACTCTGATATGTTTGGCACAGATTAGAATGTTCACAGTTTTCTTTTGTGCCTAATTAGGGTTCAGTTCATCTTGGAGCCTCTTTTTTCTTGGGGAATGTACAAATAATTCAGATCAGGACATCACCCTTCTCCTTCTGGAGTGACCTGTTGCTCACTAGCTTTCCATGGTCATGATTTCTCCAGTAGCTCCACCCTACCAGAGGGTGAAGAATGGATTGTGTGGAATAAAAGTCTCTGTTTTACTCAGGTTTTCCCCTTTGTGAGCTCCAGGCAGTCCCAGGGATTTTCTTGGAGCTTGCCAGCACTTTTTGCAAACTCAGCAATACTTCTGGGGCTTTAAACAAGTGTGAGCAGTCTTAGTTTGGCTATTGTGTATTCAAACAGAAAACATGGGGTTTTCAGCACTGTTCAGAGTGGGTCTAAGGCTGTTTCTGCTCAGTACCAGCATGAGCATCAGCAGGGACAGAGTCAGAACCACAAAGCCACATTGCACATCTCATCCCTATTGCAGATGGACCTGCCCTGGGGAAGAGGAGCCCTGCATGACCTCACTGGCATGAGGACTGACTCACTGGGGCAAGCTGAGCTTCCCAGGACAAATCCTTGGTTTCTCATGATGCCTCCTCTGGTTCCTCACAGAGAAGAGCCTGGACAAAAGGTTCATGACACTGTGCTGGTTTGAAACCCACTCAAGCTGCTTCCTTTTCCCCCTGCCCCTTCTAATGGAAGAACACCAGGAGAGATTATAAATTGGAATCACGCATTACAGAACAATTGCCATAACCAAAAAAATATTACAAAAAGAGTGTTCAAAAGAGAGGGAGAGTTTTACCCACAAAAGTGTTTTAACCACTGAATAAGCAAAAACACAGCACCCATTGTAGTTTCCCAAAGGCAAAATGGCAATTGTCCCTGGGCTGGGGCCATATGCTATTTGGGAAAAAAACCCCAGTATATTTCAGAGAGTCCCTAATGGCATAACTTCTCCACCCCTGGGCCCAAACCAACAGAAAGCAGGGATAAATCAAAGCTTGGAAAGCTTTTTTGTAGGAATGAGGGGTTGTGCTGCCAAAATGCCAGCTCTGTGCTCCCATCAGGGTTTGGGCTCTGCTGCAGGAACTGTCTCTGGGGCAGCAGCAGTGACAGCTGTCCCCATCTCACACCCTGTCCAGAGTGAGAGCAGCAAAAAACCACAGCAAAATGGACAACTTCCCACTCCTGGCTTTGGCTGTTTCCTGGCCAAATCCACATCCCCCAGCAGTGATGTGAGTGGTATTGAACAAACACTGCCCACACCCCACACCTCAGTACCCAGGACACACTACAAAGGTTGGTGACTTCTGAGGATCCTATTCAGAGCAGAGCACAGCAGCAGGACATTTTCAATTAATGTTTTTGCTTGTCAATGGAACAAGTTTGCCCTGAAACCTGTCTTGGTCAGATGAGTCCCTCTGTGTGTCACTGGGGTGATGTAATTAGCAGGGCCCATCTCCCTTTTTTGGTTTACTGGGTGATAGATCAGAAGCAAAGTTGTTGCTCTGAGCTCATATTTTTTCTTGGTTGCTTTAATTCCATTAGTTCTGCTTGTGTGCTTTGTGGCTGCTAATAGATAATGTTATGGGAAGGACTGTAAAACCTGATCACTGGAGAGTGCTGAAAATGTGGATGTGTGTTAGTGTGCAGAGTCTCTTTTTCTGCAAACTCTAAAGCATATTGCAGAAGTGTAACCTCTCCTGCCATCACGAGTCCTCTGCCTAGACCAGATGTGATCACCTGGTGTTATATGTTTCCACATGAGCTGGAAAGCAGTTAAAGCATCCTGTTGGCTCCCTTCCTCCTCATTGCTTTAATCACAGACATCTCCATTTTTCCAGACATTCCCAGCGTGGTGTACTAAGGATGGTAGATTAAAAATGAATGACAGGAAAAGGGAAGGTAAGAGGGACAGTGTCAAGCTAAAGCTGACCATCTGTCCTCTGTCCCTGAAAATGAAAAGCCAGTTTTGGAAGGGAACTAAGGGGACCTTGATGGCTGGAGCAGCTTCAGATCTAATGGCAATGCCCACTGCCCTGCAGGCAGGAGATTGCCAAGCAGAAATCTAACTAGAAATCATTTTAGTATTTCCTGGGCTGGTGTGGATTGCTTTGGCCTAATCCACCTTTTGTGTTATTATTCTTTGTCTCATGGAAGTACCTACAGCCCTGAATTGTCTTGCCAGGATGAGGCAATTTTATTTCAGCAAGTCCATCCCCAAAGCTTTCAAAGTGCCTGAGATTATGGAAGGTATCCTGCCTGTGCAGCTTAATTGCACTACTGGGCTAAGGCTGCTGTAAAGATATCCCTGTTAAGTTATTAACTGATACCAGCTCACACAGATTAAATTTTATTTCTTGAATTATGATGATCAGAGCAGTCCCACCAGGTAAAACTGCAGAGAACAGGTTTACTAATAAATAGTGCAGAGCAATCTTTCATTTCTCATGTCTGTGAGAAGCCTGGAGCACAGCAGATTGCTGTGGAGGGTCCTGCCTGAGAGAGGCTACCAAGCAGCAGCCTGCCATTCCATTCCATTCCAGCATTTGCTAAACTGCAGGGCAGCATTAGACTGGCCTGCCATTTACACCAGTGAGAGGTTAAAACACTGCAGAGTGCATCAAAGGCCTGCTGGGGAAGAGCTGAAAAATGCCTGGGAAATAATGGCTTCCCCAAAACCCTCATTTTCTCAGTGGTTGTGAGTCAATCTTTCTCTCCACACTGCAGCTCTGCTCAGAAGCATCGATTCAGACCTGGCCTCTCACAAAATTACCTGATGCCATTCAGCTGAATATCAGCCCAATTTTAAGCCCATTAGATGACAAGAATATTCATTGTTGATGGAATGAAATGTTTTAGAGCGTGCCCAGGCTGGTGAGGAGATGAGGTGGCAGATAGAGAGGGGGAGCAGAAGGCACGAGCCAGATCACAGACGATTCTCAAACACCCAAAACTCCAAGCTCAGGCCTTCCTGTTTCACTCCCAAAATCTTCTTGCCCACTGGTACCCACTTCACTCCAAGGAAAAGAAAAAAAACCCAAATATATCCAAAGCTTTATGACTCTCTGGTATGTTGTGACTTGATTTTGCTACCCTTGAGATAAAAGTGGCATTTGTGTGGATGTGAGCAAAGTCAGGAAAAGGAAAGATTTCTAAAGCAGGAGCTGGGCAGGGGCAGCCCAGCTGGGAGACCAGAACCACCTCTGGACTGGCTCCTTCTAATGACCATCAAGCCTTTCTGCCACTGGCAGATCCTCAGCAATTTTGGTGCTGCAGGAGCAGGAGGAGTTCCCGTGGCAGAGGCAACGGGGTTGTTCTGCAGCCACCCACCCCCTGTCTGTGCAGCAGGGCTGGTGTGTGCCAGGGCAGGGCTGGTGAGTGCCAGGGCAGGGCTGGTACAGCCAGGGCAGGGCTGGTGTGTGCCAGGGCAGCTCAGCTCACCCCCAGCTCATCACTCCTGCTTCTCTTGGCAGCTGGCAAGAACAGCAGCAGCCAGCATAGAGCTCCTGGCTGAGGGGGTGCAGCCACATCCACAGCATCCTGCAAAGCCAGCAGGCCCCTGTGCTCCCCAGCCCCCCCACCCCCAAGCAGGGATGTGCCAAATTTGGACATCTCAGCATAGTCTGGAGCTGGGAATGAGCTGCAGGTTTGAGCAGGGCCTCAGCACCTACCTGGAAGGAAAAAACACATTGAGGGAATTGCAGTTGCTTTTCATGCAGATACAGCTTTTTTTTTAAATCTTATTTTTTATGTCATGTGAAAAGCAATGGGGTCATTTTGAATCTGCAAAGGAGCCTGAGCAAACAGCCTTGTTCCAGGGAGGAATCCCATGAGGGTTTCTGAGCAAGGCTCACACAGCACATGGCATCCTTGTGTGCCACACTGGAGAGCTGCCCCTCTCTGCTGGGATGGGCAGAAGCCCCAGAGCTCCCACACCTGGGAGAAGCCATTCCTGCTGAAGGGAGACATCAGGAATCACTCCAGTGTTGCTGGAGGAAACCAAATTTATCAGCAACTGATGGCACTCTGAGTCAGTGTATTTATGAAAAGTGCCTGTAATATATTAGCACAGTTCTTAGATGAAAGTGGAGCAGAAATCCTACAGGAGAGGGAAGGGGGATGCACCAAAAACCTTGGATGAAGTCCAATATGCAGGCAATAAGACCTTAAGAAGCAGGCATCATTATAAGATAATTGACTGTGGAGAGCAGTCACACATCCCAAGGTGAAGCATAGGGCACTTAACATATCAATAAGGTCAATTATCTGATTATGTCAGCTGCCTTAGTGCTGTTATTAACCTATATTGCTCTTATTAACCTTTCTGATGAAGAATCTTTCAAAAATAATTATATTAAAGTACAAATCTCTCAAGTTTAAAATATGTGAATGTTTCATTTCAGTAGTCGTGTGTCATAGGATAATGAACAGCTGATTGCCTGGCTGACACAATGAGGTTTTTAATCAGGCTCCTTTCCCTAGGATCAGCCTGTTCACTCTGACAGCCTTCCCTGGGCCAGGCAGGCTCATGAAAGCACTGCTGTCATGTTACCAATGGCAGGATTTAAAATTGAAATGTGAGTAAATAAGACAAGAAATGTAACGGATATGCTGAGGAAAGGTCCTGAGAAAAAACCCACTGAAAGCTTCTGCAGTCAATGCCAATTATCAGCTGATTTAATTAGTGCACATGTACTTGTGCATATAGGATTTACTATCTCACACAGCTGATCAAAGAGAACACACTGCTCAGGAAAATTTGTCCATATTCTTTTTGTCCTTTTTTCCCTACTGCAGAGCATTTTGAAGTAGGAAGGCATTTTGCCACAACTTTCAGCCATTCTTTCATCTCTTGGGGAATGTGAGTGTTCTGATTTCTGCTGTGGATTACTAATTCATTACGTGCTTTTGGCAAAGCCAATGCAAATTCTGCTCACTTCGAGTTTTGATCACTGTCCTGTTTCTCTGTCTGTGCAATAGGTGAAGCAGCATTTCCTGCAGTGTGGCTGTGCAGTGATCAAAACCATTTTTACCTCTGATGACTTGTCATGCTTACACCTTGATGTGGTTTGATTTTAGGTGACTACACTGGGCATCCATTAAAGATGCCTTTTTTGCCTCTGGAATTTGTCACTAATTTGAAATCACTGGGCATTTGGAGAAGTTTAGGTTAAGATTTCTTATGTCCATTTTAGGCTGACATGTTCCCAGTTGGAAGTGTCTGATCTCCCTCTTTGACATCCAAATGAACTCCTTTTCTAGCTGAAAACAACAGGCAGGGACATAAAAAGCTAAAGCAGAAAAATTATCTTTCCATGAAATTTCCATCCAGTATCTTCTCCATTCTGCTTCCTTTGCCAGGATCACCACTGTCAGCACAAGATATCTGGTGCTTGGGAAGGGCAATAATTTCTGTAGTCACTCAACCTCCTCTCTTCCCTCTTTTATGAAAAATAAGAGATGATGAAAGTTAACTTCCTTGTTTTCAGGTCCTACTCAGCAGACCCTGATATTCTTCTAGTTGCATGTTGGGGATACCAAAGTTGAATCTTATTATTCAGGATGAATCCCTACCAAGTCACCTCCTTGCTCCACCAGTGTGAGGATGTGGCCCTCTATCAGACCCCAAAGCACTACAAAATCCAGGCACTTTTGTGACCATCACAAGCCACAGCTCCTGGCTCAGGCAGGTCAATGTCCTGGTGCTGATGAGCATTTCTTCCTTTTGTACACACACCTTTTGTACTTCCAGTGGCACATCTGTCTGTGCCACTTGCACACATTCCTGGTCATCTTCCCAGCTGTAATCCTACTGCAGATGTTTGTGCAAGGTTTATGTCTCTGCTGAATTCTTGCAAAATTCTTTGTAAAGTCTGCTGTGAGACTGTGCCTCTGCAATGCTCTAGGGGTGAAATGAACTATTAGGAGTGCACTGGAAATCAAGGTCTGCTGGGAAGAGTTTGGAAGTGATGAGAGGGCAGCTAACCGAAATGAGGACTCAGTGAACACTCTGACTTGCAAGTGACACCTCTGAGCCATGTCAGTGTATCTGGAGAAGCCCACAGGAACAATCCTTCCAGGAAAACAAAATCTGCCTTTACCTCCCTCTAAGGTGTCAAAGCTGCAGCAAGACAAAATGTTTGGGTAGTTTTCTACTCATTAGCCTTTCACTGGGACTGGAATTGGCTTTGCCAGACCATACCATTATCAAATTTATTGTACCTGTGATCTGGGGGGCTTTTTGCCTTGTGAAGGGTGTTTCTTTCTGGGTTACCTCGAAGATTGGAGAGTTATCATGGTTTCAACAGTGGTTTCTCTGCCCTGGGCAAGCCTTGTCAGTTCTCTCAGGCTGGTAGAACTGGCTGAAAGTTGATGCCATCATCCCCTACACACTGGCAAACTCTCTCCCTTTTCATCTCTTTTCTTTTTGAAGACATCTGGGAGATGCTGGAACTGCTGTCAGGACAAGTTCAACATCAACTGTGATATCTCCTTCTGAAGATTTTCCTTCTTTTAATCACTGGCTTTGACATTTGTATTTAGGTGCTCTCTCTTGTTTGTCAGTAGTGTCAAAAGAAAGCTCTACCCGACAAGAGGTGAAATCTTTGATTAAAAGGCAGATATCCAGTGGTCTGAAACCAGCTACTGCTGCTGTGGGATCGAGTTTGCTTCCAAGGTAAAATCCAAGAGGAAATATTTGCTGGCCTGAAAGCTTGTCTGACTTCATTTCCCACATATTGCTTCTTGTTTTCTGGTGGGTGAGTGAGAGTGGTCTGTCAAAAACCTGCTGCTGCTCATGCTTTTGAGGATACTTGGTCAAAGATCACTGACTGTGTAGGAATGGCAACTGGCCACTTGGAGGAATTGCTAAGCTCTAGAAGATCTTTGCAAAGCTGGAGCTGGATATTGTCACATTTGTGTACCAATTTATGTTTCCCTGTTTCTAGAGAAAATCTTTGAAACGTTTCTTGTTTTGCATTTTTGCAGCAAGAACAGAAGGCTGTAGCAAGGTGAGGGGAAATAGACAGAGGAAGAGCTGAAAGCCAGATTTTATTTCATATGTTCCCAGTCCTGGGAAAATCTGTGCAAGAACTATGCAAGTAGTATTTTCTTCTTTTATTTTTTTTTTTAACTCTAGTGCTGAACTTCACTATACTGACAGCTTGAAATTCTTTTGTCTATATTATTCAGTTATTTGGTGAAAACCTTCCTGTTGCATCTTCAGTTTTTCAGGGCTTTAACCAGCACTTGAAGCATCATAGGATTGACTCTTGGAGACTTTTATTTGTTCTTTAAAGATTACTAACCTGTTCCTCATAGCAGCCTGTAATAATGCTGCTTGCTCCAGTGTTTTACCCTTCCAGCATTTAGATTTGTGTTTCTGAATAAAGTATTCCTTGTTCCCCTCAGGCCCTGGGACATGGATGTGGGAACCTCCCTGATGAAGCACAGGACTGTGAGGGTGTTCTCAATGCCAGCCTGGAGCTGTGGGATGGATGAGACCCTGTGACATCCCCATCCCTCCCTGAACAGAGGGAGGATGCACCACAAACTCCTGGATGGAAGAGCCTTGATGCTCCTGCAGAAAGCAGAGGGAATATTGTGTGTTGTGAGGGGCCTGATGTAAGAGGAGACACTGGAAGATGTAGAGAAATAGGAGGCATTTAGGAGAGCTGGAACTCTGCTTCTTTCAGATCAGCCTCCCAAGCTACCACATTCACCTTCTTCACATCAGCTGCAGCTTCCATTGCTGTACAGAGGGGGAGATTTTGCTCCTTTTTCCCTTTTTTGCTTTCCCTCCTTCTCCTTCTCCTTCTCCTTCTCCTTCTCCTTCTCCTTCTCCTTCTCCTTCTCCTTCTCCTTCTCCTTCTCCTTCTCCTTCTCCTTCTCCTTCTCCTTCTCCTTCTCCTTCTCCTTCTCCTTCTCCTTCTCCTTCTCCTTCTCCTTCTCCTTCTCCTTCTCCTTCTCCTTCTCCTTCTCTTCTTTCTCCTTCTCCTCCTCCTCCTTTTTCCTTTTTCCTTTATAAAAAAAAAAGTCTCATTTTTCTTTTCCCTGTTTCTTTCTCATCTTCTTTGGAAGCTGTAAAGTCTTCATAGGGTGACCAGTCACTCCTGTTTGTAGAGTATATTGTCTGCATAGAATTAGTAGTCTGTAAAATTCCCACAAGACAGGCACAGCTGAACAGACATAAAACTTCTAAACAATTAATCAGATTTTAAACAAACAATGGAATTTCAAGACAGCTGGCTTGGTGAGATGACAGGAGACTGTTGGATTTTTACCTGAAGTAAAGCAAATCAACAGTAATTTTATTTGTCCTGTCAAAGGAGAGAGGGGGTTTTAGAGGTGGAAAACTCTGATACTTGATTCCCCTTTTAAAGACACTGGTCTTGGTTGGTTAACATGGTTTGGAGAATCTGCAAGTAATTGTCCACACTACTAATTAAACAGAAGTTTGTGAATTTTATTCCACTGGGAATTTGCTACAAAAACAAAGTTTTGAGGCTTTGTAATGATGTCCCAGTAGGACACTGCTTCCATGAGACACATGACTCATGAGAAAATGAAATCCCACACAGTTCAAGGGAAGCAGAGATGAAGAGCCCTGTTCAGCAGAAGAAACCCAGCAGCAGAGAGACAGAATTATTCCTGCTGGTCCCAGAGGAATTCTCTAAACAGCTGCTTCTGTCAGGATTGTTTATTCTGGTTTATGTGGTTTTGTCCTGGCTACCAGAGATGCCATGACTGCAGCCAGGGAGCTACAGTGGCACATGAGCTTTGAACAAACCTTTGGACAGGATCCAGTTTCCTTCTGCCTTCCCTTGGATGTCAATGTTTCTCTGGATTTCTCACCTTGCAGAACCATGAGAGCTCTGCAGCAGCTCATCTGTGGGCTCCCAGCCACCACCAGGGGATGCAAAGGAAATTAAAGCTGGTTTGAGTGCAACTGCACCATCTTGACTTGCTCTGGAGCCAGTTCTTAATCTATCTGCCATTCCCAGCTTGTCTTGTATTCATACAAGAGGCATGGTCATTGCTGAGCCATGTCAACAGTGTCAAAGTAATGCCTGAAGTTATTATTTGTCTGTCAAATAATAAGTCTTTCAATACTACATGGACCACTTGATGGAATGGCAGGCCAAGCTCTATCTCCACAAATGAGAAAAATCCCCTGCAGTAACTGCAAAGGGATGTGATTGGGTGCTGTGTGTGAAACTGTGGTGAAATTGCACCGAGAGGTCACATTTTTGTACAAAATGTGATTTGGAGTGGCATCTGTAAATTCATCTTCACTTTGTTTTGACCCAGGAAAATCAAACATTATACAAAATTCCATTTTCACTGAGCCAAGAATTTCCAATTCTTGAGGTTCACAGAATGCCTGAGGAAGAAATTTGGTCCAAACATTCCATTCCTCAGTGGGATTTGCAACAAACTGAGAAAGATCTGGAGAGACATTTCTTGGTGTTGGCCAATTGTCTGCCAGTATACCAACCAAACAGGTTGAGAGTGGCTTTTCTGGACCTGAATTGGCCAAGCAAATGGTGTCTGTCAGAGGCTGTTCAGTGGCCAGCATTAGCCTTGGTCCCAAGGCTGGTCTGTTCTGCTGGCTGAGCTCAGGGTGAGCCAGCCCTGGGCTGGGCACATGCCATGGAACTGGGGGCTCTGGCACAGCCACTGATGCTGGTCACTGGCTCCTGGGCCAGGGAGCTTGGAGAGCACATAGGGCAATAGGGAATGCTAGAGAACAGCATTTCATGCAGAATTGGATCCACAGTGAGGTCAGCAGGACCAGGCAGGGACTGTCCCCCTGGGCTGGGCACTGTGAGGCCCCAGCTCAAATCCTGGGGTCAGTTCTGGGCCCCTCATTCCAGGATGGACACTGAAGGGCTGGAGTGTGTCCAGGGAAAGGAATGGAGCTAGGAAGGGGCTGGAGCCCCAGGAGAGGCTGAGGGGCTGGAAAGGGGCTGAGCCTGGAGCAAAGGAGGCTCAGGAGGGACCTTGTGGCTCTGCACAACTCCCTGCCAGGAGGGCACAGCCGGGGGGGTCGGGCTCTGCTCCAGGGAACAGGGACAGGAGGAGAGTAAATGGCCTCAAGTTGTAAAGCATTGGAGCAGGCTGCCCTGTCAGGGGTGGTGTCACTGTCCCTGGAAGTGTTCAGAAGGTGTGTGGATGTGGCATCTGGGAACGTGGTTTAGTGTTGACCTTGGCATTGCTGGTTTGACTCAATGATCTTGGAGGGCTTTTCCAACCTAAATGATGCTGTAATTCCATACAGGCAGATTGGAGCAACTGAAAATGCCTGTGTGGAAACACTGGAGATGACAGAACTGTGCCCTGGAAGGTTTTACCAGCCAGCCCATCCCTAGCTGCTGTGGACATTCATTAGAGATCCCTGGATGGGAATGAATTGTGAGCCACACAAATACTCACATGGAGCTGATAACATCCACACACTGCTGTTTTTTCACAATAACAAGGACCCCAGGGAGGCCAAGCTCTGACTACAGGGACTCTTGACAGAAAGTTCACAGCTAGGAGTTGTGGGTTGGTTTTATTTCCCCACCACTGCAGTGAAAAAAGTTGATGTGGTGGATGGGATGGGATGGGATGGGATGGGATGGGATGGGATGGGATGGGATGGGATGGGATGGGATGGGATGGGATCTGCCCTGCCCTGGGTGCCAGGCTGGGGCTGGGGGCTGAACCCCCCTGCCTTGCAGCAGTGGCAGGTGTTAAATAGTAACAGATGTTAATATTGACAAACTGAAGTGGCTAAATGTGGAAATACAGCCCTGCTGAGACGTGTGAAGTGAGGCAATGACCTTCACACGTTACAGATGGAGTTAATAAAAGGAGTCTGGCTGGAGGGAGGTGATGTGCTGGAGTAGGGACAGGATGGAGAGTCTGTCCTAAAGAGGGGACAAACACCAAAAACCCAGCCTGCAGCACACCTATTTACAGCACCCAGTGCCCATGGGGAGCCTGTGTGTCCTCCAGCCCCATTCCAGTGACACAGGGAAAGGCACCTCTGCCAAACTCTGGGTGCCTCTGCAGCTTTAGCCACTTTTATCCACATTTTCTCTTTTGTTTGTCCACATCAAGGGCCCAGATGTACAGTCTGTTCATGCTACCACGGAAGCTTTTCTATGAACACGTTTTATATCAGACCTCAATGTTTTTAGGGTCACAGCCTGCTTTTTGTGAGCTTAGCCAGGAAATTCAGTGGGCCAAGGATTTGATCTCTTTTTTTTTTTTCCAGGGAACAGCAGCAATTTCTGCTGCTCTGTGTGACATTATTCTGCAATTTGGGAGAGATGAAGGAGAGGCAGGAAGAGATGCTGCATTAAAGGGAGTTGGGGTTTTTTTGGAGCTCCCCTGTATCCAGCCCACACTCTGTTTCAGCATTGAATGACCCTGACCCTCACACCAGGCACAGGAGCCTGTGCTGGGTACCACCTGAGATCTGGGGAAGCAACACCATGAAAAAACCCCCTGCATGCTCTTTGCTTCCACCCCACAGCCCAACCCATGGAGGGGAAGATTTCCTGGCTGAAGGGGTGCTCCATGCACCAGGTTTTTCCTATTATATGCCTTTGACTGGGATCCAGTTTTACAGCAAACATTGAAGCTGTTGATTTAAACATGCTGGGTTGTTTGTTTTTTTCCTCTGTTCTGGGCATTCAGCAGTATTTGCCAAGCCCAGGCAGGGCAGTGCTGCACTGGGGGATTCATAACTCAAGGCACACCTTGGGCCAAGCAGCCTGAGATGATTTTGCCTGGCACCAGCTCCCATGGCAGCAGCAGGCACAGAGATCACAGCCAGGGGACATGGTGATGCTCAGTGACAATATTAGTGGTGGGAATCAGCTTTAATTTCCACTTTCCATCTCTCTGCAGATCAAAAGTGAATATGCACCATTTTCATTAGCAAGGCAAATACCTCAAGATGTGAACAGGGGTGATTCCCTTTCCTTCTGCAGCCCAGAGCAGGAGATAAGCACACATCAAATGGGGAGCCAGTGGTGCTATGAAAGGATCCCAGGCTGCACTGGAAGGCTCCTGCACAGAGCCCAGTCCCACCTGACATGAATCAAGTGGAAATCACAAGTTTTGCTGGTGTTTATCAGTGGGATGCTTTTTATCAGTGTTGCTCAGATCCAACAACTGCAGTTTTTATTTGCAGATGAAATAATAACTGTGATACCCAGAGCTCAGCCCTAACCTGCACAGTTCCTCTTCTCTAAAAATCATGTTTCCAGGCTCCCTTGAGAGAGCTTGGCAGGCTCAGAGTGTGACTCATCTCCCTCCCAAAATACATGACTGATGGCATGAATCACCCATTGACTGGGGAGGATGTCTCTCCTCAGGTGGCTCAGGCAGGATTTCTGGCACTGAGATGTCAGTGGTGACCTCAGAATTCTCTTTGGTTCTTGCTCCTTGCTGAGCCAGGCTTGTTTTAGGACATCTTTGAGGTTCTCTTTCCTAAATCAGTGACAGATCAGTTGGATACATGGAGCAGCAGTCTGCAGAATTTGGAGCTGACAGAGATCCTGTGGGCAGACTCTGCTGTCAGGGAAGGAGATTTTCAGCTGCCCTGTCCCCACTGAGTGGTCACAGTCCCTCACCTGCTCCAAAGCTCCCAGAACCAGCTGGGCTCAGCCAGGGCTTGGAGTGGAAGCTGCCCGTGGGAAGGGGCTGCCCTGGGAACAGTCCTGAACAGAGCAGGGGGATGGTTTCTAAAACCTTCCTGGTTTTGAAATTCCATCTTTCTGAACCTTTCATTCCTGCCACAGGCAAGGGAATCCACATTTGCAGTCATGGCACATCCAGTTTTTATTTTAAACTCATCCAGGGTTGGTGACTCCACCACCTCCCCAGGCAGACCCTTCCAGTACTTTATCACTCTTTCCATGAAAAGCTTTTTCCTAATATCCAACCTGTATCTCCCCTGGTGCAGCTTGAGGCTGTTTTCCACCCCATCACCTTTTCTGTAGAGGCTGTAGGGACAGGAAAGGTTTGCACCAGGTCAGAGGCACCAGCAGCCCCTGGGCACTCCCCTACCAGGTTTCCAAGGCAAGGCATCCCCAACATCAGCTCTGTTTGAACCCTCAGAATTGCTGAGATTGCTGAAAATCAGACCTCCAGAGGATGAGAGCCTGTGGACTTCAGGACAAATAGGAGTTCTAACAGGCTGCACTTTTTTTTCAACAATTATGCACAATCTGAACTTTGATCAGCTGGCTTGGTGTTTCCAGAGCACTAAAAGCAAGGTGAATTCTGGCTTGGTTATTTTTAAGTTTATTTGTTCTCATCAGAGGGTTTTAGCATTAACCTATAAGCAGTGCAACTTTTAATGTGATGACACAGACAGCTTTCAGTTGGTAGAGGTCAGCTCTCAAGGATTTTAGCCTGCAGGAACCTACTGATTTTTAATGGGAGTCACACAGCTAAATCCCTGCATATGGTCTTGAAATTCATTCCATAAAGCCAGAGTCTTTCCAAGCCTTCATTTCAGCTAACATCATTATAAATACTTGAATGACTTTTGGAGATCATATAGGATATATCACCAGTCAAAGTGAGTTAAAAACAAATTGACATGCTCTTGCATCTGGGGAAGGACTGGCTTTTCTTTGGGGTTTGTTGTTTTCTTTAATTTTTATGAAATTATTTGCTCTGAAAGTTGATTTGTATTGACAAAGAATGCAATTTTTCCTTTACTTTGTGAATCAGAGATAAAAAATTTACCACTTTGATACTAAGGTGAAAAAACCAGCAAGTTTAAAGTTAGTGAGCTTGAAGCTTTTAAAGAGTGCAGTGTTGTGGTCAGTGCCTCTGGACCTTACACAGAGTTTCAGGGAAAGATTGACTTCCAGAGAAGACCCTAAATAGAGGGGTTTATTGGGGAATTTCTCACAGGAATGAGAATACAGTGTAGAGAATCCACCTTGCTCTGACAGCTGCAGCACAACCTGCTCAAAGCTCCTCAGTGACCAAGGAGCCCAAGGTCTATTAGCTCAACATTTGAAATGGTTATCCAGCCTTACTGCCAAAATGTAGGGCATTCATTTTCCTGGATCACTGAGCTAAATGATTTTTCTTAGCTCAGACCTAGGGGCAGAAACACAGGCTCTTGGCTCCCAGTCCAGTGCTCTAAATATTTCTCCTTTGTCAGAGAGATGAGCAGCAAATAAATTCACACAAGCCCTTGACAGGAAGAGCATGTGTGGTGGGAGGAGGCACTGCCAGATACTGCATGCTCAATTCAATTAAGGAGTTAGTGTCTGTTTATAGTTAATGGGGATTTAAGGACACATTCCTCAAATGTGCACAAATTACCCCCTGGAGAAGCCATTCCCTCTCCTGACCTGGGACTGAGGTGTCTAAAACCTTGTCCATCTTTTCTGACTCCACAAATCAGTCTGGACAGTCTCTTCTCTGCTGAGATTATCTGTGCCAGAGCAAACTATTTCACTGACAGCTTTTGCCCCAGGGGGCAGGGATTATTTCCAGCTGCAGGTATTTCCTTCTGCAATGCTTCTAGCCACAAGGAAACCTGGGTGACATCTTTCACCAGTGACACCTGCTAAAATGCAATCTTGGGCAGTTGAACCAAGCTCACAGTGCACAGGGAGCCCTCAGAAGCCTGACTAGGCCAGGCTTTGCCTTTCATGCAGAGAAATGACCCAAATTGTAATTCTGCTTCAGCTGGGAGAGCACAGGGAAGGAGTGGGGGAAGGAGGAGGCAGTGGATAAAGCCCAAGGGAGTCTCCAGCTTTGCCACAGTGCCCAGGGCTTGGGAGAGAGACAGTGTCTACAGAGGGTTTTGTCTGGAGAGAACATCAAGGTGTCTGTGCCTTTCCTAGTTAGGGGTTGTGTACCTTTAGTTCCTAAAATTGGAGCCTAACTTCTGGCTGGCAGGATTATCTCTTCATTTGAAAAGTCACTTTATATGTATTGATGAGAAGTGGCATTGTTTTGCTGAGCTGAGCTCTGGTGTTCAGTGTTTCTGAAGGTTGCAAGTCTGAGTTCTCTGTCTGGGCTGTGCAGAAGGTTGGGTTATTTGCCTGACTCGTGGCTATCATGGACACATTGCCATTAGCCTGGTGCCACCCTCTAATCTCTAGTTTTGCTGACCCAGAGAGGAGCAGAGCTCCCTGCCTGCCCTGGTTTCTGTGCTGCCTGATGCTAATGCAGTTCTAATTAAGATGAGCTCTGGGAGTTTGTGTGGTGGGTGCTGTTCCTGTGGGGTTGTTGGTGCTGGAGGAGCAGCTGCACAGAGCAGTGGCAGCTGTGGCTCAGAGCAGCCCTTTGAGGATCTCCAGCACCTGCACCAAGCTCTGGGGTTACTTTACCCAGCAAGGCTTTTTAGGATAAAAGAAGTTTTGGGTTTGTTTTTTTTGGTTTTTTTTTTTTTTTTCATTCCAAGAAATTAACTTTTCCATGAATAAGGAAAATACTTCTTTAGAAGTTCTGTTTTTCAGCTCCTAATTTTTTTATATCTATTCACATAGCAGCTGAGCCACTCTTCTGTACTAATGCCTGCTTCACTGAGCCTGTTTCTCAGGGGCACCAAATCTGTCTTGCATTAAACTCTAGTTCTTGTATTATTTTAACTTAGCCTTTTAGAAGGTGGTTAATTTCTAGTGGCAGGTGGAACCAGTCTGTTTTTCCTGCCAGCTCTGGCCCATGTTTCCTGATGATGCTGAGCTGGGCTGGATCAGGCTCTCCTGCTTCCTTGGGGCTGGTGCTGCTCTTCCTCCCCTGTGAGAGCCAATCTTTCTGTGTGCTCATCTCAAAGTGACCCTCCCTGGGATCTCCAGGCACTGCAGCAGTGCTGCACCCTGACATTGATAAACCACAACATATTGTTTAACATATTGCTCCCAGTCCAACATATTGTTCGCATTCATCATGGAAACAATCAGTACAGACCATTTTATTGCAAACCTGTTTCCTGGTGCTCATCATTAGGTCATTAACCTTAACAATGTCAACATGTTCTCAGTGTGCAGTTTAATTGGAGAGCAGTGCAGAGCATTGCACAGGCTGTGCCACATACAGGGCACAGTTTAGGAGTCACAGAAATGCTGCACCAGTATGGCACTGCTGAGAAATAAAGGCAGGTTTGGACAGGAGATGCATATGGAACAATAATGTAGCTGTACCTTGTGGGACTCAAAGAATCTCTGAGCATTTCCTGTGAGCACCTGTGCCAGGTGAAGGTTTTCATTTTACAGGATCCAGTTCCTGTAGGTTTTTTCCTGTGGTACCTTTGCCAGTTTCAAGGAAAAGAGATGGGCAGTCCTGTGACTTTTGCTCCTCTAACTGCAATCACTGATCTTGGCAAGGCTTTCCTCTGAAAGTGCTTGTTAAAGCAGCAAAGTTCAGGTCTCCTGGGGCTAGTTGTTCCCAGGCTATGTAACAGAAATTCAACAAACAACTTATATGTAAGAGTCTCATAGGGGCAAGTAAATTCTTCAGGAAACTATCCTGGTCATGAACTGAACTTTGGGGGAAGATTTATTTTTCTTACAAGACTTCTGTAGTCAATTATAAAGTATTATCCTGTTTGCATGAGCTCTGCTTGGCTCTTATGGAGATTATCAGGACATCACCACCTTTCTTAGTGTTAGGTGGTCAAACTCAACCTCATACAAGTGGGGTCAGGTCTTGGTAGTGTCACTTAAATCTTCTCATAATGCTGTTGAGTGCTGAAAACCTGTGGTTTGTTTACTAAGTTTGAAATTTAAGGTATCTGTGGGATGTCATCTTCCATTTCTCATTGATTTTTATTGGCAATTAGGTAGATCTTAACATTTCAGCCTCAAATTCTGCTGGGTTTTGATTGCCCTGCAGCAGTACTTAGGTGGGGTCTAACTGCTGTGCATAGGACTGAGAAGATGCATCACTTTCCCCTCACTGCTCCAGGTGAGAGCACAAATTGCTCAGCATTGCAAAGGGCCAGGTCTGTGCTGCAGGAAAGGAAGAGGTGTCACAGGGAAGGCAGGAGGTCTTTAGGGGATCCTCTTCTGTTGCCTCCTCCTTTCCTATGAAACACAGGTCCTTTTTCCTACCAGCCTGGTCTATTTCTGCTGTCTCATATTTTTGTACTTTAGCATGGAGCACTGCTGTGCCTTGACAGGAAGGTCCAGAGGTCTGATTGACACCCTGTTTCTTCCACATTACAAAATAAACTAATTTCTTCAGCTCTGCACAATATTCTTTTGAAAATAGGTATCGATCTATGCAAGTCTGTAGAGTGAGTAATCAGTATCCACCAGTTTGGGGAGAATAAATAAATCAAGGGATAGGAAATGATGGATGAGAATACCATTGAGTGCTTTTTGAACTGATGCTTTGTTCTGACTGCTCAGCTCCTGAAAGGGTGGGCAGGATTTTGTAGCAGCAAACTGATGTGAAATCTTTGCCAACTTCAAATTAACCCAGTTGTTAGATGGCACTGAGTGATCTTGAAGTAGTGATGTTTTCTGGGCTGACTCTTATCCAGTTAAAGACAATAGGTTGAGAAGAAGGGAAGGCTTCCCTTCCTCTCACTGTGGCATTTATAAAGCTGAGTGGTTTGACATTGGTACCTACCTGAGCCTGTGTGCAGGGATCATTCAGAGCCAGGATGGAGGGCACCAGGAAAGACTTTATCAGCATGGTAACACTGGAGTGCTGCAGTCCTGTAAATCCAGAGAAGATGCTACCCTTATCTTTCTTCAAATTCAGTGTGCACCTCACACAGAACTGGCACAAAGCATGTCCAGCCTAAAACACACTCTCAGTGGAAAGCAAGAGCTTTCTGTGTGCTCTGTGCATGGGGAAGTACCAGCTGCAGGGCTGTGGGAACCATGTGTGTGGCTGCAGATCAGGGATCTCCCTTTTGGCTTGCAGCTGCCAGAACCAGGAATCTTACCCCAGGTGCCTCCTGTCCCATCTCACTTGTGTTCTTTGCTGGCTGGATCCAAAGCACACCTAGCTGGTCCTGTTGAGCTCTGAGAGCCTCTGGATGAGGGCAAGAGCTGCTTCAGCAAGCAACAAGCGCTCTTCATCCTCAGCCCACACCTTGGGGATACTAAAACCTTCGAGGGAGCCAATTGTTCAATCTATAATTAAAAGGCCAGATAACCAGATAACAATCTTGCAGACAACATGGGCTGTCTAAGCCAGCCTGAGCTTTCTCTGGAGCAGTGGCACAGGGAAGCAGCTGTCCTCTGAGTACAGCTCACCAGAGGGATGGAGGGGAAACAGGGGCTGCTCAGGGGCAGCTCCAAGCAAATGAGAACAGCCCAGGAGAGTGGGCAGGAGGGGCACTTTATTGATAAGGCTGTACAGCTCACTGAAATCCAACATATATTCTTCAAGGATTGACCTTGTTTCAAAAGCAGAAGAGTTTGGAAAAGTCTGTCTGATGGGAATGGAGGGGAAATCAGGCTGTGCTTTCAAAGCAATGTGTTCCTTCTCTGTGTGTTCCTTCAATGTGTTCCTTCTCTCTCCATCCATTGAATGGAGTTTCTTGAATAGTTGGCTCAGGGGGAAGCTGACCAGAGGTTTTATATGTATTAGCAGAGATCAAATAGGATGAGTGTAACTGGTGTGGCTGGGTAAAAGGAGAAGGGCTGGAAAACCCCACATGCTGTGTGTGTTGTTCCCATGAAGACATCTCTGTTATTTAAAGAAATAAACAGGCTGCAGAAAAGTTAATTCAGCTCAATCAGCTGCTAAACCCAGCCTGACAGCCAGGTTCAGAGACACCTCCTCCAGCTCCAGACTTGGGCTGAATCAGCAGTTTTTGCCCTGTGAAGGATGTGCATCAGCTGAGAGATGGACAGGATGGACACACTGCTGTGCCTGAGCTGCCTTGGCTCAAGGGCACAGTGTAAAAACTCTCTGAGGACTTGCAGAGCCTGATGGGGAGACAACTCTTTGAGCTGAAGACTCTTGGCAGAGGCACTTGTGTGTCTGAATTGAAGTCAGCTGCCCAAGACTGATTTTCCTTTATGAAGGAAAATATCAGCAGTAAGTGAAAAAACGAGTTGGGCAATTTCTGATACCCACTAGGATAAAGATATCTGGAGGGAGGTGTAAGTTGGGAAGGTGAATGGAGGAAATGGCAGGCAGAAATCAGGGACTCATCTTCTGCTGCTGGCTCCTTCCCTGGCCTTGGCCAAGGTGAATAAGCTGAATAAACGTTTGCTAATTAAGAAACAAAGCAGTGATTTTAGGCACTGAGTTCTAGATTCTGAGGTCTAAAAGGAAGCCCTGTGCCCTCAAGGCCTTCCAAGAGAAAGTTTTGTCACTGTCACACATACACTGTTTCCATCCTGACATGGTGACATTTGCACACTGGAACAGGCTGTGCCTGAAGGACTGCGCTCGTTGGAAACAGACCCATGTTGGAGTAGTTAGTAAAAAACTATTGCCTGTGGGATGGGCTCACATGGGAGAAGTGTCACTGTTAGACTAGGAATGGTGAATAATACAACACACACACAACTTCAAGGCAGAAGAAGAAGTGGTTTGTTGAAAGGACACCCCACTTATACAGGATAGATTGTGCAATACAGAATAGAAAAGGCTCATTGGCCTAAGAAGGCAACACCTCTTTGAAAACATGCTTTCTGCAAAATATCATATAGCACACACAGCTCTGTGATCAACAACAGCTGTTAATCTGTGTCATTTATTCTTCCTTCTCTTGTTAATCTCTGAGAAAAAGTCCCCAGCCTGGAAAAGGTCCGAGCTGGAGCTGAGAAAATCCAACTTGGATTTTTCCTTGAGCCTTCAGTGTCCACAGAAAAGTTCATGGAGAGCTGTCTCCCATGGGAAGGACCCCACACTGGAGCAGGAGAAGGACTCTGACTGCTCCCTGAGAAGCAGCAGAAACAACCTGTGATGAGCTGACCATAACTCTCACCCCCATCTCCCCGAGCTGCTGGGGCAGGAGGTAGATCTGGGAAGGAGGAAGGGGTGGAGGAAGGTGATATTTTTAGGTCTTATTTTACTTCTCATCATCCTGCTCTGATTTTGTTAGTAACAAATTCAATTAATAACTCCAAGCTTGTTTAGCCCATGATGGTGTTTGATGAGTGATCTCTCCTGGTCCTTACCTTAAGCCATGAATCCTTTTTTCCTTAAGCCATGAACCCAAATTTTCTCTTCCCTGTCCAGCTGTGGACAGAGTAGCTTTGGTGGGTGCCTGGCATCCAGCCAGCCTCAGTCCACTAGAAGCTTCCATCAAACAATGCCCAAAATATATTAAAAATAAAGACTCTAAAACCTCTTCAGTAAGTCTAGAGTCACCTCCTTTAACAAATGTATTTTAGAGGAATCGTAGTGGAGTCTTGATGAACAGCATCATCCCCACAGGCACTGTGGGGGATCTGGTGGTTTGTTTATTTATTTCTGTGGCACTCAGGGTGCCTGGCTGTGTGCTGAGCAGCTCCTCCAAGCCTCACAGCCTGGGGATGCCTGTCAGATCTCACTGTGGTTTGTCCAGCCCACACACCTGGCCTGGCTCCACTTTGGGGTGCTGGTTGTGTGAACCTGGAGTTAGCTGAAGTATCTGTAAGTTGCAGGTACAGGAGAAGCACAGCTGGCTGTTTTGATTTGTATATGTTTATGTAAATGCCTCATAAAATATCCCCCACTGGGACAAGCCAAAGTCACGCATCATAAAGATCAGCTCCTGTAATGGCTTATTTACAACTGCATTTGCCAAGCTAGTGAAAAAAAATATGCCTGTGTTTATAGGAAATTAATTTCTGCCCCTTCAGTGATCAGCCCTGAGCAAGCAAAAGACCTGAATTATCCCAGTTGCTTCACTCTGGCAGAGAACTGCTCTTCAGAGCCTCCTGCAGTGTAACCTGGTGGGGATGTTTAATCAGAAAACCTTAAAGCAGCAAGGTCCCAATCCAGCCAACTCAGTGCTCCTGCAGCAAGCAGTCCTTCTTCAGCAAAGCACTAAATCACACCTTAATTTTACACCTGTGCAAAACTCAGGTACCAGGCTGGGTTGAGGAAGGTGTGTAGGGCTTTTGCTGAAGAAAAATGGATTTTTGCCTTGGGCTTGAATTAGCATACAAAGAATGAAATGCCTTACGAGGCAGATCAGCAAGGTTATTTAAAAGATAAAACAACCCAAGCATGACAGGTCCCACCAAGGGAGGAACAGCTCTTAGTGCCTGTAGATGGTGCTCTGCCAGCTCCCTGCGTGGGGGAATCCACACTCATCTCAGATTTATGCAGCACCCCAAAATCCTCATGGCTTAGTGCTGCTCCTGTGGCAGAGGAGGTCATGACCTTGCTGGGAGTGAAGCTTGAACACCTATCAACATGAATATAGCTACAGAAAGCAGCTGGATTTCATAAGAGCCTTGCCCTTCAGGGAGGATTTTGTACCAGAAATGTAACTGCTGAATGCTGTGGGTAAACCAAACCTGAACTATTTCACTCAGCAGGACTTCTCGAGAATTAAGAAAGAGTAGGTGGAAATCTTGTTCAAAATAAAGCCAGCTATTAATTTGCCTATAATTCATTAATCATAGGTTTTGTCCTGGAACCTGTAAGATAATATTGATGCAATTTTTGCTATTTTAAAAAGATTCTGGCAGAGTAGATGGTGGTGTTGCTGCCCTGGGCAAAACCAGCTGCAGGACAAACTCCTGCCCCAGCCAAGATGCTCCCTCACAATTTGGTGCCATCAGAGGCTCCTGTGCAGCTGGGCTGCCCTGGAGCAGGGCTTGAGGTGTGAGATCTGTTTGGCAAGAGAGGAAACCCCTGTGCAGTGGCTGCCATCTGTCCCTTTGTGGCTAAAGATTAATCCCATGAGAGCTAAAGAGCAGCAGATATGGGCAGATGTTCAAATTAAGTGTTTTATCTATATTTATCACCCCATGCTGTGTGTTAAATCTAGACCTGGCTGAGCCCAGTGATGAAAGAGAAGTCTGCTTTCTTGCGTGTCCCCCTTAAAATTTGAGGAGTTTCCCTGACAGAGTGATGCATAGTTATGGGCTCAGTAAATGGTACAGTGATTTATGGCTTACACACTGTAAATCAATAAAAAGAATCACAGACATTGACAGCACATTCACAGCCCATTTCTTTAAATGGAAAGCACTTTTCTATCCTTCCCATTTCAGACTGGTTGGCCCACAGGGAGGTTCCTGCCACTAACAAGTGCTAAGAGAGTCTTTATAAAGCTTGTAAAACCTACATCTTATATAATACTTTCCCTTATATGCCCTTTCTTGCTGTATCATCATTTCCATGTCCTGCACCCTGGCATAGCTGATTTCCTTCTCCAGGACAGTATATAAACAAAACAAATGAAAAATCTCCTGGGTTTTAAGCCCTCTGCCTTCTCAGGACTGGTATAAACCCCAATTAAGGTGTGTTTGGTTTGTGTGACTGTGGGTGTGAGGTCGGGTGTGTGCTGGGAAGATGCAGCAGGAATTTCCCTGGGCAGGAAGCTGAGGGGCTGCCCAGGAGCTCTGAGTGCTGCAGGCTAGGTTTGGAAGGGAAGGAGGGTCCCATGGAGGGATCCTCAGGCTCTGCCCTCTGCTAGGAGTGTGGAGGCTTGGGGTTGTGCATCCCAGTGGGGACCAGGAGCCTGGGTGCCAGCCAAGTACCATTATTTACATATAGATACCAGTCCTGGAGCATGTTTAACTGCTCTGTTGAAATGGGCCGTAAAAGGGCCATAAAAGTCAGCCCATTTAAACCTGGAGAAGCATTAAGAGACTCTTCAGTGCTGGATGAGTTATGAATAGTCCACAGCCCAGCCAGCTTCCACAGATGCTGGAGTCCTGGCTACTCTGAAAGACCCCTCTGTGAATATCTGCTGGCTGCTCTTCCCTGGGGCAGCCACATAACACAGGACAATTGCACAGGGTTTCTTCAACCAAGCTCCTAATTCTTGTCTACACTCTGAGCAGCAGCAGTCAGCAGCTTGTTAAAAGTTACAGGCTAAAAGACAACGTCTTTAGAAATTCAGATTTTTTTTATAAAAGCTTCCACTTGACTTTAAAGACAACAGGTATTACAGGTGTGTTTATCCCTTGAGAGCAGAGTCTGTGCTTGGGCATTCTTTGGGTAAGCTGGAGACTTCCCAGAGGGTGCTGGTTTTAACACCAGAAGGGAACTAAACTCCAAATAAGCCATTTCCTTCCTCCCACCCCTTCTGAGAAGGGAGGGACAAAAAGGGAGATACTAGATGTTGAAATAACAATTTTTTTAAAGCACAAAGCAATGGAATAGGACACATACAGTAACAACAGCAGTATTAATAGCAGAGGACACAGTCTCAAGCTGCATCAAGGGAGAATTAGGTTGGAAATTAGGAAAAGGTTTTTCACAGAAAGAGTGATAAAGACTGGAATTGTCTGCCTGAGAGGTAGTGGAGTCACCATCCCTGAATGTGTTAAAAAATACACTGGATGTGGCATTTGGTGACATGGTTTAGTTGAGGTGTTGGGGCATGGATTGGACTCAATGATCTTGAAGGTCTCTTCCAACCCAGTGATTCTGTGATTCTGTGAATACAAAGAAGAGAAAGTGTTTTATCCACAGCAGCAACAAAAAACCACAAGTTGGTCACCTCTCCCAAGATTGCACTCATGCATGCCCAGACAAAGGCAATATGGTGGGGGAGCTCTTGAAATTAGCTCTTGGCTAATTTCACACCCCTGAGCCTGAAAAAAGAACCAGAAATCAGGGACAAACCAGTCCCGGAGGAACCATGCAGCCCCTCTCTAGGCTTGGCTCCTGCAGTTCCATGCATGGCTGCTCAGCACTCTGCTGCTCTGGGGACGACATCCCTGCCACGTGCAGGGCACACAACACCCAGCCCTGCTCTGGGCATGTGTACTGGTTTAAAAGCAAAACCAGTGAGAGATTCCAGGGCAGAAATACAATTTGATAAGAAAAAGGAAAAAAAATAAAAAAAATGCAATAGTGCAAAAGAAAACTACTGACAGTGTCAGAATACAACCTGACACCCTGCTAGTTTGGGTGGTGGTAGCAGTCCAGATGAAGTGTTTTTGAAGCAGTGATCCTCTAGAAAGGTCTGGTAGCTCTTGTCCTCTGAAAACCAGTGGGTAAGGACTGTCTTGGTGTACCAAATCTCAGTTTTTATCTAGGTAGGAAAGGCTTGGCTCCTGCCCCTGGCTGGACCATCTCCCAGTGGGATGATGTAATTTTATCAGTCATACAGCAGGACTCAATGGCCCATTAACAGGAGATATCTCCTAGGGGAAGGATGGGTCATGGGAAAGATAAAGAGCACTGCCCCACCTGGTTTAACAGTTCATGAAGATGGTGATAGAATGCACACTTTTGGGCACATCTTTACATTGTAACTGAGGACAGGATGACATCCCTGCCACATGCAGAGCACAAAGCACCCAGCCCTGCTGGCCAGCTGTGCTTTGGAGTGTTCCTTTTGTAATCACAGGCCACATCTGTGGTCACTTCAGAGAAAACAGGAGGAGGGTGGCAGAGGGACCAGCTCCACAGAGGTTGGTGGCAGCAGTTCCTCTGCTGGAGTGAACGAGGCAAGATGAGGCATTTCCAGTTTTCCCTGCCCAAACCTCACCCCCAGAAATGATGTGGGTAGTGTCGAATAAACAACTTGGCCACACTGCTACTGAACTGCACCATCCTTCTCTGCCACCAGGATGCTCAGTCAGGCCACAACTGAAATTTGGGCAGCTTGAGGAAATTCAGTGTCGCCCTTGTTTCTTTTGATGAGAGAGCAGGATCAGGCTTTGCAGGATGGGCATTATCCATTGGATTGCAGCCCCACATACTGCAACCACCATCTCTTTCTTGTGTGCAAACGTAAATGAAAAATCAGCCATGATTCTAATTACTCTATGCTAATTGGGCTGCATTCAGGCTTCATTGATGATGCTATTATGCTGCAAGAAAACAAGGGCAGCATATGTATTTACCTTGCTCTACTTATCCTATGATTATTCTCTGTTAGTACAGAAACATCCAAAAGTATCAGCCTGCACACAAATTAGCCCATGCAATGGACCACTGGAAGTTCAGCCCTGGAGCACATTCACTCTCTCTTTTTCAGCATCAATGCAATATCAGGGATGCCACAGCAGCTCGAAGCACTTTTATCTTGTATTTGGTTTAGCTTGTAACAGCATTTGCAGTCATGTGTTTCCTCACAAGAAAACACTTTTGTATTCCCACTCAATCCATTCTGATGTCCTTATCTAACAGGATTTCCAATGCAGTTTCTCCATGGCATGGAAATGGTGCTGCCTGGGGAAGCATCACCCTGTGCCCGTGCCTGCCAATTAGCTCTAGCTCTTGATAAGGGGGAGGAGGGCATTCCATGCTGGATTGCTCACTCCTGCTTTGGTAACTTGAGCAGAACTTGTTTTCTACTGTAAACTGGACTGAGACATTTGCATATTGTTTTTTGAAGTAGTATCTAATACGCCGAGAGCTCCTGGAGTCATTACAAAATCATCAGTGCTTGTTCCAGTGTGATATATTCTGTGTGTCTAGCTGGCTGTTTTCCTACCATATGTATTTATTGAAGCTGGCTGAGTATCTTATTCTGTGATGTTTTGCTTATTTATTCAAGAATGAGTTCATCAAAATTCAGCCAAGCTTTCTGTCCTCAGCATACAGAGATCTAATCGAGAGTTTGAACACACCCAGCACAATAGCAACTGAATGCAAAATTCCATGTGATTCAAAAACTGAATGCAAACTTGATAGGAGCAATGAAAAAAGACTTCCTGCCCCCAAAACCATCCCAGGTATTACTCTGTGAGACTGTAAGGACCTTGAGAGGTAAAGGAGGAAACTGCCTCAAGTTGCACCAGGGGAGGTTCAAATTGGATATTTGGGAAAACAGTAATTTAATGGAAAGGGTGGTCAAGCACTAGAACAGGCTGCCCATGGAAATGGGGAAGTCCCCATTCCTAGGAGTGTTCAGAATATGTGTGGATGTGGCACTTGGGGACACAGTGTCACACCACTGGGTTCAGTGGTCAGCATGATGCTGGTGCCACTTTGACAATCAGACTTCATGACCTTAACAGCCTTTTCCAACCTTGAAAATTCCATTATTTCTCCCTTTAAGGCACCTGACAACTCAAACCACACTCCAGTGGGAGTCCCTGGGGAGTTTCTAGCAGGTGCCTGTCTCTGGCACCATCAATGAGTAAAGTGGCCATGATATCATGTTCAATATTGTGGTCTCATCAGGGAGACTGATTTGTGTTGCATTAAGCAACACAGGGTTGCTAATATCCACTGAGGTTTACATGGGAAAATTTAAAGCCTATTCCAGTATATTAAATGAGGCTGAAAAGCTTTGATCAATAATTTCCCTTGTATGAAAAATAAGAGATGAAAATGAAGGTAGATTGATTCAAAATACTTAATGCCAGATACCAGCTGATGGAAGTACCTTGTAAATAGCATTTTGTACAGTTGCCAATGAATTAGTCTAAATTGTGAGGGTGATTGAAATGTGTTTTATAATGTTCATGTCCAGTTTAGTGGCCATTTACGAAATTTAGCAGAATATGAAATCCCCAAAGAGTAAGTGAACAGCCAACAAAACCCAGAGTAGCAAGCAGTGGTAGCTTGCAAATGAGATCTTGGAGTAGCTTATTAGACAAAAAGCCAGAGTTCTTTAGAAGCAAGAAGAATCAGTGCTAGTAGTGTTTTAAATTTAAAAATGTGTTTTCTAAGTACTTCCCTTATTTTACATGGAGATTATGATCTTTGATGTGGAAAGTGAACTGGATGTGGTTTTTAAAGTTAATTTGGTAATAAAAGAACACTTCCTTCTCTGAACAACCCTACACTCGACTGGGGCAGTTCATGTAGTTCATTTTGTATCTCAGCACACTGATTTCTGCAGGGAGTCAGGAAAATTGTGTACTTCAGTGGCTCTCTGGGGTAGAGGGTGACCTTGGGCAGGGATGGCTCCTGGGGACAGCCCATGGTCCCAGCTGGAAGAGGATGCCCAAGGAGACCCCAGCATTGGGAGCAATCACATGGTGCCTCAGCTTGTCTCTCCTGAGTGTGCAGAACAGCCTTGCAGCCTTCCTCAAAGGTTTTTCTGGCTCCCTCTTGCTCTGTGAGCTGTCCCAAGGCTTTTCCCACCTTGGGAAGGCAGTGTGGGTTTACTCCATGTCCTGAGACCATGGGGCAAACCAGCAGGAGCTCCAGAAAGATCCATCCTCATTGCATCCCCTCAGGGCTTGGCTCTCATTTAGAAACAGCAGTGAGCACCAGTTTTTGCTTGTGTGCTCTTTGTGCTCTTGTGTGGGTGTAGCCACCAGGGAAAGGGCTCTGCACTCTGCAAATTTGGGCCTTAACCATTCCAAGAACTTTATTTTGTGCTGATTTTTTCCTGCTGTAATGCACTGCAGTGCTGATATTGGAGCTGATTGCTGGCTGAAGCCAAGAGTTCCTGCAGACAGATCCCACTCGAGCAGCTCTGTGACAAGTGAGTGACAGCCTGGCTGCCTGCACAGGGGTCACTTGCACTTTCCATCCTCCAGTGAGCCCTGAGGTTGTTTGGTTTTTCTTACCTTCTTAATGAATTTAGTAGGAAAGTCTCTGCTTCAAAGCAGAAGGCTCTGGGGACAGCTCATTGCAGCCTTCCCAAGAGATCTTAAAAATAAAAGGGATAGTGATTTTTTTACAGGTAATAGTGATAGGATCAGGGGAAAGTGTTTCAAGCCAAAGCAGGAGAGATTTAA
The DNA here is from genome assembly GCF_903797595.1 of Erithacus rubecula. Classification (NCBI taxonomy): domain Eukaryota; kingdom Metazoa; phylum Chordata; class Aves; order Passeriformes; family Muscicapidae; genus Erithacus; species Erithacus rubecula. Next base: position 8,490,046 of record NC_136674.1, read on the forward strand.
ATTGGCTGTTAGGAAGAAATTCTTCCCAGTGAGGGTGGGCAGGGCTGGCACAGGGTGCCCAGAGCAGCTGTGGCTGCCCCTGGATCCCTGGCAGTGCCCAAGGCCAGGCTGGACAGGGCTGGGAGCAGCTGGGACAGTGGGAGGTGTCCCTGCCGTGACAGGGGTGGCACTGGATGTGTTTTGAGGTCCCAACCCTAACAATTCTATCATCCTATGGATGTCTTCTTGGGTGGAGCTGGCATTTGTAATAAAGCATTTTAGGTACACTGACACCTTCCTGCTATACCATCATAAAATCAGGAGGAAAAAGACAGTCTGCAGCTGGTGCTATAAAAGCAATGGCTAATGAAGAGTTTTGTCCTTTACTTTAGAGTGTTTTATTGGAATAGGAAGAAAATGCACCAAGGAGGGGCTGTGGGGTGCCCACAGGGTTATTCTGATCACCAGTGCCAAAAGTAAAGTGCTAGAAAAGTAATATCTTCTCATGAGTAACAGGAAAACAGCTTTTTTTCCTGGTGATTCAGTCCACTAATTAGTTTCCAATACTCAGTCCACAGGATTTTTGCAGGAAATAGGTCTTTCTATTTATAAACTGTTGTTCTATCAAGTCACAATTTTTAATTTGTGGCCTTGAGGATTTTCATTTCCTCCTCGTGAGGTGCATTTTAACTAAACCATGTTCCATCAGCACTGTACAAGCTGCTGCCAAAATTTCCCTTGGTGTCTCAGCCTAAGCCTTTGTGGAGAAGAGGGGAGCTGAAGCAGGGCTGAGACCTCTTGATAGAAGTGACCAGGAAAAGTGACTTTTCACTTCCTGGTTCTTCTGTCTGCCCTTGGAGCTCTTTGGGGCCAGGAGTTGCTGTGGTGGCTTTCCCTCAATTCCTGTCCAATGTGCAATCAGGAAAATCCATATAATCCAGAGAACTGGCTGGTTCTCCACAGCTGATCACAGAGTCACAGGATATCTTGGGTTGGAAGGGTCCCACAAGGATCATCAAAGTCCAGCCCTGCACAAAATGGGGTTTGGAATCAGGATTTATATTGCAAATCCTTTCCTGATTTGGACTGCTGTGGGATTTTCATTTTAACTTGTTGAAAAAAAGTGGCAGGCTTTCTTACCCAGTGTTGATGGTGTAAGTACAAAAATTCAGAGGATATTTCTTCAAAGATCTCATTTTGACTTAAAAAACACAGTCAGGCTCTGCGTCATTCCTCCATATGTTTTTCTTTCTTGATACAAGAAACTTGTGATGAAAGTGAAGAGGTTTGCATTTTTCCTCTGGCACTGCTTGCTGTGTTTCAAAATCATGTTTGGTATTTGCACACTCAAAATAGGCTCTTTCTGTCCATTCATACTTTATCTTGGAGGTTATTAAGGGTGATAAAGGATAGAACAATCCCTTTCTGAGATCTAGGTGCACTGTAGGAGTGTTTGAAATGCTTGTTAATGTTCCTACACGTTATTTGCTGAGGAGAAGCAGGTGAGGATTAATGTGCATTACTCAGGGCACCTGCCTGGCTGAACACATTTCATTCACAGAATCACAGAATCACAGACTGGTTTGGATTAGAAGGGACCTCACAGCTCATCTTGTGCCACCCTCTGCCATGGGGACACCTCCCACTATCCCAGGCTGCTCCAAACCTTCTCTGACCTGGCCTTGGACACTTCCAGGGATGGGGAAGCCACAGATGCTCAGGGAAACAGAAGTCCTTCATCTGAAGGCTGAGCCATTCTTGGTATCTCCCAGGATTTAGGATGCTGATTCAGAGTTTTCTGTAGCCACTTGCACAGCAATGGAGGTCTCAGTGTAAATATTCCTGGCTCTGGCCTTGAAGGGGATCAACAGAGCATTCTGGCTCAGCAGGCACAGGGATGGTGAATGTTGCATCTCCACTTGCAGAGCCCTTGGAAATAAAACCCCAGTGTGACTTCACAAACTGAGCAGTGAGAGTGCAGCAGGAGAAATGCAAGAGGGGGTTTTTGTTGCATTTATGGCTACAGGAGAGCGGTGGGAAGGATAATGCAACATAGTTCTTTGCAATGGAGAAGCAAGAGAGAGAGAGAGAGAGAGCTTTATTCAAAGAAACACTACACTTATATAGGGTAGTTTGTGCAAAACAGAATAGAAAAGACTCATTGGTGCAGGAAGGCAACACCTCTTTGAAAATATGCTTTCTGCACCAGTCTGTGATGCTGTGAATGTCTGGCCCTGCTCCCCTATTTCCCAGGAAATACAAGGGAAACTGCAGATGTTCCTGTCGTGGAGGAAGCAGAACAGGAGGAATTACAGATATGCTTCACTGCCATTGCTCTAACAGCAAACAAATAAGCACTAATCAGTAAATAAGCCCACAACATTTCCCCTCAGACACTGTCCTCAGATGGCCTGTTTGTTCTAATCCTCCTCAGCACTGAATCACATCCAGGCAAAAACCCCTCCAAACCTCTGACTGAGAGATTTTGAACTTGCTGTCTGGGAGAAAACTCCCCCCAAGGCTGGCTTGGAGCTTGTACCAAACAACCCCAGGCCCTGGGCTGGATGCTGAGGCTGTGGCTGCATTTTGAATCTGCTGCTAATTCATAAACATCACAAGCAGTTGATTTCAGCTGAACCCCTTGATTTAATTACACTCTTGTATACAATGGGGACCTTGTGTTTTCCTATATGTAATGAATATTAAGCTGATAGCCCTGTAATTTCCTGTGCCAGGCTTGCTCTCATTTTTTGCATATTGATACCACATTTGGTTTGTTATTTTCCAATTTTCCAGTCTTCTAGACTTGTGCTCAGTGAGTTCTCCATAGTAATTGCTGTTGGCACACACATTTCCTTCCTCAAATCTGCTCTAACACACTGCAACGAATTCTGCCTCATCCTAGAGATTTGCTTGGGTTTCAATTTCTCTTATTTATTCATTGTCTTGAACTCAGCAGCCCTGGAATCATGCAGGACTCTGGATATAATTTCATATTCCACAGTTTTAATTTCCTCCTTTATCCCAGGCATTCCCTCTTCTCCCCCATGCACACGTGGATGGTTTTATCTGACCCTGTGACTCTCTGCTTTTCATAAGCCACTTTCCAGTGCTGCTTCCTCAGAGACTCCCACCCAAATCTGAACCCAAAACCAATTTAAATGTGGCAGCATCAAAAATAATGCTGATATTCACTCACCTTTCTTGGCTTCTTGGTGTGTTTGGTGTTTGTCCAGCTTTTTCTCTCTGTCTCATCTGTGCTCATCTGGGTGTGCCCTACCTTACCTTTGGAGGTGAATAAATTTCTTTTTTTGGATGTGATTTGGGCATTGGAAAGGTGTGGGATGAGGACAATACACTTGGGGCAGCATTTGAGGCTGCTTTTGTAGGAATTGGGTGGAACTAAACCAACGAAGTTGACATTTATCTGTGCTTTTATTTGGACTAGAAAACAGACTAGGAAAAAGTGTTAATCATGCAAGATATGTCAGCTGAGTGTCAATAAAAGCCAACCCTAGGCTGCTGCACTGGAGTGCTGGGGAGAAATGATTGGCCCTGGGAGGGGAGAGTGTTTGATGCCTTTGACTGCCACTGTTCTGAGAAATGAAGAAACTTAGGAGGAAAAAAAAAAAAAAGAAACCGAAGAGGAAAAAAAGAAAGACATTAACTGAATTGTCTCCATTTCCCAAGGGCATTCTCATTTCTGAATGTGAAGTTGTATGAAGGCCAGGTTCTTCCTCAGGACTTAGAATACAATGAGTTTTATATATATATATATATATATATATATATATATATATATATATATATGAGTTTTTAATCTCAATTCTTGTGTTCTCCACCCATCCCTCAGCATATATTTTTGACCAGCCTATTTTTGTACTCTAGCTTCCAGTCTTGAGAATCTCTTTCCAGTTTGGTCATCATTGGGTGCTGGGGAGCAGCCAGAGCCTGAGGCTGATTTGTTTGCTGATCCTGTTGGGATCAGTGGATGAAGGAGTCACGCTGATGGTGGTGTTGCCACGTGATGATGCAAATTTTTCTATTTTTGTCAGAAATGAGAGCCTTGGTGAACCAGAGCCTAGATCAAAGACACCCTAGTTGGAGTTCTGCTTATTTTGTCACCTCTTTCTGCAGAGTAACCTACTTCTGGTGCTACCTTGTGTAATCAGAAGCAACCTGTGCAATTAAGAAGCTGAGAGACATCTTTAGATGGCAAAGCTGTCAGATTCCTGTCTTTCCCAGGTGACTTTTATTTTCCTTAGTGCTCTTGAGATCTCTTAGTTCCTTTTGTAGTCTCAGGCTCAGCAATTATTGATGGCTTCCTTTGTCAGACAAGCAGGGTATGTGAGCATGTGTGTACCACTCACAAGGTACATACCTCTGGCCCAAATGCATCACTGAACAACTTAAAATTAGAAGCATAAACAACATTCCTTACTAAAAACTCCATTTTACAGAACTAATTACACCAACTTCTCATCCACACATATAAAAAGGTAAATAGCCTATATATTTTTATTTTTTTTTCATTTTCTCTTATTCCTGGTGAGAGGGCTGGTTGTGGGTATCACAGTAGGGCATCCCAGGAACCATCAGCTGTACAGGTACCTGTGGAAGAGTTTTGGGTCAGGAAAGGGAAGATTTTTCTGAGACAACTTTGTGATGAGGACATCACTTGTGTTCTGTGGATTTCTAAGTGCATTTTCAATGGTGAGACTGGATGGTCCTCACTTGGATTCAGTTTGATACCTCAGAGCTGACTTAATGATTTTTATTTTACATTTATACAGAGCCCAAATCATGCTCCTGGCTGTAGCTGATTTAAATAATGACTGTTTGTGTGAAGCTGTCTCTCCTGCTCTTTGAGAAGAGAGCAGAAAGTGGCTGAGCAAGTGGCACATATGGTTGGAATAGTCTTGGAGCAGGAGCTTCAGAGTTATTCATAACAGCTGAGCATGTAATTGTGCATAATGCAGCAGAAACATTTCTCTTCTTGTGATTGAAAGGCATTTGCTTTTGATTGGTGTGCAACTGCTGTACCTGGGAGTATCAAGGGGCTGTGAATCTGCATAATTTCCAGCACCAGTGCTTATCAGTCACATCTGAAAACACCAGAGTGAAACGGGCTCGTGACAAACAGTCAGGGCCAGTAAGGACCTTTACAAGACAGTTTTATAGAGCAGGATAAACAAGAGGGGCTGGATCCTCACCCTGTCTGTGCTGCTGCTGGCAGGGAGGAGCTGATGCTCAGAGATCCAGGGAAATGTCAGGCAGCTGCCTCTGCTTGGAGCTGTGGAGAAGCTGTGTGAGCCAGCCAGAGCTGCTGTGCATGGGGTGTAAAGGTGGTAACTGCACCACCTAGTTAGTGACTTGTCTTCATTTTCTTCTGTCTTCACTCAGAGTCAGGATTAAAAACAAAAAGGAGATGAATTTTCTTGTGTTTGGGCTCGGTTGTTTATTAAATCTTATCTGAAGTGCAGAGAGTTCTGCAACACTTCCAGCCACCAGCTAAAAGTGAGCAAAATGGAAGTGAACCTAGCTAATTAAAAGGTCTTTTAAAGCTAAACGGTCCAATAAAGAACTAACATCTGTATTATTTATACTTTTGACCCAATAACCAAACACCTGTGACCCTCAGTGAGCACTGACTGTCCAGCCAGAAACTACAGCCTGAAACCATGAAGGAATAAGAAGATGGAAAAAAGACAACACCCCAAATCTTCCACCTTGTCCCACATCTATTACTATATTCTAAAACCTCAAAATTTAAAATCCTTCACCATGTAAAATCACACACTTTTATTCAACTACACACCCGTGACTTTAATTCCATCACTCAAATTTGGAAGCTTCTCCAAGACCTAAGGTCAAAAGCTGTGTTCTCCTGGGGGTCAGTGTCAGAAAGCACAGAAAGCTCAGAAATTCCAGGTTTCTGGGATCCAACAGAGGAACTGGGCTGCTGAGAAAGGATTCCTACCAGCAAGCCTTGTCCTGGAATCTTTGTGGAGCAGTGGAGCAGGTGAGCTTGGACACTGACCAGCGATGCTGTGGCAGTGCAGTTTGTCATCATCTCAAACCCAGGCACTGCTCACTGCCTTTAATTCTCCCCAATGGACAGAATATTGACCCAGCAGCTGGCAGTACCAGTTTTGGGGCAGTGGGACAAAAGCATCTGGAAAGGCTGTGGAGAGCACTTGGACACTCCTGTAGATGCAGTGACTCATTAGCTTTACACCTTGCCCATCCTCCCAGTACAAAACTTGAGATCTGAGTTGTGTGAGGGGCAGATTACCCTTGACTGGGCTGGGACCAGATTTTGATCACAGAGGAAACCATGCTTGTACTCAGGAGCTGCTGATTTGAGACTTTCATCTGTGTGAAATTCACTTTGGAAGAGTAATATCACCAAAAAGGAAAGCTGGCTGGCTCTCCTAAATTAAGCAATTACTCTTAGACACAGTGCTGTCTGTGAAGTACTTGGAAGTTCATCCTCAGGCTGAGATGGAAGGTGGTTTAACAAGGTGTTTTACAAAGTGGAGGTGGATAAATTCCTGGAGCATATCTGTATAAACCCTCTGTAAAGGCTGCACAGAGGTTAAACAGATAGATAACTTCATGGAAGCTGAGTAATCACACTATTACTCAGTATAATCTTGCTGGAAGGCATATTTTTTCTACAGAGCAATGATACAGAAGATATTTGTGTGCAGTGATTACAGCAACAGAAATCAATTGCACACAGCAAATAATTTGTTAGCCCAGGGATGGGCACATTATGTCATCAATAAAGGGATTAGTTTGTTGAACTGTAATGAGGGTGAGAAGAAAGCAAACTTCATACTGGTGTAACTAGTCCAGTCATAATATTGGTAACAAATACATCTGGTATGCATACATCCTTCTGGAGAATGTGTGTGGGAGCTTTCCTGAACACCCACGAGCTCTGTGTGTTCTTTGCATCTTCAGTATACACCAGAAGTACTCATTAATTTCTTAAAAATAATATTTAACCTGATTTTAAGGAATGTACACAAGCACATTGCTACATTTACCACTACATAGAAAAATACATCACCCTAATGTCACTGCATCCAAGATACTTTCTCAGCAAGGTCAGGATCAACTCCAGCAGGGAATGACAGTGCTGAAGGCTGAGATTTGTCTTGCTACAAATCCTACACATTAGTAGGAATGAGTCTTTCCTTACCCCAGGTTTGAAGATGAATTTAAAACTGACCACTCTGGAGAAGAGCCAGAAAATAAAGAGGAAGCTGAAAAGGCAAATTGGGAATCAGCAGGGGAAAATAATCCCCCCTGATTCCTTCAGGTAGCCAAATGCTACCTGCTGAAGTCCCAAAGCGTGGGATTAATGTACATAAATAAGGTGTAAACAAATTCAGTGGCAGGAGAATGCCTAAATCCTTCAGCCCCTGGCAAATCAAACCTGTTCCTGAAGGATTCAATTATTTCTGAGATCCCACCTTAGCTGGGGATTAACTGACACCAGAGATCAGGAAACTCCTTACACTGGGTGTGTGTACACACTTCCTGGGCTTGGGTTTTGCTGCAAATAATAGAAGGAAGGGGCATGAGCTGCAGGGTTACCACGAGGCCCATCCAGTTTTTACAGCCAGCCAATGGTCCCCCTTTGGATTTTGATAGAGCAGCTGGAGGCAATATTTTCTTGGCCAAGAAAAAAAGGGAATATGACACATCCTGGCATATATTGGGAGTTGGGAAAGTAGTGCAAAAATATCTGATGTTGCCTTGCACTGTGTGGAGAGGTTTTCTGCAAGCTGCTTAGTCATCCTCAGGATCTTTCTCTGCAAGAGAATTGCAGAGGGATTTTGACAGAGCCTGGAGGGAGAGGACAAGGGGGAATGGCTACCCACCACCAGAGAACTGGGTTAGGTGGGATATTGGGCAGGAATTGTCCCTGTGATTGGGGCAGGGCTGGCACAGGGTGCCCAGAGCAGCTGTGGCTGCCCCTGGATCCCTGGCAGTGCCCAGGGCCAGGCTGGACATTTGGGTTGAAGCAGCTGGGACAGTGGGAGGTGTCCCTGCCATGGCAGGGGTGGCACTGGGTGAGCTTTGAGGTCCCTTCCAACCCAAACCATTCTGTGATCAGACAGAAGGTGTTGCTTGGCCCATTTCTATGCTGGCTGAAGCAAAAAGCCCATTTATCAAGGGTATTTTTGGGAACTGTTTTCCTTCCTATGTCTTGCACCCCAATCCCAATTGTCATGGGCATCTCAAACCTGAGGGCTCTTTCCCCCAGCTCCTGTGTATGAGATGGGGCAGCAAGGCAGGAGCAAAGCATGGCAAAGTCTCCAACCTAAACCGAAAAAAAGGAAGGGAAAATCACATTGGAGTTACTACTGAAAACAGAATCACATGTAAATTGTAGCTCTGCTGGTGTATTCTGGGGAAATTTCAGCCATTTAATTGGTCAAGACAGATATATAGCAGCATCACTATCTGCTAGGGACCCACATAAATCATCAGGGATGGTTTCTGCTGCCATTACAAGCAGCCAGGCCTGGTGGCCTGAGTGCTACAAAAGGGAAGCAAAATACAACTCAACCTGTCAAGAGCTGCTCTGTGTTGTAATTGCAGCATCTGTAAGGAACGCCAGGGTTGGATTATTGGAGATGTCAGAAACAAAATGGGAGAGATTAAATGGCCACAAAGAGCTGCAAAATGAGGAGGTAATTGCACTTCATAGGAGTGCAAAGATAACACAGGGGATGTAGATCTTGACCAGGGCTGTGTGGAGCTGAGAGTGTGTGTGGTGTGTCCTTGTTCTCCTGTGCTCTCCTGGAGCAGCCAGCTCTGGGGCAAACACCCTGTCCCTCTAGCAAGGGATGGCACAGAGCAAAGGTGAGCTCTGCTGCACTGTCAATGCACTTGGAATGAAGAGACCAGCTCCCTGCTGAGCACAAACACAGGGAATACACCTGAGTGAGTCTCCATGGAAGGTCTGGGCAGGCAGAGCACCTCCAAACTTAATGGCAGGTGTGGTGGGAAGACAGATTGAAGGAATAGTGCAGGATAGTGCAGAAGGCAGTCTCTCCTGATGAATTACAGCTGTACTGATTACTGAGAGTGAAAAAATCTGTGCCTGCCCCATGAGTTTGGGTGTTATAAAAGAGTGGGGCAGGTGGCCACTAGCTGCAGTTTGAGTTAGAGCTTGAGACCTGGAGTCTGCTGCAGTTTGCGATGCAGTTTGCGATGCAGTTTGCGATGCAGTTTGCGATGCAGTTTGCTGCTGGCTGTGCTGTGAGGAGGAAGGGACATGCAGCCATGCAAGGGACAGATAAGGTAAGAAGATGTGTGAGGACAGATGGGGTCAGACAGCTGGGAAAGGGACAGGCTGGGGTTTAGCCAGTCATGCAGAGAGGAGAGAAGGAGTCAGAGCTGTGTGAAGCTGCCTGTGAGGGAAGGAGTTGCAGTTCACTGAAAGAAGGAATGAAAGTAAAGGACTGGTGGTGATGCCAGTCCAGCCTATCTCAACATAATAACTGCAGCAGTGCCTGGTGTGGCCCCTGCCCCTGCCATGGGGCCAGTCTTGGACCTGCTGCCCTCTCCATCAGTGCTACTGTGGGTCAGTCGGCCTGAGCTAACCTGGGGGCAGCCTGAAAACATGAGATCTTGGAGGAAAAAAGCCAAACATGAGCACTTTGCTTTCTTGCAGATGCCAGCTTCATCCTGAAACAGCCTCAGGCAGTGGCAGAGCTCAGCTGGCTCTCCTTCATCTGTGGCTGCTCCTCATTTCTGGAGGCTTCTGTCTGCAGAAAGGCTCACGAGTGCTGCTGTGCCCACACCAGTTGTTTGTCTTCTCTCTGCTCCTGTCTTCTCCAAACATTTTGCTGCTTCCTGCCTGGATCTTGCATGTGCACGCTGCCAAGCCAAAAGTGACCTTCGGTGTCCCACTTCTCATGGAGCAAATGGCATTTCTAGCATCCCTGCATGTTCCACTGCTCTCAATATTTAAGGGACGTATTTTATTTCCCTGGAGCAAGGAGATCAGCATAGCTTTTATACTCTCAAAGGAGGATGTGCACTGCCTTTCTATGCCCTTATGAAATGTAATTTGGAGTTTTTTCCCCAAGAAGCTTCATGTTTGAGGAATAATATATCACACCACAGGGATTGTTTACTGGCAACTAATTGGAATCTGTGTGGGTCCCATTACCGGTTTTTATGGTGTCTGATTTCCTGCTAGCCCAAATTCAGGATACCTCCCCTGGCATGAGTGAATGGGCTATTGGAGGACATCGTCCAATTAGTCTAAGTGGCATGGGCTCTCCTTTGCATCACTTCTCAAACCCTGTGGAGCTGAGCTTTGCAGGAGAGAGGGAATTTGGCCACATGCCTTTCATGTGGTGCCAATTTGGATGGATTGAATTTTGATGTATGTAGGTAGCAGCACCAAGTCAACTCAAGTGGACAAAGGTTAAGTGGGCACTGTGGGCAATTATCCATTAGTACAAAAGCTCCTTGGGATAATATTTATACATTGAAATGCCAAAAAACTGAACATGGTGATAGCTTTTGCAGCACTGTATAATTCACACATTAGAGCTCTGCCTTGCATGTTTGGTATCTCAGAAATAAGGGAACCCATTTTTGTCAGGAATGCAACATGTGAACTGCAGTGGGTGTAAGTGAAACAGCAACACCCAGTGCTTGCTGTGAACCTTTCCCTGGCTTTACAAGTGTCCTGGGATGTTGATGGAAGGAAGTCTCTGAAGTGGTAACCCTGAGGTGTCCAGCTGGTAGAAACCTCTGCAGCTCACATGGGGTTGTGAACTGTGTCCCTGTGTAAGGGGCTGAGCTCCCCTGCACTGCTGTGGGAGCAGGATTGCCTTTGCACTCTGCTGTCAGGCTTCACTGACTCCCTGCCAATGATGTCTATGGAACCTGGAAAATTCAATTTACAGTTGAAGGGATTAATAACTGGCTATTATCAGGCATTACCTTAGAAAACAAGTCTGCCTTGTGTGTACTAAACAAGTGGTTCTCTAGCATCAGTGTGCTTGGTGCATGCAAAATTCTCCCTGAGGATTTCTCTGGAGCTTGTAGTCAATATGTTTTTTTCCATCAGAGGCAGTAATTTGGGGCATGCCCACCTAGAAGGTTACATGTTCAGGTGTTCCATGCCTTGAGAAACTTTGAGTCTTTGGGACTTGAACGTCTACCTCCAATTTCCTTAAAACTCTTTTTTTTTTTTTTTTTTTTTTAACAAGGCTGTTATCATCTCAGGTGGGATTCACCTCCTCTAATCTACAAGTCTAATACTAATATTTCTCATTAAAAGCTCAGTTCCTGAAGTTATCTGAGCACATTAGAACATCAGGTTTCAGTTTTTCCTGTGAGAGTAATAGTTTGCATTTGAAAAATTGCAAGCAGTAAATCTTCAATGTTAGGAAACACTGGGAGCATGCTGTAATTCTGGGAATGAGATTTTAAATTGTGCCTGCTCTTCAAACCAGTATCACAGATTCTGGGGACTGTGGTGTTTGGTGAGGGTGTAGTGAGAAATTTTGGATACTGATAGAAATTTTCACTTCTCTGTGAGTATAAGAAATGATGTAGTGTGAGAATTAGCTTTTCCAGACTCTAATAGCTGTTAGTGTTTGCTGGTCAATCTATGGTCCTTCCATCCTCTTTGGAAAGTTAAGGACCCAGATAAAATATCCATTAAAGTCAGTTGTTTTGCGCACCTCCCCAGGCACTGGATGAGATCCAGCCTAAATACCCAATCCACATTTTCATGAGTCATTGCAGGAGCAGGGAACACTCCACAGGTGCAATTGCCAGGTTCAGTGGGAGTTTTGCTGCCTCCACTCTGACTCCAGCCTGGTCAGTCTCCATTTCCATCATGGACAAGGCTGCTCTGATACTCCTACTGCTCAAAATACATGGACACACAGTAGTTTCAATCCATTTTCCAATGACTTGGGTCTTGATAGTGAACCATGTGGGGCTCATGCATCTGCTCTTTTGTAAATCTGCTGGTGCTTCCACACAGCCTGCACAAGGAGCAGGAAAGACACAGAAACATCTGTTTGGAGTTTTAAGCAGCTTGTTAGATGAATTCAGCACCTGGGTTTCCTGCAGTGAGCCAGCTCTTGTCTCCTCAGTACAGATGAGAAATGGAGAAATACAAAACTCCTTGGGATCCCTGTTCCTCTGGCTCATGGTGGATTGCTCGAGGTAATTCCTGCTGCTATGAGTGGGAACTGCCTGTGCAAAACCCCCAGAAGTAAATATGGGAATAGCATTCCGAGGGGGGAGAGTTTACTCTGCAAAATCTGCTGAATCCTACAACAAATCCAGAGGGGAACTGTTTATGTGGCATGGAATGACAGGATAAGGAGGAATGGCTTCAAACTGACAGGGAGTAGGTTTAGATGATTTATTAGGAATAAATTCTTCCCTGTGAGGATAGGGAGACCCTGGTACAGGTTGCCCAGAGCAGCTGTGGCTGTCCCTGGATCCCTGGAAGTGTCCAAGGCCAGGCTGGACAGGGCTGGGAGCAGCTGGGACAGTGGGAGGTGTCCCTGCCATGGCAGGGGGTGGAATGATCTTTAAGGTTCTTTCCAACCCAAACCATTCTGTGATTTCTATGATTTCTGGGATTTCTGTGATTGTGGTGCTGCCACACCCAGGTTATGGTTGCACTACAGGATGTGCCCAGCAATGTGTGTTTTGTCCCATCTGTTGCAGCTGGGTGGGGCAGTGCCCCTGATCTCCTGGCACATATTATCTGCTAATGGGCCATCTTTAAACCAGCTGGGGCAATCATCTTTATCTTCCCATAGCCCATCCTCCCTCCAGGAGATATCTCCCATTAATGGCCAGTGAGTCCCAGTGCATGACTGATAAAATTCCATCATCCCACTGGGAGATGCTCCAGCCAGGGCAGGAGCCAAGCCTTTCCTACCCAGAGAAAAACTGACATTTTGGACACCAAGGCACCTTCTTTCCACTGGATTCCAGAGGAAAGCCAGACCTTTGCACATCATCCCTGCACCTGCAGAGGAAACTGCACCTTCTCCAGGAGCACTGCTCCAGCTGAACCACATCTGCCCCTGCAGGAGGATGCAGCCACCATTGAATGGGACTGTGCCACCACCCTGACTGACTGATGGGTGTCAGCTTGGATTCTGACTCTGGCAGGGTTTTGGGATTGTTCTTTGTAATGTTGTATTTTTATTTTAATTTTCCTAGTGAAGAACTGTTATTCCTAATTCCCCTATCTTTGCCTGTGAGCCCCTTAATATCAAAATTATAGTAATAATTTGGAGGGAGGGGGTTTACATTCTCCATTTCAAAGAGAGTCTTCTGCCTTGGTTGGCAGACACCTGTCCTTTAAACCAGGACATGGCAATTCCTTGTCAGTACCCACTGCTGGGCTGTGGTCCTGAAAAAGTCCCAGTCCTGAGCCAGTTTCCTTTCTGTTCCCTTTTTCCCCCTTCCCCACAACTGGAAAGGAATCTCTCTGGTTTTAGTGACCATTACGCAGCCAAATGGAAATCTCATTTTGCTGGGAGCTCCTGGTCAGGCTGTGAAAGGGACAAGGGACTGGGATCTGGGAAGAAGGTGTGTTTTAGTAAGTGCAAGTGACTTCTGTTTGATAACCCTCTCTTTTTCTGCCTATGCATAAGGTGTTAGACATGAGCTGGTATCAAGGGCTAACTTGCCACAGCAAGAAGAATTTCTTTTTAAGTAACTTCATTTTTAGCCGACTTGGGTAACCCAGGAGTGCATCCCCTCATCCCATTTGTGTTTGTGAGCAGAAGGAATGGGCTTTTGAGACAAACTGTTGGGTTGTAATATTTTGTTCCTTGCAGCTCTAGAATCGGGCTGCCTGAACACTGTGTTTGTGTCATGGCCACAGAAGCAGAATCTCCTTGGCTGTGCCCAAAGCACACTGCACCTCCCTGAGGCCAGTGTACAGGAAACTGGCTCATGGCCCAGTGAGGAGTCCCTAGACTCATCAGGCTACAACTCATCAGTTTTAGCCCCTAAAGTCCTTGTACCCTTTGGGCTCATCCATTTCAAAATTCAAGGAGAAAAAGAACTGGGATTGTCTGGTGCTTCCCCACCCTGCATGAAGAGCACTGGCCTGTAGTAACCTGGACATAATATGTTTTGTCTGATGTAGTTACAGTGATCACTGAGCTATTTCTCTCTCTTTTCTGAGTGATTTTGATTATTATGTATAACAGCACATAGTCTCCAGTGGATAAAAGCCTCTAATTCTATTTTATCCAACTCAGAGAGCAATCTCAGCAACTGGCTCTTGCCTGTATTATTCAGCAGCAGCTATGGCATGTACTATTGCACACGATATAAAGGACTTTGTAATAAATATTTAGTGTTCCTTTAATCTGCCTGTTCTTATGTCGTGTTCTGCAGATAATCCCCTACTCCACCATGTACAATTTAATAATTCTTCTTCTGCCAATCTGCTCTTCTCCCTCATCCAGGCAGCCATGCCCACCTGCCCTGGGATGTGCTTTCCATCAGTCTCCTGAGCAGTCTTCAGAGTTCTGGGTTTTTATCACTGTATCACTAAGAGGGAAAACATTTCTTTTTTTGTGTGGATTTGTGAGAGAAACTGTCTTGTGCTTAGATTCCAGCTTTTTGCCACACAATGTTTTTTTATTTTTTTTTTCCCTGATGGAGGCCAAAGGTCTTAGGGAGACACCAAGGTCTGGCAGGGCATGGGATTGCTGATGTTTGTGCTTGCTGTTGGCTCTTTAATCTGATGAAAGTTATTCTTTGCCTATTCTTTCTTCTCACCCATTGCATGGGGTGGGCTGGAGCCCTTCAAGGAAAGAGCTTTCCTAGGTGGGAACTTGAGTTTGGGACACCAGGCATTTTTGGGGTGTGGAAACCAAGGGGTTCAGCTCTGCTGTGGGTCTGTCCTCAATGTGGTCACCCTGCAAGGGCTGAGCAGAAATTAGTAGAGCTGTGAGCTGGGCAGGGTTTTGTGGCAGGACTGAGGGGAGAGGAGCAAGAGGAATGTTCAATAAACATTTTATTCCATGAGCACCAAGTGCTCTGAGTCTGCCCCAGCTCTGGTGACCAGGGATAGCTGGAGCTGAGTCAGGGGAGGTTTAGGCTGGGTATTAGGACAGGCTTTTCCCCCAGAGGGTGCTGGCACTGCCCAGGCTCCCCAGGGAATGGGCACAGCCCTGAGGCTGCCAGAGCTCACAAAATGCCCAGACAGTGCTCTCAGATACAGGGTGGGAGTGTTGGTCCTGTCCTGTGCAGAGCCAGGGGCTGGACTGGATGATCCCTGTGGGTCTCTTCCAATTCAGTATATCCTAAGATTATTTGAAAAGGTGTTTCCAGACCACCATGGCTGACATGCAGCTAAAATCAGTTAACTGACCTTTTCCTGCTCTGAGTCCAAGTGTAACCACCAGCTTTCCAATACCTGTGGCAATGAGGTCAGAGTTTAAAATAACCCAGAGCTTCTCACTTGAGCTCTCCTTGCAGCAAGGACCATGTGGAGATTCAGTAGTCACAGACCAGGACATGCATTTTTCTGGAGCTCCCTTTCCCCAGCTAGGCCTGACTTGCACAGTCAGATGTACCCACCTCATGCTTTCCCTGCTGCATTAATTGAGGCTGTTAACTCCCCAGGGAACAGAGCACTGGAGATGGGAAGGGGATGATGAAAAGGGGCCCAAAGTGACAAGTAGCAAATCTGCAATAGTGCCCTGCTTCAAAGTTAGCTACACTGCAAATCATGTTTTATTATAACTGTTGTATGAACTGTACTAATGAAATCAGTATTTGTTAAAGCAGGCAATAATGTTGAACCAGAGAAGACATGAAAAGAGTTCTGATCATCTATTAATGTGTTGCAGTCCTATTTTGAAAAGATCCCCAAATTTGTGTGTGGTGGCATTAAACACTAACCTCCTTAAAGAACACTTAGAGTACCTTAGTAGTATCTATTATAGTATATGGGATTTTAATTGCTTTATTATAAAAGAAAGCAATATTCACCCTTTTATGAATTTTGATTTAATGACTTTAGCACATTCATTATTAGTTCATTATGGTTCTGTGGAATTGAGGCCTCCTGAGTTAAAAGGATGTCCCCACACTAAGCTGGCCTCAATTAAATTGTAATCATATTGTGGTTAATCTCAAGGACTTGCTCTTTAAGGGCAGGGGTATGAAAGAGAGAGAGAGGCAGTGGGGGGCACAAGGAAGAAAGAGAAATGCAAAGAAGCAGGATTTGTGTTGATAAAAAGCTGTTTAAGTCCACCTCTGACAATGTCCTGAGCTAGAACCTGAAATGGCTTCCTTAGCTTGACCCATAATATTACATAAAGTCACAACTAGAACTTCTTGAAGTAAATAAAACACTGCTGATCTTTAGGAATAGAGGGATGTGGTAAATGTAAATGAGACTGATAGTACTCTAGATTTAATCAGCATATGCAGTTTGATAACCAGGATGCTTTGGCAAGAGCAAACAGCTCTGAAGACTGGATCAAGTCTGGCTGATGGGAAATAAGATTTTACTAATTAGAAATGTAAAGTTTTTTTGTGTGAGGTTTAACCAAATGATTGCAATAAAAATTACTGGCCTTCCTGTAAATGGTAAGTGGCTGGGATGAGACAGCAGCAAGGGGCAAGGACAGCTGGAGCTCTGTGCCCTGGAACCAGGCTGGGGGCACAGGAGAGGCTTCTCCACTTGAGCCCTGCCCTGCCCTGCTTGGCCACAGCACCACATTAAGGAAACCAGCAGCTTGGGATGATCTGGAAGAAGATTAGAAATTCAGCTCACAAGTAATTTGGTTGAAATATTTGCTCTTTGATGTTTTGCCATACTGAATAGTATAATAACTCTTCCAGAAGAACACTCCAAACAGAGCTATTTTGGGATTACATTTTTTCCTTTGGCTTTTATCCTGTGGTTTTCCTGAATCTTCTTTTTATCTCCCACATTTCACTGAAAACGTCTCAAGCTCTCACCAACTGTTTCTGATGTTTCAAGATCCCTTCAAGCTTAGATCCTGGATATAAATAAGAGTTCTTGCTCTTAAAGCTGGAGTGCTTTGCAATGACTGTTTGAAAGGCTTTATGTAATATTTTTTTGCTCTTCTGTGGCGCCAAATCTGGAATATGTGAGGCCCAAAACTGAGGAGAATGGGGAGAGGTCAGATTCCTGTGTATTGCAAAGCAAACATTTGTAGTGCTGGGGTCAGGCAAGATTTCCACAATAACTTCTCATTAGAAAGCCAGATCCTCAACAAGAACAGAATTGAGTACAATCTTCAATTTTAGTTCATAATTTGAGCTAGAAAAATAGTTAAAAAGGAAAAAAACTAAGCCCCAGAGAAATTATAATCCTGCTTTCACATAATGTCCTTGTCAATATAAAGCCTGGTGAAAATTGTGAAGAGCAGCAATTTTTAGGCTCTAAAAGATGTTTGCCTCTGTAAAAGCAGAAAGTAAATTAAGTCTAAAAGGTTAGTTATCAGGAACAAACCTTGCCAGATTTTATGCCATGTTGTTTAATAATTATGAATCACTGTGGGAATATCAGTAATGCTGATAATGTCAATATTTCATAAAGTTTTTCTGTATTTCAGGAATTAATTGGAAAGTGTTGTGTTTCATGAAGTAAAAAAAAAAAAAAAAAAAAAAAAAGCTGTTGGGGAAAAATGTTTTTATGGCAGTGACTTATGTGTTGAGTTTTACAGCATCTTTTCAGTCTGTAGTTGTCTCTTCATCAGCTCACTGTTGCTGTGAGTCTCGTTTCCCAACTTTCCCAAGTCTCTTTGATTGTCTGCAACTTACAATGGGATTTAAAGGCCAGTCCAGACCTTTTAGGAAGGGAACTCCACTCTCAGCAACCCTGACTCCATACTCAGAGAGCTGGAGAGTTCCCTCAACTGAGGCACATCTGTTTGCTATGAGAATTTACCCTTTTTTTCAATTTTCTTATGCTATTTGGGGCATTCACATGCACATGATCAGGTCTGCAAAAGGCCCAGCCACTGAGTTTTTGCACAGAAAATATCCAGCACTGACAAGACGAGGTCCAGGGAGAAAACAACTGTCCCATCTGCTGCACTGGGTGGGGCAGTGCCCCTGATCTCCTGGCACATATTATCTGCTAATGGGCCATCTTTAAACCAGCTGGGCAGTCATCTTTATCTTCCCACAGCCCATCCTCCCTCCAGGAGATATCATCTGCTGCTGGCCCATCGAGTCCCACTGTGTGACTGATAAAATTCCATCATCCCACTGGGAGATGCTCCAGCCAGGGCAGGAGCCAAGCCTTTCCTACCCAGATAAAAACTGACATTTTGGACACCAAGGCACCTTCTTTCCACTGGATTCCAGAGGAAAGCCAGACCTTTCCACATCATCCCTGCACCTTCAGAGGAAACTGCACCTTCTCCAGGAGCACTGCTCCAGCTGAACCACATCTGCCCCTGCAGGAGGATGCAGCACCATTGAATGGGACTGTGCCACCACCCTGACTGACTGACGGGTGTCAGCTTGGATTCTGACTCTGGCAGGGTTTGGGATTGTTCTTTGTAATACTGCATTTCTATTTTAATTTTCCTAGTAAAGAACTGTTATTCCTAATTCCCCTATCTTTGCCTGAGAGCCCCTTAATTTCAAAATTATAATAATTTGGAGGGAAGGGAGTTCGCATTTTACATTTCAAAGAGAGTCTTCTGCCTTTCTTATCAGACATCTGTCCTCCAAACAGGACACTATGGATTTGTGTATTCTATGATTCATTTTAGTGAAGGCCAGCACCTTCCACACAGCACTGAGTGATCAAAGTTCTCCAAGGAGAAGTCAGACTCTCACACTGTGTGTGTTCAGGTACAGCCTGAGCCCCCTGTGTGCAATGGGCTTGGAGGAGCAAGTGGAGAAGGTGCTGGTGGGAGATGAACTCTGTCTAGCACTATTTCTGCTTTTGATTAATTCACAAAGATGAGAAATTAAATCCCAACAATCTTCCTTCAAAATGTGAAGAAGTCATCTTCATCTTTTGTCTTTCCCTGGATTTCCCTTCCCAAGCATACACAGACCTGAGTTTTGGTCAAGAGGGCACAGCCTGTAAGGTAATTTCTGGAGAGAGATTGTATTGCATTTTCCCTCAGTAATCCTTACAAACGTAAAAATTATCTTATTATGAGTGCTTTGTCCATGAGGAGAAAATTATGCTAGATGTGAAGAGAAAGAAGTTCCTCTTATCCCTGGGAATTTTTAAGCATTAAATAATTTTCCTATCTCTTGGTGTGTTAATGGGAAGGCTTTCAGCTCTGTGTTAGACAGAGGCCTGCATTTGCATTTAGATGGAGCTATTTTAAGGACTGTAGTATATACATAGAAGCCTGTATCCCATTTACAATAGAATCTGTAAGATAAAATTAATATCTAGTAAGTGGTTGTTTTTGCAGTTTTGTTATAATCTGAACCTGAAACTGAAGTGCCATAATCTGACATAATAAATACCAGAGTCTTTCACTTGAGAGAGATCTTATCACCCACAGGAAGAATATTCTCCTTAACCAGTGAAGTGGTTTTATTTTTTCCCTTTCACAAGATAATCATGCAGTGTCGCATCCAGGGCTATTCCTGACAGTGATTCCCAGCTGACTTTTCCTTTTACTCATGTAAAACAATGTTCAGCCTCAGGAGGAGAAATGTTTTTGCCCCACCAGGACAGCATAGCAGGGTGGTGGTGGCTGTGAGGATGACACAGTGCAGGGAATTTAAATCCTGCTTTTTATCTGTTTGTCTCTGAGATGGGCTCTCATGGGAATTTCTTATACATGCCAGGGGCTGTGCTGATTGTTTCTGCTGGGTTTGAAAACTGCTGATTTCCAGAAACACCTTGAAACTTGGGTTTTGCTAGAACTCTGACCTTGTGAGATCCCACCTAGAGTACAGCAGCTAGGTCTGGGTCCTCTGCAAAAAGAGAAATGGGCCTGTTGGGGAGGGTCCAGAGGAGGCCATGGAGATGCTCCAGGGCTGGAGCCAGGCTGGGAGAGCTGGGGGTGCTCACCTGGAGAGGAGAAGCTCCAGGGAGAGCTCAGAGCCCCTTCCACAGCCTAAAGGGGCTCCAGGAGAGCTGGAGAGGGACTGGGGACAAGGGATGGAGGGACAGGACACAGGGAATGGCTCCCACTGCCAGAGATGGTTTAGGTTGGAAATTGGGAAGAAATCCTTCCCTGTGAGGGTGGGCAGCCCTGACATGTTGTATTTGGGCTATGGGAGTGGCAGAAAGGATATAGCAACAAACTTCTTTGTGCAATGGAGAAGCAAAAAGAGATCTTTATTTAAAGAAACACTACACCTGTATAAAGTAGTTAGTGGAGCTAAGCATAGACATGATCTAATTGGTGCAAGGGAGTTGACACCCCTGGTCACATCTCTCACACACCCTGCAGGTGCACAATCATTGCTGTAATTATTTTCTCTTACCTTTTTACTGAGCAGTGTGAGAAATCCAAGCTGCTTCCCTGGTTCCCAGCAGTATCCAACGACCCTGGCACAGGGTGCCCAAGCCAGGTTGGACATTGGTGCTTGGAGCAGCCTGGGACAGTGGAAGGTGTCCCTGCCATGGCAGGGAGACTGGAACTGGGTGAGCTTTGAGGTCATGTCCAACCCAAACCATCCTGGGATCCTGCGACTTCACCAAAAGCTCTGAGCTGCTGGGTCTGAGGCAGGGTGGTGCATGAAACCCAGGTTTGGGGTTTCAGCCTGCTTTGCACCACCCTGAATGTGGCATTTCTGTGGCAGCTGCAGCCATCTGGAGGAGAGCCTGGCACAGGTGGGATGAGGGCTGTGCCTCATTCCCTGCCCAGGCAGGGCTGAGCAGCCCTGGGCTCACTCACCCTGAATTCATTCTGGTGGCAGGGAGTGGTGGTGGAAAATCAGTGGGGTTGGCTTCAAATCCAGTCTGCTACTACTGACACAAACTGGTCATCAGTACAAAGACTCTAGAGACACCCAGAGACAAAGGGAAGCCCCAAAATAATCCACCCCTGCAGCTGGAGCCATGCAAAACCACGGGTCATTTGATGGAGCAAGCACCCCAAGGGAGAAATCTGCTCAGGTGCTCCTGAAGAGGTCTTCAGGGGGTTGGTTAAGTGTTTTATTCCTAAAATTGTCCCATTGAGCTAAAAGGAAAATTTTGATGATTGTGCTGCCATTTTTTTTTTTTTTAGGCAAAACTCAGGCAGAGTTTCACACTAAAGGTGCTGCACCTTGCAGCTCTTTGTCAAAGATGGAAATAGTGGTCACTTACAGTCCCTTCCAAGGCTTGTAGTAAAGGGATGTTTTTTTACTTTATAGGGAATTATTGGAAGCTCCTTTTATCCTCAGGTAAAAATTTGTGAACAAAAATTGCTTGAAAAATGACAGTCCCAGCCCCTCTAAACTGAACCCATGTTTCAAGTCGATTAAAGAACTTTTCTTTAAAAAGCTGAAATGTATTGAAACTATATGTTTCTTAGGCTAAGTTATATCTCACAATGACTGTGCACTGAAAATATTTTTAAGGAATTTACAGCAGTAGTACATGTTTCTATTGTATTGAAATCTCTTATGACTTTTCTCTAAAAATGAATTCTGTTAAACTTACAAAACTGGTGAAAGAAATTCCCCATACAGCAAGTCAGCATTGCCCCATGGAAAATCCTTGTGGGAAATTTGGAGTGTGGTGGGGCTCTGTGATCTCTCTCATCAGAAATTACTCATCTGAAGGGTAGAAATAAAAATTTATCTCCCAAGAACACGTTATCAGCATTCCCAGGAGCTGCACCTGCCTGCTTGCTCCTGTTGCTCCTTCCCATGCTGACAGCCATGAGAGAGCTCCTATTTTAGGGGGGAGCAAGCTCTCCTGTTTCCCAGCCTTTCCAGCTCCCCCTGCCTGCTCAGCCCCTGATGAGTGTCTGTGGCCCCAGAGACCAGGTCTGAGATTGAAACTCAGATCAAAAGCCTATTTTTTTTTTTTTTTTTCAAGCGAATCCCTATCTATTAAGAATTGGACTAGTAGCAGTAATCCTAAAGTCTTACAAGAAAGATCAAATGAATGGATGGGAATAGAAAGATAACAGGGGAAAAGCTTGTTTTGGACTAGTTTCCCTAACAAAAATGGAAGAATAGTGAGACATGTCAATTTGACTTTTACAGAGCAGGTTAATGCCAGATACTTGTTTATCCTCGGAGATTCCTCAAATCCAGCAGATTTCAGCACTGCCTAATGAAAGCTTAGGGAAAAGAGGGAAATGGAGCATGTACAGTTCAGAGGAGGGGAAGATGCAGATGAAAACAAATGCAAAGTCTCTCCCCTTCATGTTTCAAGTGCCAAATTGTGCTTGACATTTCAATTTCCCCAAGGCGTGCTTCCGTAAAATCGTGTTGAACTCTCCTGGAGGCGTTGGGGCTCCCGTCAGCTGCTCCCCTGGCAGGGCAGGCTGAGCTCTGCCTGGCTGTGAAATGCAATCACTGCAGTGCTGGCCACAGCACAGCAGACAGAGCCCAGCCAGAGGGGCAGCAGACCCTAGGGATGCTAACCTGAATTCAGTCTTATGTCTCAAGACCATCAAGTTTAACTGTGCTGCCAAAAGAGCCACCAATATAAAGTCCTGAAGGGAAATATCACCAAAATAATTTGCATTAAACACACAAATGCAAAAAAAAAAAAAAGAAATCAGAAATTCTTTGTAACTGCATTTGAAGAGCAATTGACCAGTCAAATTCAGGCACTGCATAAGCTTTGCTTACACATGTAAAAGTTGCAGGTTGTAATAATGATATTTTACATGACTGTAAAAGTCATACACTTGTCAGCTTGCTCTGTCTCACAAGCTGCACTACTCCAGAGGCTTCTCCCACCAGTTTTTGGGCAGTGCCCTCAACAGAGAGGCATTTTTCACTCAGTGCCATTACATCACCCATCGTGCTGAGGGTTTGCTTTGGTTTGGTGACTGTCCTGTGGCTCATTCTGTGCCATTTCTGGGAATTCAGGATGTTTGCCACTCGTGTGGGGGCTGTTTCACACGAGGATCTCTGTACTGTGTGTCCATAGCCAGGAAGTCTCCAGTCCTAAGAGAAATCTGCAACCACTAAAATTCTCATTTCCAACATTTTTAGGAAGCTTGGAAGCTTGGATTTTTGAAGAGTTTTGACCATGTCCCCAGTGAAAAACACCATGATTAGGGAAATGGCAGAAACAACGTGTTTTTCCCAATCTGTTCTATTGATGTGTTTTGTTTTTCTTGTTTTCTTCTAAAGGTCAGTGAAATTTTCTGTTGCATAAATTTTATTGCCTTTACTCATTGCAGTCAGGCTGGTGAGGGAGATGCTGAGACTCTGGGCACTGTCAGTGCCAGGAAATCAGAAGAAACCCTCCTCCCACGTGAGTGGGAATAATGGTTACCCAGCTTTTGAGAAACCTCACTGAATTGAATTCTTTGAAAAATATACCCTTGGGCTGTGGTTGCTGAGCACTTGGGAACACACATGATTGATGACACGGTCATTAGGAGCATGATTAAGAGCAGCCAGGATTTACATTTGCCACCTTGGCCTTTTGCAGAGCCTGCTAAGCCGTGGTCTGGGGACCACCACTGCTGTGCACAATGTGACTCTGTGTGTGGAAGGGAGCTGTGATTAATTCTGCTGGCAACATGGTGCTGGCTCTCTTCTCTGATTGCAGCTGATGAATAGTGTTTTAAAAGCTAAGAATGCATTAAGCACTTTGCTGTAGCTCCTATACAGTCTGAGGGCCAGCAGCACAGCTGTGCTGCTTTTACAATGGGTGCAGCTGAAGAGCCAAGAGGAAGGGACAGCTTTTACCTTGCCTTGAACTATGGATTCAGCTTATCCTGGGGGGTGGCTGGAGGCACAGGAACCAGTCTCCCTGTGCTGAGAGCAGGTTGCTGATGGGCTTTGGGGCACAAGCAGGATTCACACTCACCAGTTCTGGCTGCTTTGGTGTGTTCAAATAAGTTGTTGGTCGAGCAGGTAGTAGTTCCCTGCCCTCCATCCCACTTTGCTGTTGCCTCTGTGCCTGGAATGCCTTTTCCCTCCTTGCACAGCTGGAAGGTCCCTGATGCTGTTTGGGGTGGGCAGGGTGAGCTCTCTGACACCCCCAGGCTGATGATGGTGCCTTGTGCAGAGACCCTCTGGGCATCTTCCCATTATCCAAATTCCCCCCAGATTTGCACCAGCTTCATACTCAACTCCTGCCTTTGCCAAATTTGGTTGAGATTGACTGTGAGGCTGAAACTGTTTGGGGTAAGAGGCAGTGAAGGGTGGCAGGATGGAAAGCTCAGACTCACGTGCCCTGTGTCCTTCAGGAGCAGGGCTGTGCTGGGCTGGGGAAGCAGCAGCTCCACAGGCACAGGGGGCAGGGGAAGCTGCTCTGCTGCCCTGCATCATCCAGTCACCTGGGCAGAGCAGTGACCACGAGTGCATCCCCTTTTGTACAACACCTCCAAAATCCACTTTTCAATCCATGGTACTGGCTGCCAATAACAACTAAAACTTTCCTCACAGCTCCCCTGGCTCAGTGTTCATGCCAGGACTATTGCCCTGATTTGATAGCAGCTATTGCAGGAAATAAAAATGACAGCTTTGGAGCAGTCTTGTCAGGCAGCATGATGACTCTTGGCAGCAGGAGAAGCATTTGCCTCTCTGGAAGCTGCTGGTCAGACCCAGGGTCTCAACAGACAAGGCTCCAAGCATCTCTTTTCCCTCACACCTGGGTTAAGGTGGGCTGGGGCCTCGTGGGAAGGGTCACCCCAGGTGACAGAGCAGGAGTTCTGATGGGAACCAGCCAAGTCCAAGCTATGCCCAACCTGCTCACTTCCACCTCAAAGCCAGAGGGAAGTTTCTGTGTGTTTGTGGGAGATGGGGAGTTTGCTGCTTGCAGCAAAGAGTGGGATATTGCTTCCCCTGCTTCCCACCTGCCCACCCTCCACACTTTCCAGCTGCAGCATCCTCTGCTCCTCCAGCCACCCCTCCTGCTCCCCAGGGGTTTCTCTAGACAGGCTGGCTTGGCACAGGGCAGCCATGACAAATGCTTAAACTATGGTGATGAATTATGTTCCATTGCCCAGTCCTTCTGGAAAGTGATTTTAATGTGGATTAAAATAAAAGAGGTTTGATAGATGCTGGAAATGTCTCCCTTTGGCTGTTAAGGAAAAAATCTGAATGCCTGTAATATTTCTGCTGAGAATTACAATAATTGGTATTTAAATAGTATTCTGAGCAGAGCTGCAATTGCCTAGGAAAGCCAACCCCAGGAGCAAGATCTGTTGTCTTTAAGAGCTCAGCCAGGCTTGGTAACTTGAAAAGAAACTTGAATTACTGGGATTTTAAAACATGCCCTTGCTTTGGCTTGAATGCAACATCAAAGCAGGAGCCTGTGTGTTCCTGAAAAAAAGTTTCCCTCCCCTCCCAGCTGCTAAATGCTGTTTCTCTGCTGATTTTATTAGTGCCACTATCCCAGCATCATCTTCATCTACAAATGCCTTTTTAATGTGCTCACAGGAGGGAGTCAATTTTGCCCTCTCAGAGGAAAAATTACCCACAGCCCAAACAAGAAGTGCCAGTAGCTACAGAAGGCTGGTGATCTTAGGAACAGCTCTGTTCCCTTTGGAGCCATGGGCACAGTGTAGAGAGGGCCTGTGGCATGCAAGGATGGGTAAAATCCACCACACACCTTGTGGTGACCCTGGGTCCATCACCATGGTGGTCCTTGTACTCAGGAGCCACTGCCCCAACTCTGTCACCCCCCAGGCCCCAGCAGTTTTCACAAGGATGCTGTTTCCTCCTCTACCTGCTGCTGTCACCTGCTTTTCAGTGCTCAGAAAGCCACTGCACATCTGGCACCCCCAGCTCACAAAGGCCCAGTCGTGTTTCATAGAAATCATGTTTCATAGAAAATCACACAAAATTTGTTTTACAGTGACAGAGTTTCTTTTGAGGCCAGCCCCACTCTATTTGTATTTGTAAGATGCTGCTGCCTTTCTGGGGCTCCCCAAACCCAAAATCCTTTAGTTGTACACCCTGTTTCCCATGTAGATCTAGCAGTCAAGCCCCTGCAAATCAAACCTCTTAGAATACTGCCATTTCCACATGGCTCTTCCCTGTAATCCCTCAGCTCTCCTACCATGCACAGGTGACCCCACAGATGGGAACACATCAGTGCCAGCCCTGCTCAGACAGGCTGGGGGCTCTGAGCAGGTTATCCACAAGGTTCAGGCCAACACATTCACTGGCACTGATTACCTCTTATTTTTTCTTTTTCTACCAAAACCTCCATTACCTGTACTATATATATTTAATTTAATTAATTAAGAAAGCCTAGGTAGGTGTGTGAGGATCCCACCACCTGTGAGAGTGTGGACATTCCCAAGCTAACCCAGGATGAAGCTGAGAGCTGTCTCCCAGCACTACTGGGACACTCCTGGCTCTGTGCACTGATGATGTGTGGACAGAGATGACATTTCTAATGTCAGCAACAACCACTGGGAAATGTCTCCCTGTGCCTGAAATCATTACACTTTTATGTGACAGCAGCTTTAGTCCCCAGCTGAGATTAGGAGCCCATTAAGTGTTTGGAATGGTGCATGCACAGGATGAGGGTGGGCACTCCTGAGCTGTTAACTCTGTCCCACGCAGGTGTCCCTCCACCTCCAGGACAGACACAGACCTCTCCAGAAGAGGATTTGTCAGGGTAGTAGACACTGTGGCTACTCTAGTTTTTGGGTTGTGTTTGCATCCTCTAATTTTAATGAGCATTTAAAAGTGAGAGGAAAAGGGCTTAACCTCATAGAGGTTAATATATATCCAAGATAGAGGATAATACATATTGAATATATATTATACATTATTTATGGATTAAACCTAGTAATTACAAGTTAAATTCATTACTAGCTCAAATGGAAAATAATTTGACTGAAGAGAGTGGAAATTATTAACTCAGGGTAGGAGTTAGTTATTTAACATTTCCTCTTTAAGGAATAAAGAAATAAACCTCATTTCTCCTGTGAAATCCTTTGCTTTTTCCCCAGTGTAACTCCAGTGATTTCTGTAGGGCAATTTCTGGGACTGACATACTGGGAATACACAAATGCTCCATTCATGGTGAAGTGGTTTGGATAAACTCAGACTAGAGTCAAGTGAACACACAGAGGAGGGGAAAAAAAAGATAAATAGTCCTGAAGAGGAAATGCCAGTGAAGAGGGTTGTGGAAGCAGAAGCACAAGGCTGACCAAGCCTTTCAGCTGGAGGAGATGCTTCAGTTTCTCTGAATCCACCAGAGCCAGGGGCTGCTGGATCTGCTCCTTGCTGCTTGCTGAAGGTTAAACACCATCAAGTGTTTGCTGTCACAGCCAGAGAAAAAAGCAAGAACAGGAGCATTTCCTGGAACTGTTCAGCAGCTCAGTTGGAGGTGGGATTGTTGTGGAGGAAAGGCAAACAGTCTGTGCTTAAAAATGTGAACAGATCTGAAGGATTACTGCAGGTATTTCACCATGCAGGGTCAGGGGATTAGCTGATCCAGACCTGACTGAGATCACTAACTCACACCTAGAGACATGCATTTGCATGCCAATTAGATTCCCAGATTTGGTTCTCAATAACTAAAAATACTGCATTTTTAGATGTTTGCTAGTCCTCAGCTAGGGAAATGGAACCCTGGAGCCTTTGGTGGAGCTGTTTGGAGTTGCCACATTAGCCAGCCCAAGTGTGGCTGGAGAGCCCAGTGTGATTCCAGCCCTGCCCTTCACCTGATGAAGCTCCTGAAGCACCAACACAACCCTTCACATGGTGCTCATCCCTGGTGGCCACGGCTCTGATGAACTCAGGTCTCTCCCATCTTTGAAGCAGAGCATCCTTGTCACAGGATATCAAGCAAAAACAGGCAGCAGCCTCCCCCCACCACCCCCTGCCCTTTCATGAGGGCACTGCCCTGCCCCAGAGCCAAAAGCTGTCACCCAAAGAGGCTTCAGATGCTGGCAGAGCAGGAGGGATCATTCCAGCTGAATAGAGCCGTACACAGAGGTGGAAAGATCCTCTTAGCACTCATTAATTGTAATTTTCAGGATTAATGCAAAGATTTGGCAGCTTGACAGAAGAGAGTTTTAGCACAGATAATTTGCTGTGTCTGGCTGGAGCCAAGGAAAGGGTCAGCAGCTCCACCAGCAACAGGGGAAGAGAGGAGAAGAACCAGACAGGGAGCAGGGAACTGAGAGGTGACAAGATGCATTTTACACAAAGCAGTGTAAATATTCATGTGATCTATGAGAGTAGCAGACTTTTCATTGATGATTACATTGAATGGAGGGTTATTCAGAAGCTGAAGGATCAATACAGCAGCTGGGAGTCAAAGCAACAGAAGGAAAAGTGTAATTTGCAGTGTTTCCTTCTGTGTGAAGTGCTCTCACTGCCCCTGATCCAGGTCTATGTGTGGACATAGATCAATCCCTCCAGGGAGCCCAGCTCCTTCCAGGGCTGTGTACCACTCTGGACAGGCTGCTGGGCAGGGGAATTCCTCTGGTGGAGGGGAACAGAGCAGAAAACCAAACCCTGCACAGAGCACCAAACCAAACACTGCACAGAGCACCAAACCAAATCCTGCACTGACCCCAAAACCAAATCCTGCACAGAGCCCCAAACCAAATCCTGCACAGAGCACCAAACCAAATCCTGCTCAGAGCAGAAAACCAAATCCTGCACAGAACCCCAAACCAAATCCTGCCCAGAGCCCCAAACCAAATCCTGCTCAGAGCACCAAACCAAATCCTGCACAGAGCACCAAACCAAATCCTGCTCAGAGCAGAAAACCAAATCCTGCACAGAACCCCAAACCAAATCCTGCACAGAGCCCCAAACCAAATCCTGCACAGAGCACCAAACCAAATCCTGCTCAGAGCAGAAAACCAAATCCTGCTCAGAGCACCAAACCAAATCCTGCGCAGAACCCCAAACCAAATCCTGCACAGAGCACCAAACCAAATCCTGCACAGAGCCCTAAACCAAATCCTGCACAGAGCACCAAACCAAATCCTGCAAAGAGCAGAAAACCAAATCCTGCACAGAGCCCTAAACCAAATCCTGCTCAGAGCCCCAAACCAAATCCTGCTCAGAGCAGAAAACCAAATCCTGCACAGAACCCCAAACCAAACCCTGCACAGAGCAGAAAACAAAATCCTGCACAGAGCCCCAAACCAAATCCTGCACAGAGCCCCAAACCAAATCCTGCTGAGAGCCCCAAACCAAATCCTGCACTGAGCCCTAAACCAAATCCTGCACAGAGCCACAAACCAAACCCTGCACAGAGCAGAAAACAAAATCCTGCACAGAGCCCCAAGCCAAGCCTTGTAAATGTCCTGCCAGAGATCCAGCTCTGGGCTGGATCATGATTTAAGCTCCAATCAGCCCCTTCACTGCCATCCCCAGCAGGCAGGTTTAGGCAGGTTGGGGTCAGGGTGAGTGTCAGAGGCACCACAGCCTTTGGTGAACAAGTCTGAGTCTCCAGGCCTGTTAAACCCAGCTGGCGTAAGTGAGGGCTTGTCCTGCCTTTGGCTGGCATGGCACTCATCTTCCTCTTAGTAGCTGAATTTTGGGATCAATGCTGATCACACACTGAGGTTTTTGTTGTTGCTGAGCTGTGTTTCCCCCAAATCAAGGGCTTTTCAGGGTCTCATGCTCTGCCCATGAGCAGAGGCAGGAGAAGGCAGGAGGGAGCATGGCCAGGAGAGCTGAGGCTGCACAGAGGCTCCTCCAAGCCATGAAGGGTCACAGAGAGACTGGGGCAGCTGGGGAGGGGCTGGGCATCAGGCAGCAGGTTATTGAGAATCACTTATGTCTGCTGGATTTATATATATATCTCTTTCCTTTTAATTACAATAATAATTATTATTATTAGTAGTAGTATTCCTACTATTTTTTCTTCGCTTCAATTATTAAACTGTCCTTATCTCAGCTAAAAAGTTGTACCTTTCCCCCCTCATTCTCCTCCCCATCCCACTGGGGAGGCAGTGGAGAGCAGCTGCATGGTTGATTTCTGGCTGGGGTTAAAGCCTGGCAGGACCATCCATCTCCTCCCTGACCCATCCCAGACCTGCCTGCACCTTGAAGCCAGGGGAAGATCAGAGAAATCATAAAATCTGTGCTGGAAGCAACCTCAAAGCCCATTCCAGCCAAATCTGTGACGAAGGCTTATAAATATGATGTCTTTGTGATGGAGAGCAAAAAAAGACAAGGAAAATTATTCCTTGTGTGAAACAGGTTTTTCTGAGGCACATCAGGAACTTTTCACCACTGTGGATCTCCTGAGTATTGGGTTTTACTCCCTATCACTTTTTATTACATTCATTCTTTCAGAAGAAATATAACTCAAATGTCCCTAATCTTTTTAGCATGGAATTTTAGATTTTAATGGGTTTGTTTTAATTTGCACATATTCTTGTTAATAATGAAATCTGTTTAACGGGACTTAAACCAAAAAGCCTGTAATGGTAATTCAAAACATAAAACTCCAGTGCATTTCTGTAAGAATTCCCTGTTAATATTCTTAAGGCTTTTTAATGGGTATTGGTATTAGCAGAAACATCACACAAATTAAAATTAGGCTCCTCGTGAATATTTTAAAATGAATATTCACAGGCTCTTCAGCATGAAATTAAATCTAGTTACATTTGATGCTGCTGGTATGTTTTAAGGAAGTATACTTGACTGAAAAAAAAATTGTGTTGCCTGTGAACTTATTACTGATAGTTCATTTAATTTATTACAGGCCGTTGAATGTAACAATCAAATTTTATATAGCATAGCCTTAGGAGCCAGTGTGAGGCTTTAAATCTGCAGAGATGGAACCTGAGCCAGTAAATCATGAGTGGAATTAGGGACAGGGACTTCCTGCTCTGGAGAACTCTTGTGTCTCCTGGCTGGGGGATAAACCTGCATCAGCAGGGTGCTCAAAAATGGGAAATCTGATTTGGGCATTTGGGGTTGCCCTACAACTGGGTCTCTAAGAAATCCTAGATATTTTTGTCCTATTTTTCCTAGTTTAAACCCAGTGCTTTGCATTGGGGTCACCTGTTTCACAATCACATTTTGTGTCCTTTGTCATTGGCTCTGCTTCACCTGCTGCTGAGGGCTGGTGGAGCCACTCCAGCTCCAATCCTCTTGCTTAACCTGATCTGGAATTAGCTCCTCTGATGCCAGGGGATGTACAAAGAAACAGTGAGTGGGCAATTGTGTCTTTTCTTCACATATCTTTGCTGCTCTTTGCTGAATTACTTCCCTATTCTGTTTTCATCCTGACCATACAGAACCAAGGTCAACCTTATAAAATCCAGATTACTACCCCCAGCTAGCATGACAGCAAAGCAGGTGCTTAAAATTAAACATGTGCAAATCCACTGCAAACATAGTGGAGAGAAGCATATACTATAATTTAAGCAAAAGGTGAATTCTGCTTAAAAACTTGAAGTTTCCTCATCACTTGATAAAATGCTGTTGCTCTCATCATGAGATAGTCAGATTCAAGATCTGCCCTGGTTTATCTCTTTATCCCCTGTGTCCCCTGGTCCAGCACTGCTGTGAGCACTCACTGGTGCCAAGAGCATGGTCTGCAACAGCACCAGTGCTTCCAGTGCTCAGTGCTTCAAGATTTTTTGTATAACTGGCTCAGCTGGCATTCTGTGTCAAAACTATCTGCATGAAAAGCTCATGGGATCATGCAGGGCCAGCTCTTCAACCAGCAGGAGCCAACGTGGTTCTCTGGAATCTAAATGGAGGATCTGCCCTTCCTTGGGGTCTGCATTAGCTGTGCAAGGAAAAGGAACAGTTCTGGCAACTGGATGAACAGTTCTGTGATGAATTGGTGATTTTTTTATTTATTGTCTTGATGTTGCTCTATTCTACTGCTGGGAAATCATGCAAATTGTACTGGTACAGGCAAAGAATATTGATAATTGAGAAATGTGCAGCTTGGATTTAAGATAAACTCATAAATCCACACTAGAGTTCACACACAGAAGAACACTGATGGCTATGGCACCCAGGACTGGCTCCTCAGCCCTCCAGGAGGTCACTGCACAATTTTGCTGCTCTTATTTCCAGACACTATGATTTCAACCCAAGGGGGGAAAAAAATCCTAAATGGAATAAAAAAAAAGATTTACTGATTTAGGAGAGACATTTTGAGGGCTAATGGTTGGGTGGTCAGTGAAATTCCTCCTGCATGTACAGGGTTGCCCAAAGAGCCCAGCCAGACTTGGCCAGCAAGTCTTTTGAAAATCCAGCTGTTTCTGGCACCTGAAAATCCAGCCCTAGTTATGGAAGTGGAGTAGGTCACCCCTTAGCCCCAGACAGAATTAGCACAAGGTATTTTAAAATACAGCAGACCAGCTTATTTGCATAGTCTCCACACAATTTATTGAAATTTCCCAGAATCTCAACCAGGGAGTCTCATTAGCAGAAGGAATATTAACCTGGGAACCTCCACAAAAAAACTTTACCATGACTTTCTTCTATCTATATATTTTTCTCTCAATACAGCACTGTCACTGGGCAATTTAATTCTCCTCTGGGCACAATTGTCAACCTGTTTTCCAGAAGGGACACATGCCACAGGATTTATTTTATTCTGTTTAAGTAACTATGACCAGTTGTCATAAATTGAGGAGTAGAAATTGCTCATTCCCTAAGGCTCTCTAACAAATGAGATCAGAAGTCCAATGAATACGTCTTGCAAAGCTTTTCAGTTCAATTACAGATGTCCATGTGCAACTGGTAATGCCACAATCAGTTCAAATAGTGTCATTGCAGGTGTGAAAGACCTGCAAATTGAAATCTGTTTCACATCAGTATCCAACATGTGACTGGAAACATTAAAAGGAAAATTTTCAAGCGACAAAGGATGAACAATTAATGAGCCCTGGAGTGGCTCTGAAACAGGTAGCAAAGGAAAACAACTGTAAAAGGAGAAGCCCTCAGAAATGAGCAGTTTGGTGCCAAATTCCAGGAGGAGATTAGTGGAGAGTTTCACTGGATCCATTAGTGTTTGTGAAGTACTTGTAGACTGGATCAATGAGCATCACAGAAACTCCCAGGAGGAAGTGAATTAAAAGCCTTTTTTAGTTTTTTGGGGTTTTTTTAAGTGGGAAGCAAATAAAGCAGAGCTCACACATCAGCTGAGACTAAGACAAGGCACTGCATGGACCTGTGGCTGATGAGTGCTGCCTGTGCCAGGGTGAGGTCAGCTGGAGGAGTGGCTGTGATAAAATGCAGTGATGGCCAGCAGAGGCTGGACCAGAGGTTTTTAAGAGACCTTAAGACAATCTATTTTGAGCTTTGGGTTTTTGATCTTCAGTTCTGAGCATTTGGTGGGAGGTGGCCCTTTGTAGGTGGGCAATAAACTCTGTGACTTGGTTTTAGGGGAAACAATGTGGGGGTACCAAAATCCTGAGAGCCACCTTAAAGATGCAGCACCAGAGCTACAAATGATTACGCCAGCACTGCACCACTGAAGCTTCCCAAGTGCTATTGATTTACACCACTTGAACATCTGGCCCATATGTTTTGTATTATTAAATACTTCTGTGATTATTATGTGAACAATTAAGATGCATGGAAATGAAAAAGCAGGCTATGAATTGCCTTCCCTGCAGTTCAGGAGTAGGAATTGCTCAGGGAATGCTCTGCTCTGCCTTTCACTGAAACTCTGCAGTTTATCTGTGGGTTTTCCTAGAAACCAGAAAGTCAATGGGACCTTGGGAGATTTTCCAGGTTGCCTTCTTCCTCCAGGGCAGTGTCATCACAGAATCCCAGAATGGTTTGGGTTGGGTTGGAAGAGACCTTACAACTCATTTAGTTGAACCCCACTCTATAGGCAGGGACACCTTCCACTCTCCCAGGCTGCTCCAAGCCCCTTTCAACCTGGTCTTGAACACTTCCAAGGATAGATAAACTTCAGCCCTGCCATATTTGCTTGAGATGTTCTTAAAACTCTGACACACGAGGCCCTGCAGTGCTCAGTGCTGGTGCTGATGTAAGAATCTTTTCCCCAGTCCAACTTATCTCTCTCCCTGGCTGTGCTTGAGTTCTCCAAATCCTTGTCCTGTCCACACTGCCCTGGAGCAGATCACAGCCCCTTCTCCTGCCCAGCAGTCCTTTGTACACAAAGCCTGTCAGCTGGTTTGTCTCTTTTGTGGAACATTCAATCTGGTCAATCATGTTGGAATTCAAAGCTGAGGAAGTCCAGACAAGCCCAAGTAAATGTTAACACTGCAAATTCTTTATTATTTCTTTCCACAAGCCTGGTTCCCTTTCATGGTTTGCTGCTGAAGTGTAGAAGTACATCCAGCCATAAGAGAAAAAGATCCATCTTTCAGCATTGGGAGATTAAAGAAATAGAGTGAGATAACGTTCTGCAAACCTGAAAGGATTTGAAAATCTCTCTCCTGCTATTTCTGGAGAAAAGTCAATTGCAGGGCAAGATTATCTTCATTAATAGTGTGAGAATGAGTGTTGGCTGTAGGTTTTGTTTAACCTGAAAAGCAGCATTCAGCAGCTGGGTTTCCACATCTAAAATAATATCCGGAGAATCAAAAATTCTTTGCCACTCATGAAATCATCCTTTGGTTGTGTAACGGAGCTCAGCAGTGCAATGTGCAGGAGAGCAGGATAACCTTTTAACATCCCCACAATCCCCAGGGACTGGCATGTTGCTGATTAACACATGCTTGGTGATTTGAAGTTCCCCAACTTAAAGCTTTGTATGTATTGCACAAGTCACTGGTTTTATTGAGAGCTTGGGAAAGACATAATTTTTTGGCTTTCATCCTACTTTTCAGACGTGGCATGATGTAAGCGACTGCTCTGAAGTGAAAGCAACTGCTCAGAGACAGACAGAGGCTGAAGCAGTGTTGTGGGAACTGCTCTGCAGAGCCTGGCCCAGGGTGCCCTGGCTCTGATGGGAGCCTGGACCTTCTTCAGGAGGGTTTGGGGGCTCACCTCAGCAGCAGAAAGCAGGAACAAACATGTCCTTCCCAAAACTCCCTTCTCTGGTCAGGTGTTCACAGAACCATGGGATGGGTGAGGCTGGAAGGGACCCTGGAGGGACCCAGCCCACCCTCCCTGCTCAGGGATGGAGTTGGCATCTCTGGAGTGCAGAGCTCTTACCTGGGGTTTTTGTTCACTCCTTCCATTCACTCCTTACATCTTTGAGCCATGGAGTCAAGGTGTAACCTCTGCTTCTTTGTCCTCACTGGAACTGGCTCAAGGGAAGAACATTTCTGTGCTAAAGAAAAAGCTGCAGGAACTCAGTTAACCAAAGCACTATGGTTCAGTGGCAAAATTAAGAAATTGCCCAGAAACTAACTGACAGAGAAACCCCTCACCAAGACTGAGCCCTTCTCTTGAGGCCATGTAAGGTTTTTTCCCCACTGACCCTTTGGATTCAGCAGGTCTTTCTGGAGGACTTTCACTGATGTCTGGAAGGCAGGCAGCTCTTATCTGTTCTTCTGCTGAAGGCATCCAGCCTTTGGTTGATCACTGCCCCCCTGCCACTGGAGCTGCTTGGAGAGCCAGGACTGTTGCAGAAATGTTGTTGGATGCTGCTGGGAACCAGGGAAAAGCAGCCCTGAAACCAAGGACAAGAAATTATAACAATGATTAAACACCTGCTGGAGACAGGAGAGCCGTGCTGTTTTGCAGAAACATGTTTTCAAAGAGGTGTTGCCTTCTTGGACCAATGAGTTTTTCCTATTCTGTTTTGCACAAACTACTCTATATAAGTGTAGAGTTTCTTTAAATAAAGCTCTCTCTCCCTTTTGCTTCTCCATTGCACAAGGAGCTATGTTGCATTGTCCTTTTCACTGCTCTCCTATAGCCAAAATGCAACACAGGAAGAAGGTGTAATTAACAAAATCTCCACTCCAAGAATTCACTGTTTTCAGGGCACTCCTCCACCTGCCAAGCTGTGCTAATGCTAGCAGTGCATGAGAGGAACTTTAAAACTAGTGCTGGAAAAATTCCAAACCTTGTCCCTGAACAAAATGCCACCAGCTCCCAAAAGTCTTGTGTGACAGACAGAGCCTGTAGCTGTCAGCTCTTCATGCCTTTGGGGGCCTGCTTATTATTTTTGAATACTTTATCTCTCTGGTGGTTCTTCTAGCAGTGTTGCCTGTGCAAGCAAAACATAAGGGTCTTAGCAGAGCTGTCTATAATTTCTGATATAAATAGGATAACTCTAACTTCTGTTGTTGTTATAAAGATAATCTGCATTTTATTGACATTTTGTAGGAACAGAAGAGGTGCATCTTGGAAGAAAGGTGTGTAGCTGGTCTCAGCATGTGCAAGGGGAGCAGATAGAGGTTGGGGTGAAGTGAAATATTTTCACAAAGAGGTGAAATATTGAGAAGCAGAGGCAGAGGCAGAGCCAGGCTGCAGCACAGCCCTGCCCTCCCCAGTTTTGTCACTCATACTCAAATCAGTGACATTTCATGTGCAAAGGGCAAATAAATACAGGAAAATTATGTGGAGATGGAGGATCAGGGAGGTGTGGAGAGCAAAGGGGTGGGTGAGAGAAGGTTTTGTGAAGAGAATCTCTGGCTGGGACTGCTTGACAGAATTATACTTCATTACTGACGCTTCACAGCCTTGATTTTCATATTTATTTGTGACTCTTCTTTTTTAAACCATAGGCTCTTTTGACATGAGAGTCATGCTGTGTAAAGCACTATTGATTAGAGTTTCTAATTTCATGCCATTACAGCATGACCAATGGGGAATGAAATGTATTTTATTTTTTCCACCCCAGCTATGCCAGCAGTGTTTGGGACACAGCCATGGCACAGACTGTCAGCAGCAGGCATTTTCAGCTCAAGATCTTTGCTGTTTGAGCCAAAAGGAGAATTTGCCCAAGGTCTAAGCCTCAGCTCAGTGTGTTTTTCCTGGAATTAAAACACATCAGTTACAAAGTGTATTTTGAGGCCAGAGGTTTCCAAAAGGGTGGCTGATTTGGGGACTTGCTGTTTTTCAGTCAAGGCTGCAAAAGACCAATCCCTCCCCTCCCCACCATTTTTTTCCCCATTTTCTGTCACACCTTCTGTCTTTCCACAGTCTCTGGTTTGGTGCTCAAAAAAGTGAAGGAAATTGCTAAAGGTATGGGACCACATCATCTGATGTGATTATGTAATGTACATAATCCCCATTAGATACAAGCTGCAAGGAACTGATTGGAAACCTGAAGAAGACCTGGACCAACCTTATTTAAAATAGTTTCCTCCTCTCACCTGCCAGATTTGGACCCTTCTGAAATTTCCTAAGGAAAGGGCTCATGGTCAGGGAAGTTGGTGCATTAATAGCATCTCATCCTGTTCTGCCTGGGGGCATCTTCCCCTTCCCTATTCCTGCTGGTACCCTCCAAAACTCTTGGGTTTTTTGGTTTGTCCCAGAAAAAATCTCAAAGATCTTTCTTTCAGAAAAAAAACAAAAAAACCAACAAAAAACAAAAAACAAAACAAAAAAAAAATAAACCAAACAAAAAAACCCACCTTTTTTTTTAAATTTTCTTAAGGCTTTGTGTGAGGTAAAGACAGCAGGAAGATAAAACCAGCCTAAGTCTGTAGCTGAGCTTGGCTGCAGTGAGTTCCCCTCATGCTGTAACTGAGGTGGCTTATGTTCCCCCCTGCTTTGGCTCTGAACAGATGTGCCCTGGCCTGAACTCAGCTCTAACAGAGTGGCCATGGATGTGTGAACCCCCTAAAAATGGCCACATGAGAGAAGAGTGAATGCTTGAAATCTATCAAAGCTGAAAAAGTTCTCTGACTTCTGCTTTGTGCAGGAGCTCCTGGGTGATGAATTAGTGCAGCACAGCTGGAGCTGCTCATGGGCTGCAGGTGTGAACCCCAGAGTTGCTCCTATGTGTGCTTGAGACCTGGAGGTTTTATGGCCAGTTTGGGGTTTCCCTTGCAAAAAAAAAAAAAAATAATCAATGTACTGGGGCAAGAATGAGAAAAACTGGAGTTTTAAGGAGGGAAGAGGACATCTCACTGGTGCTGATGACTTTGAGAGAAGGGTGTGCAAGGCAGAGTCAGACTGTGCTTGGTGACAAGGACAAGGGGCAACAGGCACAGATTGCAGTGTGGGAAGTTCTGATGGGATGTGATGTCCAAAGTGTCCACCCTGAGGATGGTCAAATGGCAGATGAGAGGCCAGAGAGGATCCCCAGTTTTGGAGATGTTCAGAACTCACCTGGACAAGACAAGCAGGTTACTGGCCCTGATTTGGTTTAGAACCACCTGCTTCCCAACAGGTGATTTCATCACACCCTGGAATGTCCCTTAATTTCATTAAGGGGTGTGGTGAGATACTGAGTCTCCCTCAGCTGCATGGGGTGATTGGCCAGCACCCTTTAGGGCACAGAGCAGGACAGCCCTGGGAATGGCTGTCTCTTCAGTGCCATGCAGGTTTTATCCTTGTGTTCCCAGAAGGTGCCCCAACTGACATCTGTATTTTAAAATTCTAAAATCCAGGTGCCTTCAGGCAGTGAGCAAAAGGCTTTTTGGCCTAAGCCTGGTCTGTAACATCTCAGACCCTCAGTTAGCTGTGGCTGCCCCATCTCTGGAAGTGTTATAGGCCAGGCTTGGAGCAACTTGGACTAGTGGAAAGTGTCCCTGCCCATGGCAGGTATTAGTTAATTTTTTAACAACTTTAAGATCCCTTCCCACTCAAACCATTCCAGGGTTCCATGATGTTTCTATGATCCTTGCAATGCTGTCATCACATCACATGTGTGGCCCTGCTCCAGTTTTCACTGAGACAGGGGGTCAAAGCAGGGTCTGTCCCTCTCTCCTGCACAGCCTTGGCTCTGTGCAGTGTGGCACAGCTCAGCACTGCCGGAGATAATGTGAGAGATGCCATCTGTCACTGTCCTCTCTGCACTGCAGGCTCCCTGAGGAGCAGCCCAGGAGCCCTGGAGGGAGGGCTTGGCTCTTCCCAGCACCCAGGTTTCAGTGTGACCCAACCTGCTGAGCCCCACACCTGCCCGCACACCGCTCCAGGTCCCACCCTGCTGGCATTTATACACATTTCTAAATATCAGAGAGGTGTTTCTGGGAGAGGGAACTGTGCAGCAGCAAAAGGAAGAAGGTAGTTAGAGCTAGATTGTAGTGACCATGGCAAAATTCCCCTGAGGAGTAGAGATTCCTGGGGAGCAGAGCTTTTTCCAGGAGATGAAATGAACTTCTTCAGCATTAGCCCTGAGTAAACGCTGCTCCAGCTCATAAAACATCCTGGAGCACAGAGCTGTTTACAGACTTTATTTGTCTTGAGCCTTGTGCTTTGTGAGATCAGGGGCGTTTTTATTACCCAGCTTTGTGCAGTATCACTCCAGAAACAAATGCCATGTGGAT
Source organism: Erithacus rubecula (assembly GCF_903797595.1). Classification (NCBI taxonomy): domain Eukaryota; kingdom Metazoa; phylum Chordata; class Aves; order Passeriformes; family Muscicapidae; genus Erithacus; species Erithacus rubecula. The sequence continues at coordinate 8,529,480 of NC_136674.1, forward strand.
GTTTACCATAATGAGGGAATACATTACAGCCTGGAAGGATGGCAGTGTCTAATAGAAATATACTTCTGGAGCACCTGAGGGCCAATCCCAAGGAAGGGCTGTTCCTTGCCTCTCTTACTCTGATTTTCACTCTTCCTGCAGCTGGATGCTCCCCACACACAGGGCAGAGAGGCAGGACTGAGCCTTCCCTCCCTGCTGAAGAGCTTTGGTTTTGGGGAGCAGTTCCTGGTAATGTGCTTTTGTTTTTGGGGAGCAATTCCCCACAAAGCAATTCCCACCCTGGAGGGGCAGCAGCAGCAGTGCACACCCAGCCACCCTGAGCTGTACAGAAAATGGAACTTGGTCATCTTCCAGAACTGGAATTTAGCCTTTCATTTTCCAAGGAAGATGCATGCAGTTTGTCCTTATAGGATGCTATAAAGGCATTTCAAGAATATTATATGGTCGGCTAATGCTACAGAGAACCTCTTAAAAACTTAATTGCCTGTGACACCAAATGGGGAGAGAGGAGTTCCTTGAAAGATCCTGTGTTTTGAAATCACACAGCCAGTTCTAAATACTCTCAAATGGTCCATACCTATTTCCTCCTGCTGACATTAGAGTAATAGCTGAACTCAGGATAAGGGAGACTGAAATGTTTCAGCACTGTTTTCTTGTTCCATGTTTTTTCACAGTGCAAAAAGACAGCAGCATTCTTGGTACATGGCCAAACACAAGATGAGGAGACAGAGAGATCTCAATAACAAAGTGACTCTAAAAGCTTGGGAACATCTCTGTTCCCATACCCAATTCTCTTTTCTCTCCTTCCTTGCCAGCCATTCACAATCTGCTGGTGTTTTAGTGAGAAAGGAGGGAAAAACATCCCAAAAACAGTCTGTTACCTGTGTTTTGGAAAAAAATGGGCTTCATCAGGCACAGCTGAGGAACTGTCACTGGAGCCCAGGCAGTTTGGATTGAGTGATGCCCCCAGTTTGGCTCCTGGCACGTGCCACACACCCCTGGCTCCTGCTGCAGGTGCTGCTCAAGAGGGTGACAGAGCAGGATTTCCTCTCATCAGTTACTCCCTGCACCGACTGACCAACACCTCCATGAATTCTGGGGAACAGGAGACCTCCAGAGTTTCAGCCTGATCACCCACCCATGGCTTTTATTTTGGCCATAATATTTAGGACACAGGATTCTCTGCTCTCAGCCTGACTGGAGCTGCACATGTGTCTGCTCTTACTGTGTTTGTCCATTAAGGACCTGTTTCAATCTCCTCATGTCCCTGTGTGGCCCATGACACATGATAGTATGAGACAGCAATACCCACTGTAATGATGAGACATCTGAAACCTCAAAGGACACACAGACAGGCTCATGCTGACTGAACTATGGATATGTTTCCTTTGCACCTATTCTGAAAACAGGGGGAAAAGGGGTGTGATCTACAGCTTTAGAAATTTATTTTTTAATATATGTATAAGCATCCCAGGGTTCTTTTTTTGGTTTGTTGGGTTTTTTTTTTTTTTTTTTTTTTTTTTTTTTTTTTTTTTTTTTTTTTTTTTTTTTTTTTTTTTTTTTTTGTTTGTTTGTTTGTTTGGTTTGGGGTTGGTTTTTTTTGTTGTTTTTTTGTGGTTTTTTTTGGGTTTTTTTTGTTTTGTTTTGTTTGGGGTTTTTTTTGTTTTGTTTTGTTTTGTTTTGTTTGGGGTTTTTTTTGTTGTTGTTTGTGTGTTTTGTTGTTGTTGTTGTTGTTGTTTTTGTGGACAAGTAGATCTGCAAAGCACAGCAGATGTCCCAGACTTCAAGATACAAGGGAAGATTTCTCCTCAGTCCTCAGATGAAATGGACTGGGCTTTGCTCCAGAAGAGAGAAACAATTAATCCATCACTGAGCATGAACTTAAATGAGCTAATATTGGGTATTTTAGTTCTGATGCATGTGCTAAATGAAGTAATCATTCGGGGTGTAAAAGTAATGTCTTTGGGAAATGCTGTGAAACACCGTGGCTGAGGCACGTGGGGCTGCAGCAGAGGGGGCTGGAGGGGCCCTGGCACAGGCACAGCTCCCACCCCAGGCTGAGCCTGAGCTGCAGGGAACACAGGCTCCTGCAATGGGCTGCACTGAAAAGGACCTTAAAGCTCATCCTGGGCATGGCAGGGACACCTTCCACCAGCCCAGGCTGCTCCAAGCCCTGTCCAGCCTGGCTATGGACTCTTGCAGGGATGGGGCAGCCACAGTGCAACCTGCACCACTCACAATCAGAGGAAGATGAGTGCACCAGGACTGAGCCCCACAAGGCTACTCTGAGTATCCTCTGAGCACACACTGAGTAAATATTGCTCAAACAGTGCCTTTTCTGGGCACACTCTGCCTGCCCCAGCCCTCCTCCACAGCCTGGGGCTGAAGGTGCCTCTGCCCTGTGCTATACATGCCTCCTCCCATTATCTTCCAGCCTGGATTCTTTGCTCCTCAAATACCACTAACCACAATTATACCCTTGAGCAAGGGACAGCAATTGATATTTTATCACTGGGATTTTTCACTGTGACTTTTATACCTACCAGGAGTGAACAAACTATTACAAGTTTCATCCAATTATGTTAAGTGCAGTTGGACACATGGAGCTGAGCACAGTCCCTGTTCAGTGGGAGTGAGGGACAATCCCTTATCAGCTCGAGGCACCATCATTCATTAAAACATCATTTGCCTCTCCCAGCGAAGCTGAAGCACAAATCTATAGGATGTCATAATGTGGTGTGCTAATGAAAGATAGGCAGAGCAGCATTAACAAAAGGGTCCTCTCCAAACTGCACCTGCCTCTTACTACTTTGTGCAGTCCCCATCTTTTATCTCCATCCCCTAGAAATGTTTCAAGGGGTGCTGGAATCGAGGATTGGAATTTCAAGGGGTGTTGGAGTTGGAATTGAGGCCCACAAATCCAATTAATAGCTGGTGTGGTGCGTGCCCAGAATTGCCATGCACTGCTTACAGAAATGCCTGAGTGCAGCAGAGGAGAAAAAGGAAAGTATTGGGCATACAGGACTGTAAATGAGCCTCTGATCCATCCCAGACTGTTGTTCTTGCTCTGGGCTAAGAAAAATTTTGATAGTTAGTTCAGCACCTTTGCTCCTATGAGCTGGTTTGACCAGCTCTGCCCTTTCAAACAGACTGGTTAGGATCTTGTTTTCACTGGGGTTACTTGGCTGATGTGCCAGAGGCTGAGTGGGAAAAAGAGCCCAGGCTTGCCTGGGTCAGAACTGGGCTCAGGCATGCAGGACTCACTGCTGCTGAAGGGATCTTCTCTCCCTGGAGGGGAGACGTGATGGCACTGCCCTCCATCCTCCAGCCCCATGGTGAGCACAGCTGGAGGGGAAAGGCAGGGTTCAAGCTGGTACTGACCTAATCAAGGTGCCACTGGGATTCAACAAAGTGTCTCCATGGCACTTTGCTTCTTGGACTGGTTGTCTGAGGGCTGAACCTCACATTTTGTCCCTCTACAAATCAGACCTTCCATGACCATTGAAACTGCCTGAGTGCAAGCATTCAAATATTTCCTCAGTGTAAAGAGATGTTTCAGAGCTGATAAATTTTGCAAGGTATATGCAGTTAGAGGTCTCTGCAAGAGAGAAGAACCTGCTTTTACCAGCAGAGTTGCACATGAATGCACTTATCCCAGGATGTCTCTCCAGTGAACAGACCATGACTGTGATACAGGCACAGCAATTTTGGTATGAAGATGTTTTTGTCAGCACCTTGATTCACACATGGGGGTAAAGCTGGGGTGTCTCTGAAACCCTGAAACCAGTGCATGGGGCTGTGCTGGACTGGACTAATGCCACCTACAAGTTCTCCCAGAAAAAACCCAACGGTGGCAGTTTCTGGAACCAGGCTTAAGATTTCCCTCCACTCACAGTGGAGCAGGGAGTTATAGCACTGAGACTGATTTTGTGTTTCTGCCAACATTTCACATCTAATTCTGTCTGTAGTGAAGCTTTTGTTAGCATAGAAATGTCACCAAAATTCACATCTTAAATCACTTTGCTGTGTCCTGGCCATAGTCTGTCCCATAAGTTGCTTGCAGCAGGTGATGGCCAAGGCCCATGGTCCTCACAGAGCACGTAGCACTGGAGAAGAGCTGAACCAGTTTAGCTCTTGTGTTTTGAATCCAGCTCCAAATGGGGCAGCAGGGAGTCTGGGAGGGAAAGTCTCCATCTCTGTACCCCTGTCAGGGCACACCTGGAGCACGTGGAGGTGTGGCAGGTCCAGCTGCTCTGCTCCTGCCCCAGGACTGGAACTTGCCAGAACCTTGCCAGGGTTGTGAGAAATGTGAAGCAGCCCCACAGGGAGCAGTGGAACATGCACAGTAACATCAACTTATAAACTCTGGGCCATGCAGATATCTTCCCTGCCTTCTGTGTATATGCTCTATAAATACATACTTTAAATTTAGCTTATCCCTGCAATTTCTGCTTCCCAGAGAGCAACCACCACCTGTGGCACTGGAGACCCAAAGTGCAGCTGTGAATCAGCTGCTCTAATAACTCATCTGCACAACCCCACACAATACACCCCTGGAGGGAGTGAACCAGGCGCCTCAATACACGGGGGAATCTTATTTCTACTAATCTTCTGCTTTTATCCAATTATCTGGATTTTTACCACCTATAATGTGTTTTTCTTCCCAGCATGCCCAGAAGAAGCACTACACCCAATTGACCAAAAGAGAATTGCTGTGGAGACAGATGAAGTGACATGACTAAGGTCACCCAAGGGCTGTGTCTAAGAAAGGAGCTGAACCTGGAGTGCTCCCAGCAGGGACTGAGTGCAGTGTAGGCTCTGGAGGTACCTGGATGCAACTGAAGACAAGGATTTCCCAGATGGAAAGGGACCCACTGTAAATCCTGTCCCATCTCTGAAGCCAGTGAGACCAGCAGGTCAGAAGAAGATCCTTTCCAATATTTTTTAATAGCTTTCTTTATCCAAGTCATGTGCACAGCTTACTGGGAAAGGCACAGCATGCCCACAGCTGGGCCAGATGTGCAGCTGATTCCTTCATTTCCCTTTTAGGTTCCTAGTCTCATGTTGATACATATCAATCCAGCCCTACAAAATTGACTTTTCTTATTACTCCCAGCAATATCATTTTGCAATGCTCTTTCCATTTCTAGAGTTGGTCAGATTGTCATGGTCAATGTCCCTGTTGTGGTGTCTAAGTGAATTTGGGAGGAAGAAGAATGGCTCTGCCAACAGCAACAGAAATTTTGAGGTTGTTCCCCAGAAGGCACCTCAGGGGATAGGAACCCAAGCAGATTCTTAAGTAAATGCTCCCATAAGGAATTCTTCTAGCAAAGCTGAAACTAAACTTGAACCGAAAGTTCAGGAAATGATCACAGGATCCCAGAAAGATTTAGGCTTGAAGGGACCTTAGAGATCATCTACTTCACCCCCTACCATGGGCAGGCACACCTGCCACTACACCAGGTTACCAAAAACCTGACCTTGCTTCAAGCACTGTTAGAAGAAAGTCTCTTTGGCCAAAATCGAGATATATTCCTGCACTCCAGTAAACCTGGCTGCTGTCACCCTCCTGGAGATGACTTCATTCCACGAGATTCCTCAGCCCAGGCTCTGTGCCTCAAAAGCAATTGTTTGTGCTGTAGTTTGTGTATCATCACAGTTGCCTTCCTTTCACACTGCAGAGTAATTAATAGATATTTCTTGTGGAGGTCAGTCAATCGTCATTACACTGGGCTTTCACAAAGCTGGTTTGTTTGGGCGTTTTCTCAGAAGTGGAATATCCAAGACACACTTTGTGCTAAGGCTGAAATCTGTGTCACAGTCACTCTCTTTGGGCGCTGAGAGTGTGAAGACAGCACTCAGAAACTGAAAGCAAATTTTAGAGGGAGACAGCCACAGATTCAGAGCTCTCTGCTGGTGTAAAATTAATGGAGGTTCTACTGCAAACTTTTTCATGCAGCTGCAGTGAGCCTGTGAGACAGTGCTAAAGGCTGGGGCAGGAGCATGGCAGAGTGGAGGCTGCAAGGCACCAGCTTTTTGTTAATGCAAGATTGTGGAATCCTGGAATGGTTTGGGTTGGAAGGGACCTTAAAGACCATCTCATTCCAGCCCTGCCATGGGCAGGGACACCTTCCACTATCCCAGGGTGCTCCAAGCCCCATCCAGCCTGAGCTTGGACATTTCCAGGGATGAGGCAGACACAGCTTCTCTGGCCAACCTTTGCCAGGGCTTCAGCACAAAAACCTTCCAAATACCTAATCCAAATCAACCCTCTGTTAGTCTCAAACCATTAACCCTTGTCCTACCACAAGCAGTCCTGCTAAAATGTTCATCCCACTCTTCCTCCCAGACACCTTTCAGTACTGAACACCACAATAAGGTCTCTCACCCTTTTCTTCTCCAGTCAGAGCAATCCCAATCTCACAACCCTGTGCCAACCATGGGGTCAGTATGGCATGTTCACACCAGCATGGGGCCACCAAGGATTGCTGTGGTGTGAGGTGCCACAACCTGCAAAAACATCTCCAGTAAAGGAGGAAAAAGTGCTTTGGTGGCACAGGCTCACTCACAGGGAAAATACAACCACACACTCTGGATAGTCCAGGCAACAAAGGAGAGGTGAGAAGGATCTGTGTGCGTGGGTTTACCCCAGCCACAAGTGAGGGATCCAGGAACAAAGACAAGGAAAATGGAGGGTCCAGGTTTAAATATGGGGGACAGGGGGCGGAGCAGAGCATCAGGGCCAATGGGCTGAGGGCTTGGGGTGGGGCAAAGGCAGGGCCAAGGGTGACGACCAATAGGGTAAAAGGGGGCGGGGCACTGTGGTAAAATGGGGCCAATGGGTGACCAGGGAAGGGAGAACATTCCAGAGAACATCCATATAACGGGAAAAGGGTGGAGAGGCTAAGGGGCCAACCAGGGACACAGAACTGGGGCACATTAGCATGAAACCGCAAAGGACTGTGGGGAGGGAGTAGGTGTTCTCCATGTCCTTAGGGTCCCTCTAACAACTTAGGGCATCTCTCTCGAAGGGCCAGGAATCTCTGCCCCTCAGGCAGGTTGCAGGGCCCTGTGTGTCCATTGCTCCCTCTAAATTCCTGCTCCCTGCTCGTCCTATGGTGTGGAAGGCACTGCTCCCAGTACAAGTGCAGCATGTGGCAGCCAGTGCTGAACAGCACCAACAGAGCTGTGCTGGAGCCTCCCAACAGGTCCCGAGCTCCTTCCCGAGACTCTGTGTATTTTACTGTACCATACAGCACTGAAGTCATTATTGTTACAAAGAATGCCTAATTCAATAATGCCACTACCCTGCAGGAATAGCAACCACACAACATTAATGCGCTTCCCCCCTCGTATTCATTGCAGAGCACAAAAGCTGTTCACAATGCAAGAAGACTTGGAGCAGGGACACCATTAGCGCTGCCATGCATTGCTCACCCAATCCAAGAGTTGGAAATTATGACTGCAAAGCACATTTTTGAATGCCATTCACAAATACAAAAAAAAAAAAAAAAAAAAAAAAAGACTTGCTAAAAGTTAAAACTTCAAATAGAAGTCGGAAAGCTGCCTGGCATCGCACGATAACACAGCACTTTATTATTCCTCTTCAATTGTTTGACGTTTGTGCCTCTGTTTAGCAAGTCTGTTCGTTATCGTTCTCCAATTAACAGAGAATTTTTTCAGATTATTTTTATGAAATTCTCATTTAATTAGCAATACAGCTGAATCTCAAATGGCAGTTTTAAAAATATCCTTCTACCCATCAAGCAGCCAAATGGTCTTTCTGAATAATACTTGCAGAATTGTAAACCTTCATTTGTCTGCTAATTATCCCCCCTACTTAGATGATGGGAATGGGAGCACCTGACAATCAGGGGTTATTCACTGGACACTTTCATTGACCATGATGTGGAAAAATACAGATTTCACTTATTAAAACCTTCTCATGGGCTTTTTTATAAGTAGAGGGGCTTTATCAGATGAGTTTCAGAATCCACACAATAGATGGGGAATTAAAATAATAGGACAAATAATAGAAAACAGGTGTGATAGGAGATGTCAGGATTTCTACAAGCACAAAGCAAAATGAGAGGAAATACACTGATAATACAATAAGAAAAAAGAAAATAAACTAAACAGTAAAATGTCAGTGAATGGGCCCTCCTGCCATACAGCTGGAGACCGTTATGGTGTTTAGCACCACATACACAAATAAGCTTAAAATGCATATTTGCCATATATTGGTGAGTGTGTGCAGTTTGGGAGAAAAAAAATCCTTTAATCTACTGCTGAACCACTTCCACATTTTCAGGGGAATGTGGCAGCTTTCCAGGTCCCTGCTGGCTCAGCCCTCCCTTTGCTCTGTGGTGCTGCCCCGTGCAGCCCTTTGGGGTGGGTGAGCACAGGACTCCTAGCAATGCCTGCTCCCAGAACCATGGGGTGTTTGTTAGTGGGACAAGGGGGAAACTCAGGTTTTCCTAGCACAGGGCTACAGGGCAAAATACTGAGATATAAGGAGACAGAGTCATGGAATGCTTTGGGCTGGTAGGGAGCTTAATGATCATCTAGGTCCTACCCTTTGACACGGGCAGGGACAACATTTTCTGTTCCAGGTTTTAAGCCCAGTTCTAGCAGGACATCAGGACACTTCTGCCCATGCCACAGGTGAGTTTTGGGTGGTGTTGGTCCTGCCACTATGGCTTTGCTCTGCTCCTGCTCTCATTTATATCCCACCAGTGCTCGAAGGCCAGGGGTAAGAGGAAAGTGAGTGAACAGCAGTGTGGCCATTTCAGTGGCTGGGATGGACCTCACCAGCCACCCTCAGTGAGTCTCACAAGCTCCAAGAAGAGCTTCCAACCCAGTGTTTGGGGGCCAGGAGAGAAGGCAGGAATGCCTCCATCCAGGCATTAAAGGGGAGTAATGGAATATTCTGCTGCTGCCAGATAAGTGGAGAGGATTCCTCGGAGAGTCACTTTGGATCTCCAGCTGCAGTAATACATTGTTATGAATCTCCATCAGTGCACTTGTAGTGCAGCTGGAGAGTATGTCTGACATTGCCTCCAGTGACCTTTTCAATATAGTCCAAGTGCTGCAGAGCTGGTCTTTCAAGAGGAATTCAAATCGAATTTACTCAGGCAGAAAGGATTGGCCTGAGGATAGCCCTACTACTCACTTCACATTTCTCCTTGTCATTCTCATGGAAATTGCAGTTCTTTATGCATGGTGCTTCTTCCTAGGAACTGCAAATGTCTCCCTTCAAACAGGGGCAGCCAGGGTTCTAAGGGAGGGTTGGGACTGGCAGTGACTGCTGTGTCAGGGTTGCAGGGATGCTGCTGTGTCAGGGTTGCAGGGATGCTGTGGCAGTGGAGGAATGGAGGTGTGAACTTGAGCACAACCTGTTGAAAGGTGACAATGTGACCCTGTGAGCTGGCACACCAATGTAGCTGCTGCATGTCAGGCACCCACCATCGTGTTAGAAAAATGCAACTCATTGCCATGGAATGGAATAGCTGAGATTTGGATAAACTTCAGGTGCAGGGAGAGAAATTAATGGGAGAGAAATTCATTGAGTGCTCTGCAAGGTGAGACAGCCAAGGAGCAACATCTGGTGCTAATACTAATGGCCCTGGGTGAAGTCTCTGCCCTTCTTGGGACAAAGTGTATGTGTTTGGGAGGGGAAATGTTGATGTTTTCATGTGCTTTCCTGGCACAGTATGATTATTTCATACGTTTGTCTGAGGTGCTTTAAAATGTAATTTCTTTGATTAATTTGGTGTCTATATTTTCACTGTATTGTTCACTCCAATTTATGACAAAATTGAACAAAGTGGGTAACAAAATATAACCCTGTCAGACTCCTGTCTTCACGGATATAAAGAAAAATGTGAAACTGTCAGGAACACAAATGTGCCAAACCCCAAGGAAAATTATTACATTCTGCTTGACATTTACTTTAATTTTACAAAATTCTGTAATACCATTATAAATAATAATAATAAAAAGCAGCATGGAAATATTTTAAAGTGTATTTATTTTCATTTGCTAGCTCGGTGATTTATGGGTTTGTTTTATTTCTTTTTTTCCCCTCTCTGCATCAGAAGAGAATGAGCACCTTGAGTTCAAGTGCTGCTGCCTGCCTGACTGTGGGGTGGCTGGAGTTGGGTACCCAAGAAAATGTGCCTGCACACAAGAAGAGGGCAAAGTTACAGGGACATCTCTGCTTCCAAAAGCTCTGCAAGGCTGTTGTTGAGCCCCTGTGAGGTTCTCTCTAAGGTCACTGGGTCAGGTCAGTACCTGCCAATGCCAATCCAACAAAGTTGGTTTGTACCTGCTGAGGGTCTAAAGGGGGGCTGATCCAGCAGTGCTCTGTGGGAATGGGGAAGGGACACCCAATGAAGTGTGGGAAGTAAGCAATCTAATCCAAGGATGTCCTGGTTTGGAGAACAGGTATCTCCCAATAAAGGCAGAAGCTTCTCTTTGAAATGGAGAATGTAAACCCCCTCCCTCTAAATTATTATATAATTTTGAAATTAAGGGGCTTTCAAGCAAAAATGGGGGAATTAGGAATAACAATTCTTTACTAGGAAAATTAAAATAGAAATGCAGTATTACAAAGAACAATCCTAAACCCTGCCAGAGTCAGAATCCAAGCTGACACCCGTCAGTCAGTCAGGGTGGTGGCACAGTCCCATTCAATAGTGGCTGCATCCTCCTGCAGGGGCAGATGTGGTTCAGCTGGAGCAGTGCTCCTGGAGAAGGTGCAGTTTCCTCTGAAGGTGCAGGGATGATGTGCAAAGGTCTGGCTTTCCTCTGGAATCCAGTGGAAAGAAGGTGCCTTGGTGTCCAAAATGTCAGTTTTTATCTGGGTAGGAAAGGCTTGGCTCCTGCCCTGGCTGGAGCATCTCCCAGTGGGATGATGGAATTTTATCAGTCATGCACTGGGACTCAGTGGCCATGAACAGGAGATATCTCCTGGAGGGAGGATGGGCTGTGGGAAGATAAAGATGATTGCCCAGCTGGTTTAAAGATGGCCCATTAGCAGAGAATTTGTGCCAGGAGATCAGGGGCACTGCTGCACCCAGCTGCAACAGGTGGGCACAGAATTCACATTTCTGGCCACATCCTGTATTGCAACCCAAGACAAAGGACTTGAAATGAAAGTAGAGAAAGGGTTGACAATAAAAGGCATAAGAGGGTGGAGGTCAGAAACACTCAGCTTTCAAGAATGGGATTAGCAAAGGTAGTTTGAGAAAAGACACGTGGGTGATGCTGAGGGCTTAATCCTGCTCTGCCTGCTGATGTGAGCACCAGGTTCTACCCTTCCCTTGAGACCAGCTCAGCTTGGAATCTCCTGTGCAGAAGTACAGATGCTGTGGACTGCAGCAGTTTTTAATTGAGAGGCAGCTGTTCTATCAACTCACATAATTCTCTCTACTCTCTTCTGAAAATCCTGTCCTCCTCCCCACAAAGCCTCAAAGTAGAGTCACACACACCAAAGAAAATGAGAGAAGAAAACCACTTCAAGACATCAAGGTGACTGCTCCTCTTACAGCTGAAGGCAAAGAAAAGTGTATGAAAATAATTGATGGGATGTAGCAAATGGGGCTGGCTTCATTTACATACTGAACTGACAGCATGTGCAATTCGCAGGCTCTTTTCACTGTAAATAATGCCATATAGTGACACAGAAATTCTTATTTACCTCAAAAGTTCAAAGGCATCAAGTGGACAGGCAGCTTCTGGGCTTCCAAAGAAAATGTTATATAGGAGAGATTTTTTTTTAAATATATATATAACCTGGCTGATATAGGCAAGGCTCTGTTGGTCAGTGAACTCCAGGGATTTCCAGCCCATATTCAGGATCCCTGTGCTCACCCCAAGGGCTGATGCACTGCCTGGGGCACAGCTCTAACATACTGAAGTCTAAAAACCTCAAAGGGCTTTGAGTGGTCAATATTTGTTACCTTTTCCCCTTTCATCCCCATAGCCTCTCATTTCCAGGGTGTTTGGGTTTCCTTAAGAGCCTCCAGCTGTGCTCCAGCTGCCCTCCCTGCTGCTCTCAGAAAACCACCTGGTTTAGCTACAGGAAGCTCAGTATAAGTAGCTGTGCTTGGATAATCTACCTTGTTTTGGCAAGAGAAGCTTCTCTGGGTTGGGACATCCATGGGGTTGGTGACCTTTGCAGCTGAGAAAGTCCTTGCACAGCTTTTCCACCCACCTGTAGCTGATGGGGAGGTGCACCTTGGCCATGACATTGCATGGGAATGTGTCACAGCATTGCTCCTGTAAGCCCTGCTGTCCCTGGATTGCACAGCTGGTGGGAGCAGGCTTTGCTGAGGAGTGGGATGCTTCTGGAGGAAAAGGCTTTCCTGCTGGGTGAAAGGTTTTGGTGAGCCAGATTGTAAGGCTTAATTTGTTTTTAATTTGTTTTCATCTGTAAAGCATGGCTGCTGTTGGGAACTAAACCCTTGGGGAGCAGCAAAGCTCTGTCATCCCAAACAAGTCAGGAACTCATTCCTGGTGTTTCCAGCAGCATCCCTGTCCTGCTGGTTCAATGGCCAGCGAGCCTGGACCCCTCCATGCTGTACTCAAAGGAGTAAATCTGCTCCTGTGTGCAAACCCCAGCCACCTCCTCTCCCCGTGGCCACTCAGCCCTTGGGCTGTGCTCTGCCCAGCCTCTCCTTTATAAAGCCCTTCTGGGAAGTGAAAGGTGCTGCCTGCTCAGGAAAAAGCGTTATAGTGGGCAGGTACCTACGGGGGAAGATGGATCACTGAGTCAGAAATCAATCGAGAGCTTGTGATGGCATCATAAATCAGGGGATGCTGAGCGTTAAAGAAACCCAACACTTGATTTATAACTTGGCACAAGCCATTTGTCGCCAGCCAAGATTTTCAAAAAGTGAAACATTTTTGTAAGCTTAATTTAACATTATTTTTTTCCACTGTGTTAAGTGTTTCTGTAGGGTTTATTTTTCTTCCTGCAGATAAAACTCAATTTGCAGATAGAAACAGCCAAATGACATCTGAAAATTTTGTTTCCCTTTGAAATTCTTGATGGGCTTGTGCTCTCTTTTCCCTAACTCGTGGTCACTCTTCTCTCAGCCTAGACTCCTCCTGATGTCTTTTAATATTGAGTCTCCCTGGGAGTTGGAGGCTTTTGCTGGTAGATGGCTGGTGCAAATCCAGCTCATGCTGCTGAGAAGAATTATCAGTTAATCACTGCTGTGCTGCTGATGTGGAGCTCATTTTGGTATCAGCAGCAGGTAGGCAGCTGCCTCACCTCAACCTGCCCTTTGGCTGCATGTCTGGGTGAACAACCAGTGGCCATGGGATTTTCCCTGAGCTGCAGTGGCTCTGGAAGGGGCACCTTGTGCTGCTGCCCATGCCTGATGCATGAGTGGCTTATCTGTCCCTGCATCTCAGCATCTCCTCTCTTATGCTGCCAGGTGATGTGTCATTAATATATATTTATTTTTTAATGAGGAATTAAAGTATTGTTCTGGTGTGAGGGAGCTTTTTTTTTTGATAATTTAAAATAAAACATCTCTTAATTGTAAGGTGCTCTGAGCATCAGGCTTGATGGGCAATGCTGTTCCCATAGTAGTTACCTTTTTACTGTTATTTTATAATTAGATTTTGGACTCTTTCTTTGGGTGCCTTAAACCGAGGTGGGAAAGCACAAAGGAGAGCTGCTCTGGAGTGTTCTGTTTGCCCTGGTGACATGTTTATATAATGTATACAGTGGGTGGGCACAGGAACAGCCTCCCCAGGGTCATGGGCAGAGCACTGAGCCTGTCTGAGTTCCAGAAGTGTTTGGACAATGTCTTAACTTCAAGAATCCCACTGTGTTATCTTGGAGATGCACTGAGCTGAGTTGAACTTGATCCTTGTGGGTCCCTTCCAACTCAGGATAACCTGTGGTTCTGAGGTAATTGTGCTTCTTAATTGGAAGTATTTGTCAGTTCAAAGCAGAGTGCACAAGGTCATGGTGTGGGATTGTGCTCAGTTTGCAACTTGTCTCAGACCCATGTGTGGTTCTGGCAAATCTATTCCAGGCCAAAAAAGATAACAAGCAAGAAGAAATTAAAAATAAAACGTATGGAACTCAAATATCCTCCACTTACAAATAGTGCCAATGGTCCATTTAGCTTCATATACACAAAGTAATATTGTTCATAGGCAAAAATCCCGTGAGCTTCCTGGAACAGAGAGGATCGGTGTTGCTTGGTTACCAGTGGTACCCTGGCATGCTGAGATAAATCAATACAGCTCCAAATATTAAAGCCTTTAAAATAAAATCAAATCATTGGTGTCCACAGTCCCCAGTGCTTCTTCTTAACTCAGAGCAGACGTGGTGCTGGGGCTGTGCAGGAGCCGTGGGCACAGACACTGCACAGGCTGCTCTGCCTCTGCTTCCCTCTTCCCAAACTGAGACTAGGCTGAGCCATCCCAAAGGAGAGAGCAGCAGGGCTGTGTGTGGCTGTGGAGGTGACTTTTATCTGCCCTGCAGCTGCTCCAAGCCCATCCCTCCTGCACGAGCAAGAGTCCAACCTTGCACAGACCATGGCAGCAGCAGCAGCTCCTCTCCTGTGGGGCCTGGGTGAGGTTTGCCCTGGGCAGGATGATCTGAGCTGGGCTTGAGAAACCCCAGAGCCCTGAGCAGAGTCATGGCATGTCCTGACACTGCTGAGAAATGGGGAGAGGGGAAACATCTACAAAAAATGCCAGAGCAGCTTGGTTCTGCAGGGAAGTGACTCTGCTGCCAAGGTCCCTGGTCCCCCTTCTCCCTGGGGTGGATGTGCAGGTGGGACAGTATTGTCCTTGAAGAGGAAGTAGGTAACTTTAGATGTTTGAGTCCTGTTCTTAATGAAATAACACCGAGGAAATCATATTCCAGAGATTGAAGGAGAATGAGCAAAGCACAGAAAATAAATAACCCTCTTTGGCTCATTTACTACAGTGAATAAAATTGGTGGTGATTGACCTAATTACCCTATATAAATACAATTTATATAATTTGTTGAGATTGCTTTTTCTATAGATGATAATGTAGATCATTATCTTGCTCTGGAGTCAATTGTTAGCAATGCCCTGCACCCCCTGGCATGGGGTGGGCTGCCTGGACCAGGTCTCTGGGCTTGGAGATCCAGGGAACAGGAGCTCAGGGTCTGAAATGCAAATGTAAAACAGAGACCTTGCTTCAGTGCTGAGATAAATCACTTACTGGTGCCTGAGAGTGGGTTAAGCTGTCTGTGTAGACACAGCCCTTGGAATTTTTGTGACACTAATACCTAGAGAAATCTACCAGGATTAGATCACTTGTATTAGATTTGGTAGATATGCATGTACAGCCCCTTCTCCCAAAAGACTGTAATGTAAGTAGACAAGTCAAAATAATGGTGAGAAAAAAAGGCTGTAACTTTACTCCAGCTTGTAGATGGTAAACTAGAGCACAGCAAGGCTCAGTCACTTGCCCACAGGGACAAAAAAAAAAAAAAAAAAAAAAAAAAAAAAAAAAAAAAAAGCACAACTGAGCTGGGAACTGAACCCAGATTTTGATAATTCTAGCTCCAGCAAGTGTCACAACAGGTTGGGTTTATCCCTCACTCCACAGATCCTGTGGCACCTTGATGCTGCTCATCCCTGGGCTCCCTGCCCACAGCAGCTGGACAGGGACATTTGGGAGGGCTGGTGGCAACAGGGGAGGGGCAAACATCCCTGGTGGGGAGAGAGGCAGAGCTGGAGGGTGGTTTGGAGGCATCTGCTACAGTTCCTGCACCAAGCTGTCCTTCTGTCTTGGGTTGCAATGCAGGATGTGATCAGAAGTTTGTATTCTATCACCATCTGTTAAAAAACAGGTAGGGCAATGTTCTTTATCATTCCACAGCCCATCCTCCCTCCAGGAGATATCTCCTGTTCATGGCCACTGAGTCCCAGTGCATGACTGATAAAATTCCATCATCCCACTGGGAGATGCTCCAGCTAGGGCAGGAGCCAAGCCTTTCCTACCCAGATAAAAACTGAGACTTGGAGTATCAGAGCAGCCTTTTTAAAACAACTGGATTCCAGAGGAAAACCAGACCTTTCCACATCACCACTGGACCTTTGGAAAAAAAACCTGCACCTTTCTCCATGATCATTACTTCAGCTGAACCACATCTGCCACTGCAGGAGGATGCAGCCACCATTGAATGGGACTGCTGCCACCACCCTGACTGACTGACAGGTGTCAGCTTGGATTCTGACTCTGGCAGGGTTTTGGGTTTGTTTTTATTGCAACACTGTATTTCTATTTTGATTTTTCCTAGTAAAGAACTGTTTTTTCTATTTCCCATATCTTTGTCTGAGAGTTCCTTAATTTCAAAAATTATAATAATTTAGAGAGAGGGGGTTTAAATTTTCCATGTCAAGAAAGGCTCCTGCTTTTCCTAACAGCTGTCTTTCAAACCAAGGCACCTTCACAGGAGGCAATCTCATCCCACTGCTGGAAGAGAGCAGGAATTCCCCAGCCTGAGCCTTGGTGTCCCAGCAGGGATGAGTGTGGGGTGGGCTGGAGGCAGCAGCACTCCTGAGGATTCCAGGCTCACTGGGAAAGCTTCCATTGCTGCTTTCATTGCTGGTTCCTCCTCCCAGGGACTCAGAGTTCACAGACCATCAGGAGAGCAAGAGCCATCAATGAGGTTTCTCCTTTCCCTACTGAGCATCAGTGTCTTCCTGCCCTTCACTTGCAGCAGACAGCCCAGCATATCTCCAGCCATGATGTGTCTCCATCCATCTGGAAGGGACACTGGGACTTCTCTTGATCATCCTGGAGAACTTTTATTACAGGGCCAGGAAGAGGAGAGTGAGGAATGAGGCTCTGGGAAGCCTTGGTCCAGTGGGCTGTTCCCTTGCTCCTCAATATCCCCATCCTTCATTTGTCTTCCCTCTGTGAGACAGAATATTCAGAATTGACAAATTCTTGAGGCTTTTATCAGCTCTATGGCTTCATGGGAAGCATGGCTTTCCCTTGTGTATTTTTTTTATTTTATTTTATTTTAAGAATTTCTCAGAAGCAATCTCCCCTTTGTTTTCCTTTCTACTAGAAAACTGGAAAATTGGCAGTCTCTGGCTTTAAGCCACACCAGCTGACATTTTGTGGATAAATTTTGTCCTTCCATTTTTTCCCTGTGTTTAGCAGAGGGGCACACACCTCTTGAAAGAAACCAGATCATTATAATACAGCTTGTGTGGCACAAAGAGGAGAGGAGAAGCAATAAAATGTGCAGGTGTGCACAGCTGGCCTCACTGTGATACTCATTCCAAGAGAAGCAAGAGTCCAAAGCCAGGCTGGTGGGGCTTGGAGCACCCTGGTCTAGTGGAAAATGTCCCTGCCTGTGGCAGGGGGATGGAGTGAGATGATCTTGAAGGTTCCTTTCACTCAAAATCTTTCTGTGTATGTATATTTTATTTATTTATTATGTATATTTTAATTTATTTTTGTTGAGTAATGGTTAAGGTCCAGAGATCTTCTTTTTTGTTTTTACCTACTCCATGAGAAGCTACTCTGGAGAGAACTGCCAGGCAGAGTTCAGGTGATCACTGTCCAAACTGAGGTAAGAAAACATATTTTCATGGAGAGCAGCCAGTGAGGATTAGTAGCCAGTGGAGTGGGATGTGGGTGGAGAAGTGGTTACAGGTTGATAAAGACAGATGTAAGACATAAACAGCTAAAAATTGGTTTAAATATTTATAAGAACCCAGGGGTCTCTTCCAATGTTATATTTGGGAAGGAGCTAGAGTGATTTACAGCTGCTCTTTGCACTGCTCACTCTGCTTTCATTGCTCCATGGTCTGAGCTGACCTTGGTGTCCCAGAGCTGAGGTGGAACTAAGGTCACACAAACACTGCACAGAGCACAGTGCTGTCCTGGAAGGGCCCTTGTGAGAACATTCCTGAACCCCCTGGCTCCAGCAGAAGATGCTCCCAGGGCTGGAGCCAGGCTGGGAGAGCTGGGGTGCTCACCTGGAGAGGAGAAGCTCCAGGGAGAGCTCAGAGCCCCTTCCAGGGCATAAAGGGGCTCCAGGAGAGCTGGAGAGGGACTGGGGACAAGGGATGGAGGGACAGGACACAGGGAATGGCTTCATCTTGCCGGAGAGTGGGCTTAAGTTGGATATTGGGCAGGAATTGTTCCCTGTGAGGGTGGGCAGGGCTGACACAGGGTGCCCAGAGCAGCTGTGGCTGCCCCTGGATCCCTGGCAGTGCCCCTGGACAGGGCTGGGAGCAGCTGGGACAGTGGGAGGTGTCCCTGCCATGGCAGTGGGATAGTGGAATGAGATGAGATTTGAGGCCCTTCCAACCCAAACATCCTGTGCCTCCATGGTCCCTGTGCTGCACATCCAGCACTGGGAAATGCCCCTGGGGGGCTCTGGGGAGGTGGCACTGTGCTCCCCAGCTGCCCTGGCTGTGTCTGCTGGCAGCACTTGCAGTCCCACGCTGCTGTGACAGCAGGCTGCAGTCTGATCTCTGATGTGGCTGGAGGCTGGAAAGGCTCCTCCACCCCAGCCAAACACCTCTGCCTGTGTGTGTGCTGACAAAGCCTCAGCTGTGCTGCTAAAATGGCTCTTTGCTCCCAGAGCAGGGTAAGGATGAGGAGGAGTCTCCATCCCAGCTGCAGACAGGGCAGGGACCTGGGGAGGGGGAGCTGCTGGCACCAGGAGTGGGCAGCCCCAGGAGAAAGGAGAAAAATGATGCTGTGGGGGAAACCTGGAGGAGAAAGGAGCTGGGGGAGCTCAGGACTGGGCTCCCCAAGCTGGGCATGAGAGCAGAAGGACCACTGGGGATGGGTCTGGAATGAGGATGTGCTCATTCCTGCAAGCACACAGCACTAGCAGTGGCAAACACCACCCTGCTGGAGGTGAAACCCCACTGACAGCAGCTGGGCACCCCACACACCCCTCAGGGGCAGCACAGCCCCCTCCCTTCAGGCTGCACCCCTCTGCAGGTGTGGGGTGTGACCCCCAAAGGCAAATGCTCCTGCTTGCTCAGCAGAGGAGAAAGAGCTGCTGCTATTAATTATTAATGAAATCTCACACACAGCATTAAAGACACAGGCAATTCTTTTTGGCAAGTGTAATGAAAAAATTAATTGAATAATCATTCCATGTAAATAGATTTAGATAAGCTTCTTGTCTTTCTTTTTAATTTTTTTTTCTTCCCCTCCTTTTTTTTCTCTGTTCACACCTTCCACTTTTCAGTAGGGAAACACTGTGTGATTAATGGCTTGGAATATTGTTTTAATTCATAGCATCCTGTGGTGAGCAGTAGTGTACTGGCTGGGGCCACCACGTCCTTTGTGTCCAGACAGTCTTTCCTAGGGGATGCAGAGCAATTTTGGGGAAGAAAATGCTGTTTAAATTTACTGCTATTAGTAACACTTCAAAAGAAACCAAAATAACTAACTTATAGGATGTTGTTTTGTTAATGGCTTAGAGGGCCTGATCCTGTTCCTATCTGAGTCTTTCCAGTTTTTTAGGGGGTTGTGCCTGGTGGGTGTCCCTGGAACTGGATCCAGGCCCCTCCTGCTTTAGGGACCGTGTGGTGGGGACCATCCCTGCCCTGCAGGGACCTGCTGTTTGTGGGATGCTGTTACTGCTCCCTGAGCCTGCTCAGGTGCCTGCCAGCTTCAGGCCTTAAACTTTCACATTGGAGAGGGAGGAAGCAGGGCAAGCCCTCCAGTTTTTCCTTTCTCTTTTCCCATTAGGGAGTTCTTGTTTCCCATATGTGACCCATGGGCAGGGTTGGGCATCCCTGTGAGTTCCTTGGGGGCTGCACTGCCAAGAGCCCTGGGAGGGATGTGGAGCAGCCCTTCCCAGCAAAGGAAACCCCAAGCAGACACAGGACCAAAGCACTGAATTCCTCACAAATGCCAGAGCCTGGGGCTGAGCTGTCTCCTGTGAAACCAGTGAAAAGAATCCTTGTTATGCTCTGCTCTGTTTCCCACCTCCCATCAGAAGCAGTCTGGCTTTTTCTCTCTTGTGTGTTTCAGTGAAAAATACTTTCCATGAAATTTTATCTCAGAGAATCTTCTTTGGAGTCTCCAGCTCTTATTCCATAACATGGAATATTTGTAAAGACAGAAACCTTTTAGAACCTCTACCCATAAAACTTCTCAATTCTCATCACTATGCAAAGTGGCATAAATTCAAGGAAGAGCCAGGAGAGAATATCTTTTCATAGGCATCTCTTATGGCTTTAAAAATTAACAATCAAAAATATACATCAAAATAACCAACCCCAGGGCTGAGATCTCACAGATCCCAGCAGCATCTCAGCAGAACCACAAGGAAGGTGCTCAGGACCAGGTTGTGTGACCCTGTTTAGCACCAGCACAGGTTCAGCAGGACACATCAATTTTCTGTATTTTGAAGTTTAAAATGGCCAAATTCCTTGACCTGTGATCCACCCCATCTCTAAGATGATGTAGACAAATGTTAACTCTAATACTGCAGATTTTCCAGGAGTACTCCACTAGCATTCCCTGAAGACATATTGCTGTTTGACCCTTGTAGGCTGTATCTTTTTCAGCTCCCCATCTCACCTGACAGCAAATTTCCAGCTTTCTTGATCCCTATAGTTCCAGCTATGTTCAAACAGTATCTTACCATTCAGTCAGCCTACACTGAACCAGCCAGCTGCCTGGAAGAGAGACTGCTCTTATGGCTTTTCACACTTACTCAGCTGCTGCCTCACTGTCTGCAAAACAAAACAAAAAGGGAGAAATAGAAACTGCCTGCTGAAATGAAGCAACTGCTTTGTTGCTGCTTGTCGTGCCTGTAGTTTCCATGAGTTCCCATGCCAGGAGTTTCTGAATTTATTTTGCTTTAAATGACAGCTGAGTGTGTAGCTGTCTCCTGAACTGACAGAAGAGCCCAGTTTTTTTCTTCCTTGGGTTCTAACCAAACTGAACTTTGTGGACCATGGACCCAAGGCAGCTCAGTTGGGTGTTGGAGATGAAAAACAGGAGCTGGCTCTTCCACAGGCTTGCTCACAGGTCTGGCTAAATACCTGTAATCTTCTCTGGGGTTTTTATTTCAATTGCCAGACACGTGAACAGCTGTAACACTCACAATGGCAGTCAGTGAAACAATTAAGATTGCATCTTGTTTGTGCTAACACACACAAACAGAGCCCTGCCCACCCCTGCAGCCCCTGCCCAGAAGGAAGAAGTTGCTTTGAGAGTTGGAGCAGCACAGCTGATCAACAGGAGTTCATGAGCAGTTCCCTTTCTCAGGGATTTTATAACTTGGGTTATAATTAATTCACAGTGGGGTGAAGCTCTGTCTGGTGTGATTCAGTACAAAATCAGCAAAACTTAGTTGCTTAGTTGCTGGAAGGTTTTTATCCCCCTTTGGATGCCCCTAATGTCCATCTCAAACTGGTTACCTGCTGGGGTTTGGCTCAAATGCCTGTGGAAGGGGTTAAAAGTCCCTGGCCCACAGCAAAACCTGGTTATTTACTGGGGCTGGTGCTCAGCAGTGTCCAAGCATGATCTTCTTCCCACAGTCAAAGTCTTGGGACTCATTTGTTCCAATTACACCAGTAATTCCAGATGAAAACCAGCAGAAACACACCAGTATAAAACAGGGTCAAAGGTGAGATGACAGTCTGCTCCTGCTGACGCTGCTGCTCTTTTTCCACTGATGTTTTATTGCCCTCTGGTTTAAATCAGGTCTTTCATGGCTTTTAAGGTTTGGTTCCATGTGACTGCCCTCTGCTAAAGTGTCCCTTCTCAGGTTTCAGTGCTCTGTTTTAAATTTTAATTAAAGAAAAGAATAAGTAATCTATAAACAATGTAACATTGTTATTTTTCTTTTTTTTCTTTCTTTTTTTTCTTTTCTTTCTTTATTTTTCCTTCTCCCCTCCTCCCTGCAAAAGAACCAACTGAGCCTAATCCTATCTTCCATAGGACCAGGCAACCATTCAGGACTGCTTTTACCAGATTTATGTGAAATTTGATCACCTGTGGCTTCAGACAGCCCAAATCTCTTAGGATGTGCAGAACTGATGAGAGAGGGCCAGGCACTCGTGGATCCTATCCTGTCCTCAGTTACAATGTGAAGATGTGACCAAAAGTCAGTGTTCTGTCACCATCCCTTAAAAACTAGGTGGGGCAGTGTTCTTTATCTCTTCCACAGCCCATCCTGCCTCCAGGAAATATCTCCTGTTAATGGGCCATTGAGTCCCAGTGCATGACTGATAAAATTACATCATCCCACTGGGAGATGCTCCAGCCAGGGGAAGGAGCCAAGCATTCCCTACCTAGATAAAAATTGAGATTTGGAACCCCAAGGCAACCCTTACCCACTGGTTTCCAGATAATAAAAGCTACCAGACCTTTCTACAGGATCCCTACTTCAATCAGACCACTTCATCTGGACTGCTACCACCACCCTGACTAGCTGGTATCAGGTTGTATTCTGACTCTGTCAATAGTTTTTCTTTTGTACTATTGCATGTATTTTATTTTTCTCTTTTTCTCCTATTAAATTGTATTTCTGACTTGGAATCTCTCCCTAGTTCTGCTTTCAAAACAGTACACACCCACAGGAGAGTGATGCACATCCCCAGGGAAGGACAGTGGGAAAGGAGAATTCTGTGGGGAAAAGGAGAGTCTCTGAAGCTGGCTGCTGGCCACAGCCTTTTTTTATGGTAGGAGTGACCCTCACCACATTGGTGTCATTCCTGCCCTCCTCATCTGTCCCTAAGGACAATACCCAAAATCCAGGCAGTCTCTAAAAGCACTCTGCTCCTGCCTGTGCTGCCAATGAGAGCTTTTTTGTTTGGAAAGAGGTTATTGAGGCCATCATCAGTGGGTATCACTGGGAGGGCTTGGGGTTATTTGAACATCCAGGTTTCAGATGGGCAGGGTCCTGCAAAATGAGTTCAAGGTCCCTGTTGGGGGTTGAGTGTTTTTTCTATTACTGTGTCAATTGAAAGAATTTTTCCCATTATCATGCCAATGGAGCTGGCCGGGCTACACCCAGGGTCCCTGATGAATCCAGACAAAGGGGGTGGGTGGGAACGGCTCCCGGAGGGGCCTCTGAGGCTTCCGGGAGGGCACTCGGGTTTCCGGCGAGCTCGGAGGAGGACGCCTGGGATCGTTCAGCCACGCGGCCGAGCACAGCAGAGCCAGACCCTCTGTGATCACCTGCCCTGCATCTGCCCCGTTCCAGCCTCCTGCCTCTGCGGACACAGCTGATCCCCCGGACACACACGGTGAGCGAGGAGCCGCCGCTCCAGCCCGTTCCCGCCCGAGACCGGCGTGGCCGCTGCCGCCCCCCCCTCCCTCCTTCCTGCCTCCGTTCCCGCCTGCCCTTCAGCAAATCCGGGCTGTGGACTAAGCACAGAGACAGCGTGCTTGCATCTAAAGGGACTGACACCGAGTTATCTATTTCGTTCTGTTAGCAATTTTAACTGTTATTGTTTTCTGTTTGTATAGTTAGATACATTAGTAAAAGAGCTGTTATTCCCACCCCCTTATCTCTGCCTCAGAGTCCTTGATTCAAACAATTATAATACTTGGGGGGGGGAGTAGAACCAAAGTCTCTATTCCAAAGGGAAACTTCTGCCCTTACTGGCAGACACCTGTCCTTTCAAACCAGGACAGTCCCATTAAAAAATGAGTGGGATTATATCCACACATTTTTAGGAATCTGGGCTAGGTGAATTTTGCTATTTCCCAGTATTGCCAGCCCTCAAGCTGATCTGTAGTAAACACCATGTCTCAAATGCATATTGTTAAATAGTTTCCTTAACCTTTATGTTTCCATTCTCTCTGTCATTAAATAGGTGCAATAGCCCATCTCATGAGATTGTAGTGTGGAAGGCTGATTAAAATATTCACACAAAAATCATGAGACTTGTGCAAAGTGTTTCTGTGAATGCAGGAAGAATCAGTCCTTGCCTGCCCAAAAAGTTATTTTTCTTTGTTGGAGTCAGGGGATTTACTGCTTAAAAAAGAAAAGAAAACAAAAACAAAACCAAAACCAAATAAAAACAAACAAACAAAACCAAAACCAACCAACCAACCAAACAAAAACCCAAACAAACAAAAACACAAACAAACAAACAAACAAAAACAAAAAAAACACACCCCAAAAAAATGAAAAAATGAAAAGAAAAAAAAAAAAAAAGAAAACAGCACAGAAAAGAGCCAAGTCTGAGGTGAGCATGAGGAGATGAGAAGCTCTTGCAATAAGCAGGGAAATTGCAGGAGAAGATGCTGTTCCCCTCCTTGCTCCTTCCCAGTGCCCAAGCCTGGGGGTGAGCCACACACTGCCAGGAGCCTGCAAGGTGAGGCAGAGGACGCTGCAGCTGAAGTGCCACATCATTTCCCCAAGGCTGTTTATTTATCAGACATCTGCCTCTGATGTAATTAATGTCACCCTCTGCCCGTGCTCTGCAGGGGAAGGGGCTCAGTCACTGCCTGGGGAAGCTGTGACTGCCAAAGGAATAAGGAAATGAGGGGGGCTCCCTTCCCCTGCTTTTGGGGTTTGTGGGGGATACTCAAGATGTTGTCTTTCATAGGAGTCCCCCAGAGGTGATTAATAGTTCATGGAGGGAGATGAATGCAGACACTGCTCCAAGAGAAATACTCAGAAAGTCCATCTCAGTGAGGATGAGGAGAGACTGGGATCACCTTGCATTGGCTGTGCTGTAGCTGCAATCACCTCCAGAGCCTTTTTGTGATTTTGTGTAAAAGAGCAGGATGGGCTCATTACACAGATATGACATGTTGGTACCAGAGATATGGGAAACCTGAGCTGGTGCTGCTGGCCCTGGCCAAGGAACAGTGCTGTGGTGGTGAGCTGCTCATGGCAGGAGAGGCTGCAGAGCTCATGGCCTGTTCCCAAGGAGGCTTGTGAGATCTGGGGCTGACTGTGCTGTGTTTAGAAGGGAAACTCAAGAGCCAAACGGGGCTGTGGTGGTTCTGGCAGTGGCCCAGATGACCTTTATGGACTGAGAGGTGAAAACACATAAGCTGTGATTGCAAGGTGCATCCCTGTCTCCTCTCTGTGGTTTGGTCATAGTTTTTAGCAGCTCTACAGTGAATTTGGCTGAGCTTTCCTCATCCACCCCTGCAGGGTCAGTCAGGCAGTTTGGCAACTTGTGTTCTGTTTTCCTTTGGGGATTTGCACTTTGTCTTGGGGCTTCCCAAGGTCTGTCCTTGCTTGCAGGAATGCAGGGCAGCTGGTGTCTTGCTAGCACAACACACATCTCAGCTCTCACAGCTGTTCTGGACAGAGCTGGGTGAGCAGGAAGGCAGGATGCAGGAGGGTGGCTCAGGGGTACCTGCTGGGAGGAGGGACTCCATATCTCATCAGCATTGATTCCTGCAGGGCCATCTCCCAGACACTCATGGGAGAGGTTTAGCTTCAAATTAATCTGAGCTTTGGATCAATGGGGTAACATCAATGAGTTCAGGATAAGCCAACCTGCAGCAGCTACAAGCTGGTTCATTGCACAAGATGAGCTTGTTTCAGCTGCCAGAGGTGTGAGAATATGGGATGCTCTGTGGATTTGGGGATGGACAGGATGGGAGCCCTCTAGATCTGGCCTGGACAGTTGGACCAAAGAGCTCTCACAGATGGGGCAGGCTGTTTTTTACAGCCATAGAAAAGTTTGGATTGGAAAGGACTTTAAAAACTGTTTCACCCCACCTGTCATGAGCAGGGACACCTTCCACTAGAGCTGCTTGCTCCAAGTTTCACCCAATCCGTTCTTGAATATTTCCAGGGATGTGTTCCTGTTTTACAGGAGGCTCCACAGCTGGCTTTGGGGGCCCAGGAGCAGACCTAGAGTATGAATGTCCTTCCTGGAGCTATTAGTGCAGATGTGTAAGAAGGACCAGCCTGGTTTATTGTGGGGGATTACAGCTATTAATGTAGGTTGCCATGGTGAGTAATTAAAATCTTCCCACACGTCCTGCTCCTGCACCACAGCAGGTGCCCTGCACAGCAGATGTTGTGCACACCACAGGCACGGGAGCAGCTTTTGAGCACAGGAGAAACCCACAACCTGCTTTCACCTCTACTTGCCTTGGTCAATGAAATGGTCCCTGGCTGGAGCTTAAATAATGCTTTTAATGCTGCTTTGCACAACACAGAGGAGCTGCAGGGTACAGGTTGTAATCCACGGATGCTTACTGTCTTTGAGAGTGTCAAATGCTGCTGTAACTGTTGTAAAATGTACCAGATAATAGCATTAAAGAAATAAAACCTCTGAGGGTGGCTGTGTGCCTTGCCTGGTGCCAAGCAGAGGTCAGGAGCTGTTGGTTCTGCCTCGATTGCCTGAGTAGGTGTTTAACATGTCAACTCCTAGCTCCTGCAGACTTTCAGCCTCAGTGTTGGGTCTCTCCTGTGATACTGGAGCATAAATTGTGTTAAGATTTCCTTCCCCTGCTTTGGGATGTGTGTGGGAAGCCCGTGATGAGAGGCACTGAGGCCAGAGCTGTGTGAGCAGAGCTGCTCCCGAGTCCATCCCCTGAGAGGGTCCAGCTGGCCTTGTTTGTCATGGATGTGGGACATCCCAGCCCAGCCAGAGCTGGGAGGTGACCAGTTCATCCCCAAAGAGAAAACACAAAGTCTGTCATGTCCCACTTTTGGCTTTACTGTGACTTGCCATACTGCTTCTTGCCGGGCTTCTCCATTCCAACCCTGAAAAAAACCAAAACTGTGTCTTTGCTTTTGCACTTTGCTTTTTTCCTCCCTGGATTTCTTTGCAGTGCCTCTATTGCAATTGTTTAAAGGAGTCAAGAGGAAGCATGGACAATGTCTCCTTTTGTTGGAAAGCTGGAAATCCATCTCCAGTGGGTTGGTTACTGGTGCAGCAATGATCCCAGAATTTAGAGAGCAAGGAGCTGGTGTGACCAAAGGGAGGAAGCCACTACCCCTTTACTCCAGCACACCCCTCCTGCCAGGCTGGGGTGATCCTTTCAAGGGATTGATTGTCCAGAGAACAAAAGCAAAGCAGGAGTAAAGTGCAATAATCATGTGTGAGGAGCGAAACTTGAGAAGTACACCACAGGTTCACTTAACTCCTGCTTGGTCGATAAGCTGCTTATTGAAAGGCATTATTCTTGTGCTCCTGATTCCCAGAAGTGCTGGGGCTGCCTGGAAAGCCACAGCCAAACGCCTGCCAGCTCGGCTGACATCGATTTTATTGGAGCAGGACACGGCACCGGGTAATAAAGTGCAAAAACACGATTCCCCCAAAAGGAATAGCACAATGGGATGACAAAAGTGGTGACTAGCATGGAATTGTTTCATATTCCTTTGCACAAGGAGTGTCTGGCTGGCTCCTTGACGTCCCCATCCCATTGCATGTCTGCAGGGCTAATTTAGGGCTATAAGCAAAAACCCCACACTGCAGGGTGGGTTGATCACCACCCAGAGAGAAAAGATAAGTCAATGAATGTTTGTTTCATTACTCTGATATTCTACTATTTCAGCTATTCACAGTTTAAGAGCAGCTATTTCCTTTTTCACTCTGTTATTTAAAGTAAGAGCTCCTGTTAAAGCTGTGTGAAATACAGATATCCTTTGGATTTACTGCCTAAACAAAACCTAATACTATGGCTGAGCAATTTCTTTTTCCCTGGGTGAATGCTAAAAAGTTAGAGTTACCAAAAATGTCTCATTCAATAAGAAATTAGGTATTTTGGTTTGGGGAATGGAAGAGAACAGCAGTGAGAACAGCTCTGCTTTAAAGTTGCATTTAGGTAAATATAAAATAAGAACAACTAAACACATTGCACCTAGAAAACATTTGAACTGAGCACTGGGTCTAGGGATGATGTTGCCATAAATTTTTAGATTTTAACGTTACTGAACTTAGTTTTCTCTTTTGCAAAAAGATCCTTTACTCAAGAGAATTTGCATGGTCTTAGCCATAATATAGCAAATATTAAAATATAATTTTGAAAACCAAGGTCACTTTTAAAAAGTAAAATCTATTATACATATAGACCATATGAGTTGTTTTCAATGGTCGTTGTGGGGCTCTTTTTTTGGACATGTTATTTCAAAGTGAATTGGAACAGAACAAAGCCTAGCTCAGCCTAATGCAGCAGCAGAGATTAAAAAAAAAATATTGTTCTAAGGCAGTGGTTCCCATAGCACAGCCCCAGATACCATTAAATGCCATAGGGCTCTGGGATCACCTGCATGTGGTAATTATGTCAAGATGGACATGACTGGCATCATCACCAGACCTTTATTAAAAACTTTTCATGCCTTCTTGTCCTGGTTTGGAGGACAGGTGTCCGCCAATCAAGGCAGGAGCTTCTCTTTGCAATTGAGAATGTAAAACCCCCTCACTACAAATTATTATAATTTTGAAATTAAGGGGCTCTCAGGCAAAGAGATGGGAAATAGGAATAACAATTCTTTACTAAGAAAATTAAAATAGAAATACAGTATTACAAAGAACAATCCCAACCCTGCCAGAGTCAGAATCCAAGCTGACACCCGTCAGTCAGTCAGGGTGGTGGCACAGTCCCATTCCATGGTGGCTGCATCCTCCTGCAGGGGCAGATGTGGTTCAGCTGGAGCAGTGCTCCTGGAGAAGGTGCAGTTTCCTCTGAAGGTGCAGGGATGATGTGGAAAGGTCTGGCTTTCCTCTGGAATCCAGTGGAAAGTAGGTGCCTTGGTGTTCAAAATGTCAGTTTTTATCTGGGTAGGAAAGGCTTGGCTCCTGCCCTGGCTGGAGCATCTCCCAGTGGGATGATGGAATTTTATCAGTCATGCACTGGGACTCAGTGGCCATGAACAGGAGATATCTCCTGGAGGGAGGATGGGCTGTGGGAAGATAAAGATGACTGCCCAGCTTGTTTAAAGATGGCCCATTAGCAGATAATACATTCCACAGAGACAAGGATCACTGCCCCACCTGGTCTCAATAGATGGTGATAGAATATATACTTTGGTCACAATCCTGTATTACACTTCTTTTAATGGATTTGTCTCAGACAACTCCCCACAGCACTGACTCCTTCTCTCCTCTCTGCAAGTTATCTTCTTCATCCTCTATAACTGGCTAAACCCAAACCTGGGTAATGTCCCTTACCCAGCCACCTGACCCTGTCTGTCCCTCACACAGCAACTGCTTACCTTGTCTGTTCCTTGCACAACCACATGTCCCTTCCTCCTTACAACCAGCAAACCCTCAAACTCACCTCACTCTTTACCAGCTGACCCAATCTTTTATAACCCCATCCTCATAGGCCAGGGGAGGCTGTTTCTACGCCTCAGCCATCAGTCCAGCTGTAATTCATTGGGAAAATTGCCTTCTGCACTATCCTTACAGCCTGTCTTCCCACAGCTGTGTTCCAAAGGCAATGCACTCAGGGCACCCTGAGGTGCAGGAGCCCTGGTGCTGTGGGAATGCCATGGTGTGAGCCCCTTGTACTGTGCTGGTTGTGCTGTGCTCACACCTTAGAAATCCCCATTTTACATCATTGCATTGGCCTCAGAGCTGCACCTGCCATTACAAAATCCCAGAGGGTTTTATACCATCCACTGGTGGGCCAAGTCTGTGTTTGCTCTGGCAAGGAGGAAGGGTTCCATCCTTGGGCAGGTGTGGTGAATACCTGTGACTGCAGTGCTGCTCCAGCTCTGGAGTCCTCAGCTCATGAAAGACATGGATCTGTAGGGTCCAGAGGAGCCAAGGAGATGCTCCAGGGCTGGAGCCCCTCTGCTCTGGAGCTGGATTGGGAGGGCTGGGGATACTCACCTGGAGAGAAGAAGACTCTGGGAAGAGCTCACAGCAGCCTTCCAGTATTTAAACAGACTCATGAAAGAGCAAGGGAGTGACCTTTTACAAGGGTAGATAGCAATAGGAGGCGAGGGAATACTTTTAAACTAAGAGATGAGATATTTAGATTAGATGTGAGGAAGAAATTCTTCCCTGTGATTGGGGCAGGGCTGGCACAGGGTGCCCAGAGCAGCTGTGGCTGCCCCTGGATCCCTGGCAGTGCCCAAGGCCAGTTGGACAGGGCTGGGAGCAGCTGGGACAGTGGGAGGTGTGCCTGAACATTCAAAGCAAGGGGTGAGCATGAGGTATCTTTAAGGTCTTTTCCAACCCAGACCATTCTGTGATTCTGTAACTCTGGATTTGGTTTCTGGCTCTGTCTGGGCACTGGGGACAGCTCTGCCTCCCTGCCTGCAGCAGCTCCTGTGCACAGTCAGTCCTGTATTGATCACAGCCCCAGGGCAGCCCCTCCTGCCAAAGGCCAAGCCCTGGGCCCATCACAACAGCAGCTTTTTTCCACATTACTGTATTAAGCCTGAAGCTGATGCCAGTAACCCTCATCCTCACAACCTTCCTGGATGTTTGCTCAGCTTCTTGATTCCCCAGCCATTTAACATCAGGTGTGCCATGTCCACACCAGCTGGGACAGCCTGCACTTGATTCCCTTCCCAGGGATGCTTCTTAAAAACTGTTGCACAGTGCTGGTCCCTTGCCAGCATTGATGGATGCAGCATCCTGGTTTACTGGAAACTCAGTGAGACAAAGTGTGGAGAATGGCAGAGCAGGGACTCAGTGCCTGTCACTGCCTGCAGCAGCACTGAGAGTGCCTCAAACCCTCCTTAGCCACAGCAGCCCCCCAACTCCTGGCTTATTTTTTTAAAAAACTGGCTTAAATTGGAAGGCAAATGCTGGGGAGTCTCAGCTTCTGGCTTTGCAGTGTTTGGATGGGTACCTGGGGAGGGAGGCCACAGTCCTGTCCCCTTCTGGCACCCCAAAAGCAGCTGTATGTCCTGAGCCTCAGTGGTGTGGGGACACTGAATGTGCTTAATCTCTGGCTGCCAGACACCTCTTGAAAAACTTTGGTCAGTCCATCCTCTGCCTATAAATGGTTTTGGAGCAGTGGAGTCCACGTGACTCAAGGTCCAGCCAAAGCTGGGAAGCACCACATGTGCCTTAGGGCCATGGCCTGCCCCTCTCATTGCTTTTGGGGCATTCTCTTGATGCTTGTAGGTTTTCAGAGCTGCTGTGGGATCCATCACCCTGAGAAGCCCCAAGGCAGCAGAGCACACAGGCACCTTATTTTTAGCAGCAGCTGAACATCCACAGTCCCTCCTCCTCCCAACAAGGACTCTGAGTGATCAAACACTGTGAAACCTCCTGGTTCACCTGGCTTTCTAAATTCCTGAAAATGTCTTCTTTTTTGTTAGAAATGTCACCAATCAGGTGATGTTTTTTCATCCTAAAACCTCACCCCATCCCAGGTGGTGCTGGCCTGCCCATGGCTGAGGAAAAGGTATCAGCTGAAAAGAGACAGGTGGGAGAGTGGGCAGGTAGAGAGGCTGAGCAGAATCGTGGTGAATTAAACTCTTTTCCTCCTCTCTCTCTCTCTAGGTTTGTCTCCCACCACCCCCACCTTCCTGGAGACTGGTGTCACCCACAATAGCTTAGTTTTGAAAAGAAGGTGGATAGGTAAAGGAGAGAAGGTATAATTATGGGTGGAATCTGGGAATTTTTTTATCAGATTGTGACACTCTCGAAGGCTTTCTCTGCAAAGTATATTGTCAAAAAGGCAGCGATTGTGCTTTTCCCACCACCATTATCAAAGCTCCAGTCAGTCAAATCCTCCCTGTTATTAAATGCTGCTCTGCAAGTCTGCATTGTGAAGCTGAAGGATATAATCACAGGTGCCAGACATGGGGAGAGAGCTGATCCAAAGGTGTGAAAAAAAAAAGAAAACACAAAGATGAGCTGAATAAAAACACATAAATGAGGTGTAAAAAATCAGATTACAGGGGGCAGAGAAGGTGGGAGTAAAATGAAGCAGAAAAAAATCCATTACTTGGGCTTCTTCCTTGCTTTTGTTAATATAGTAGACACTGGACAAATGCAAGCCAGAGCTGTGGTGCACTTGTTTGCCAGCCCTGCTTGAGACAGGCAGAGCTTGAGGGGGTTCTGGCACCTTTTGGCTGCTGGATTAGGTCTGTCAGAGCTCCTGTTTCAAGGGGAGGGGATGGCTGCATGCTGTCTTCAACTTGAAAAAAATACATTCTGGTTGTGATGCTAAAAAATCCTTTGTAAACTAACTTTGCTCCAACCCAGGGATGTCAAACAGGGTTTGCTGCCACCTCCCCGAGGTCAGTATTTCAGGGTGTTTTCAGAGCAGCCCTTGTTGGAGTGGACACATTCCTGCAATTTCCATTTTGATGAACTTGCATTTTTTATAAAACTTTGGAGCAGCATTAGGTGTGTCCTTTGAATACAGCTTTAAGAAACCAAATCACCCTGATTTCCTTCAGATGGGGGTGTCTCCAGCTGATTACTCCCATGCTGCCTTTGTTCATTTTACAAAACCCTCTGGCTTTTACCCAAAAGCAAAACAGTTTCCCTGCTCACTGCCAGCCTTGTGCAGAGCCTCCCCCAGCTCAGGAGCTCTTACTTCTGGCTTAGGTTAAGCCTGTTTGTAGTCGATGTCAATTAGGACAGAACAGGTAGAAGTGCATCACGCAGCTGTTCTGCAAGAGCTTTGCAAAATCCTTTGAAAAACAACCCTCTAAGGTCAACCAGTGTGACTCCAGACAGAGAAAGCTGGTTTATAGAGACACTCCTGGGTGGGAGATCTATTAACAGGCAAAGCAATAGGTCACCTTTTCCATGCATAAAATGCCAAAGGCATATTAATGGAGCTCAGACAGGCAATCAGCCCTGCTCGCTGGGCAGGGATGCACTCATGCTTATAACACAGACAAACATAGATTTTTTTCTTCTGCCCCGAGGGACCTTGGAAATTTGGCCCTATAGAGGTCAATAAGATTGGGGGGATTTTTCTGGATATTTTCCTGACTCTTCACAGAGGTAAAGGGAGCACAGAGAAGGATCTAGGATCACACTACAGGAATTTCAGAGTAATGTTTGCTGGCCTGTTTTATGCATGAGGATACGTGAAATGATCAGACAGCTTCCTTCTGCCCAGTCCAGCTCTTCCTGCAAACATTTTTCTTTTTGTCACTCTGAATTTCAGGGGGTCAGAGCATCACTTGTAAACTGAGCAGCACATGCATTAGGTAAGGCCAATTTTGAGCACGGCAGGTCATCTCTCAAGCTAGCATGACCTTGGTTCAAATTCCACTATATTTCAATTGTTATGGATTTTCAGTGCCTCTTTTCTGAATGGGAACCTCTGAAATGAAATACTATGAAGTGCTATAGATCTGTTTGCAAGGTTATCACAAAGGCAGGCAGGATGGTTCTGCCTCTGAGAGGATGCACTGAAAAGCTCCAGGGTCCATGAAATACTGACACTCCAGAGATGTGTCACTGGTGATTAGGGGCCAGTTTTCATCTTGGCCCTCAGACCAGCTGAAATGTGCAACTTTATCATGGTGTGCTCACTGTCTTTCCTGCCAGCAGTGGGGAAATGCCCACAGACCCATGTGCAGGGCAACAGGAGCTGCTTAAAATGACATTTCAAAGACACACTAAAGATTTACCTACCCAATTTACCAAGGATTTTCTGCTCCCAGCAGCAGAGCATCAGCTATGGAATCGGTGCAGGAGAGGGCAGAGGTGTTTTGTCCAGAAATCAGGTGCCATCCCTGGGAAATGCACAAGGCAAAGGAGGTGACATAGAGCAGCTCATGTGTCCAGCAGCACTGGAATCCAAGTGGAAAAGAGTGGAGAACCTGCAAACCTCCAAAGCCCGAGTCACAATAAAATAATATCCATAGCTGGGATGGATTTTTACTTTTCAAGTGCCAAATGGGTGATATCCAAGTTAGTAATGAAAGGACATAAACCATACGCTCGCCACTGACAGAACAAAATGATTGATTTTTTTTTTTTTTTTTTTTTTTTTGGTCCTGTTCCAAAATATGTTGCTTTGGGGGCATTTTCTTGATATTATTTGCAGATTCAGCAGGTTGGCTGATGAGGTAAAAATTGTCCAGCTAGTGCTGGCTTGGCAAGATTTACCTGACCTTTTGGGAGATAGAGGCAGAGGAATCCCAGTGTTTTGGTGGACATCTAAAGCCACATGGTTGAACTGTCTGGTTGAACTATTACAGCTTTGGCTATAACCAGGGAGAAAAATATGATGGAGTTTTTGTTTCAGGTGCAAACTTCTGCAAGTTAAAACTGAAATCTTATTTTCCTATAAGCAATATAGAATTCATTTCAGATCTTTAAGTCTGACTGTCTAGAGGAGAGCAGTAATAATAATGAA
Organism: Erithacus rubecula; assembly: GCF_903797595.1. Lineage (NCBI taxonomy): Eukaryota > Metazoa > Chordata > Aves > Passeriformes > Muscicapidae > Erithacus > Erithacus rubecula. Next base: position 8,563,708 of record NC_136674.1, read on the forward strand.
CTTTTTTATCTCAGGGTGTCCATGCTTGTATAGAGAAGTCAGGAGCAGGCAATATTTATACATTTTCTTTCAGGTGTTTACAGCTGCAGATCTCAGTGAGAAACCTCTTCACCAGCTTTAAAAAGAACAATCAAATAGTGTAGCAAGGGGCTGATTGCTGCTCCATGGGGAACTGCTGCACACATTATAGACTATCTGCCTCACACAATAATGACAGACAAGTAGATGACCTTTCTATGCTAATGATTTGGCTCTTCAATGAATTCATCCTATGTGAAACAGGCAACTTGTCTTTGCTCAGTGATGGATCATGTCATGGGATCCCAGAGCTTTCGTGTGTTAGTTAATGTTCTGTCAACACAAACCCCTGAGAGATCGTCCCAGATGTTCTGGATGACAATTAAGCTCTCTTGAATAAAAGAGATGGTGCCTAGCAAGTTTCCAGGAGCTGAGGCACTTCCTGAAACACAACTGGTCACATCCCAGTGGAAATGTTCCCTCTGTCTGCTGCTCAGAGCACAGAGCACGAGTGCAAGAGCAGGGTTAAAAATCTACAGTAAAATGAACTGGAAAACATTGATCCAATTTAAAGCTGCATTAGGAATGCCCAAATCATTGCATCCTAGCATTAACTAATTTTTAAATATCTAATGGTTTTATCTGCTCTGCTGCACTTTATAATGACAAATGAATGTGTTGGTGCACACAGCTCCTCCACAGCAGATATTCTGCTTCCCTGTCCAAGTACAGACCCTGTGCCTGCCCTGTCTCCACATCACAGCCCTGCAATAAAGTGCAGCCTGAGAGAGAGGGGGAGTGGGACACACAGGTTATTTCCAGCAGGATTTGGATTTGGACCAGTGAGCCTTTTCTATTCTGTATTGCACGATCTATCCTGTATAAGTGTGGTGTCCTTTCAATAAACCACTTTTTCTTCTGCCTTGAAGTTGTGTGTGTGCTGTATTATTCACTGTTCCTGGTCAGACAACAACAATCCACTGAATTATTGTCTCTCCTCTTTTTTTTCTTACTCTCACACTGCATTTTGAAGAGATTATAATGAGTTGAGCACCCATCATTGCTTTACAATCTACTTTTTTATTGAGGGGAGTTTGTAGAACAGACATTTTAGCTGCATTAAGGTGCCACATTGAGGTTCAGGCCCTAATCCTGTCTCTGGTGACTGGAGGAGTACCAGACATAAAAAAGGCATTAGCTGGTGTGGGGCAGGTGCTTCCCAAATTGAGCTGCACTCCTGGTGTGGGCTGAGGAGATGCTGAGGGGACAGGATTCCTCCTGAAACCAAGGCTCCTTTTCACCTCCAAGCTGCAGATTTAAACACAGCACTAGTGACAGTTTCAACATGGGGTGGGATGAGCCCTGGCACAGGTTGCAGGAGGTGGCAAATGCCCCATGCCCTGTCACACCACAGTCAGGCTGGACTGGGCTCTGAGTTTATTTCTGCTTAGTTTAGAGCTCATCCAAACTGGGGTGGAATGGCTGGGCAAGTGCTCCTCAGGATTCAGCGTCCTCAGCAGCTCAAAATTGGAATTCTTCATTGTTAAAAATTACTGTCATTAAAACAAGAAAGCGTAGTCATTGAGCTTTCTGAATGACAGATTCCTCTGTTCTGGAAGAAGCAAAATTGCTACAAGTGCCAGGAAGGATTTCAAAGTATTTTAAAACATTCATGGAGAATATTTTAAAAGTCAAGGAATTCTTGTATTATGTTGATAATTTAATTTTCTTAATGAACCCTCTCAGTCTAAACAAAGCCCTATCCACTTTATAGAAGTATGTGGCGTATTAAATATTAATCACACCTTTCCTTCTAATTTTTGTGCAGTGCTTGTTGGTGTTGTCAGCCTGGACCCAGGAGTGAAGAATATGGAAAATGTTTTAATTTCAGATTTGGGGCACAACAGAAGAGCTTTTGTCCCTATTTCTTGTCCAGTTCCACTTAGTGGTCATTAAAAAAAGAGAGCCTGCCTTTCTGATGGGCATTATGGCATTTTCTAAAAGAAGCTGCACTTGTTTAACTGAGGTTGTGATATTTTAAACCAATTAGTTCAACTTGAAGTTCCATGCTCTTACTTTTATTTGAAATTACTTGTTTTGATTAAATTAAGACTAAATACCTATTAATACATTTAATAAAGGTCCTGACTCCCTGTATAAGCCAAGCCAAGTCCAGTTTCCCCATGAAGCCCAGCAGGAACAGCTGCTGGCCAGGGGTTAATCCACATCAGCCCTAAACTTGTGTGAAACTCCATTGACTTGGTGTCACTGAAACTTCCAGTCTCCCACTCCCCATTTTTCCTGTCCTGTTGCCTGCTGGGTGTCAGAGCTGTGATTCCCCTGGAGCAGCACCAGCAATGCCTGGAGCCAGCTGTGCTGTCCCCACAGCCTTGTGCAGCACAGCTGGATGTGGGACAGAGCCCTGAGCAGGAGCCCCTTGGATTGGGAGGGGGGGCACAGCAGCTTCTGGGGCTGACAGAAGACAGGGACTCTTAAAACAGCAGGAACAAGCTGAGGTTAACCTGGGTAGGTTTCTGTTCTGGAAGGCTCACCAAGCTTGCTTCTTGCTGCTGTAGCACATCCAGGAAAGAGAGAATTCCCCTCAGTTTGTGCTTCAACGGGATATTTTATTAAGATTTTCAAACAGTTATGTTTCTGAAGGGGTCCCTTCATTCTCTGGGGTGCTCTGCCCTTGCAGAGGAGCAGTGCCCTGCTCAGATTGTGGGAGTTTCCAGGAGCCTGTGCTTGGATATCAGACACGGACCTGTTCCCCTGGGGAATTAATTGGATTTGATGGCTGTGCTCTGTCTCTGAGTGTAATGGGTGAAAAACCACTCCAGGCAAGGTAATTATTGCAAATATTTCTTGTTTGTGTTACAGAACAACAATTGTGTTTCACAGCCAGGTGTCAGAGAGGGTGAGCTTTACAGAAATAACTGGATGCTGTTCTCCAGGTTTGTTATTAATTAACGTTCCTCATAATGCCTCTTGGAGCTCAGTGAGTGCTTCCAGGAATGAGGGAGTGATCTCCACGTGTCTCCCAAGGATTGTTGTCAAAAGCTGGAGCACAGTTCAGGCCTCATCACCCTGAGTGCTGGAGCAGGGCTGAGATGGCGTGGCAAGCTCCTCAGAGGAGAGAACAGCACAAACCCATCACCTGTGCTCTGGGGTCATCAAAAGGACCAGTCACACCGAATATGATCAAAATTTAGATTTCTCTGGTGGAAAAAATTTGACCTGGCATTTTTCACAGTCTTCCTGTCTTTCCTTTGAAGGACTGCTTTGTTCTGCAGGTCTCAGGGTGAAATTTAATCATGGCTCACATAAATACTAATTTTTTTGACTGGCTGGGAGCCAATCAAGGATCATGTAGATATTAATGCCCCTTTTCATGGCATACACACACCATGTTAAAGCTATTCCTGCCCTCTGTAGTGAAGAAGATCAGGGGCATTTTCTCCTTCTCTGAAAAACTCGTTTTCAAGAGAAATGGGAAGGTAAAGGGTATCCTTATGGCTTTGGCATGGGGGCTTTATAGGGAGGGCAGCAATTTCTGGACCACAGGGTTTTGAGTCTTGCTGGTGGAATGAGCTCATGTGCAGTTTTTGTCTCAGTGAACTGCTCAGGAAACATTTTTGACTGAGAGGTTTTAGCTGTAACAGTTCTTCAGGCACAGTGACTGGAAAGCTGCAGTCAGAGGGCAGTTCATGGCATCCTGTGCAAGTGCTTGGTGTTTGCAATTCAGCTTTACTGCACTGTGACTGGTCCCTCAAATCCCACAGCATCACCCCTATTTCCACGTTGTTTTAAATCAGGGAGCAATGAATAACAGACTGTGAAATTTGGGGTGAATTCTAATGTAGGCTGACTTGTGTGAAGCTTTTATGAATTGCAGACATTTCCCTAATGCACTGTGGTTTTCCAAATGCTTGTGAGTGACAGCCAACCACTTTCATTCACAAAAATATTTACAAGATTGGGTTTTTAACTATTTAATCAGTTCTGTGAGGGCTGGAATGCTGTTTTCAGACTGGAGTTACTGGAGATATTCACACTCATTTCACTGGGATGTGGATCTGGCCTAAATTACTCTAACAGCATGTAATTATATACAAATACCAAAAGAATTGCAGAGGGCATTAACTCAGAACCTTCCAAAATGAAAAGCAAATGCTCAATTAAGATGAAAAAAGACCTGGCCTGAAACTTGCCTGTGAGACCCTCTAGCCAATGCAGTCGTGGCTATAGATGTACCTTTTCCTGAGACAGAGGAACATTTTATGTTAGTTCTTTCCCCCTCATATCCAATAGGATCTGCTGGAAATTGTTCACAGGATTTGGACTTGGAAATATGACCTGAGGGAGATGGATTAGCAGGAAGGGGGCTGGTGAAGTCAAAAAGACAACTTATTTCATTGCTCTGTGCCCACTGCCCCTCTCAGCTGTGCATCTGCACATGTGTATCTATTGCACACCAGAGTACTACAGATGCATGCATTGCTGCTCTAGGAAAACCCTTCTCTTGTGTGATTGTACTCACAGAATAGAATGTGTTGGGTTGGAAGGGACCACCAGGATTTTGCAGTGCTACCCCTGCCATGGCAGGGACACCTCCCACTGTCCCAGCTGCTCCCAGCCCTGTCCAGCCTGGCCTTGGGCACTGCCAGGGATCCAGGGGCTGTGGACACCCTGTGCCAGGGCTGTCCATCCCCACAGTAAAGAAATTCATCTAACACCAGATCTAGTACTCACCTCTGTTCAGTCTCTGTGGGCAGCTGTAAGTACAGATAATCAGTAACATGGACTGACAGTGATTATTTGGGAATATTTCAGCAAAGGCAGCATACTGTAAAGCTGAGCAGGCAGGTTTGGGTGCTGCTGTGAGGCAGAGGAGGGTGCCCAGTGCAGGTGAGCAGTGCAGCCCCTGGTGATGCTGCAGCTCTGGGCAGAGGGACTGGGCTGCCTGCCCACAGCAGGGCTTGGAGATGGCTTTGGAGCCTTCAGCCAGGGAATCAGCCCTGACACACAATTACAGACAGCTTAGGGAAGTGTCCTGCTTGTCACTCCAGGCTGTGCAGGGGCTGCTCTGCCCCTCCTCAGCCTCTCCTGGCACTGCAGAGAACTCTGATCCTGTTTGGGCAAACAGCAAACCATGAGCTGCTCTTTATTGAAACCATCAGGCTTGGCTGAAATCTCTGGGCTCAGAGCAAAGCCAATGACTTCATCCTTGGAGCTGCCTCCACACAACCTTTGCTATTAGGAAGCTCCCTGGGAGGGAAAGCCCAGCTGCCAAATAAATCACACATTCCCAGCAGAGAGGTGTGAGCTGTTCTGCAGCAACCCCAGTGCCTGGAAAGAGGAAGATGGGGAAGGGGGATCTTCTGCAGGGATTTTCCAAGCTTGTCCAGCTTGTCTGGGCTGGATCCTCAGCCAGAGCCCATCATGTAAATGCAGCAGTTCTGTGGAGTTCTGTTGCTCTACTCACAGTGAGGATTTGGCCAGAGTGTGTGGTGGATAGAAAAGAGACTATTGTCAACTGCATGGCTTTTTATTTTTCTTTCTAATTAAAAGCAGACATTTTTTATTTTTTTAAAACATTTGCAGTGGGAAACTATAATTTAGTTTTAGAATTTCCCATTTAATACTCCCCTAATGCCTGTGAAAAGGTTCGAGTTGCAGGTCACAGTTTGAATCTTTGTAGACAATTGTCTGGGGAAAGACCTTGAGAAGCACAGGTATAGATTTGCAAAACTTGGGGCAGGGATGTGGGGAAAGAGAAAACCTACAGATTGAGCAGCTCTGCTGCAAGACAGGGTGGATAAAACCTCCACTATCCCATTCCTTTAAAGATGGGTGCTCCAGCATCAATGTTGCATGATCCAGGGTCATGTCAGACACCCCTAATTCAGATGGGGTGGGACCAGAAGCCAGATTTGTGATCTCTGCATTGCATCTGCTGGATCTGACAGAGCTGATGCCAAGGAAAGGGACCCATGGTCTTGAAACTCCTCTCCAAGCCCTGCCCTGGTGGTCCAGTTTCAGCAAAGGCAGAAGCAGCTGTGAGTGTGACCCCAGCTGCCAGGAGGGGCTGTCCCCATGTCCCCTTTGCACAGCACAGAGGGTGGGTCTGAATCCCTGCAAAAGAGCAAGGGCTTGGCTGGAATCACAGGGGCTGGTTCACATCTGTCTGCTCCTGAGAGGAGACTGAGGGAAGAAAAATGAGATGTGAAACTTGTCTTGCTTGTGCATCATTCAAAACTTATTTCAGAGGGTTTGGACAGTGGGATGAAACTTTCAGCCTTGGGGGCTCTGTTTAAACTAGACCAGGTTTCTTTGCATAAAAACATAGGTGTTGCTGGATGGAGATTCTGATCCATGTTTTTCCCTTGAAGAATTGTAATCTCCAGCTACTTCAGAAGAAAACAAAAATGAATGCCATGAATTACTGGGTTTTAAAACCTTCATCCCAGCTCCAGTGAAAACTTTTTTTATTTTTGTATCAAAAATGAGAAAGCCTTCCAGCTGCCACAATTTTCACTGCCTCATATTCTTCATCTCCATGAACTGTCAGTCCTAAAATGTTTCCCATCTTCTGGGCTTTCTCCATGCCTGGTTTTGCTCACATTTCTGTGAGCCCCTTCTGCTGCCACTGCAGCAAATGAGTTGGGGGCTTGTGTCTAATGCTTCAAGAGCAGGTATTTCAACATTACTAGCTGTAATCCAGAAGTGCCTATCTGCAGTCTTTGGGGAACAAGGGGAAATAAAAGGTTATCTGTACTGCTGAACATAAGTAGGATTAGTAGATAGCTGGGCAGGTCAGCAAAATGTTTGCCTTGGTGTCAGGGGTTTGATGCTGGAGATGGAATCTGCCCAGGGCTGTGTGTGCAGCCCCAGCACTGCAGCAGATGCTGCTGATTAATGGCCCCAGGTGACATCAGGGCTACCTGAGAGGGTCCATCTGCTGCTGAGCAGCCCCAGCAGCCAGGGGAGCAGCATGGGCACAGCTCCCAGCTGGAGGGGTGACTTCTGCTGCTGCTCACAGCCCTGTCCTTGCAGGCTGCAGCACAAAGCTCCCAATTTATGTGCTGTGGTCCTGCTGTCAAAGTATAAGTAATCACTTTCATACTTACTGAGCTGCATGGTCACCAAGGTGTAATATCTGATGGGCAACAGATGTCTGCTTTCTTCCAGAGTTTACAGCCTGGTGTTATTGCTGTTATTTGCTCTGGCTCCATGCTGCCGGGGAGTGGAGGAGGGGAAGGTGCTGGTGCTGCCTGCTGGATGAATGGCACCTACAGTCTTCCTTTTGCTTTGGGGGATCTGGTTTAAGTGCTCCATAATACCCAGTGTTCACAGATTCAGCTTCTCTCCTCAGAAATGAAATCGTGTCTCCTGCAGTGGAAATTCCTGGTTTATTCAGATAGCCTTTACCCAAACAGCGTTGTTCAGCTAAGGGAGACCTGTTGTATTTCTCAAATGTCCCCGTGCCTGCACAATGCTACTGAAGATAAAATAAGCTGGGAATCAGATGGGGGCTGTGCCTCCTGAGGAAGCCTCTCCTGAATATGACACAATTTACCATTGCATGGGCTGTCTGTGCTCAGGGACCGTGGGGAGATGTGCCTCCCATGGTGTCAGCAGCACTTCAGGCACAGAGTGCCTTGCTTCATCTTGCTTGATGGAGAGAGTCAGCTGCTGCCTCTGACTCTGCTCCAGTGCTGCTGCATCTTTTCTGCTTCTGAAAAACTCTTGTGCAGCCATAAAATTCCACTTTGATACCCTCCAGGAAGCCTGGCTTAATGCCTCATCTGAAGGACATGATATGAGTCACTAAAAACAATTTATACTGGAGATGACCTATGGGGCTCCAGGAGACTGACTCCTACTACTCCTGTAGCAGCAAGCAGCCAGTTTGTGCCTTCCACCTCCAGCAGCACCTTGACAGCTCTTGGCACAGCAGTTCTTCCTCTGGGGAGAGGACTGGGCTAATCCTGAGCTGTGCCAGGACCTCCCCAGGAGCTGATGGACAGTGAGCTACAGGGACAGCCATGGCTCAGACAGACTGAATTCAGTGCAGACCCTGAGCTAAGAGCTTCCTGATGGCTGCTCAAGCAGCACTTTAAGCTCTTTGCCCCACGTTTCAGGAGTGCTGAACTCTCTACTCTGATATTTTATCTGCAGAAAAAAAAGTCTCAGCTGTCTGCAGCAAGGCCCTGATCTGCAGAGTAGCTGGGTGTCCTGGTTTAAAGGACAGGTGTCTGCCAATCAAGGCAGAAGCTTCTCTTTGAAATGGAGAATGTAAACACCCTTCCTCCAAATTATTATTATAATTTTGAAATTAAGGGGCTCTCAGGGAAAGAGATGGGAAATAGGAATAGCAGTTCTTTACTAGGAAAATTAAAATAGAAATGCAGTATTACACAGAACAATCCCAAGCCCTGCCAGAGTCAGAATCCAAGCTGACACCCGTCAGTCAGTCAGGGTGGTGGCACAGTCCCATTCAATGGCGGCTGCATCCTCCTGCAGGGGCAGATGTGGTTCAGCTGGAGCAGTGCTCCTGGAGGAGGTGCAGTTTCCTCTGAAGGTGCAGGGATGATGTGGAAAGGTCTGGCTTTCCTCTGGAATCCAGTGGAAAGAAGGTGCCTTGGTGTCCAAAATGTCAGTTTTTATCTGGGTAGGAAAGGCTTGGCTCCTGCCCTGGCTGGAGCATCTCCCAGTGGGATGATGGAATTTTATCAGTCATGCACTGGGACTCACTGGCCATGAACAGGAGATATCTCCTGGAGGGAGAATGGGCTGTGGGAAGATAAAGATGATTGCCCAGCTGGTTTAAAGATGGCCCATTAGCAGAGAATATGTGCCAGGAGATCAGGGGCACTGCCCCACCCAGTGCAGCAGATGGGACAGAATTCACATTGCTGGACACACCAACCCAGCACACTGAGGAAAGGCTGGGGACAGGCTGGGGACATGTGGGCTGTCCTCCCTCACCTCCTGTGCCATCTGAGTGCTCTGTGCACTGGTGTGGTCAAGGCACACCCAAGGACACTTGGCCTGGTCCCTTGCCATGGAGTTATGCTGGCAGTAAAACCAACAGAGAGGCTTTAAAAACTCCTCTGCCCCACACTGTGAGCACTGTGGCACCCAGCAGGGGCTCAGCTGGGGCTCCCTCTCTCCCTGTGGAAGGGCTCAGACTCACACCTGGCTGCTCTGTCCCTGCCACCCACAGCGTTACCAGCATGGCCCTACTGCAGGGGATGAATCAACATTTCCTGACACTTTGCTATATGGCAACCACAGGCAGTTTGTTTTGGCTGGCAGTTGTGCTTTAAACCCCTCAGGAGGCTGGGATGATGATAAAGGCTGTATCCCCTCGATGAGGGAATGGTTGAGGCATTGCAGCTGGAGCAAGGGAAAGAAATGCCAGCTCAGGGATGTAATTTGGCTCCACAGAAATACCTAAGCCTTGTTGAGCTAATACTTGTGGTAATAGATATTTAATTGGCTCATGTAGACATGGTCCTGAAGGGCAAGAAAACAGCTTCCCATCTCCTTTGTAACATGTCTCTCTTTCTAAGTCAACCCTTTTTCCTACTTTGGTGTAGTGTCTTTAGGGCTGTTTGGGTTTTGCTGTAGCCTGGAGGTGCTCAAGTGCAGCTGCATGTTGGGAGGGACACCCACGAGGAAGGGCTTTAAATCTCTGTAAGCACAACAGGAAAATGAAGCATTCCCTCATTTTGCAAAGCAAAGGTTTGCAGGGGGTTAAATTCCAGTGGCTGTGATCCCTGGTGCTCCTCTCTGTGGAGCTCTGTTTGCTGGCAGGACTCACTGCAGGAGAAGTGGTTCCTAAATCACAATATGAGACCAAGGCATGCACCAACCTCCCTGCCAGAGCTGGCTTACTTCAGCATACCTGGCTATAAAATGTCTAGCCTAATCCACCCCTGAGTCTGCAATGGCATCACAGGGCTGAAAGGAAAACTTGCCTGTGCTATCAGAATATGAACTTCCCTCTACTGAAGTAAAATCTGGTGTTCAGCCACAAAAAATCTCAGGAAAAAGCTTTTCCAATCCGGTGCATCCATCTTTGCTGCAATCTGTTCAGGGAGAGGCATCCACAGGCACTGCCTGGCAGGTTGGTCTCAGCCTTCTGCAGAGCAGCAGTACTCTTTATTTTCAAGATGAAAAGGCTTTTATGTGATCTTTCTGAATAACAAGTTCCTGTGTCACAAACTCCTGTCATCACCCAGGCTAGCTTTGAAAAGCCAAATGCTTTGCCCATTGTTTTTGCAGGTAAAACAAAGGGAAGTGGCATCTTCCTACAACCTGTGGAAAAAAGCCTCTGTGAGCTGCTGAGGTGCTGCTCAAGTGGCACCTCAGGCACCTGCAGGCCTGGCTGAGTGGTGTCTGAGGAGATGAGCACTGGTGGAGCCCCTGCAGCCTCAGGTCCATGCAGTGATGGCAGAGTGAGCTGCTCCAGCTGGCTGCACCACCACACACGAGTGGACCTGCCTCAGGGGGGCATTTTTGCATTTTATGTGTCATTTTAAAATGGACTGTTCAGATCCAGTCCCCTCTGAGCAGGAGAAATGGGCCCCAGCTCCTCTGGTCCATCAGGGCTGGGTGTGCATCCTGTTACAAAGGCATTTGCATCTGGACTCCTGTCCTGACCAGATCAGAAACTCTCCAAAGCACAAAGCCTCTTGGTCTCTCTCCTAGACTGGGCTTGTTTCCAAGGTAAATGCAAGTATTTGCAGACAAGCTGTGGAAGTTAATGCCTTACCCACTCTGGGGAAGAGGAGAGAGGTCTGGAGAAATGTTGGAAATTCCTTGAATGGTTCTTCCTGTCTTTTCCAGGGGCTGTACCCCCAGCAGGACAGCACTGAGTGATTCCAGTGGTGCATTAACAGCCAGACTATTCTCCCCAGCAGGACTTTTTTCTTAAGGATCTTTTCTTTTAATTGCTGCCTTTCCCTTTCTGGTGACATCTTCCAGAGTGAGAAGTGGACTGTGGGAAACTCTGGGCCATTCTGTCTCCACTTGATGCCTGGAGAGGCTACCTAGAAGAGAGAGTAGATAGAGCTAGAGAATAAAGCAGGCATTTATTAAAAGGCCTTCAAAGGACACACCTTGGGCAGTGCAAAAGCCTGGCAGAGGCTACACCCAAGATGGACAATGGCCACGAGTTTTTAAGGCAGATATCAGTTTGGTCTATTTGCATATCAGAGGTTAATTGCTCAATTATTGCTTCAGGTTATGAAGTCACATTCCCCTGGTTTGCTTCTCCCCCTGATTCACTTTTGTTTATATTTTTGGGCCTGAGGCTGTGATGATGAGCCTTGGTTCCCAGGCCCAGAAGGATTGTTTAGTCTGATCAAAATGTGAAGAAAGATAACTAGCATTCCATATAGAGTTCAGAGTTATTCACTAATGCAGTACAGCATCTGCAAAATATAAATGCTAATATCTTAAGGCATCACAGCAGTGTAGTGAAAAGAAAATTTGCACACCTGACCTGCCCCTGCTTAACAGTGGGGAAGAACAGTTTGCTCTGTATTATGACAGCAGGGCTCTCATAATGACTCAGAGTGAGGATGAAGAATCCCAGGAAAGGTGCAGTTATAATCTATTCTCCATTAGCACAGCCACCAAGGTACCCCCATCCCTTTTATCACCTGGATCTGGGCTTCACTTTCAGTACAGGAGGGGAAAAATCCCACAGGCTCTCCCAAGATGTCACAGAGTCACAGAATGGGTTGGGTTGGAAGGAATATTAAAGCTCATCCCATTCCACCCCCTGCCATGGCAGGGACACCTCCCACTGTCCCAGCTGCTCCCAGCCCTGTCCAGCCTGGCCTTGGGCACTGCCAGGGATCCAGGGGCAGCCACAGCTGTGCCAGCCCTGCCCACCCTCACAGCCAAGAATTTTTTCCTAATATCCCATCTAACCCTGCCCTCTGTTAGTTTAAAGCCATTCCCTCTTGTCCTGTCACTATCTGCCCATTTAAGAAGCCCTGTTGCTCAATTTGTAAGTCCCATTAAGGTACTGGAAGGCTGCAAAGAGGAACCTGAAGCAATAGTTTTTCTCCAAAGAGTTTAGAAGTGTAGAAAATGATTTATGAATAGTGAGAGGAAGGAGGAGAGAGAAAGAAAGCACTGTTCATGTAATCATAGAATATCCTGAGTTACAAGGGACTCTCAAGGATCATCAAGTCCAACTTCCAGGTTTTTGATCCCTAAAGTTGCAGCACAAATCTTTAGGAGTGTTGACTTGGCCAGAGGTATTTCGTCCTTATCTGTCAGCCCTCCATGACTTGGAGATCACGATGTAGCAGTGGAGAAACCTTTGTTTGAAAGTGAAAGATTTTCTCACTTGGGCTTTTTTGGCAATATTTTTAGATTACCATGAGATGCTGGATGTCCCTACAGCAGCAACAGGTTTGGGCCCTTCTCCTGCAATAATGTCTGAACAAATGATCTCTGGTGTCAGTGCATATGGCATATCAAAGGGCTGGGGCCTGGTCTGTGAAATATATTCTGTATTAATCTCCCCCTCACCTGTAAACCAGATGAAAAAGCATACACAAACACACTGTTTGATGTTTCTCCTCTGAATCAAAAAGACCTGTCTCCATGGTCCTATTATCTCCTCTTATTAAGTATGTTTTCATGCTGTGCTTTCTTTTTTTTTTTTGTGCCCACAGTCAATAACAATTTAAATGATACTCTTTGATGACCTTTGTTCACATCATTTATTTCCATCTCTTTATCTGATTTTGCCAACAGGACCTAATTTGAAAGAGGCTGCAGTTCAGCGGCAGGAGGGATTTAAACACTGTTCAGACTGACATTTTCCCTCATCTCACATCCCGTGGGGTACCTGATTGCAAATTTATAATACACCAGAGGTCTTGCCATCAGAAGATACAGACTTACAGTAACAGCAACTAATTTAAAAAAGATCTCCAGCGCATCAGTGTCTGGGGCTGGTTTACACAGACTAATTAATCCTTATTTGACCTGAATTAACTCTTAATCTGTGTGAAATGAGAGAGCTTTACTGGGATATAGAAAATTTTAAAAGATGGAAAATCCTTTCAGAACAGGAGGTTTCTGCAGCTGAGTGACTTGTGGATTAAAATACTTGTTGGCTGCAGCTGCTATGGACAATTAGCCACTTAATTTTTCACCTTTTCCCACTACCCTGTTCTAACCAGAAAGAAGAGGGGTGGAAGATTTTTTGCCAGCAGCAGTTGCTGTCCCTTGGTAAGTAGAGCAGCACTGTTTATTCCAGGGCTGTTACTCAGGAAGGAAGAGTGAGTTTCCAAGACTTGGTTAAAAAGCAGGAGCTTGTTGGAGGGCAGGAGCTGACAGTTTCTGATCAGCTCAAGAGGAGCTGAGCCCAAGGGCTGTTCATCAAGAACAAAGCCTAATGAGCATTTATGGGATGTGCCCCAAGGAGGGGGGAAGGAGGCACCAGCACAGACCCCAGCCCCTGCACAGCTGGACCTTCCTGCCACCCCTGTGAGTGCTGTTATTAGTGCATCAAGTGTCCCCTGCCCCAGCAGAGACTCAGCAGAGGTGTCACCTCCCCACAGCCAGCTGTAGGTCAGCATTTCAAGGTTACCTGGTGTGCTGGAACCTCCATTTCCAATTACCCCACTTGTTGGCTTTAAGGTCTTTAGTATGGAAAATGAATCAGTGTGCTGCTGCATCACTCAGTGACACCTGACGTGGCAGTCTCAGCAGATCACAGGATTACAGGATAAGGGTCTACTTATAAAATGTTCACCATTTCCCAGTCAGACCTTTGACCTCAGACTGCATTAATGCTGTGCCATTTTTAGGTCCAATGCCAATCTCTGTCGTGCAACATATCATCACTGTAATGCCTGATTTAGACTCTGAATTATGGTAATTTATTGTAATAGCATGGTTTGACCTTTTCAGTATTTCCTGGTTTTGTTGGCTGTTGCATCCCTTTCCCCAGAGGTTAGGGGGACTTTGGGGCTAGAGGAGGAGGTGAACGAGCCTATAACAGCTCATAATGCTGAAAAGGGCAAACCACAAGAGCATCCTGCTGATCCAGGGGCTGGGGAACACATGGAAATTTAAAAATGGTATTTGTGACATCTCCCATGCCAGAAACAGACCTGGTGTGTTGTCAGGAGAGGAAAGGGATCTTCAGGGATGCTGGAGCCACGTCCAGAGCAGGGCTCTGGGAAGGCTGGAGTGCCAGCACAGAGGTGTCTATGGTGCCAGCACCCCTGAGAGGGCATGAGCCTGTTTCTAGAGGAAATGAGCTTTGGGAATTGGATGTGTTCCTGATGAGAGAGCACAAATATAAAAGGCCAAGATGGAAAGTGCAAATATAATCCTAACTGTTTCACTCTTTACTGCACTCTGCCCAGAAACAGTGCTTCTCCAAGGTAGGATCTGCAGGCATGAGAAAAGAGACTGATAGCTTACTAGTAAAAAAAAAAAAAAAAGAGAGAGAGAGAACTCAGAAACTCTAAAATAATCCTCTACAACATAAAGCTTTGATAAAAGCAAAGCTGAGCCTGAGGGTGATGCTACTTTTTCACCCTGTTCTCCAGGACTGAGTTTATTCCAGAGGACCCAGCCTTTCCTTTCAGCTTTGGAGTGGGTTATTTATTTTCTTAAGGACTGCCCTCCAGCATTCCTTTTGAAATGAGTATTTGTGCTTGGCTGTGGAAAACAACAGCAAAAGCAAGCAGCCAGCTCTTCTAATGGCTGTGCTGGCTTACAGGGAGCAGCATCTTCAGGGTCTGCTGAGGGGGGAAGGTACTACTGAGCTAAGGTTCCAGCCCTCCAAGAAAAAACTTCTGCTAATAAGGACTCAGACAAATACAGATCTAATTCTACTGCCCAGGGGTGGTGGCTGCTTTGATACAGAGGGGGTACAAAGCTTTGATGGGAAGTAAGTATAGAAAAATACTATAAATATATATATATAGTGTGTGTGCAGGTGTGTGAAAAATAAGTTATATATATATATATAGGATAGAAAATACTGGCTGTGAGAGCTGGCTGAGTTCAGCCTAGAGAAGGCTGTGGGAAGACCTTAGAGTCCCTTTCAGTGTCTAAAGGGGATCCAAGAAAGCAGGAGAGGGACTTAGGTCAAAGACCTGGAGTGCCAGGACACAGGGAATGGCTTCCCACTGCCAGAGGGCAGGGATGGGTGGGATATTGGGCAGGAATTGTTCCCTGTGAGGGTGGGCAGGGCTGGCACAGGGTGCCCAGAGCAGCTGTGGCTGCCCCTGGATCCCTGGCAGTGCCCAAGGCCAGGCTGGGCAGGGCTGGGAGCAGCTGGGACAGTGGGAGGTGTCCCTGCCATGGCAGGGGTGGCACTGGATGGGCTTTAATGTTCTGTTCAAACCAAATCATTTTGGCATTCTGTAAAACATAAAGAAGGTACTGAGAATCTCCATTCCTGGAAGTGAGGGAAAGGAGTAGAACAAGTTGCATACCCAGTGGGACTGGAGTCACCCAGTACCTCCTTTGGACACTTGTCTCACCAATCATGAATTACAGGTGCTTGAATTTTGCTCAAAACCAGAGGCAAAGGTAACCCATGTGTCTGGAGAAGCCAGTGTGGTTCTGCTGGGACCTGCAGGAGGGAGGGGCTGCCCCAGCCAGGGCTGGTGCTGCAGCTCTGCTGGCCCCAGGCAGCAGATGGAGGCCAGTGATGGATGAGCAGTGACACCAAGGGAGACCAGAGCATGTACATTGTGCATCCAAGGAATTGTATTTTCAGGTGATTTGTTTTCTCTTGAGCCATCCAGCTCATCTCCTCCAAAGAGTTAATTTATGGTGTTTACCCAAAATGATGGGTCCAGGGCAGGAGATGGGGTGGAGTCTCCTGTAAAACGTCTCCCTTCAGCTTTAGCTGCTGGACACACAATTCTTCTTGCTCTGTCTGCACCAGGTGTTTTATAACAGGCAAACATCCATCATTTCCAATTATTCCCAAAGGCCATTTCCATTACCCCTCGGCAGAGCTGACTAGAAACAACAAAGTTTCCCAGTGCTGAGCTTCAGTAAAATATTCTGAGTACCTCATAAGAGATGACTTCCTCTTAATACCAGTGAGCACTTTGTGCCTCTCAGACAATGTTTTATTTCATTGTCTCTAATGGGATTGTACTCCCAGAGGCTGAGTTCCTCCCCTGGATTTTCCCAGCAAGCTTGCATCCACAGTGACACAGTCCCTGGGCTTTAGCTGACATTTTTCTACGAGTCATGCCCCAAGTTACAGCACTGGTTGGAGTTAAATGCCTTGAGACTTCTGGCCCTGTGTCAAATCTGGTTAAAACTGCTCACAGCTCATCTCTCCTGATGAGTACTGGCACCTGTAGGCAGCTCCTTTAGAACCTCCCTGGTGTCCATGCATTTGGCTTTTAAGGTGTGAAAAAATATTTTTAAAATTGTCTTTGACCTGATCACACCAAAGCCCCAGATGAAGTTTGTACTTGTAGAGAAAGGCTCTTCTGCCCTATAAAGTGTATTTTGGGCTTGCACTGATAATAACCTAGCCCAAGGAGGAAAGGCAGCTGAGTGGGGCTGGTGGAATTCAGGATCTGAGGTTTTTCCACTGGTTTCTGCAATGACTTGAGACATGTTTCCCTCATTTTGATGTTTCTTCACCTTAAGTGGAGCCAGGTCAACAACAGCCAGCTGGGATTTGACAAGGTGTTTGCACAGGTCCTGTGAGGTCCTGATTTGGGGCTTAACATGAAATTTGCTGGCTAAATAAAAATGCACCTGGGAGTTTTGATACAGACAGCTGTTCTGTAAGTCCTAATCAAAGCTCAAAGCTGATCCCCAAGCTGGCCAGTCTGTATGTACAGGGTGAGTAGTTAAATACAGATGTGTTCTGTGATTGTGGGCTGACAAAATCACTGCCTGCTGCAAGGCAGGCTAAACCAGAGGTGGGCATTCCCAGCTCTCAGCTTTCCAAGCAGCCTTCAGGAAAACCCTACGTGTAGAGTGATTTTATTGTATATTTTCAATCCATTCCTCCAGTACAGCCAGAAGTACACACAGCTCGTACACACAATCACCTTCATTAGTTTGATATGCAAATGGTTACTTAGAGGTACTTAATATCTTCAGTGAGTGATTTCAAACCCCTCCACACAGAGCTCTGCAAACACATGATGCATGCCAGCACCTTTGGAAACAACTCCTTTTAAGCTGCCACTCGCATTCTGCTTCTTTGCACAAATATTTTTAAGTCATTGTTTTAACATTTTCACACTTGCTTTTGAAGTAGATCATTCTCTGTGATCACAGACAATGGCAACAATTGTTCAGTGGTCTCTTACTCTAACAGTGTCAATTTGCTTTGCTGGGATTTCCCTCTCCCCTGTACTCAGCGTTCAGGACCAGAGTGGAGCGGATCTAATTAACTTTTCTCAAGGGTATTGGCTGTCTGCAAAGGAAGAGGAAAGCAATGAGGAATACATTATGAGAGCCTATTCATTGCCAGCTCACACACAGGAGCACATCTTCCTCCTGCAAACCCAAGGTTTACACAAATTTCCTTATTTGATTGTATTTCCTGTGCATAGAGGCACCAGGGGCTATGTGAACACCTACGGGTTCTAGAAACAGAGTCAAAAGGAAATAAAGCAAAAGTGCTTTGTATAAACAGTGGAAATTAGAAATTTCTAATTAGCCTTTATTCATTAGGAGGATGATAAATGAAATGTACTGTAGGCTGGTGGGTTATGTTCTCTCCTTTTAGTTACAGAAACTGTCTGGCTGAAGATCAGATGCTGCTTCACCTCCCTGGATCACTGTGGGAATAGTGAGGGCTTCACAGCCATGCAAGGCAAGCCCAAAGTTTGGAAAATCATGTAGACACTGAGTCTGGCAGGCAGGTTTTCCCAGGAGTGCTGCAGCCATGGAGTGTGTGCAGGAAGGCTGGGCTGGCCAGGGTGCCACCACTGCCAGGGCTGTGCAGAGGGTGGCAGGAACTCCCACCCATTTGCCTTGGGCTGTGCCTAAAGACCAAAAGTTCCTCTGTGCATAATTTGAAGAACAAAACCCAGGCTCAGTGCCTCAGGTTCCCCAATAGTCCTGGTTTAAAGGACAGGTGTCTGCCAATCAAGGCAGGAGCTTCTCTTTGAAATGGAGAATGTAAACCCCCTCCTTACAAATTATTATTTTGAAATTAAGGGGCTCTCAGGCAAAGATATGGGAATAAGGAATAACAGTTCTTTACTAGGAAAATTAAAATAGAAATGCAGTATTACAAAGAACAATCCCAACCCTGCCAGAGTCAGAATCCAAGCTGACACCCGTCAGTCAGTCAGGGTGGTGGCACAGTCCCATTCAATGGTGGCTGCATCCTCCTGCAGGGGCAGATGTGGTTCAGCTGGAGCAGTGCTCCTGGAGAAGGTGCAGTTTCCTCTGAAGGTGCAGGGATGATGTGCAAAGGTCTGGCTTTCCTCTGGAATCCAGTGGAAAGAAGGTGCCTTGGTGTCCAAAATCTCAGTTTTTATCTGGGTAGGAAAGGCTTGGCTGCTCCCCTGGCTGGACTTTTCAGGTAACATTGGAATTCTAGTGGGAATATTTGCTTGCAAGATGTGCAGATTCCTCCAGCCACAGCATTGTCACAGGGTCACCTCTGCTTTGGAGATCTGTACCTCTCAAGGCAGGGAGAAGCAGAGGGCAACTGAAATGGGGTTATTTTGAACCTTTTCCTCTCTATGAACCTTTATCTCTCCTCTGAAGCATTAGGCAGTCAGTGGGTAATTCTGACCACTGGACTGGGATGAGATAAATGAGAATGGTATGTCAGGCTAGCCAAGGTGGTCTGTGAGCATCTGGGAGCTGTTTCCAGATGTCAGAAGTTAACAAGGCACTGGCCCTTCTGCTAAATCGAAATCCTTTCTGAACCTCCCCACTTCTGACACAATCTGTTGATTGTCATCTTTACTATACCATGTGCAAATAAATACATAATAGCATCTTGTCAAAATGTATTTCCATTCAAACTGTACCCATAATCTGGATGTCTCACACAATCTCAGTGCTACCTAAAAAATACATTTCCCTACCAATTTCTCTAGGATGAGAACCCTGGTCTTGCAATTTATTCAGCATTAGGGCTGAGAGCAGGAAGAGGATCAGGGGTGGGGAAGGAAGAGGGAAGAGATTTATCAGCACCTGCATCAGCACAGCATCAACTCAGATTACAAGAGACATTAAAGGTACAACCAGAGCAGAATAACTCTCTTCTGGACACAGTTGTGAGCAGCATCAATGCTCCCAAAATATTGTGCTGGTGCAGCATCACCTGTTTAACAACAGGATGTTCTACAAGCCTTTAAATTCCCTTGTGTCTTAACACATCCTAGGAAGGCCAGGCTGGGTAGGAGGGAGCTCAGCAGTTGCACTGCTATTTGCATTACCCCAGGCTTGTGTGGGCTCTCAGTGCCTCCAGCCCTCCCTGCTCCACTGGACAATGTCCAGCTTACAGCCCCATGGGGCTGTTCCAAAAATAAAAACTGGCTGTTTGCTCAGGCAGTGGAAAAGTAAGAATCACTCACAGTGGGATAGAGAGAGGAGTGATGAACTGGGGTGGCAGAGCAGAGGATTTCTCTGGGAGTGGTTCAGGGAGATGCCCCAGGGTGGACAGACTGGTGTCCCTGAGCCCTGGCCACTGACTGAGGTGGGACCACCAAAACCAGAGTGGGGGGAAACAGAACCACGGCTTTCTCAACACATCACCCTCCACTGCATTTTCTAAACAAATACAGAGCATATTTGCTGTCAGCAAAGTGTTTTGTGGTTCTGCCTGCTGGGCTGGCTGTGGTGGGACAGCCCTGGCACAGGACAGGCTGAGCTGTGGCCCTGGGATGCTTTAGGAGCAGCAGGGACTGGTCTGGGTTAGAAAAGGCAGATATAATGATGGAGAGGAATGAAGTAGCTGCTGTGCTCCCTTCCTCTCTGCCAGGGTGAAGGGATTCCTGTGCATTAGGAGGAGCAGCTGCTCACACCACCATGTGTTTACACCCTGTTTTGCCTCTGCTCCTGAGTGGTGCTAAATTAGAGACACCTATGACAGCAATAGGTTCTAAATGCAATAATTACCTGTATGCTAAAGTATGCCCTATTTACATTCCAATATATTCAGTTCAATATGTTGTGTCACTGCACTCAATAAGCAGAGCACAAGCTGGTTTATAGGCCAGGGCTATTCATTTATCAGCTTTCTGCTGTGGTTATCAATGAAATCATTAAATAATGGACAGATTGGCTCAGCTCTATTAAATGACAATCTTTAGCCCCATACACTCTGTAATTTCTGCTCTGTGTGCTGGGAGGCTCATGGTCTCTGTCTACATGCATCAAATCTGGGAGAGCTGCTGGGAGAAGCTGCAGTTTGCTGCATGGCAGAGCAGGGGCTTGGCATTTCCATACCATGACATTCTCCATTTCTGGGGAAATATAGCTGCAGCCCCACTCTCTAAACTCCATTTTAACAAGAGTTTTACAATCAGCAATCTTTGGCTGCCTTCTTCTCCTAGAGGAACCCTAATTCTAACACCAGAAAAGCACACTGGAGAATTGTATTTTACAGAATCCCAGAATGGCTGGGGTTGGAAAGGACCTTAGAGATCATCCCAACCCACTCCCTGCCATGGGCAGGGACAAATTCCACTGTCCCAGGCTGTTCCAAGCCCCATCCAAACTGGCCTTGGGCACTGCCAGGGATCCAGGGGCAGCCACAGCTGCTCTGGGCACCCTGTGTCAGCCCTGCCCACCCTCACAGGGAAGGATTTTTTCCCAATATCTAAATCAAACCTACTCTTCTTTGTGGCCACAAATGCCATGAGGTTTTGGGACACTAGCAGAATATGGGGTTTTGTGGTCAATGTTTGGCTTTTCCTTGCCTCAAATATCCTTTAGGGTGAAACAATGTGAGCAGGAGTTCACCCGAGGGATATAAGGAAAAATCGATATTTCCATGACATTACTGTAGGGTACCACTGCTGATGGCTGGAGGAAGGTGTACTGCACCATAATTAACAAATTAGACATGTCCTGGGCCATTTCAGGGCACAAAAGCTGATATGCAAGGTCCATGTGTGTGTCTGCAGCATTCCTGGTGGGAAGAAGCTCCAGGTGTGCCAAGGCAGGGAGAGCACACTGGGCACACCACAGCCAGGGCTGAGCCCCTGAGTGCTCAGGGACATTCCCAGCCCTGCTTCCCCACTGCAGAGAAAGGGCCTGAGAGGAAATCTGGGTCCCTTAGGACATGAAACAATTTCTTTGTGGCTGAGCCCATGATAAGTACAAGGCTGATGCAGCAAAACCCATCTGGCAGGAGCACCAAAAGTTCATTTTAGAGTGCAAAACATGAAATCTTTAGGACAATCCTGCTCCTCAGGAATCCCATCAGCTCCTGCTGGGTGAGTGAGAGCAGTTCATGGTCCTTGCTGGGCTGGCTCACCTGCGCACTGTGCTGCTGCTACATCCTTCTGCTTTGTGAAGCTCTTTGGGATGATTTGGCAGGGGCAAAGGTGTCCCTTCAAAAGCCAGTCTCCTGATTCCCTGCCTCAGAAAAGCTGCACTAATTAAATTGTAGTTGCCAGCAGAGAGGGTATTTTTCCTGGCAGTTAAATGCCTGGATGATCTGAGTGCCCCAGGCAAAGCCAGAGGTATTTGATCCAGCAAGATGCTAACTGCCAGGAAATATCCCAACAAAACAGTCCTGTAATATGCTTAATAAAACATCCTGGTTTTCCTCTGGCACTGGGAAGGCAGGGAGACAACATACAGCTGTTTGTACACCTAATTCAGCTCAGGGCAGGGAGCAGGAGCTGCAGGGCACTGCATGGGCTAGGGCATTTCCACCCAGAGTGAAGGGAGGCAGGCCAGGGAAAACCGGTGTTTGCTCAGCCTATTAATACCTGGAAGGCCATGAAAGTATTGTTTCTGTGCCAAAACCAGGGTGTGCTGGTGCAGAAAATGAGCTGCTCTTGAAACTGGTGTTATTTCTTGCATTTTGCAGTCTGCATTCTGTTTCTGTTGTAATAGCATCAGGGGAGGAGGTGTTAGTATTTTAGACAGAAAACAAAAAAGTGCTTTGCAATCTGGCAAGGATTAATGCTGAGTTAGGCTAGGATTATAATCTCTGTTTGGTAATGGGACACAGACAGGTTTAAGGAACCTGGGACCCCATGGTGAGTTAAAGCTGAATTAACTCACCTGCAAAGGAACTTTCACTTTGTGGGGAAAGAGGATTGGATTCAGGCTTTTCCCAAACATCCTCATAACCTCTGACCTCCTCTTTCCTGCCTGTAAAATAATTCCAAGCCCCACTTTATCTCTCCAAGCTCTGCTCCCTTCCTCTCTTAGGAGTACAGACCCCATCAGAGTCTGGTTCTTGCCCTACAGAGGATGAGGAGCTCTGATCTCTCCCTGCACCCTGCATTTCCAGGCTGGAGCCAGACCAGCAGTTCCCTGGGACTGCTTCAGACAATAGCAGTGCTCATGTGAGAGCAGGTTTTATCAACCCACATCATGCCAGACTTAATGGCTGTCTTAATAAAAGCAAGTGAGATCATCACTCTTGGCTTAATTTTTCCTTTTTATTGCCTTTTACATGTAGAAGTAATGATCAGCTGCTGAAATATCTCTAAAGCCAACACTTAAGGACATGTTCAAATCTCTCACTCTCCTGATGGATGGCAGTGTCATTTCAGAGGGAGTTTTAGCACATTCCTGGGCCAAAAGGAGAAGTTCCTTGTAGGACTGGCATCCCCACCCTTCAAGACTCCTGAAGCCAGTGAAGTCCCATTAAAACAGGGAGATGCACCAGACCTGTGGCTGGGTGCAGGTCAGGCCAGAGAGCACAGGCAGGGTTGAAGGAAAAGGCAAAAGTCTCCCTAGCTGTCTGTGCAGCCCATGTTAAAATAGAACCTTCACAGAGTCCCACACACAGCTTGAGAGATTCTTGGACATCATAAAAATCTTTCAAGAGAAGTCATCAGGTCAGGGACCAAAGGTTTTGTTTCCATTTGTTCCTCAGAAGGATTTCTAGACACTGTGGTGTCTCCACTGATCCACTCCATCCTAAAATGAGCATCAGAATCAGTCTCAAATGTTATTGAAACATGAATTATGACTACAAGGACCTAAATGCAAATGATCTTCAATGTGATTCTAATTCCCAAAGGCCTCTGTTACTTAAAAAAAAAATAATTTTAGTCTCTAAATCACTTCTCAAACCCATCCCTGTCCCTCAGGTATTAGTCATGAAGCATCACTGGTAGGGCTGAAGTGGAAGTCACAGATCCCAGGATGGTTTGGGTTGGAAGGGGCCTCAAGGCTCATCTTGTTCCAATCCCCTGCCATGGCAGACACAGGACCAGGCTGCCCCAAGCCCATCCAGCTGCTCAGGGCTGGCACTGCTCTGCAGCACAGCACTCACAGCCATTGTCAGGGCGCCCTTCCCCACCTACCATCAATCTGCAACCTGTGGGAATTGTAGTCAAAGTCATTTACAGCAAGACATTTTATGGAAAGCACCAATATCAGCAGTAGAGTCATCCAGATTAGATTTGTTTGTCAAAATAATGGTTTGGGGGAAAGCTCACATAGCTCAGGCAGTGAGTGAGCAGGGCAGAGTTCAGATGCTCCTGTGACAGCTTTTCTCCAGACCTCTGGGAAAGGACTGGAAACCTTGTAGTGGCTCCAATGAAGCACATCTTCCCTGGAGCCCCTACAGAACCTCCCTGTGAGTAACAAGATGAGTGAGAGCTTTGCACCCAGCTCTGGAGTCCCCAGCACAGGAGGGAGCTGGACCTGTCCCAGAGGGTCCAGAGGAGCCCATGGGGGTGAGCAGAGGGATGGAGCAGCTCTGCCATGGGGATGGGCTGGGAGAGTTGGGGGTGTCCAACCTGGAGGAGAAAACACCCTGGGGAAAGCTCAGAACCCATCCCAGTGCCTAAAGGGATCCAGGAGAGCTGCAGGGGGACTTTGGAATACAGGTGGAGGGGCAGGACAAGGGGGAATGGCTCCCCACTGCCAGAGGCAGGGACAGGTGGGAAGGAATATTGGGAAGGGATATTGGGCAGGGATTGTTCCTGTGAGGGTGGGCAGGGCTGGCACAGGGTGCCCAGAGCAGCTGTGGCTGCCCCTGGATCCCTGGCAGTGCCCAAGGCCAGGCTGGACAGGGCTGGGAGCAGCTGGGACAGTGGGAGGTGTCCCTGTCATGGCAGGGGTGACACTGGATGGGCTTTAAAGTCCTTTCCAACCCAACCCATTCTGGGATTCCATGTTTCAATGGTTCTAGAATGCTCTGGGAATTCTTGGGAGGGTCCAGGTTACCTGGGCTCTGTCTGGTGGCTACAGAGCTGGAGCTCACCCTGCAGGTGACACCTCCAGAGAGTGGGTGCCAAACCTCTGTGCTGAGTCCAACACCCTGCAGGGCTCTTCTGGTGCAGAGGAGCTCTTTAGTCCCAGCCCTGCTGTGTTCAGCTGGTGGGGCCTTAAACAGAAACCAAGGCAAGGCTTCAAACCATGTGCAGCTCATTACTGGTTGATTGTCTGGGCTCTGCAGGCAGGGGTGGAGGAAAAGCTGAGAGGAGGAGCTGTGAGTTCACCCTGTTGGTAGGAAAAGATAGCAAGGGAATGGCTTTCAGTGAGCAGGAGGTTACTGGTAACAGTGAGCATTTGCTTGTTTATTATTTATGGAACAGGTTCCTCAGGGAGGTGTTGGATTCCCCATTCCTGGGCACATTCAAGGTCAGGCTGGATGGGGCTCTGGACAACAATTTGGTCAAGTCCCTGTTTATTGCAGTGTGGGTGGGAATAGATGAAATCTAAAGTTCTCTTCCAGCCCAAACCTTCCTGTGATTCTTTGTAAATGAGGGGATGAGATCTTCCCTCCTGCAGTGAGGGCTGCCTGCATCCCAGCTGTGTCCTCTGCAGGGGCTGTGGCTTCAGGACATCTGGCAGCCTGGGCTGTGCAACATCTGGAAGAACAGGAGTTTGCCACCCAAAGTGGGACTCAGCAGGCCTGGGACTGACTCCTTGTCCTTTTTGGAGGAGGGCTGGGAGGCAGCAATCTCTCCCTCCTTTGCTTTTGCAATTGTGTTGGTGCATTTGCTGGGGCTGTGCTGGCTGAAGTGCTGACAATCTGGGAAAGCTGCATTCTTCTAGGAGAAAAAACTGCAAAAGCAGTTACATCTGTGAAGCCTCCAGCCCATCTCAGCTGCCAAAAGTGCTCAGTAACAAAACTGAAACAAGTTCTGGTTTCAGATGCTGCTGGTCCTATTTGCACCATGGCTTGTGCCACAGCCCCTGGGCAGAGACAAGCTCAGCTGTGAGGCTGGCTCTCACCTGCACTGAGTTTATTTTGGGGTGGAAGCTGAGAGAGGAGCAGGGTGATTCAGGAGGGTTGGCAGCTGTGGGGATGCTCTGCCCATCCCTGCTCAGCCCAGCCCTGCCCACATTCAAGGGAACCTGGATGGGTTGTCAAACCCCTCCATGAGGTATTTGATTGAAAAGTGTCTCACCTGCCTGGATAAACCTGGCTGCCTTGCAAAGGATTTTTTGCTCTGCAGAGAAATGTAGCAGCTGCTTTCTTCCACTCTCTGCCTTTCCAGCAGAACACAAATGAATTGTCTAATTTCTAGCAAATTTGATAATAAGGTTGGGGTGTCAAAAGTGATTACATTCCAGGTTATTATGGCATTTTATTTAAATAGAAAGATCATGTTTGGATTTGATAATTAATTTTTTTCCTCAGTTTCCCCAGAAGAAGGACAAAAGCATTTGCTCCTTGCTGCCTGCTAGATAAGGCTGGGACAAGGCTGCAGCTCATCTCCAGCTCTTGGACCTTCACAGATCCAAGATTTTCTGTGATTATTGGTCACCTGTGCCATGGAAAGACAGGGCCAGGACCTGGAGAAACAGCTTCAAAAAGCACTGCCTGGACCCTGTTTTATTTTTCTGAACATCAGGATTGAGGTGCTATTCTGCAAATGACCTTTGCTACCCACCTGTTTGCCTTTAAGTTGCTATAACCACGTGGGGAGCAGTGGTATTAATAATAATACTATTCACACCAGAGTCTCCTGGGCAGCTGAATGACAGGATGAATGTGGATTAATATTCCTTAGCCACAAGGGACTGGGAAGGAGCTAGTGGAAGCATAGCTTGTGAAATTAATAATCACCACCCACTTGGAGGAAAAGGAATTGGATTACAGGGACTCCAAAATTAATAGTATCCTGGGCAAGCAGAGCCTATTGAAATATTCATTGGGTTCAGCTCACCCAAGGCAGTGAGAGGCAGGCAGGTGTGATGCAGTCTGTAGCCACAGGCAATGCTGAGCTGCCTTCTGTGGCCAGGGGCTGCTGCTCCTTCTGCAGAGTGGCACTAATTGGGAGGGAGCTGAGGGAGGCTGTCTATCCACTGATGAGTGCTGCCAGGAGTGGTTATGGCCAGGGTAAATAAAGCTGCAAGGGATGCTCTTGGGCTGAAGCACAGGAAAACTGGAGGAGAGGCAGTTTAGGGAGCTGCATGTGAAGGGTTCAGCAGGACAGCTCTGAGTTCTGGGGGCTGCACACACACCTTGATTTGAGCATTCCTATGTCACATTTCTGTGTCACACACACTGGACCAGGCCGATAGCAGCTCCCAAGGACTCTGCTGCCAATAAAAGGGGGATATCTCAGCTCCAGAGGTTGATGGGACCCCCTGAGAAGCAGCTGTGGGCAAGATGCCACCAAATACCATGGAGGAAATGCCTTGGAAAAGGAGAGTGTCCATGGGACAGCAAAGCCATCACTAAATTACATTGATTGTGGTATTGGAGAGGGAGACATTGCCCCTGTGAGAGTGTGTCAGTCCTGCAAACTCCTGTGAGATGTGCAGTGAGCCTGCAGTGCTGCCAGCACACTGAATTACTCCTTGAGTGGGTATTTGAAAGGGTAAATCACTACAGGGGATCATTATTTAATCAGTTTGAATTAAAGATTCCCCAAAAACACAATACTGTGGATTTTAAAAATGTATATGTCCTAACTGTGTGTCTCCCACCCTGCCCTGTTTCCAGGAAACCAGTGATGTTTGACTTCATTCTTCCTCAAGGCATCTGGGCTCAAACCTGTCCCTGGGTGCCCAGCCCAGCCTCCTGTCCCAGAGGAGGAGGAGGAGGCTCTGCACACCCAGAGATGAGGCTGCAGGTCTAAGGGCTGGCCTAAACTTGGGGTAGTTTTGCAGAACACATCTGTTTGTCCAGAGACTCCCCGCTGGAGTTTAGCCCAGATGGATTTGCCAGGTCACAGCTGTCTGTGGCCACAAGCTGAAAAGGGGGTTTGTTTTGTTTATAGCAGGGAAAGAAATTCTGTGTGTTACCCAAAGCACATTTAAAATCTGCAGGAGCCTTTCTAGTGCAGCCAGGTGTGTGCTGTTCCTGCTGCAGGAATCTCAGGGGCATCATGAGCCATCCCAGTGGGAAGTGTCCATGAGCTCCTGCTGAGAGTTGGGTGAGAAGAGCCCTAAGGGACCTGGGGTGATGCCCACTGGGTGCCTGTTCCTGATTTTTTGGTGTGGATGGTTTAGAAAAGGCAACTTGATGAGATTTATGAGGCTGATTTAAAACACAAAAGTTGCCTTGCCAACAAGACACGTGTCTGCTGCATAAAAATTATGATGATGAAGGGATAGGATGACAGCTTTGTATCCAGACACTTTCATCCCAAGGTGCCTTAATGCAACTGCTCAATATTTAATTTCTTTTAACTTCCAGCCTTGGGTATTTTTAGCAGGTGAAGATGCAGAAAGCCCTTTGGCCCATTTGGGTGAGGTGGAATTTGGGGCAGACACAAACCCCAGCCAGCAGCTCCTCCAACACTCTCCCCTCCCACAGCACTGTCCAGCTGAGCAGCCTTCCATGCATTCAAGGTCTGCTTTAAACTCAGAGCTCATTGTTGTAGCTGTCTTTGATTAGGAGTTGAAATTGATCTGGAGAAAAGGGTTTGTGGCTCCTTTCAGCCAGGAGAGCTGTGATTTCCTTGGGGCAGGGTTTGGGCTGTTTCCCGGGCTGAGTGTGGGGGGACCATCACTGCCAGGACAGGGACAGAGCCTGTCCTGAGCCCTCTCCTGATCCATGGCCCAGCCTGGCTCTGGGAGCTTCATCTGCTCTCACTGCCTGATTTTCCACATAGTAAATCCTGTCCCTTATTGCACAGGCAGGACTTGACCTACATACTGCAGCTGGTGGGAAAGGCAAGGTCCTCCATCTGAATTGTGCTGGGAAGAAGAGCTTTTCTTCTCCTCTAGCTTCTTTCTTTCAGGCTTTAAAAGAAAAAAAATAGGTTGAAATGTCAAACTAGAATAATGGAAATTCTCAAATTTCTTTAGCTCGAACACTACAATTAATAAAGTTTTGCTTTCCTTTTATGCTGGTGGAGCAAAGGCTGGGGCTGAGGTTGACAAAGGGATCCTGGAGTGGGATCCTCAGCCAGGGCTGTCCTGCAGCCTCAGAAGTTCTGGGGAGGAGCAGGAAATGTGGGATGTGAGTCCTCTTGTCCACATTATAGAGGGGAATCATGTCCTGGGAGCACCCACACTGCCCCAGGGGTGATCAGTGGTAAAATCTGATAAAGGTGCTGTGGACCCTCAAAGTGAAATAAATCCACTGCTGCAGTGATGTGCATGTTCTGAATCTCTCTGAAGGACACTGACATCCCCTTCAGCTGCACACCCAGAAACCACAAAGCCCTGAACCATAGCACTTAAACACTTCTGTCCCTTGGGGTTCAATTGCAGTCCTAGACACAAATGATTCCCAGCTGGCTGCTGTGCCTCAGGGTGTCCTGCTCTCTGTCAGCCCTCAGCAGCTCGAGGTGCTCACCTCCTGCTCAGGTTTATTGGGCTGGGCTGCTCACACCAGGCTGCAGGGGCTGGATGTGCAGCAGGTCCCTAAAACACTGGCACATGCTGCCCTAAACCCAGCCAGAGTCTGCATTCCACGAGGAATGGGAATGCCTGAGGGACAGACAGGCTGCTGCTGCCTCAGAACTTCTGCTTTTCCAAAGCCATCTCCACCAGGAATGGGAATGGAGTTGAACTGGTGTTACAGTTTATGAAGTTTTCAGTGAAGCTGGAGGATTTAACACCCTTTCCCTGCTGCTGCAGGAGGGATATGTGAAGGCTGGGAGGTGAGTTTTGCTTTCTAAGGGCACAAAAGCCTGCAAAATAATAAGACAAAACTCAAGCCCTCCAAAAAACCCCAGCCCAAGCCATATGTGATGCAGAGGAGCCAGCTGTACTTCCCCATGGCACAGCTGTGGAGGTCAGTGCTTCAGCAGCTGGGAGACACATC
Source organism: Erithacus rubecula (assembly GCF_903797595.1). Taxonomy (NCBI): domain Eukaryota; kingdom Metazoa; phylum Chordata; class Aves; order Passeriformes; family Muscicapidae; genus Erithacus; species Erithacus rubecula. The sequence continues at coordinate 8,593,103 of NC_136674.1, forward strand.
TCAGAGAAATGAGCTCTCATTCTGCTCTTTCTTCCCTGTCCCCCTCCAATGCCCAAAAAAACCCCTCTGATTTTCAAAAGTTGCATCACTAATTAACAGGAATATATATTCTCTACAGCAGGAACTCTCCTGGCCAGGCTGGGGTTTGGCTGCCCCTTGCAGGGATACTGAGGGAGCAGGACTTGGCTCCTTTTGCATAAAGCAGATTTGGGACCAGGGTGTCCCAGCAGGTCAAGGGTGATGGCCACAGGGTGCTTCAGGAAAGTACCTAAGGGCACATAGCCAGCCAAGGAGAGGAAAATCCATCACAGCATGGTTTGGGCTGGAAGGGACTCAAATCTCATCTCATTCCAACTCATCTGCCATGGCAGGGACACCTCCCACTGTCCCAGCTGCTCCCAGCCCTGTCCAGCCTGGCCTTGGGCACTGCCAGGGATCCAGGGGCAGCCACAGCTGCTCTGGGCACCCTGTGCCAGGGCTGCCCACCCTCACAGGAACAATTCCTGCCCAATATCCCACCCATCCCTGCCCCCTGTTAGGATTGTCCTGCTGGCTCTGATGTCCCCCCTGAGCTGACCAGCCGGCTGAGGATCAGCCCTTCATCCCTGGGGACTCTCCCACTGGGAATGTGAATGGTTGAGCAGCTCCAACCACCCTCTCAGGAAAGCATTTTGTTCTGAAGAGGGGTGGAAAAAAAACTGGAAAAAAGGACCTGTAGGAGACCTTGTAACATTAAGCCAACCTATCAAGCTGTGCACACTGGCTGAGAGAGCAGGGCTGCAGTGCTGTCCCTCCCCTGGCTCCTCTAGATCACAAACACACCCTGTGCCTGCTGCTCCCAGCCTTTCATTTCACCATGTTTCAGTTCCCCTCCATCGAGTCTTTTTACTCTGCCTGTGACACTGAAGTTAATTTGAGAAAAAGGATAAAGTGTCACATTCTCTTGAGAAATGAACATGTAAATGGCCCGGAAGCAACATAATTTTTCTCTCTCTTTTTCTTCTTCTTCTTTTTTAATTTTTTTTTCCCTTCCTTACCATGACTGCAACATTAAAGCTGCTCTCCTGATCTGCCCTTTCTATAGCTGCTGGTGTGTGTTGGGTTGGTGTGAAAAGCAATGTGTGTTCTGTGCCATCTGTTGCAGCCAGGTGGGGCAGTGCCCCTGATCTCCTGGCACATATTCTCTGCTAATGGGCCATCTTTAAACCAGCTGGGCATCATCTTTATCTTCCCACAGCCCATCCTCCCTCCAGGAGATATCTCCTGTTCATGGCCATTGAGTCCCAGTGCATGACTGATAAAATTCCATCATCCCACTGGGAGATGCTCCAGCCAGGGCAGGAGCCAAGCCTTTCCTACCCAGAGAAAAACTGAGATTTGGACAGCAAGGTACCTTCTTTCCACTGGATTCCAGAGGAAAGCCAGACCTTTCCACATCATCCCTGCACCTTCAGAGGAAACTGCACCTTCTCCAGGAGCACTGCTCCAGCTGAACCACATCTGCCACTGCAGGAGGATGCAGCCACCATGGAATGGGACTGTGCCACCACCCTGACTGACTGACGGGTGTCAGCTTGGATTCTGACTCTGGCAGGGTTTGGGATTGTTCTGTGTAATACTGCATTTCTATTTTAATTTTCCTAGTAAAGAACTGTTATTCCTAATTCCCATATCTTTGCCTGAGAGCCCCTTAACTTCATAATTATAATAATTTGTAGGGAGGGGGTTTACATTCTCCATTTCAAAGAGAAGCTCCTGCATTGATTGGCAGACACCTGTCCTTCAAACCAGGACATGGTGACATCCCTGGAGCCAGGGAGGATGGATGGGCCATCCAGGGAAGGCCTGACTGCCTGGAAGCTCCCAGTGCTGGTGGGATGGGCAGTGGGAGCAGATCCATGGGTGTGTCAGGGCTGTGGGTGCAGCAGAACCAGCAGGATGAGGCTCTTGGCAGCCCAGGGGAGCCACTGAGTTCAGCACAGGATGGGCACTGACCTCAAGGCTCAAACACAGGTGTCCTTGGCATCTGCCTCCCACCAGCAGGAGCAGCAGGGGAGGGAAAAAAGGATTTTTATTGATTGCTTTGGAAGGAAGGTTGCTGCTGTACAGTGACTTTTGGGAGCACAGAGTACAGGCACAGATCTGAGGCTTCAATTATGCAGAGAAAAATACACAGCTCTAAAAAATAACCCTCCCTTAGAAAGACTTCAGCACTGTAACAAAATATTAATGTTTAAAGATATTCCTTCTTAATATTTCAGGAAGCAATTGGAAGTCCCACAGTATAGTTCATTCTACTTTTTAAATGGAAATATTTAACTTGGAGCAACAGAGCTCACATTGGCTCCAAGATAAACTTTCCTTGGCAGTTGCAGCTCGTGTATAATGCTAAAAGCAGCTCCATCTTTGGGGTGGCATTTTTTTTAGCTCATCTTGGAGAGTCAGGCTCTGAATTAAATGGAGGGCTCGAGCAGCTGCTATTTTGCCAGTGTGTCCAGAAGCTGGTCTGAGGCTGGGGAGGGGGGAAAAAAGGGCTGTCTGGAGGGGGAGGCAGGATCCATGCAGAAGGTTGGGCTAATTAAATCTGGAGAAGTCACCAGAGAGCCTAGTGCTTCTGCATATTGTATCTTCAAAGCTTTCCCTTGTGCAGGGCATGATAAGGAGAGGATCATCTTGACACTTTCATCTTCTCCTCAAAGGGTGAGCATTGAGCTAAATAAAGAAATAAATACACATTGATTACATAGGGAGGGAGGGACAGAAATATCTGCTTGTTCAAACAGCTAATGTGTCTCCTAGGGCTCCATAGGCTCCTTCTGCTCATTAATAACCATATTTATTATTATTTTCATTCCCATTGTTGTTTAATCTACCAGTTGAACACTGTATTGCAGCAACTCCAGTTTTCACACATACCCTCAACTGCCTCTGCCAGCACTGGCACATCTCCCCACCTTTCACAGCAACATGAAAGGGAAAAGCAAAGGTGTGCAGGGGGTGTGTCTGCTCCTGTTGCTGGGGGTTGTTGAAGGAAGGGCTGGGTCAGGTTTCCCCAGAGCAGGAGCATCTCTGTTTCAGTGTCAGAGCTCATGTGTGCCTCCCTAGAAATGCTCAGCTTCAGCAAGCTCCTTTACCTGGGAGCATGTCTAAAAGTCAGACTGGCAGTGCATGAAACTATAGATTTGGAGATTGATGGAGAAAAACCTCCCAGGGATCCTGCAGTGCTGTGTCCATGCCCAGCAGCCTCCCTGCACTCTGGGAGCACGAGCCTGGAGCTCCCCAAAACCTCAGGAAACTGGGTCAGAGCTCCCAGTGCTGGCTCTTTGTTCAAACAGATCCTCTAGTAACTTTTTTTTCCTAAGAGTTGCTGTTTGCAATGGAGATTTTGAGATTGACCCTAAAGCTGTAGATTTGTCTTTGGAGAGCCCTTCCCAGTGTGGTGGGTATGGAAGGGGCTGAGGAAAAGAAAAGCAGAAAGGAGGAAAAGAAAATCCCAAAAGAGTTGATTTTGCATTTAAACACTCTGGAATTAACCCTCCTACACACACAGAGCTATAAATTGGTGTTCAGTCTTTGGTGGCCCAAGGAATAAAACTGAGTTGTTCCTGTAACAGAAAAAAGACAAAGTGATCTGGAGACTAAAACATGGTGTAAGCAGATCTTTCCTAGCAGTGTGCTAGACCCCAGATCTGCTCAAAGAGAGGACTTTGATGCTTTTAGGGTTAATACAGCATATAAGCCTTCAGCTTCAGAATGTTTTACCAAACTTACTCCTTTCTGATGCAAAGCAGGGAGGGATTTCTCCAGCTCCTCCTGGATGGAGACACAGGGCAGAGCTGCTCACAGGCAGCCTGGCACTGGAACACCAGCAGAACTCTTCTTTTTCAGCTCAGATATACAAACCTGGGGTGGGAATGAGGGAAGGAGGTGCCAGAGGCATGGTCCCTGCTGCCCAGCCAGGGTGGCAGCACAGGGGACCCGTGGCCCAGGGAGCATCACTGCAGAGCTGCCTCTCCACTGGCTTGTCCCACGGCACCTCCACTGCCCGCTGTGGGACGTGGGATCAGCCTGGATGATAATTACAGAGTGAAATGTCAGCCTCGTTCACAGGAGCATCATTACCCATTAGCTAATTAGGCATTAGCCATTCCAGCACTGCTGTCAGCTGCTTTTTAAAAAGCCACTGGATATTAGCAGAGAGAAACACTTTGTAATTGCACTTATGATAGTTGGTTTGGAAGAGCAGGGAGTTCTCTCATGCTTTCAGCGTGTTAGAAAGCACAAATACCTCTTTTTATCCCAGCTCAGAGGTGAAGAAGAGAGGAAGTATTCCACATTTCTGAATGTGTCATGTAGAAAAGGACATTAATTTCATCTGGGCAGGGATGTGAACCTACAGTGACTTGGGTCCTATTCAGTGATGGTAACAGACCAATGAGAAATTTGGGAGGGACACTGGGCTTGACTGAGATCCACATTTCATATTCAGTTTATATCTTTGGGTGTGGGAAAGTGTGTTTGCTGGTGATAAATGAATTTTAACTTAAAAACCTGAATCCATGAAGACAGAAATCTTTGTCCTGGCAGGGGTGTATTTGCTTTTGGTAATTCCCCAGTAAAAATGTGTTTCCTCTTCACTCTGAGTGGCCTAAACATGACAGTTCACAGGAGATTTTATGGTTTCCTGCCTGCCTTGTACAGCTCAGAAACCTCTGTGTGTTTTCTCTGTAACTCCCCAAAAGCAAAGCTGGCAAAGATGGATGGGAGTGAAGTGACCTTGGAGGGGCTGTTTTGGCTTCAGCCCATTCCCAGCAGCACCTTTGGGATTGATCTCATTGCTTTTTACCTCCAAACATCCACTGCTAGAGCCTGTGTCTTCCAAAGGTGCTGCCATATCCCATTGTCCTTCCACAGAAACACCACAGGGCAGGAGGGAGACTCTCCTTCAAGTGCCCAGAGCACAGAAGGGATGTGGAAAGTGGCTCTTCTCACAACAGAATGGGGAAAAGGAGCAGATCCAAATTTATATAGGTCTGTCATCTCTATGTAAACCTGGGGAATAAAGAGCAATTTTATGTACATTAGATAAGGGAGCCATGTTCTCCTTTTAAATGAAGCAAAGATTAAATTGGTCCCAATAGGATGGCTCTTAATTCTTCCCATTTATATATTCTTGTTTTATTATGCTTGTGTGATAGCAGCCCTGAGTAAGGAAGACTGAACAGATAACATAATCAAAGAAGGTCCATAGGAGTGATTTATCCAAATTATCAATATATCTAATGCTACTTCCTGCCTTATTTTCCTTATATTTTCCCATCACTTTGCATTTCAGCTCAGTGTTTAACGAGAGTCAGGGAGAAGTCTCTGCTCCTCTGCCAGCACCCAAGAGGGGATGAGCCCCTCCTGTGCCTCCTGACAGCCCCACTGACCCCAGCCCAATAAATCACAGCTCCTTTCTGTCTGCTTTGTGCCTCTCAGCCTGGATTCACATGGAAATATGCCCCTGCCCACCTCAGGGCAGGGAGAAGGCTCACAATGATGTAAGTACAGCACAACCAGATCTACTGTCCAAAATTCAGTGTCCCATGGCACCTGCTACTGGTGCTCCTGGCCCCATGCCACAGCACGGCAGGTATTTGTGCACATGGGGGGGCAGAAGAGTTAAAAATGGGAAACCATTGGCATTTGATATCATGTACAAGAGTTAGAGAGTGGAGAAAAAACACAGTAACACGATTCCCTCTTGCATGGAGCAAGGAAGAACATGAAAGGACAATTTATTGAAGAAAGCCATTGTTTTAAATAAAAGTGTTCATGAAAAGCAAAATACAGCCAGTTCACTGGTCAGAGAAGGAGACACCTCTTGTCCCAGGATTTCTCACAGATCCAACAGGAGTTTATCTTTTGTTATAGTTCTTTATCTTATGTTTACATTAGAGAAAGTCCTCTAGCTTGGGAAAAATCTTAGCTAAGCCTGAGAAAGTTAAACTGGAAAAATCCCTTCAGATTCTCCCTGGGTCTGTAATGGCCACATGAGGGTGGTGAAACACGGGCACAGGTTGCCCAGAGGGGTGTTGGATGCCCCATCCATCCCTGGCACATTCCAGGCTGGACAGGGCTCTGAGCAGCCCCTGTTACTGCAGGGGCTTGGCCTTTAAAGATCCCTTCCCATCACCATTCTGTGATTCTAGGAAAAGTGCCCAGCTGGAATCCAATTTTGAGCCTGGAGATGCTCTGTGAGTGGGATGTGAGATGCTCAGTGCTGGCTGGGTGGGCTCCCAAGGCTTTGGAGGGACAGACTCAGGATGTGAGTCCCTATTCCCAGCTTATTGTCTGCAATACCTTTGTTTTGAAAATTGGGTTTTTAATGCTAGGAGGTATCTGGAAAAGCTGTTGAGAATGAATTCAGAGTAATTTAGGGAGGTGATGTGCAGAAAGTGGTCTGTGGTGGGTATTGCAGGTGCTGTACAGTGTGAGGGTACTCCAGAACAAGCACAAAGAGGGGCAGGGGGTGGACCTGGCTGTAAAGAGGGATCTGGTGTGGCTGCACCTCCCTGGGAGGGCAGGGCAGGGGGTTGGTGCCATGTGAATTCCCAGGACAGAGAGGCACTGAGCAGAAGCAGTTCCTTGGGCTGGGGGCTGTTTCCAGTGTCAGGAGAGCTCAGCAGGGAGGGCAGCAGGGCTGTCTCAGCTCTGGACACACCAGGCAGTCCCACAGTGGTGGCAGTGATGTCTCAGCTCTGGGCACAGTCCCACTGTAGAAATTATGTCAAGATGGACACGACTGGCATCATCACCAGTCATAAATTAAAAGCTTTTCATGCCTTCTGTCTGTGGACTCCTCTCAGCTCCACACAGCACTGACTCCTTCTCTCCTCTCTGCACGTTCTCTTCTTCCTTTTGCATGACAGGCTAAACCCAAACCTGTCCTTTACCCATCCACCTGACCCTGTCTGTCCCTCACACAACTGCATATCCCTTCCTCCTCATAGCACAACCAGCAGACCCTGGGTCTCAAGCTCTAACTCACTCTCAACCACCTGACCCACCCTTTTATAACCCCCATTCTCACAGGGCAGGCAAGGATGTCTCCACTTCTCAGTAATTAGCACAGCTGTAATTCATTGGAAAAATTGCCTCCTGCACTATCTTTACAAACCAATCTCCCATATCCCATACTGGTGGGATGCTGAAAGCATCAGCTTTGCTCTTCCTTTGCTCTTGAAGCCCAGAACGTTTACTTTTGGAAAATCTCTGTGTTTTTTCCCCATATGGGCTCTCCTGATTTAGATACAGCCTAGAAGAGGGGAGAAACCTCCTGTTCCCTGTGGATTTGTCCTGGCTGCTGCAGTCCCATGGCAGGGCTGATGCAGGCACCAGTGGTAGATTTAAGCCTCAGGTGAGGGCAGCTCTGCCCCATCCTGGTCCTACAGATTCCAGGTATGAAACACAGAGTCAGCAAAATTCCCTCTTCTCAGAAGGAAATTGAGAATAAAATGCAAGGGGAAATGTTTATTTTTGCCCTGTTTAGCTCCAGCAGCATTCCTGATGTTTTGCTAGGAGGAGTCTTTGACCCTGAGTGATCCATGGTTATTTGAGGCAGGTTGTCCATACAGAGGCACTTAGCCTGGCTGTGCAGCAGGGAATTGTACTGAGAGAGAGTGTGCCTGTGCCTGTGTGTGTTAAATACTTTCCTCAACAAATGTGTATATGTACAGTTTAACAGTTATCACTCTGAACTTAATAGGATTACAGAGATCTGCAGACAAATGAACATATCCCTCTATAGCCTTATCGTCAGCTGATAAGTAAAAGCCCAAAGATTGTTGAGACAATTATATTTTGATATTCATCTTAATACTTGTACGGAGACAAAATGAATAAATTGCTTTTTGGCCCCGGGGGTGTGATGAGAGTCCACGGTGCCCATGGCTCAGTTCAACCCTGCCTAGCCAGCTACTGGATCAGCATTTTTACTGTGCTGACCCTGCAGTCAGGAGGGAGCTTTGCTCATCTCCCCAGTCTCTGCAAGATGGACACAACCTGAACACTGACAGAAATCTCTGCTGTCACCCCGATTTCCATGAGGAACTCAGACAGGAGTGCAGCTTGCAACCCTGACCAGACAAGGAAAGTGGAGCCAAAGTTGTCTGTTTCTAATTTTGGGTTTACAGGTCCCTGTCCTGGCATAGCTGTGTGCTGGGTTGGTGTGCCCAGCAATGTGAATTCTGTCCCATCTGTTGCAGCCAGGTGGGGCAGTGCCCCTGATTTCCTGGCACATATTCTCTGCTAATGGGCCATCTTTAAACCAGCTGGGCAATCATCTTTATCTTCCCACAGCCCATCCTCCCTCCAGGAGATATCTCCTGTTCATGGCCACTGAGTCCCAGTGCATGACTGATAAAATTCCATCATCCCACTGGGAGATGCTCCAGCCAGGGCAGGAGCCAAGCCTTTCCTACCCAGAGAAAAACTGACATTTTGAACACCAAGGCACCTTCTTTCCACTGGATTCCAGAGGAAAGCCAGACCTTTCCACATCATCCCTGCACCTTCAGAGGAAACTGCACCTTCTGCAGGAGCACTGCTCCAGCTGAACCACATCTGCCCCTGCAGGAGGATGCAGCCACCATTGAATGGGACTGTGCCACCACCCTGACTGACTGACGGGTGTCAGCTTGGATTCTGACTCTGGCAGGGTTGGGATTGTTCTTTGTAATACTGCATTTCTATTTTAATTTTCTTAGTAAAGAATTGTTATTCCTATTTCCCATCTCTTTGCCTGAGAGCCCCTTAATTTCAAAATTATAATAATAATAATTTGGAGGGAGGGGGTTTACATTCTCCATTTCAAAGAGAAGCTTCTGCTATTTTTGGCAGACACCTGTCCTTCAAACCAGGACATCCCCCCCAGCTCTGGAGTGAGAAGAACTAACCCAAAGCCAAACCTGTCCTGGCACATGGCCCAGCCCATCAAGGACACCTCCCAAACATTTCCAAACCTCATGGCACAAAGGCAGCCAGCCCCACCTTCCCTTCTTCATCTGCTTCTTGTCCTGCTGGATGCCAGCCTGGAGCAGCAGCACAGAGCTCACCTGGCACTGGGTCCCTGCTCATCTTCTGCTGCAGGGACTGAACCAGTTCAGTGCTGGTCCCCAGCCTGCACCAGCTCTCCCCAATGGCCTCGCTGCTGGCTTTGGCAACCACAAAAAACAGGAATTTTTGTAGCTCCTCTGTCAGTATGGAGCAGGGAGATGGGGAACTGGAGCAGACAGAAGAGCCTTGCTGGAAGGAAATATTCCCATCCTTGGTGTCCTGTGATTTTTGGCCATGTTCTTGTGCTAATCTGGAAGAGTTTTCTGGAAATAATGAGAACAGCTGCCCCTCTAATTAGAGTTGGGAGTGTTTGTATTATCAAAAGTGTCAAATTGCTTCATTACAACAAAATCAGGAGACACTTTGATCGAGAAAATTGTATGACTTCAACTTGGCATGTAGCTGGAACTCTCCTCAGCGTTTGAGAAACAAAGCAGAAGAGAATAAAGCAGGGGATGCTCTCAGCTGTGGGTGTGGGCAGGCTCAGGAATGACCTGAGTCAGGCTAGTGCTTCAGACCTGCAAAGCTCTTGGGTTGTTCCAAGCAACCTGGTGAAACTGAAAAATTTACACCCAAATTACCTGTAAACAGCAGTGCACATTGGCAACAACATCAGCACTTTTCAGAAATAGTTGATTTTGTTACAATTTCAGAAATAATTTATTTTCTTACAAGTTTTTGTTTGTTTGTTTGTTTGTTTTGGTTTTTGAGGGGGTTTTTTTTTGTTGTTGTTGGTTTTTTTTGGTTTTTTTTTTTTTTTTTTTTTAATGCCACAGAAATCTCTCCATCTTTCTTTGAGCAATTCCAGTTCAATCCAGCCCCATGTTTTTCAGAGGGAAGGTCCATGGGATGGTTTAGAGCAGCCTCCCTGCAGCCCAAACTGTGCCTGGCTGGGCTGGACCTGTCTGCATGAGTAGCACAGCTCTGCTCATGTCCTTATGGAGCTCAGGCCAGATCTGCAGCCAGGGCTCAGTCAGAGTTCCTGCCAGAGGGAAATCCTCCAAAGCCAGGAGGTGCAGCCACAGCTGCTCTGGGGCATCATTTGCAGAAGAGCTGCCCACAAGGGCAGAGCTGGGCTCAGCTGTGCTGCTCCCTGTGCTCCCCATGCAAGCAGCTGCCTTCAGCTTGGATCTCTAATCTCTTCTTATCTCTACATCCTTATTCCAGACAGGCTTTTCCTCCTAACAGTGTGTAAAGAAAGCAGGGGGATCTACTTGCCATTACCTGCATTGAAATAACACTGGAGGGTTGTCATCTTTAAATCCCACCAGGCAGATGCTTTTGTAGCATCTTAAAACTAACCAATGAACCCAGAATCAACCTCCCAAGTAGAAAAGGGAGATAAAAGATTCATCCTTCCACATACTTTAGCAGTAGGAGAGCAGTGATATTTCAAAAGCCAGACAGGCATCCTGGAGGTGAAGGCAAAGGACGCGTGGGAAGCACAGAAAGGATGCAGACTTTAAAGGTGAATAGGAGGGCATCTGTGCTCAGCACTGTGAATGCTTCAGTCACAAGATGAGACCTCTTGAGTCTGCTCTGAAGTGGAATTGCACATTTCTGACTCTTATTTACTCTGCAAACAGAAAGCAAAACCTCCAGCCCCACTTGCTTCCCAGGGAGAGTAGCTGCTGTTGTTGGGATGTGCTGCAGCAAGGAGAGGATTTGGGTGTCCTGGCAGGCTGGCCAGTGCACCCACAGCTCTCACCCACCTTAGAAGGCAGCTTCAGGCACGGTGTAGCTGTGTGCTTGCAGATGTTTTCATAACACAAGCAGTCAGTGGTTTACCAGGAGCTGAGGTGGTTTCAGCCTCCAGCAGCTCCAAGTGCAGCTGCAGCCTTCAGGCCTGGCACAGCATGGGCTGGGGATGGCCAGGTAAAACAAACCCCAGCCTTGAAACAGAGACCCCATGTTCAGAAAGTTTGGAAATACTGTGTAAACACAGAAAATGTGGCACTTTCCAAGCCCAGAACCCCTCCTCCCCATGCAATGTCTGTGTATGTTTGATGGCAATGACAAGTAAATCAGCAAACCCACGAAAAAGCAAGTAGAGTGGTTGTGAAAGGAAAGGCAGTGTTTTACTCTTATTAAATTTGCTTGGGTTTCTTCTCTTTCTTTTTCTTTTGGCTCCCATCAGCTCATGAGCTGTGTTAGCCAGCTCTGCCGGGGCCTTTCTTGAGGAGCTGCTTTGTGTCCTGTCACTGGCTTCAGTGGGAACTCCCACCAAGCCAAACAATTAATTCCTTTCTATAAGGCACTAGAGAAAGTATTTTCTAGGTGTATAAAGCTTTTCTTGTAATTTTTATTATGTTTTAATTTTAATGAGGGGTAAGGAAGAGAAGGCAGTGAGCACCAAGTCTGGCAAGAGCAGGTTCCATGGAAAAAGGGGCAAAGTTTGTCCTTGGGACATGGGCTCATGGTGTTACTTCAGTGCCTGAGAGCTGCTGTACTTTTAAAAGACTGAACAAAAATCTTTAAAATTTTTGTGGGTTGTCTGTGTCCCTCTCCCCAGTATTTTCCATGGACATGGAGCCACCAGCCAAAGCAGGGCCAAAGCCCCAGTGGAGATGTTGCTTTTCCCTGCTTGGTGCTGAGCTGAAACTGCTGTCACACAACACCTTGGGCACAAAACAGTGACACAGCTTTATCCAGACACAGTCTGAAGCTGTGGGACAAAAATCTGCTGGCAGCTGTTAAATGTGATGGCATTATCTGTGTCTCTGGAGGAGGGAAGTTGTGGATCACCAGATGTGGAGAGACTGTGCAGAGAGTCCCACATGGAATCTGTCCATATGGGCTTGCCCTGAATTTACAGTCTCTTTTAGATACTTGCTCTCAGTGTCCAAAATGAGATTATACAGACTTCTGGTCCTTCCCATCATGCTGAAAATAGGAGGGAACAGCACATGGAGCAGTCACCTGTCCTTGTCCCCTTGGAAAGGCAGCCTGGGTGTGATGGAGCAAGAGCAGCCCAGACAGAGCAGAGTGTGCTGGGGCCCTGGCACAGAGGCTGAGGCTGTCCCAGCCCTGGCACAGGGTGCCCAGAGCAGCTGTGGCTGCCCCTGGATCCCTGGCAGTGCCCAAGGCCAGGCTGGACAGGGCTGGGAGCAGCCTGGGGGAGAGGGAGCTGTCCCTGCCCATGGCAGGGGTGGGACAAGTTGGTTTTTAAGGTCCCTTTGAACCCAAACCTGTCTCTGATTCTGTAAAGAGCTCTTCCACTTGATCCTGGCACAGGATGCCCATGGTCTGAGGGAGCCCAGCCTCTCCTCTGCACAGCTGGTCCCACATGGGTGAAGGGCACCTTGATGAAGCACAGCTCTAGTTTTCCACAGACACAGATTCCCAGGGGATATGTGTGTTATTAAGGGAGCAAAACTGATGTGCAAGTCGGCTGTTTTTCTCTTTTTTCTTTTTTCTTTTTCCTTTTTTTTTTTTTTTTTTTTTTTTTTGAGCCTGGCATCTCACTCTGTATGAGAGGCAATTTAGAAAAACAGCTATTGAAGGTTTTTAATTCAAGTATGAATGCGTCTTCAGCTGGGGCAACTGATTGCCTCTTCCCTGAGGGAATGGGCTGTCTTCTAAAGCACCATTCACTGCAATAATGGCCTGCTCCCTTTGGGGCAAAACACTCCGTTTTAACTAAAAGGGGTTTGTATACAAACAGGGCTTAATGCATCCCAACCCAAAGTGCTCCATGGGGCGTGTTCAGGGCTCTGAGCCCAGGGTGGAGCACAGGCAGGGGCTGGCAGGTCCAGGATGGGGATGTGACCTGGGGCTGTGACACAAAGACTCGGGACAGGGAAATTCCAGCAGCAGCTCAGCCCAGATGGGGCTGGGGTGGGTGGAAGGTGATGGAATCACATCCCCTGCCTGCCTGGCAGAGGGGAGGGCTGCTCCCTCTGCTCCAAAAGGCAGCACAACACACAATTAATTAGCGGCAGGGCTGGTTGCATGGCAAAGACACACCGTGCTCCGTATTTGCATGCAAATATCCCGTGGGCAGGGAGGATTAGAGGGGCTGCCAGGAAATGATGGCTGCGAGGGTTTAACCTTGAATGCTGCAAAAGGCACTGCTGCTGCTTATTTTGACACACGTGGGGGTCAGCCAGACCATGGAGGAGAATAATTAGGGAGGGGAAGGAATGCAAACTCTTATTATTGAAGATACCTGGGGGCTAATGGCATGAATACATTTGTTATAATTGACCCATGGCCCAAAGATAATTCCTCTGTAGAGATAGTCACCTAATCTATTCTGTGTGCCAACATGGATGTAAGAAATAATTGCAACCTCAGCTCCATCTCGTTTCCACTCTTCTGGAGAATAGCTAATTTACGACAGAAAATAATGACTAATGTTAGAATAAACAATATTATGACTCAAGTGACTTATGAGTGCTGCAGATATGATGCACATTTAATAGGACATGACTTATCCAGACATGTAATTCTTTTTCTGAGCAGAGTAAAGTAAGTGTGGCAGAAATGCCAGAAACAGCTTTGCAATTGGAATATGCAATTTAAAATAAGTAAAGATTACTCCCAGGTAGTTTATTGCTTTAACTACATCAAGGCAGGTCCCTGTAGCAGACTGCATAATGACTCTCATTTCATTTTTGGTTTGTGTCAAATATCTTCAGTTAGTTTTGCTTTATTGGCTTCATGCAATTTATTGCAGCACTAGAATGTGATTGTAATGCAACTAGTATTTTAGTTTTATCTTCCACTGGTAATTTTTCTTCTTTATGGAGCCTATACTGTCTGCATTAATAAAAGCCATAGAAATTATACAGTGTGGAACCAGGTTTTAGTAAGTGCCAGTTTGCTGCGGAAGGACTGGACTAGTTGTGCTGTTCTGCAGCCCAGAGGAGCACAGACCCACTGGCTGAGCAGGGCCAGGATGCTCTGTGGCACCTGCTGGGCACACTGCTGCTCCAAACACCACCCAAGCACTCCTGATTGTCAGAAGGGAGCAGAATTCATCTCACTGAATAGCAGCTGTTTCTCCTGCTATCAGTGATTAAACGTGTCAGAGTGAGCCCAGCCTTGAGGGGGTCTGTAGCTCAGTGCCCCAGCCTCTGCAGGGAGATCCCAAGGCAGGATGGGTCTGTGGTCTCAGTGCTTGGCCTGAGTGTGTCACACACACCTCTGCTGCTGAGGGAAGGACAGGCTTACTGCACATCACAGCCCCTGGCCTTTCAAAGGCAGCAGGCTTCTCAGTGCCCAGCAGCTCCAGGGCAGGATTTGAAGGTAGGTGTCCTGGCTTCTTTCATCCCCCAGCTCTTCTTTAACACCTCCTACCTGGGCTGCACCCTGAACCCTGGGGTCAGTTTTGGGCCCCTCACTACAGAAAAGGCATTTCTCCACAGGGGCTGGAGTGTGTCCAGGGAAAGGAATGGAGCAGAGGGAGCTGGAAAGGGGCTGAGCCTGGAGAAAAGGAGGCTCAGGAGGGACCTTGTGGCTCTGCACAACTCCCTGCCAGGAGGGGACAGACGGGGGGGTCGGGCTCTGCTCCAGGGAACAGGGACAGGAGGAGAGGGAACGGCCTCAGGCTGGGCAGGGGACGTTTGATCAGATTAGGGAAAATTTTGTCAATGGGAAGGTTGTGAAGCATTGGAACAGACTGTCCAGGGCAGTGGTGGAGTTATGTCTTAGGTTGCAATGCAAGATGTAACCAGCATTATGTATTTTACCACCATCTGTTAAAATCAGCTGGAGCAGTGTTCCTTACCTGCTCCATGAGCCATCCCTCATAACTCTGGGGGATATTCTCTGTTAATGGGCCAGCTGTTAAAACCAGGTGGGACAATCTTCCACTTTCTCCAGGGAGATATCTCCTGTTCATGGCCATTGAGTCCCAGTTCATGACTGATAAAATTCCATCATCCCACTGGGAGATGCTCCAGCCAGGGCAGGAGCCAAGCCTTTTCTACCCAGAGAAAAACTGACATTTTGGACACCAAGGCACCTTCTTTCCACTGGATTCCAGAGGAAAGCCAGACCTTTGCACATCATCCCTGCACCTTCAGAGGAAACTGCACCTTCTCCAGGAGCACTGCTCCAGCTGAACCACATCTGCCCCTGCAGGAGGATGCAGCCACCATGGAATGGGACTGTAGCACCACCCTGACTGACTGACGGGTGTCAGCTTGGATTCTGACTCTGGCAGAGTTTGGGATTGTTCTTTGTAATACTGCATTTCTATTTTAATTTTCCTAGTAAAGAACTGTTATTCCTAATTCCCATATCTTTGCCTGAGAGATCATTAATTTCAAAATTATAATAATTTGGAGGGAGGAGGTTTACATTCTCCATTTCAAGAGTCTCTTGCCTTCCTTAGCAGACAGCTATCCTCCAAACCAGGACCAGTCACCATCCCTGAAGGGATTTAAAAACCCTGTGGATGTGGCACCTGGGGACATGGCTTAGTGCTGAGGTGAACTAACTGCTCTCAGAGCAGCTTAAATGAT
Organism: Erithacus rubecula; assembly: GCF_903797595.1. Taxonomy (NCBI): domain Eukaryota; kingdom Metazoa; phylum Chordata; class Aves; order Passeriformes; family Muscicapidae; genus Erithacus; species Erithacus rubecula. The sequence continues at coordinate 8,608,672 of NC_136674.1, forward strand.
TCCGTGATTCTACAAGTAGTAAGAACAATTGAATGCCCTGGTAAATAAAACCAAGTGAAGTGCTCAGATGCCCCCCAGTGCTGTGAGCACCAGGATTGGGTGACCAGTACTGCTCTGGTTTCCCCCATATATGCAATACTCACCTGAAAATCTCACAAGATCTTTCTAAATTTGGGGGTGTTGATTGATTGATTTATCCAAGCAGCTTAGGGGTACAATTTTGGCAGTGTGATTCCCAGTGAATATTTATAGTGCACAATTTCCACTCCTCTTTTGACATTTCTCATCCCTTATATCATAAGTCACTTTTTCCTCTCATGAACCACCAGACAAATCTCATCAGCAACATTCCCAAGCACTAAAGCACTTTTCACTAACAAGTGTGCTCGTGCTCCTCAGCAGCAGTGCTTCCCTTCCCAATTTTGGTTTGTTTTGTGAAGATGCTCTGGGGAGTTCAGACCAGTCACAGCATTCACACTGTGCTTGTGGGACCCCACCTCACTCCTCCACTGGTAAAGCATAGTAAAAAACAAAACAAAACGTGAGTGAAAATCTTTTATTGGTATTTTAGAGAGCCTGCAAATGCAAACAGAGGGCAGCCTGGGACACACCCCCAGGGGCTGAGGGTTACAGGGGCATTTCTAGGAGCCAAACAGCCAAACCCCACAGACTCTGGATGGGACCTGGGTACCTAATTCCCTCAGGGGCTCTTAAATTTGCAGGCAAAAAATACCAGTGTATACAGGAGGTGGGGTTCTGAAAGACTGATTGTGCTTGCTGCAAAATGAATTTCCTTTAAAGCTGCATTTATTGCACTCCATGGCCCCCATTAATCAGTAAGTTATATCTGGCCTTCACATTATGGTGAGAGAAGAATGTGAAATATTCCTAAGCTGCAAAATTACTCAGAACTGGGTGTAGGGGGTGGGGTTCCCCCTTTGCATTTGATTTCAGTGTGGAAAATAAGTCACTTTTTTGCTAATTTCTGTCTGAAGCCCAGTTGTGAACTTGGCTTTTTTGTAAGGAGCCCCACACCTATCTGTCCCAACACAGCCTTGGGCAGCCTTGGGGTGCCCCAGGTGCCATGGGTGCTCATTCTTGTGCCTTCCTGGGATGACTGCATGAGGAACTGATGGCTGTCTTGGAGAAGAGTGGGGTTACTGCCAAGAAAAGCTGACTTTACAGCCTTTGGTAATCCCAGAAGCTCTTTTGTAAGAAGTGGGGTTGTGGTTTGGCCAAAACTTGGCTACAATGCAGCCCCAAAGCTTAAAAAAATTAAAATCTCCAAGAAGGCGGAAAAAAACATCTATTTTCTTACTTGGTTGGATTCAATGCAATACTTGGTTGGATTCAATGCAATACTTTTTATAAGTGTGAATGCATGAATCTGGCAAAAAGACAAGAGGCTTTTTTTTACATAAACCAGTAACCAACACTTTGTTGGAGCAGGAAAATGCTTTCCATGAGAGCATGTCTGTTTGAGGTGCTCAGTGTCAGGTTGGTGGGGCCAGAGTTCTTTCCTCAGTGAATTTATATTCACAGCAAGGTCTGATCTTAGCAGGGCCTGTGATGGCAGCAGCCATGAATGCCATAAATAAAATCCTTCTAAAAACACGTGGCTGTTTTGTGCTGTCCCCAAGGCCTCCCACAGGCTGGCCAGTGCATTTTGAAGTTGTTAAATCCTGTATACACAAACATCTGATTAACCACCCTTTCTTGGGAAGGATGGGGAAATCTGCAGAAACACTCCATTGAGTGTTGACCCTTGTGAGTGCATTGCCATGGCTGAGAGAGCTCCTGCAGCATTTCAGGGTGGTTTAAATCACTCCTGAATAGGTGCAGGCTTTCCCTAGGGTGTGCCTTTGCACCTCTGCAGGGCAGAGACAGAGCATCTCTCAGTCTGGGGTGCTCCACCTTCCTTCCAGTACAGAGACTATTTAGTAAAATTACTGTGGGTAAATAAGAAGTCACTTTTGTAAAGCCTCTCTTTGATGCTGAATGAATTCCCAGAGGGTGGATAAACTTTCTCACAATGATCACCATTTGCAGAACAAAGAGGCAATTTTTTTCTCATTTCAGTGTTTTCTGACATTTCCCCCCTGGGGGAATAAATGGGCCCATTATTCTGCCAGCTTCCCTGGCATTTGCAGAGCCTGGGTGGGGATGCTCCAGTGCCTCCAGTCCTCTGCCTTGCTGCTTTGTGGTGACACCCAGCTGGCTTGAGGTGGCATCTGACTTCTTATTTGGGAGCAGCATCCCAAATTCCTTAGTTGAAGCTGCTGTGCTGGGGAGGTGTTTGGGTATCACATTCCAAATGCCTTCACAGGGAGCTGGGGGATAAATGCCACCTAAAGGGTGCCCAGGTAGAAGGAACAGACACACTCAGCACCCACATGAAGGGGGAAAACAAAATTCAAGAGGAGGAACATAAATTCATTATGTTATGGATCACTCCACCAAAAAAACTTTTGAATTTAAACTGATGATGTCAACCTTCCTGTCACAGTCCAAGCCCAGCAATGGACTGTGGCTGATACAATAATCCTGATGAATTATTATATATGATAGATGGTGGTGGATTATTCCCACCCACTTATGGGGAGTATGGATAAGGAAGCCCAGGAGAAAGGAGGCCACAGGTGTCCCTGGGATGGTTTTGCAGGTGGACAGCTGCAGCCTGTGGTCACCTCTCGTGTAGCAGCACCAGTCCCATCCCATCACAGCTCTGTGAATAATCTCTGGTGTGCTCACAGTTTCTGCTTGGCCTGAGAACAGCCAAGATCAGGAAGGCAGACAGAAGGAGCTGGAAAGAAAGCAGGGAATAAGAATAATATGTTTGGAAGTACTTGGTATAAAGAGAAGTTTAAAAAATGTTTCCTTTTCAATATCATCTGCTGTACAAGAGCTTCCAGGGAGGGTAAAATCTCACTGCAGATGGGTTATAATCCTTATTGATACAGTAAATGGAACTATCAAGCTGGAAAAGATCATATGGCAGTTAAGATAAAGGTTTGACTTGTCCCAGAACCAGGCTTATCAGGGTTTAGCAGTAAGTGAGTTTTGTTGCTTAGGCTGCATTTAAAAAGGTCATTGATTTGCAGCTAATACCAAGTTGTCATAGTTTCGTGATTAAGAGCTTGCAGTTTTCAGAATCAAAGCCTTTTCCTAAATCGATAAGAGCAGATTCAGTGAGATTGCTTGAGCCCACTGAGGCAGACAGAGGGGCAAGCAGCAAACCCAGCCAGGCTGTGACACAGGGAGCAGCTCTCCCAGCCTGCACATCCCCTCAGCCTGCACTAAAGTTTTTCCAGGAAAGCCAAAAATGCTCAGCCTGGCAGCTGGGAGGGTCTGCCAGGGACCATCAGGCTGCCTGGTGCAAACCTCCTCTGGAGTAATTAGCTGATTGATCTGGGCTTTGCTGGGCTGTATTTCCTGCTTCAGCCAGTCGATGCCATTGGATTTTCACACTGCTGGATGCAGAAATACTCATGTACAGCCAAGTGTGGCTGCAAAGGGGGATTCCCACCTTGGAGGTGGATTCCTGGGCCTCCAGCTCCTCCCTAGACACCAGGTGGAGGCATCAGGAGAAAGGAGCATCTTCATTAGCACAACCTCTTGCTGTTCCTGTGTCTTCATCATTTACTGCACAGACAAAACCAGAGCTTTAAGCTTCCCAGTTGGCTTCCCTGCTGTTTTATGGGACAGCTCCAGGTGTGTCCCAAGGACCCTACAGCTTCCCACCACCCCACCAGGGCTGCTTCTGCTTGTCTGCTGCCTATTAACACAATTCCTTGGGAAAACCAGCCTCAGGACACCACACACTATGTGTGTGCCTCAAGGACCATTGGCCAGCTCCAGATGAGTTTCACAGAGAGATGGGGACACTCACATGTATTAGGTTTCTCACAAAAAGGTAGAAACACAGAGAAGTGTTTAATAAGAAGTCAATAATCTGCTCAGCAAGGGAAAGGCTCCCAACTTCCACTTCTGTTAAATTTCACAGAGTGTCCACAGGAAAAGGTGAAGGCTCACCATGTGTTTTATGGGTCATGTAGCAGCTTATTTCTAAATCAAACAGAGCAGAATGATAGAAAGTGCTACTCTGGTATTTGGTATCTCAAAGCCATCCATAAATACAAAAATAAAACACACAAAAGTAGCTCAGGGAGGTGCACCAGGGATACTGGTGCCCACAGCAAACTCTCACACTTGGCAAAATTGGGCAAGGAAGGCTGATGTCTTTATTGCACTGGTTAAATGGTTAAATGTGAATTTTATGTCTGGGGTGAAAGTTCCTACAAGGTGAAACGAGAGGAGAGGAGAGGAGAGGAGAGGAGAGAGGAGAGGAGAGGAGAGGAGAGAGGAGAGGAGAGGAGAGGAGAGAGAGAGGAGAGGAGAGGAGAGGAGAGGAGAGGAGAGGAGAGGAAGAGGAGAGGAGAGGAGAGGAGAGGAGAGGAGAGGAGAGGAGAGGAGAGGAGAGGAGAGGAGAGGAGAGGAGAGGAGAGGAGGAGAGGAGAGGAGAGGAGAGGAGAGGAGAGGAGAGGAGAGGAGAGGAGAGGAGAGGAGAGGAGAGGAGAGGAGAGGAGAGGAGAGGAGAGGAGAGGAGAGGAGAGGACCTTAGACCCTCTTCCAGTGCCTGAGGAGATTCCAGAGCAGCTGGAGGAGGATTGGGGACACGGGATGGAGAGACAGGACACAGGGAATGGCTCCCAGTGCCAGAGGGCAGGGATGGATGGGATATTGGGCAGGAATTGTTCCTGTGAGGGTGGGCAGCCCTGGCACAGGGTGCCCAGAGCAGCTGTGGCTGCCCCTGGATCCCTGGCAGTGCCCAAGGCCAGGCTGGGCAGGGCTGGAGCAGCTGGGACAGTGGGAGGTGTCCCTACCATGGCAGGGGTGGGGTGAGATGATTTTGAAGATCCTTCCAACCCAAACCATTCCATACCTCTGTGAATTACCTAAGATGTTAGATAGGAACATGCAAAGTAAACCAGGCTTAAGCTTCAGAAAGGGCAAAAGATGATCTGGATCAGCTTCTACAGAAACAGGACGTTTTTTCAAACATGTTAAGTAACAAAGCTTCCCACAGAACTTTTGTATTCAGCATTCCCTGGATGGATCCTGTACCCTGCCCTGCTCCCCTTGAGCCTCCTGCTGGTCTTGGGGCTGGTTCCCTTCTATTCAAGGACCTTGCCTGAAATATGGTGTCTGCTGCTGCCCCACAGTAACAGAGTAAGAGCTAATTTGAGCAGGTAACTTGAGCACATGCTTAATTTGAAGGAGATGGTCGATTGTGCCTCCTGCTCTCAGAGCTCACTGCCAGGCACTGCACAACCCCCTGAGCCCCTCCCAGCTCCCAGGGCATGTGCTAATCTCAGTTAAACCAAGGGAACATGAGCATGTGCTTGATGTGCTGGTCCTGGTGCTAAGCATGTGCTTAAGTGCTTTGCAGAATTGGAAACTTTGAGCACCAGGGCTGCCACGAGGCTGGGAGCAGAATCATGTTCATCCTGAGCATAAAGCAAAGGAAGGATTAGAAATTTAAGAGGTAGCCCAACTCTACTAAGCTCCATGGTGCATAATCTCTCCTTGCTTGAAACTAAACAGAAAAAAAAATCACAGTCTTTTTGAGATCAAGACAGAGCCAAGGTTTCCACATTTATGATTATGTTTATGTGTGTTATCATATATGGATGGAAAAGTATTTGCTCTGAGTGATTTGGAGACCCAGGCCATAAAGAGAGCAAGTCTGAGCATTACAGGTTCTCAGCTGTGTCCCAGCTCAGCTCCTAAAAGACAGGCAAACCTTTAGAGTTCCAGTTTTAACCCTGACACAATGCAGAATGAGGGGTTTCATAGGACAGCTGCCAGTCCCTTACTTTTCCGGGGTATAGCTTAGTTCACAGATTTTTCTAGGATATCATTTCTGCAAAACAGAACTCCTCTATGCTTGCTTTTCTCTGTTTTCCCCACCCCTCTTCCTGAGCCACCCTCGCCTTCCACCTCCCTTTGAGTGAGACAGCCACAATATTTCCAAGGAAGTATTTTAGGAATTCTTCCTTGCAAGGCTTTCTGCTTGGAGTGCTGGTACAACCAGTTGCATCCAAATCCCATCAGCCCAACACAACTGCAAATTGCATAGAGAGGTGATTCTTTCACTGAGGAGCCTTTGTCAGCTCCTGTCCCTGCCCTGAGTGGCAGCAGGGTGACAAAGGAGCCTGGCACACATGCCCACGCTCCCTGCCAGCCCCACAATGGGCTCTCTTGTGGCTTGGGCTGCTGATCCTCCTCCTCATCTGTCTGGATCTGTAATTTGTCAGCAACTCTTGTGGCAGGGCCAGCTCTGCAGCTCCTGGCTGTGGCCAGCCCAAGGTGTGTCTGGCAGCCAGGCTTTGTGTGCTGTGATGTATTTCTTTGGCAATGGGTAACATCATTTTCTGGCTCCTTCCATGGCCCCCTGAGTCAGCTTTCACTGCCAAGGCTGCTGTGGGTGATAGCTTGAAGCCTGCCTGCAAGTTCAGTGGGTTAGTCTGGAGCTTGCCTTCTGAGCACCACAGAAATTATCCATCAGGGAATTAGCACCATCAGGATCAGCACAGTGCTGGGACACACATTGCTGGGGAAGGGAAGTCCTTCAAATATTGCTTATTGCAGCTCCTGCCTCATCTTCCCTTGCAGTTCATTTGCACTTCTAATGCTTTTTCTCACAGTTTGAGCACCTGTGCCCATGTTATTGTGGGACTGTACCAGGTGTTGCAGAGATGTTGCAGAGATGCAGAGAGGTGTTGCTCTTTGCCAGCTCTTGTATTGCAGAGAAGTTTTAACCTGTCACTGGACTGCATCCTCAGGGTTTGGGGAAAAGACCAAATCTCACCAGCCTCACCCAAACCTTGGTGCTTAAGGAAGAAAAGGATGAGGAAGTGATTTGTGATGTTGAGGAAGCCACCAGCTGCTGGGGACACAACTTGGTGATCTCCAAACTAGGGAGTCATTTCCTATTTCAGTCAAGCCCAGGGGACACTGGCAGGTGTGGTGTGGCTGTGTGGGTGGGAAACCCTCTGCACAACTCAGCCCAGCACCTGCCTGGATCTTTTGAGTATCAGTAATAATCAGATCTGTCAAAGCCACAGAAACTCTGGTGAAGCCAACAGGAATGTTTGGCAATTTCAGCCTTTTTCTGGCCCAAACCAACCCCAAGGGCCCTGTTAGAGGTCCCCAGAGGGGTTGTTCAGGCCAGTGATGCCTGGGGCTGACACCCAGCCCCTGGAGGAGTCCAGGGGAAGGAGGCTCATGGCCAGGCTGCAGCACATCTCTGCATCCTCTGCTCTGTGCAAACTCCCCCTTGTCCTGGTGAGACCAGTGTGTGCCCAGCCAGCAGCCAGCCAGTGTTTGGAGCATGTTTTGTGTCTGAGAAAAGCAAAATCAATTCTGCAACTGGCCCAAAGGCTGTGCCAGTGTGTCCCAGCCTCCTTCCAGGGTAAAATCCCTCATCAGCTCAACTCCACTCTGCCTTTCTCATAAAAGAGCATTTTCCCTGTGGCACTGAGAGGAATGTGACCTATAGATTTATAGCCATGAGGGGAAATAATAACACTCTTACTACCTAAACATCAGCCTGTGAACTCTTTACAGCAATTTTTCCTTCTGCAGGAGTTGCAGTGCTTCTGCAGTAAACCCTCTGCTGGCAAACAGCCTGGGGACACTGCTGGGGCTGGCAATGTCCTCTCCTGGCAGTGGTGGCAGGAATGTGACTGGAACTCCATGCTAAGGCTTGGGATGGGCTGGGGGAAGGAGGGAGCACCAAAGCTCTGCTGGGCCCCACTGGGTTTGCATTTTCTCAATCTTCTCAGAGCCCCATTTTCAGAGTGATGGAGAGGACTGGCCAGCTCTGAAAACAAAGCTAGGAAAATCTGTGTCTTTCCTCTAAAGCTTCCTAGTTGGCCCAATGAATTGATTGCCAGAGATAAAACCTGATGAAGAGGCAATGTTTTCCCAGCACAGCACTTGACTCCAGAAAGCAGAAGATGCAATAGATTTTGTTTATGTGCACATCCACTGTTTTTTATTTATATGTCAGTGCTTCAAGCTAATTGCACATTGCCAAGCAGCACAGAAGAGCTGCTTTCTCCTGCATTTCCCATAGGTTGGGATATGAGTGGAGCACAGCCTGTGGGAAGGGCTTGGTTCTCATGGCAAGACTGAGCCCAGTGTGCCAGCAGCAGGTCTGTCCCAAGAGGGAATCCAGAGACAAGAGCTGTTTGGTGTTTAGTAAGGAATAGGGAAGCAGTTTTACCATGGTTGAGACCCACTTTGGGGAAGGAAGCTGATGACAAGCTGGCATTTTTAATTCCCAGGCTGCAAAGGAGGGAGAGAAGGAAATCCAGGAGGGCATGAAAGGAGAGAATGGCACAGGACTGGGGTGGAAGGAGAATGGCCACAGTGGGCAAGTGAGGCCAGTGGGGAATGTTTGGGCACTTCTGCATCACTCCTGTGCAGGATGGGTCACCAGAGGGTTGTGCTGGGCACAGACAGAAGGGCCTTACACAGGCAGGGCTTGGCACTGGATCCTCTGTGATGTCCTAGGGTACAATGTCAGGATGTGCCCAAAAGTCTGTATTCTATCACCATCTGCTGAAACCAGGTGGGGCAGTGCCCCTGATCTCTGTGGAGATATCCTCTGCTAATGGGCCATCTTTAAACCAGCTGGGCAATCATCTTTATCTTCCCACAGCCCATCCTCCCTCCAGCAGATATCTCCTGTTCATGGCCACTGAGTCCCAGTGCATGACTGATAAAATTCCATCATCCCACTGGGAGATGCTCCAGCCAGGGGAGGGGCCAAGCCTTTCCTACCCAGATAAAAACTGAGATTTGGACACCAAGACACCTTCTTTCCACTGGATTCCAGAGGACAAGAGCTACCAGAGCACTGCTTCAACAAGACCATCTGGACTGCTACCACCACCCTAACCAACGAGGTGTCAGGTTGTATTCTGACTCTGTCAGTGGTTTTTTTGTACTATTGCATCTATTTTCTCTTTTTTTCCTATTAAGTTGTACTTCTGACTTGGAGCCTCTCACTGGTTTTGACTTCAAAACCATTACATATGTGAATGTACAGGTGAGTGTGGGTAAATATCTTTACTTTTAAATATCTCCTAAGGCTCCCTTAAACTCATCAGAGTTATGCTGATCTTAGAATTGTTTTGCCTGAGTGGTTTTTCAGTGCCAGTGAGCAGAGGGCCTGCTGCAGGCAGTAGCTGCCACTCCTGATTCCTCCCAGGCACCTCTCAAGGTGTGCCAGAGGAAGGCTGGCAGTGTGGATCAGGCTGGGCACCCACCAGGTGCTCTGGAGCTGTTTGGTGGCTGTGAGTGAGCTCTGCCTGTCACCCTGTGCCACCACAGCCCCTCTGAGGGCAGGCACACGGGGAGCCAGGAGCTCCCAGCCACAAACAGCAGCTCACTGCAAAGGAAGAGATTTACTGACAAATAACTGTCATTTGCTAACCTTGTCATGGCAATCTTTGTTTCTCCCTTTTTTCCAGAGGCACTCCAAATGCTGAATGCCAGCATCTGTTATGGCCTGGAAAACAAGCAAACACTGATATTCCTGGTGGCTTTGAAAGAGCATTTAATGCTCAGCTCTCTACACTTGTCTTTACCAGGAAAATCACTTCAGGATGTGCTTAGCATGATTATGATGAGGAGTGTCTGGGCAAAAGCAAAATAGAGAAGGCAGCCCCTTGCTACAGACAGGCTGAAAAAAAAAAAATCCATGAGTCTTTCTGCCAGATGTTGACATTTTGATTTACATAAAGGTAAAGTTTTGAGTCAACAGCATATTTAATTTTCTAAAACATCTCCAAGATATAATGCATGTTTATAGATAATGAGTTTGCATCATTAGCAGTTTTTGTCAGACCTGTATCCTGGTGAACTGGCTCAGAACATCTTTGTTTCTGATGCCTCTGAGCATCTTCCCATGACTGTGCAAGGAGGGAAAGCAGTCCATGGGGTGCCCAGGAGCTATCAGAGGGTCAGCTGGGAGCTGGGAAGAGTACTGAGACATTTATCCATGGATTGTGAGAGAACCTGTGACTCCCAAACCACATGGAGGCAGTGCCAGAAACAGCCCCAGCTCCACCACCCTCCACCACCCTCCCATCCTCTGCAGCAAATCCCAGCTGGCTTTACCCTTCAGACAGAGCCTTGTGAGGTTCTCACCTCACCAAGAAGTAACAAGACCTGTGAGAGCATCCCTGTGAAGGAACAAGGATGTTCTCATGTCTCAGCTGGGGGAACCAAGACCCAGATAAATCACTCCCTGTGCAGGGGAAAGCATCCAAGGCTGGAGCAGACAGCCCAGACCCACCTCCCTGTGCCCCAGCTGGGAACAAGCATTCCTGGGTCTCCTCACTGAGCTAAATTAAGCTGCAGCAAAGTGCCAAAACTGAGGGAGAAAATAAGATCCTAGGACAGGCAGATAACTCTTTCCAAGTCACCTGTAAATCCACAGAGAGGAAAAGCTGTAGGTGACAGAGGGCTGGGGTTCTGTGTGGGAGCAGTCAGCCTGCTGGAGGATATAAACCATGCCTAGAGCCAAGAATTCCTGCCATATTTCACTAGGATTGGGGTTTCTGTCTCTGAAGAGGCCAGGAGAGTTTGACTCCCTTTGAGTGTGGGCTGAGCAGTGCTGGGGCTGGGGGCCCAAGCACCAGGAGCAGACCCTGGTGCCACATGCAGGGGAAGAGCAGAGCCCCAGACCTGCTGTCCCTGCTCTGAGCTCTGCATCCCAGCCCAGGGTGCCTCACACTCAGAAATAAGCTTGTTATTGCTGCTGGAAGAGCAACTAAAAACAGCAGCTAAGGGAAAACCAGACTCTCCTGTGCCTACCACAGAGCTGAACCAGCTCTTATGGACTGCAGAACTCCTAATTCAGCATTTCCCTCTACCAGGGCCACAGTGGCCAGCCAGGAGCTGGATCCCAGTCTGGGGGCTGAGATGAAGAGATGCCCAGAGGAGCTCCCTGCTGCTGTGCCCAGCAGGGTCTGACAGAGCCCAGAGAGCTCAGAGAGGGAGGACACGACTGCAATGCAAAGCACTATCATTGCTGTATTAGCCTCCACTGAAATGTGCTACATAAGTGCAAATTGCTGTTATAAATCATAAACATCAAAAGGCCATAAGTGCCTAATAATGGCCTAAGTGGCTAATTTGTTTTATGTGCTACTGGAAGAAGCACCGTAAAGATATGGAACAAAAAATTTCCCTCATTGTGGTTTGGCCTCTGATACCAAGAAAGGCTGGAAGGGAGTGGGAGCAAAGAGCTGCTCTAGCACATATTCAGGAGCATTTCAAATCAAAGGATGTAATTAAAAACACAGCACAAACCCCTGCAAGAGCCTGGTCCCTGTGGAAGGGAAATGGGGCCAGTGCTGGGGGGACCCCATGGAGTGGGTGCCTGGTGAGCAGGACAGAGATCAGTGGCACCATCCCAAACTGAGCAATTATTTGTGCAAAGAGATGAGGAGGTGGTGTGGCCAATGTGCCTCTGGCCCTGCTGAGGTACATAAGTGGGGTGTGATGCCTGGTGTATTTCCCTGCTCAACCCTGTGTCTGTGCAGGGACCCAGCAAGATCCCCAACGCCACCCTGAGCTGGGCTGAGGGACACCTCCAGCCTGGCCTGGCTCCTCTGCACTCTGTTTACACCTGGCAGTCTCCTTTCCCCACCCAAACAATAACTGTGTGCCCTCCATCTGCCTTGTAATTGCTCTGGGCTATTGGGGCTATGTGATGCTCTAAAGGCTCTTCCTGGCTGGCTCTCTTGTGAAATTAGCCCTGAAGAACCATAAATACCCTAATCCTGCCCTTTTGTGCCCTGCAGATAAGTTCCTCGTGCAATTCTTGTGCTGTTGAGGTTGGAGTTGCCCTCCAGGACAGGCTCAGGGGTTCCATGCACAGTTCAGCTGTTGGTGTTTGAAGGGCAGGTGTCTGCCAATAAAGGCAGGAGATTCTCTTTGAAATGCAGAATGTAAACTCCCTCCCTCCAAATTATTGTTATAATTTTGAAATCAATGATCTCCCAAGCAAAGATATGAGAATTAGGAATAACAGTTCTTTACTAGGAAAATTAAAATAGAAATGCAGTATTACAAAGAACAATCCCAACCCTGCCAGAGTCAGAATCCAAGCTGACACCCGTCAGTCAGTCAGGGTGGTGGCACAGTCCCATTCCATGGTGGCTGCATCCTCCTGCAGGGGCAGATGTGGTTCAGCTGGAGCAGTGCTCCTGGAGAAGGTGCAGTTTCCTCTGAAGGTGCAGGGATGATGTGGAAAGGTCTGGCTTTCCTCTGGAATGCAGTGGAAAGAAGGTGCCTTGGTGTCCAAAAATCTCAGGTTTTTTCTGGGTAGGAAAGGCTTGGCTCCTGCCCTGGCTGGAGCATCTCCCAGTGGGATGATGGAATTTTATCAGTCATGCACTGGGACTCAGTAGCCATGAACAGGAGATATCTCCTGGAGGGAGGATGGGCTGTGGGAAGATAAAGATGATTGCCCAGCTGGTTTAAAGATGGCCCATTAGCAGAGAATATGTGCCAGGAGATCAGGGGCACTGCCCCACCCAGTGCAACAGATGGGACAGAACACACATTGCTGGGCACATCCTGTAGTGAACACACATTGCTGGGCACATCCTGTAGTGCAACCCAAGACATTAGCTGATGGTGTTTGCCTGCTGGAGCAGAGGAGGTTCCTCAAGGAACTGCTGAGCCCTGCATGGACCAAGCCCTGCTTTAGGATGCAACATTTTGAACTCATCTTCTCTTGGTCCAGAGACCTGGCCATGGCCCAGCACACCCCAAATGAAACCCCTCAGCATTGGGCAAACCCCAGAGGGACCTCATGGCCACCTGGGTGAAGCATCACATGCAGCTGGCTTTTTAGGGATGAGCAAAACCAGTCTTTCCTAATAACATACCTGAGCACTCCCCCTTCTTTCTGCCCCAATGGATTCTACTTTCTGTAGCTATTTTGGCTCTGTTTTACAGTAAAATCATGGTGTCCCTCTCTGATTGCCACAGACAAATTCCCCCAGGTGTCTTTGGTGGAGGAATGTGATCAGAATAATGTGTTTGTTTTATCATGATGCTGCAGAGAGGATGTTGTGATGGCAGGAGAGAAACATCAGGCCATGGCAAGGACCAGGAGCCTGATACTCAGGATCCATCCACATGCCCCTGTATCCCAGATGGATCATGTAGGGACTGTTCCCAGCACAAGGAATTAATTCAGAAACATTTCAACACAGGTACAAATTATTTAGAGTACAAAGGGTGCTGCTTTCCTGTAATACATTGCCCTGCACAAAACCCTTGGGGGAATGGCTCAGGGAATGGCCCTAATTGCTCTGTTCCTCTAGTGATATCTGCGATAATGTGGAGGAAGAAAAAAACCCCTTTGTCCTGAAAGGGTATGCCAATAAACAGCATTTTGAAAAATAATTTCTTTGATGCTTATCACTTCCACAGCACGTGTTCAGTGTGATCTACAGTCAGAGCACAGGCTGTGACTGAGCTCTGCATGCCCAACCAGAGGGGCAGCACCCACTGCAGTTTTATTCATCATCTTGGTGAAGGCATGGGAAAAAACAAACCCAGCCTGTGAAGGCACAGAGAGAGCTCTGTGAGCTTTGGGAGTGGCTGAAGGGACAGAGCTGGGCTTGGCAGCTTTGTGGCAGTGGCACAGAGTGAGTGAGGACAGCTTGGGCAGGTGAGTCACAGCTGTGCCTTCAAAAGGACAGAAACCTGGAAATGGAAATAAAATTGGATTTTCCTTCCCCAGCCAGCTCAACACAGGGAAAAGTGGGAAATACAGTGTGTAGTTTTCTGGGTAGAAACCACTGAGGTCTGTGGTGATCTCCTGTGCTAGCTCTGGTGGTCCTCAGACCCACTTTGAGCCAGTTGAAGGCATTAACCAAATTAAATCTACCCCATTTGGTTTGCTGGGTAGTTTGTTGAGCTTGTGGCAAAGTAAGTCAGGCTGCCACAACAAAAAAGAGTCTATAGCCCACAGTCAGCCTGAAATGAGCAGGGGATATAAGAGAGTGGCAGGGAGAGAGGATGAACCTCACTGTGGACAAAGCAAACCTCTCCTTTCTGAGCAGAAGAAAACAAGATATTTCTGACGTTTGCATGTGATGCAAGAGCTGTCAGCAGGGACAAGACTGGAAAAGAAAGTGAGAGACTGCTCTGCTGCTGGGGAATGCCAGGCCTGGCTGTGTTTCAGCCCATTTGGCTGCTTCAGCACCTCCTGCAGCAAAGCAGTTGAAGTGAGAGCTGTTCAGACCCAGGCCCAGGGCAGGTAACCCAGCCCTGCAGAATGTGCTGCTGTGCCAGGAGCTCAGCTCAGCACCACCATGGCCAGGGCAAGGGCACTGCCAGGGCCTCCTGCCCCCTGGACACTTGAAGGCACAAACAGGGTCATTTCCCACTCTCTGGAATACTTTAATGTGCAAAATGGATTCTTGTCTGTGCAACCTTAGCTACCAACATCTTTAAAATAACTTCATGTTGTTTTGTTATATTACTAACTACTGTATTACACAAACAATGTACTTTATTGCTGCTTTAAGGCAGAAATAACTAATTGTTGGTGTGTTTGTTAAATGGCAGTGCAGGTGTTATGTTCTGACAGCAGGAACAAGGCAAGGGGCAGTCTATGGACAGCAAAGTTTCTTCCTGCTCTGCACTGGGAGCATCTTTCTCATGGCTGGTCCTCAGCTGCAGTCATCATCTCTGAGCTGGCTCAGACCCCCAGCAGCCTTGCAGGGATGGGGATGTGTCTGGCTGGCCATGAACACTGCACCAGTTTCACCAGTGCACCCACACCCACAGGCTGAAGTTTTGGGGGGGCCAGAGGTGTCCTGGGACTGTGTGCTGGTGCTTCCTGCTCATCCTGGCCCTGCCTGCCAGGAGCCTGGTGCTGCATGATGAAGAACCAGATGCTGAGCTTTTCTTTCAGGAACCTGGCAGTGTGGGCTGTTTCTGAGGTCTTTATCAGGGGGCATGCATTCAGTTCTACAGTGCTGACTGCCCTGTAGAGTTGCATATAAATTGCTGACTCCTCATTCAGTGCAAGTGTCCTGTGAGGAAATGCCACAGGACAGGGGTGTGTGGTGTTCCTGTCCTGCTTGGAGCCTGGGATTTGCCTGGGGCAAGGCAGAGGCAGTGGGTGCAGCCCCTGCACTGAGGCAGCAAAGCCACTACAGGAAATTTCTTCACCCTGGGATAACCTGCTGCTGTTCCTCCTCCGTTTCCTCTTCCTGTGGCACCTCATCCCTGCCCTGGAGGATAGCTGTCCTTTCTTCTCCTTTCCCATCTGTCTGCTGATGCTGCCTGACCTCACCCCCTTGTGCTGCTGCTCTCCCAATCCCCCATGGCCCAAAGCCTGGTGACATTTGCTTCTTCAGTTATTTATTTTGGATCAGTAAGTACCATGACAGCACCATCCAGCCTGCCCAGCCCTCTCAGCAGTACCAGGAATGAAGTGTCACTAATATAATTTCATATCAAATGAGATTACTCTTCTCCCCCATTAGGCACACTTCTCTTCTAGGGATAGTGGCAATGCAGGGACACAGCAATTCCTCCACCCAAAACCTGCATTCAGAACTGGCTTTTGAGGACACCAGGCAGTTCCAGGCTGTAGCTGGTGCTTGTGCTCTGAGCCCCAGGAGCTGAGCAGCAGGACTTGGCCTGGGCTGGGGCTGGATTGATGGCACCTGTCTGCTTTTCACATGCAATTGCCTACAAACAGCTACAGCTCCTGTCACAGGTGCCTGTTATCCATGAGTGCCATCCCCAGCAGCTGGGACAGCCCCTTGCTGTTCCAGTGACCTCTGAGGATTCCTGGGGGACACATCTGTGTGGGTCTGTGCTGCTCAGTGTTCCTGTGCCCTCCTTTGCTCACCTGTGGGGCTCCCTTCATCATCTGCTCAATAGTCCCCATGTGCTGGCTCTCCTCTGAAGACACAGGTGCCTGTGCTGAGGCAAGCTGTGTGCAGTCCAGAAGAGAATTTGAAGAGGAAAGCAGCACAGGCAGGGCTGTACCAGGACAGGCTCCTCCACACTGGTGAGCCCTCCTGCAGACAGCAAATGCAGCCAGTGCCATGGCAGATACTGTGTCACTAACCTCCCCTTCTCTTAGAAAGCTACAACTATGCAGGAAAAATTATTTTAAGGCCACTAAGACACTCCTTAGATCTGAGGCAGGACCTGGTGTACATCCTATGTGGCTTGATAACTCCCAGAAGAAGTAAATTTGCACAGAGCTGCCATGAGCCATTTGCACCTTTAGACCAGAGAGCCAGGGACTGCTGCTTGGGGTGGATGGATGCTGGTTTGCTGGCAAAAGGCTTTCAGGATCTAATTTCAAGTGCTTTCAGCTTCTGCCAGACTTCTTCACTGCTGAGAACAGAAGGAGGGTTTTTCACACTGGCATTGTTAAACTGTGAGGCTCCCAGGATGTTACAGAGGGTTTCACAGGCAGGTGAGGTGATTCTCAGATGCATTAGCTGCTGCAGAGGATGGGCAGTGAGAAGGGTTGGTGCTGGGGCTGCAGGAGGAGAGCTCAGGCTGCACCTTCCCCTGCTCTGCTGGCAGCCTGTCCCACCCTGTTCTGAGCAGGGTGTTCAGCAGCCCCACAGGCAATCACTGCTCTGACCTGTCCCCTGGGGTCACACAGTGCTGGACTTAGAGAGCAGGTGTTTGGATGTCTTGAGAAGGATCCAGACTGGAATCCCTAGCAGCACTCAGTATGTCCATGGTGTTGGAGTGACCAGAAGAAATTGCTTATCTGCCTGTCCTTCCCTGTGGACAGGGTACAGATCTGGGTTTTTTTTTTCTTCAACTTATGGGTAAAATTCAGAACTTTCATTATCTGTGAATATTTAGAGGAAAATACACACAATGGTCATGGCCCAGAGCCAGGTCCCTCCAGCCTGCAGCTTCATCAACCACAAAGAGTTTTTACTCCCTTTCTCCTCCTTGGTTAGCTGATCGCAAGGAACTGGTCAGGACATGGCAGATTTCCCTCCAGACGAGGTTTTTGGCTGCCCATTGGCTCAGTCCTGGGCCAGAGGGTCCCTTTGCATTAGTGGTTCTTGGAGGGATCCACCTGCCTCTCAGTGCTCTCCTGCAGGGTGTGCCTCATGCCAGATTTGTCAGCACGTGGCACAACTCCAGCTGAGTACATTATCCTGCTTACCTTGAAAAGGAAAATAATCCCATGGATTTGCTCTTGCCTTGCTGGAGATTACTGGGTGTTAGGCTGTGGGGTGGCTAGAGGGTATCTGTATTATTTGGAGTTGCAGTGATAGTGCCAGGCTGACAGCTCCTGGCATAAAGATGCTGCCAGGCATCTCTCCTGGCCTTTGCTATGGATCAGCTTTACTTCTGTGGGTTGGTTTTACTCACAAAATCAGAACTTTGCTCCTCAAACCATCCCTGGCAGTCCCAGGGGAAGCTCAGAGGACTCTGTCCTCAGAGTGGAAATTCCTGTGCCACACAGTGGGGGGATCTTTTATCTCTATGACACCTTCAATGCTTCAGCTTCTTGCTGCAGTGGCAAAGAAGGGTTAAAATGTGGGAGCAGGGAAGGGAAAGGTCAAATATCTAAAGCCACTTTCATGTACTTAGGAGAAGAGTGGTAACAGGAGAGCTGTTAAAATTTTTTATAGCTGGCACCAAACAACACTGGTGTTAAAAATCATGGAACTCTTTAATAGCAAGTGGAGGTGTACATTACTTAATTAGAGGCATACAGCAGTGAAGCCAATTGAGAGATATTATTTTAGTATTTTTTCCAGAGGGCATATCAAGTCTACTCACGAATTAATAAACAGATTGTAAAGCCTAAGCAAGCATATTAGGGAAGTGCATGTGTGTGTGCTGGGTCTATAGACTGGGGCTATGCACACTTGTTTGTTTGTTGCCATTGCATTTGAAATATGTTCCTTGTTTTCCATATAGACCTCAGTGGAAGAATTATAGCATATTGGGTTTTTCCAAAGACACTAATTAAGATCTTCAGAGCTGATGTGTATTTACTGAAAAAATACAGCATAAATGAGACCTAAAGCAGCAGCACTCAATTAACCCATGAGTGGTAAGGTCCCCTCAGAGCCTGCCTTTGGTGCATGGGAAGAGAAACAGAATCACTGGATTCTCTCTGTCTCTCTCACTTCTGATTTAATTTATCATTGAAAAGGCATTTTATGAACTACTAAAAGCTGTCCACAGTTTGAGGCACACCTCTGGCCTCTCTCTCAGCTCTCTTAGCTGCTGTTAAAGGTATTTGGATTATGAGGGAGTGCCATCTCACCGAGGTGATCAGCAGTGGGACAGATGTGGACTTCAGGTAAGGAGGGACCATCCTGTCTGTAAAATGAAGTTTCCCCCACGTGGAGCTGGTGGATTTGCTCTGGTGAGGACAGCATCAGCCTTTTAAAGCTCAGCAAGGCTACTCTCCATTAGGCATTTTCCTAATCCAGTTTGGTTTTGCCCCAACACTGGTTTGAGCCCTTTTTTAAACCCACTTGCACCCTGTTTAATTCAGAGTTGCACTTTGTGCATCCCTGACTGAGCTGTGCCTTACACAAACCCTGCTGTTTGATGCCTCACTAGCAGGCTGGGAGCCTCCAGCCTGGGGTCCCTGCATGGCTCCAGCACTCCTGACTTCCTCCCTCCACTCTGCTTGCCTATTTTATATTTTAATATCAACAGTGATGACAAATTATAGCAGAAATCCTGTCCTTAGTGGGTATCTCAGTGCACTCTGTTTCTCCCAGCAAGTGCAGACTTGCAGTCCTGCCCAGGGCTCTCCTCTCCCTCCACCTGGGGAGATCATTCCTGGCACAAACCACTGCTCACACTGCCCAGGCTGCAGGGAAACACCAATGGACTGCACCTCAGCAAAGACACAAAATATGAATGGCAGACTGTGTCTGTTTTGCTTGACTGGGGCAGCCCCACAAGCAAGGCAAGGAACTCCTGCTGTGTTTCTACTGATGTTCCTGCAAAGGCCACGTCCCTGACATTTCAAATGAGATATGATTTTAATGCAGTGACCCTCCCTGGGCTGCATTCAGCAATTTGATTCACAAAGAGCCTTTCTGCAGGCTCAGCCCAAGGAGAGCCAGAAGAGCCAGCAGCACCAGTGAGCTGCTGGCAGGAGGAGATTCTCTGTGTGGGGCTGGAGATGACCCAGAGGGGAAGGAGATCACTGCCCTGCCTGGAGCTCCCCATGCAGGGAGATGTGGCCATCAGTACCCACCACTCACCCCGAGAGCTTCAGCCCAACCACAGCCTTCCAGCACAGCTGCCAAGAGCCAAACCACAGGGCTTTACCTGTGGGGTGTGGGGGTGATGTCTGGAGGAGCTGGAACAGGGGCTAGACAGAGCTAGGAGGAATAAAATGGAATTTATTGAGGGGCCTTCAAAGAACACACCCTGGCACTGCCAGTGCCACAGTGGTGGTCCTGCCTGGATGGCTCCAAGATGGAAATTAAAGAGAGCTTGGTCATGAGATCTCACATTTTTATAGGTTTTAGTCCATTTGCACACAATAGTCAACTGTGCAATTAACAGCCTCAAATAATGAAGTTTCATCCTCCTTGCTTGCTTGCCCTCCTCTTTTCACCTGGTTCATGCTCAGGGCCTGAACTTTGGAGAAATTCTCCTTTAGTCCCCAGCTGGAATAGGACTGCTTTGTCTTGAAAAGATCCTAGTAACCCTTAATATAAAACTAAAAGCTGCACACCCAAGCAGAACAGAAAAACTTAAGGCATGAGTGGGAGCCCAGCAGGAGCTCTGCCCTGTGCCCAGGAGCCTGATGCCATCCCAGGTCCAACACAGTTTCTGTGGCCTTTGGCTTTGTGAGGGAGACAGAGAAGCCCAGGGTTAGGTTACAACATCTTGGAATTATTTTAATAACTGCTATTTTTCTTTTAGAAGAGAAGTAGCTTTTACTTTCATCCTAGAACCTGGAACTAATTGTGCATGTGTGGTCCAATTAACTATTAATTTACCCCATTAACTTCTGACGCTTATGCCTTCACTTTGTATCACATACACTTGTGTTCCCCTAGTCTAAGCCTAAGAAGCTTGTCTGGAAACTATGAATTAAAGCAACATAAAGGTGTTAAGAGTTAACTATCTTAACAACAGCCTCAGGAAGCTCTGGAAAAGAATCCATCACAAAAATGATTTTTTTTTTTTTTTTTTAATGCATAGTATCTGAACTCTTATTTTAATAATGAAATCTCCAATTAATTCAAGAAACTCTGATCTCCCCACCACTTCCTGCTTGAGAACTGATCAGAATAAAACCACATTTGATTTTCAGTGGCAGCAGAACCAGTGTCTGGAGGGCTGGGAGAACCACTCTTGGAATATTTCTTCAGCCTCCAGGTTTCCACTCTGTGTCATATGCACAGCACTGTTGCCTTGAGCCCTTTTTTCACGAAGCTCTTCAGGCAATAACACCTTCTGCACACCGTGTCCAGTG
Source organism: Erithacus rubecula (assembly GCF_903797595.1). Taxonomy (NCBI): domain Eukaryota; kingdom Metazoa; phylum Chordata; class Aves; order Passeriformes; family Muscicapidae; genus Erithacus; species Erithacus rubecula. The sequence continues at coordinate 8,629,232 of NC_136674.1, forward strand.
TGATCCAGTCTGTGAGTGTGCAGGGCTCAGCCCAGGCTGCCCAAGGACAAGACCCTGGCTCCAGGGCTGTGCCCAGCTTTGTTCCTGTGGGCGCCAGGAGGAACTGGCACTACAGGAGAGCTTCATCTCATCCTCTGCCAGCAGAAGCAGCACTTCCAGTGTCTGTGTGAGGTGCTTTGGAAAGGCAGCCTGCTCTTCCCTGGCTGAGTGTGCCCTGGCTGCTCTGCAGCACAGCCTCAGCCTGACCCTGATGCTTCTCTGGTTGTGCTGTTCAGGGACCTAAAACAGCACTGGGTCCTGCAGTGCTTGATTTACTGCTGGACTTGATGATCTAAAGGGATTTTCCAACCTGAGTCTGTGATTCCACATGCACAGGCAATGATAGGCAAACATCTGTAATGGTTCCCTGGACCATGAGTATTTTGTAATTACAGTGAAAGAACGGCAGAGACCTGGTGGGTGAGGCCAGAGGAGCCCATGAAGATTATCAGAGGGGTGGAGAATGTGTCTTGTAAGGAGAGGCTCTGGGATGGGGATTGTTCAGCTTGGAAAAGACTGAACAAGGCTCCAGGGAGCTCTTAGAAAACATCCAAATATGCAAAGGGAGCCTCTGAGAAAGATGAGGACACACATTTAGCAGGGCCTGTTGTGATAGAGCAATGGTTTAAAACTAAAAGGTGGTCAAATTAGATTAGATATTAGGGAGAAAGTCTGGACTATGAGGGTGGGCAGCCCTGGCACAGGGTGCCCATAGCAGCTGTGGCTGCCCCTGGATCCCTGGCAGTGCCCAAGGCCAGGCTGGACACTGGGAGCAGCTGGGACAGTGGGAGGTGTCCCTGCCATGGCACAGGGTGGGATGGGATGAACTATAAGGTCCCATTCCAGCCCAAGCCATTCTGTGATTCTGTGCTGAGAGATTTAACCACAAATGTAAGTAATGCTTTAACATGTACAGACAAGAATAAAAATGAGAAGGGTAAAACACCCCCTGTGAAACTCTGTGATTCCTGTTCTGTCTAGGGTCAGGTGAGGTTATCACAATGCTCCCTGCCAACCAGAAATCAGGTGAAGCACAGCCTCCTCCACAAACCTGTGCCTTAAAATACACCTCAGCTATTTACATTTGGGTCTGGTATCCACCTGCCTGTAAGTGTTGCCTGACAGCTTGTTCAGGAACATATGGTGTAATTTTTAAATGTGCTCCTTCATCTGAACATACCTTTGGATATTTCTCAATGTCACTTGGGTGCTTGCTGATGTTGATATACTGTTTAGTATGGAAAATGGACAGGTTCTGGACACTACTGGGCTGGTGCTGCCATACCAGCCAGCACTGATCCTTACTCTATACCAGTTTCACACTGGTGCAGCTCAGCTAAATTAAACTGCATTGCTCCACTGGATTTTCATTGACTTAAGTTACCTACACAAGAATGCAGGTGGTATAAAAGAGTGAAAATCCAGCCCACTTAAAGAAAAAGCAGAGTAGATATTTCTTTAGGACAGGATCTGTTCATAATCCAATGGATAACTTTTATCCTGTGTATTGATCTGCTTCTTGTGAGAACTAATCTGAAATTAATTTCCAAATTACCTGACCTCAAGCAGTTAAAATATTTGATTAACGTATTAGCCTTCCTTTACATGAGTGTGAATGCAGGGAGTGTCCAGCGTGAAGGGAAAGGTGCTCTCTGGAGGAACAGGATGCAGTCCCTGCAGGGTGGCAGAGCACACCTCTTCTGTGCTGTACTGAGAACTGCTGGGTGAGATTATCCTGGGGCTTTTGAGAACAAAGGAAGGAGGAGATAAGGGTGACAGCACTCAGCCTGGCAGGGAATCACAGGATGGTTTGGATTTGAAGGGGTTTAAAACTCACCCAGTTCCAATGCCCTCCCATGGGCAGGGATGCCTTCCATTGGACCAGGCTGCTCCAAACCCCATCCAGCCTGGCCTTGGACATTTCCAGGGCTGGGACAACAGTGGAAACCAACAGCGAGAGAGAGCTTGGGAGGTGGGACTGGAATCCGTGCAGGAACCCAAGGTTTTGAGGAGCTCCTGTCCTGTGATTTGGGACAGAACTCCAGCCCACTGTACCACATTTGCACTGTGAAAATACAGGCATTTCATGAGACAACTCTGTCCTGTAATGAATTCCCAAACCAGCACAACTTCCCCAGGATTTTGGGGCAAAGATGTTGTCTACACCCAAGGAAAAACAATCACTAAAAATGAGGGTTGCTTCCCAGAAATGGAAAGAGAGGAGCTTGACTCTTTTACCAGCTGTCAGTGCTGGTATTGCTGTGTGTAGGAGCAGCTTGTACACAGCATCTCTTTATAATGGTCGTAGGGAAGCTGGAATGTTGTTATATCAGACTATCAAGTTGTTATGTTGGATTACACATAATGCTATCACAAATGACAGAATGCTTGCCTCCCATCAAAAATTTAAAGAGCAATAGACCTCTTTTCAGCTGTCACTGCTGATAACATTTTATGCATAAGTTTATTCAAGCTCCAATAGAGATGCAGCCTGTCAATAAAGAAGCCCTGGCAGATTAGGTATCGAGTGTATTAAAGCTAGCAGTTCTAATGTGACTGTGCAGCCTAATCTGACATTTTAAAGCTGTGACAAAATGAACCCTGGAAGTTGCCCCCAGTTGTTGCAACAAGGCATGTTCAGTGCTGGGTTTTATGGAGTGGAAACCAGAGTAGGAGAAATGAGCCAGGCTGGAAACCACAGCAAGGTAGCAAGGCTTGCTTCCCAGGAAACACAGAGGATGATTTCCCTTCCCCGCACTCTTATCTCATCTGCTCTGCTCCTCTCTTCCAGAAAAGTGGGTAGAGCAACAAATAATGGCCCTAAATTGCCGCAGAGGTGACACAGATTACACATTAGAAAAAGCACTGGAGGGCAGGAAGGGTTCAGCACTGGAGGAGATTGCTGGAAAGGGCATAACACCTCCCTCATTACAAGGCTGTAAGAAGGGGTTGGGGAAACATCTGCCAGGAATGAGGAGGGGTGGCTGATTTTACTTTGGAGACCCAGAGCTACTTTGTGCCATTCACTTTCCTGTCCTCAATTACAGCCACGGCTTTCTGCTGCCACGGGTGAGAGTGCTTGTGTGCTGGAACTGTTTGGGCCAAAAATAGTCTATTGAAATCAATAAGGAGCTGTGGTTTTACAACAGATGGCCTGGTTATGCTCCCCTTTCCCCCTTCCTATTCTTATAAGAGGTCTCAGCAGCTGTTGCTGATCTTTTGAGGGATGCAAAATCAGGAGAAAGTCTTTCCCAGGCCTGGGAAAGTGGAGCATCAAGAAATTTGAATCTGTCCTTTGCAGCTGGCAAATATTCACATGGCCAACTTGATCTTCAAGAAAGACAGTCTGTTCCTGGCAATCTGTACATTGCAACTGTGGTGTCTTCATGCTGTGCTTGGTGATAAAACACAAGCCTCCACAGTTTGATAGTTCCAGCTAAAACCCCAATCTGTATGCAATGCCTCCCTTCCTGGGGAGGGAAGGGATGATGAGGGGCTGAGCCTGGGCATGTGAGGGCTCAGGGGCTCCCCACTGCAGGGAAACATCTCTGTGGCTTGGGCAGGGTGAGACCAACCCAGCCAACACCAGCACCAGGGCAAAGTCTGCATCTCCTGCAGAGCAGAGCTGCTCAGAGGAGTGGTGGGAAGGAAGGTGACAGAGAAACCTGCAGGCTGCAGCAGGGTTCCCCCAAACAACACCACTCCTACAGTCACAGCAGAGACACACACAGAGCAGGAGTTTGCTTACTTGCACTGGAAACAGAAGGGAGGTGACTTCCAAGCAGAGGTCCCATCCCTGGAAATGCCCCAGGCTGGATTGGATGGGATTTAAAATAACCTCGTCTCATGGAGTGTGTCCCTGGGGATGGAACAAGATGAGCTTTAAGGTGCCTTGCACCCCAAAATGTTCTGGGATTTCATGATGTTCACAAATGAATGTTGCTGTGGTGGAATTATGTGTGGCATCATCAAAAACACAGGACTTTTGGAGGCAAGCACCTCATCCAGACAAGCAGGGATTCCTAAAGCCATTACTCCCTGCTCCAGAGGGGAAAAAAAATGATTGAAAACATTAATATAATCCTTAAAAGATTAAAGACAGCTCAATGACAGTAAAGAGAAAAAATGCATCACCTGGCTATGTTTTTCTTAAGCAAGAAGTAAAGACAAAAGAAGGGCTAAACCCTGTCTCTAAGGGTGGCTTGGGGAGTTAATCATGTAGAATCTTTGCCTCACCTTTAAAAATTAGCAAAAACCTTTGCCATATGGCTGTGCCCCTTCTAACACAGTGCTTACATGAAACTCAGGCACATTGTGGAGGTCACATACCCAGAACCTGGCAGCTTTGAAGCTTGGGGATGAAAAGTGTGAAGGATAACTCCTCAACTTATTTATGCTTTAAAAATATTTGTATTTTCAGTAATTATTGAAATGAGTTGAAATGATGTGTTTGGTTTCTGAAGTGACTCTCGGTGTGTTTCTCTTATTTAGGAAAAAATACTTCAGTTATTTTAGGAGAAAAATACTTTGAAAAATAATGACAACATCTCTCAGAAAATAATGAGTTCCTTCCAGTTAGCTGTTGGATTGTTTACTGCTGTAGCTGAATAATAACAGCACATCAAAGACAACTGCTGTAATTAAAAGATTTGAGAACATAGGTTAACAAATTAGTGTATCATAATGTGCAATTGTCTAATTAGGACAAAAATGCTAGTTCCACGTAGAAGACCAATAAGAAGAAATTATAAGGAAGAAAATAAGAGAGAGAACAGCATTGATACTACAGAACATTGGCAAGATGTTATCTGTGACTTTTGAATGGTATCACTAACACCCCAGGGGGATCAGCATTTTTGTGGATTAATTTACAGAGAAATTCAGTCTGCCATATGAATCCCATGAGCTGGTTGAGGACTCCCATGAAAAGACTAAGTTTGTCACTGATTGTTTGAAGCATTTTTCATTCTTTCAGCACTCAGAAGACCTGGGAGCAGAGAAGATGTGGCTGCACACACCCAGGAAAGCTCCAAACCCAGATGTGAAAAGGAGATGTGTGACATTCCCAGGGTCACTGCTGAACATCGAGGCAGAGGGGTGGAAATCCTGGTGCTCAGTCAAAGCTAAAGGTAAAAGTGCTCTTGAGTTCAGTGGATTGAGATTTTCACTTGGAGAGATGAAGGCCAGTGCTTCTCCACAATGAGGAACAGGTGGCAGGGTGAGCCTGGCTGTGATTGATGGATCAGGAGGAGCTCCCATGGTGTCCAGAGAGTTCAGGGCAGAGATGCTGAGCTCTGCAGACAGCCCTGCTCTTCCATCAGCATGGGCATTCCTGAGTGCTGAGTCCCCTGAGGACCTGCCTTAAGGAGAGCTGAGCCCCTGGGACTCAGCTGAGTGCAGGGTCCAGGCTCAAAGCCAAACCCTTCCTTCCTCTGTGCCCTTTGCTGCTGGTCTGGTAAGGAACATGTGGCAGGGCACAGAGCAGAGTCAGATTCTGAGTTCCTGTTGAGTGGCTTCACCCAAATCAGCCCCTCCACAATCCCTGAGACACAGGTAAGAGCCCAGGAGCCTGGTGGATACACAGGGTAGAGAAAATAGATCCAGACACAGGGATACAAAACCACCACAGGGCTCCTCACCCCAGTCAGGAGCAAATTGCAAAACACTGGGCATACAAAGAAAGAGGTGCTCTGATCCAAGAGCAAATGCTTTCAAGTGGCTTGGTAAAAGGCATGAGAACAAAAATCCTGGAGTGGTAGCTGCCCCAAGTGGATCACAGGAGGAACTTGAGTCACACAGGAGCAAAAAGATACACATGGTTAGAAGAGCAACTGTCATTTATCATCTTTATTCCCAGTAATGACACTGCAAGCCTCCACTCCATCTTCAGGAAGAGTCACAGCCAACTTTTGCATGAGTTAATAGCAGGGCTTGAACATGCAATCCTCTGCATTACACCTCCTGTACCTAATGTACCAGATGAGCTTCATTAGCTCGTGGCTGCAGCAGTTCCTCCCGTGCTGTGACAGCTGCTGCAGGGACAAACATGACAAACACTCAGTGACTGACCTTCCTGAGCAGCACAGCCTGCTCCTCCTGGGGCTCTGGGCACCTCTGAAACCAGAGCACAGCTCAAGCCCCACCAAACTCTTGCAGCAGGGCTGTTTTCTGGTGTTTCCCTGGCTCTGAAAGGCAGCCAGGCTCCTGCCACCCTCCTGCAGGCTGGGCTTGAGCAGCCTCACCTGTGAGCTCTGCACAGACCCTGCAGCTGCTCTGAGCATCTGTCAGAGCAGCAAAGACCCTCCAGGTCAGCTGAGCTTGTCTTGAAACCAGTAATGTTACAAAACACACACATTTTAATAATCAAGGACTCTAAGGGTTTTGTTTGTGTCTTTGTATTTATATGCACATATGTATGAGCTGTAGTACATTTTGTTTTGTTCCTAGAAAACAAATTTTAAATTGCTGGTGGGGTGTTTTCTCAAAGCTATTTTAAATGGAAAAGCACACCTTTCTGAGAGAACAGGAGTATTTTTGGGAGTTTCTTCTTCCTGCCGGTAAAGCCTGAATGTGACAAGGACTGGGGGCATAGAAATTTGTCAGAAGGCACAAAGCTTTGTATTGTCTCAAAAGGGCTTTTTTGTTTCCTATTGATTCGGGAAATAGTTGTTAATCACTGCCTAATTTTCATTCTAATTAGACCATACTGGTAGGACTCGATTCCATAGGAAAGACAAACACAGCAACTGAGCTTTGTGCAACATTTCTGTGCAAAAATTGAAACCATGAGAATAAAAACACATCAGTGTTTACACAACTGCAGCCTTAAAAACTAATGAAGAGTAAATAAATCAGAACTCTACCTGACCAAACTGAGATCTGGTGGAGGAAAAAGCCCAGTGGTCCATGAGATTTTCCTGGTCAGCTTTCCACATGGAGCCTGGTGTCTCCTGCAATAAAGCCCAGGCTCTCTGGTGCCCACATTAATCAGTTTTTGTGCTGCTCCTGTGAACCCAGCCCACTGCTGCTGCAGCCTCTGCCTGCAGAGAGCACGGGGAGCTGCTGGGGTCACAGGTTCTGCATCCACCAAGGGGAATACTCACTCTTGTTTACAGATATGTGTGTCTCACTCCAGTGGAATAATGTTTATGTCTCATCTGAAACGAAGAGTTACATCCTTTGTGAGTTGGTGAGTAAACAAGGAGGCTTGTAACCTAACTGGCATTTGTTGAGGGGTTTTTTTTTTGGCCATATGTACCAATTAAAGGTGATTTATTCTTTTTTCCCACCTCTCAGATTTTTGAATGTTTCAGGTAAATTTCTCAGTAAAGCAAATTGGAGAATATAGTAATGTTTTAACACAAATCAGCTGCCTGTTTTTGCCTAAACAACAAAAAGGCTGACAAAAACCAGATTCCAAAAAGTTTCTGTAAGTATACATGTAGCCTTGTGAAGGATCCTTCTTTGTAACAATTCTGTAATAAATTAAAGAAGCTGCAGACACATCAAAAACACAAAGTCCTTCAGTTTATGTCCCTAGATGGTTTGTATAAACTGTACTGTTAAGTGACAGGACAACAAAACCCTTGAGAATACTTCCAAATAAGCAAAGAGATGTTTGAAAACCAACATGGGCTAACTCTAATCACCTTTGATGAAAGTTCTATGAAAATTAGGGTAGTATAGAAGAGACAGGCCCTAAGTCACTCCTTATGGGTGTTGGGAAATCCAAGTGGACAGAACTGCTGGAAATCATATTTCATTAGTTCTGTGGCTCAGGTTCCTTGAGTTTTCTATATAGGTCAAAGTTTTCATAATCAAGAAGTTGAGTCCTAGCTGTTCATTTAGTCTGGATGTGAAAAGCAGTGGAGGTAACACTGCTCAGACCAAGAGCATTCAGGGGCAACTCAGCACAGGAATTTCTGCCTCAAATGTGTGACCTGATTCCCTGAGGGTTTGTGAGCCCATATGTTTCAATGGGTGCTCAGTACTTCTGGTGCCTTTCCATTGCTAAATATGGACTTGGAAAGCCTAATTTTAACCACACACTTTTGGAAAGTGTTGGCAGTAGTTTAAAGAGACTGTCTAGCCCAGCAGGCCTTGCTGCAGCAGATTGCTCCCAGTGATTTATATATTCCTGGTGCTCACTGTCTCTGATGCCTTTTCAGTGCCTTACAGCTGTTGCATTTATGCAGCACTCTTTATCTTGACCTTAGCCCTTGGATTTCTCAGCTATTCTACTCTCTTAACATCTGGGCCTGAAAGGTCACTAATTTACCTTATGTTTCCCTGCTGTGGGTGCCATTGGGTTGAGTGGGTACATTTTGAAAAATAACACTCTGTTGGTGGGCTGCCTTTGAGAAAGGCTTTCTCCCCTCATGTCCTTGTGGTGCCTTCTCCCACTGCAGCAGCTCCAGGTCATCCAGCATCTGCCCTGGAGAGCATTGGAGTGTACTTGTTGGATCCTTGTGTGCTAAAGCACACTGGGTAACCAGAGTGCTGAGATTAAATTGCTTTTGCAGCTTGCCTGGAGATTAAGGAAGGGAGCTAACTAACAGCCCTTTAATGCATCTCAAAAGAGCATAGTAAACATCTTCTGGACTGTAAAAGGAAAATATATATCTAGAGGTTGTGGTAAATTATGAGATTCTGGCATGCCTAATGAAAATTGTATCTCAATGGGTTAACGTTTAGTGAAATGTTAGATGATGTGAAACCAGACCTGGCTTCACTTCAAGCCCAGGTCACTAATGTCACTTGGGGAAATTATGAGAATTTCCATTAACTTTGTACTGGCAGACCTCCCAATCTACTTCACATCTACACATTTTTAACACCCCATGAGCAATACAAACTATCATTTCTCACATCTGAGAGCCAGACAATATTGCAGAGCCTCTCTGCATACCAGAGGCTACTTCAGAAATTAACAGGTCAGATCTCTCATTGGTTTTAATACAGAGCTGTTTGTGGCAAATGTCTTGGTTTAGAAGCTGAGGACTGATTTGGGCTTTCTGTCAAAGCCAGCACAGCAGGACAGAGCTTTAAAACTTGGGGAAAGAGCACAAGAATGTTAAATCAAACAGATTCTAGACATCAAGGGCCAAATTCAGCTAGAGTTTAGAAATTGCTGAGACTAGTTCAACACACAATTGCTGAACTGGGAGTTTCAGAGAGAACAAAGTTGTGACAAGGCTTTGGGAGGGGGACACCCACAGAACTTCTAAACTATTATCTCAGAGGCACTTTGTTCCCTATTTTCCCCATAACCCCCCTTTCTCCTCCTGCCCATTTGCCATTACAAACCTGCCAACAGCCAACTTGTTTTGAAACTCAAACAAGTTGGTCTGGAAAGGACTTTCCATTAAAGCCTAAGAATTGGAGCAGACTTAAAAGTGGCTGGTAGTATTTTCAGAAAAGAGGTATTTGGCAAGTCTTTAATGTCATGCTTGCCTAGAACTGCTCTCTTCTTTAATTAACTCAGTAAAAATGCTCTTGTTACTGCATTTTATTTGCTTAAACCACTACATAAAAACAAAACCGATTAATAAATCCATATAAATGTGCTGTTGTTTACTGTGATGCAGCGCAGCACAAGTTCCCTGTACATAATTCAAGCCCCTGGCAACAAAATCATTTGTGAAAGTCCCCTGTTTTGACACAAACATAAAGGTGGAGTATCCTCAGAGTGAAGCACAGACTGTGGTTTTCAGCTCATCTTCTCGAGGAAGCCTTGAGGTGGCTATTAATAATTGAAGTTCAAAGCAGTGTCCAGGATTTCTCAGGCTCCATGCACACACAGCCTCCTGGGATGTGTCTGCCACAGAGCCTGACCCGTGACTGCTGTGCTGGGAATCCACATCCCAAAGCCTGAGGTGAGGCTGCAGCTGAGCCTTTAACTGCAGCACTCCAAAAAAAAAAAAATGGGTACAGCTGCACAGAAGGCACTGACAGTGGCTGTGACAGGGAATCACTACAGGCAGGTTTTCACCCCTAAGTCTCAATAAGCAAGTGATCCATGACTGCACCAGTCCTGCCTAAATGAGGTTCAGTGCTCGTGCTGAGTGATGCCAAGGAGCTGTTTGTAAAACACTCCCTGTGGTGGCTGAAGAGCAGAGCAGGGCCCACTGTGGCGCCCCAGACCCTCCCAAGCCATTCTGAAGGACTCTGCTAAGAGGGAAACATTTCCTTAGGTCAGCAAATTGATGTTCTGACATTCAGCTTTAAGTATCTTCTCTTTCCCTTGGTGTGTGACCTTTTCCTTTCTCGCATGGCTGTTCCACCCTCTGCTACTGAGGAAGCAGCACAGAGCATTACCAGCCTCACCTGCCCCAGTCCTGGCTGTCTTGGGTTGCCATACAGGATGTGCCCAGCAATGTGTGTTCTGTCCCATCTGCTGCACTGGGTGGGGCAGTGCCCCTGATCTCCTGGCACATATTATCTGCTCATGGGCCATCTTTAAACCAGCTGGGCAATCATCTTTATCTTCCCACAGCCCATCCTCCCTTCAGGAGATATCTCCTGTTCATGGCCAGTGAGTCCCAATGCATGAGTGATAAAATTCCATCATCCCACTGGGAGATGCTCCAGCCAGGGCAGAAGCCAAGCCTTTCCTACCCAGAGAAAAACTGACATTTTGGACACCAAGGCACCTTCTTTCCACTGGATTCCAGAGGAAAGCCAGACCTTTCCACATCATCCCTGCACCTTCAGAGGAAACTGCACCTTCTCCAGGAGCATTGCTCCAGCTGAACCACATCTGCCCCTGCAGGAGGATGCAGCCACCATTGAATGGGACTGCTGCCACCACCCTGACTGACTGACGGGTGTCAGCTTGGATTCTGACTCTGGCAGAGTTGGGATTGTTCTTTGTAATACTGCATTTCTATTTTAATTTTCCTAGTAAAGAATTGTTATTCCTAATTCCCATATCTTTGCTTGAGAGCTCCCTAATTTCCAAAATATAATAATTTGGAGAGAGGGGGTTTGTATTCTCCATTGCAAAGAGAAGTTCTGCCTTTTTTGGCAGACACCTGTCCTTCAACCCAGGACACTGGCCATCAGCACAGAGCATTGCCAGCCTCACCTGCCCCAGTCCTGACAATCAGCATTCACATTCCCCATGCAGCCCTGTCCAGCTCCTCCTCATCCTCCCTGGGCTTGGAGCAATAGGAGTCAGCACAGGGTGGCACAAGCCACAGGCCAGCACTGCTGTGATAAAAAGCTGCTCATTTCCAGCTGCCACTGTGTCTGAGCTCCTCTCCAGCAGGACACAGAGCAGCCTGGATTAGAACAGGAGGCGAGTGCTGTAGATCATCTGGCTGTAATTTCCCCCAGGACTGATGTGACGACTGCAGCGAGATGCACTAGTGGTGGCACATTAGCACTGCCACAGGCTCAGAACGTTGCTCTTGCTGGCCATTTATCCAGCTGGGCATGCAGGGAATGCAGGGGATGCAGGGGATGCAGGGGATGCAGCCTGCTCCATCAGGGGTGAGAGCCATGGAGCCAGCAGAGCTCCAGACTGACAATGATAGGCTGGGTTTAGTGGTGCTTGAAGAGTTCACTTTAAAATGGACAGAAAAAGGAGAGAGGGAGGAAAAAGAGGAGATAAAAGATACTAAGCTGGAGGTAGCAGATAAGAGGGGTGATAAGAGAGGGAGGGAGGTTGAATCTAAGTACAGATAGCCATGCACTTGGAATTTAAATGAGGGGCTGGACTGGATAGAAAACCAACAGGGCTTTATCTAGAGATTGATAATGGAGAGATTAAATAAATGTTCAAAGCTAAATGTGTGTGTTTAGAAACACAGGGAACTGTAGGGAGACAAGACAGTACTCTGACACACCAAGTTCACCCTCAACAATGTGAGTTTTCCAAGTTGTCTTGGCCAAGAGGAGAAGAGCAAAGATGAGCTGTTGAAATAGAGCTGGAAATGACAGAGAAGAATGGGTGTGAGAGCAACAATGGAAAACAGACATGGACAGCACTACTGGGAAGTAAAGGCAATTTTGTTTTGTAACCCTGTGCTCACTCAAGCTTGACAGAGACAGAAGAAAAATATGCTCCTGTTATAAAAATTCCTGTGTAGGTAAGTCACACAGCAAACTCCATGGTGAGTGGTTCGGTGTGCCCAGGCTTGGCTGCCAGCTTTCCTGAGCTCAGGCTAATCTACAGTGCTTCTCTATAAACTTTGGGTGATGCTGCTGCACTCCCAGCCTTTTCCTCTCTGACCTTTGGTGATGGCCATCCTGGGGCTGTGCTGCTGCAGCTGTGGGTCATGTGAAAATAATCCCTCTGTATTAGCAGTGCTGTGAGGATGGTGAAGAATGAAGATGCTTTATGTAAGTCTGACCCCAGCCTAGCAAAACCAACATGGCTTTTGTACTTTTGAAGATAATTTTTGCCACTGTGTAACACGTCACAAATATGAAACTTCTTGGGAGATGAGGTAATGGACTATTGTGGGAGCTAATGAAGGTCAGCTTGAGAGAGCAATAAGAGTAATGCCTACTGCTGGGATACTTCTCACTGGGAGCCCTCAGACTTCAGCACTTTCCAGTCTAAATAAGATGTATGCTTCCCTGACCTTGTCTTCTCCAATATAAACGCAGAGCAGGATGTACTTAGAATAAAGATAAATAAGGCCTTACCCAAATAAAACACTAGTCTGCAGAAACAAACCTACTCCAAGCAAGAGAGGGAATGGAAGCAGAATCCATTGCTACTCTACTAGAAAAAAATTACATGTTACAGAGATGAACATAATATCTGCCTCAGAGGGCAGGAGTAGTAAATGCAACTTAAAGTTGAAGGTGCTATTGTAAAATCTTGGGAGTTTTGCTAATTAAGTTGTGGAAGATGTAGCATTTCATTTCTGTACCTTAACTTTTTAAAGATACTGTGGGTTCAGTAAAGTGCAGTCCTACACCTGGGCTGGGACAATTGCAGACACACCCAAGGCTGGGCAGAGAGCTGGTGCAGAGCAGCCCTGGGAGGAGGTTTGGGGGTGATGGGTGGTGGAAAACCTCCCCATGAGCCTGCAGAGAGTGACCCCAGCCCAGAAACCAGCAGAGTCCTGGCTGCACCCAGAGGAGTGGCCAGCAGCAATGGAGCAGGTCCATTCTCCCCCTTGCCCTGCTCTTGCCAGACCCCACCTGGAGTCCTGTGCACAGGTCTGGTCCCCAAAATAGGAAACACATGGAACTGTTGGAGCAAGTCCAGAGGGGGGCAGGCAGTTGATGAGAGGACTGGAGCCCCTGCCCATGGAGACAGGCTGAGAGCTGGGGCTGCTCAGCCTGGAGGGGAGAAGGTTGTGTGGAGACCTCCCTGCAGCTCCCAGTCTGAGCAGGGCAGCCAGAGAGGGACTGTGCATCAGGAGCTGAGGGACAGGACCAGGGGAATGGGCTCTAGGTAAAAGAGGGGAGATTTAGGTCAGATATCAGGAAGAAATTCTTACCTGTGAGGGTGGTGAGACTCCAGCACAGGTTTCCAGCGGAGGCTGTGGATGTCCCAGGGTGACAGTGTTCAAAGCCAGGCTGGATTGGCTTTGAGCAACCTGATCTAGTGGGAGGTGTCCCTTCCATGGCATGGGAGGTTGCAATAGAGGACATTTAGGGCCCATTCCAACTCTTTAGGATTCTACAATTCTATGATTTTACTGCTAGACATGCAATAGAGAAGTGTAGCCAATCTTTGGGGGATAGATGTAAAACCACAAGTTTCTGAAAACAATTACTAGGAACCTACATCAATTTGAGCAAAGTGGAAGAGAAAGGGAGGTTACCTTACCTGTGCCAAGATTCCCAGTTCATCTTCTTGCAGCTACAGCCCTTCTGCAGCTCATGGCTGGGAGTGGTGATGTGAGACCTGTTTTTCACTGTGAGGGTGGTACAGGGTGCCCAGAGCAGCTGTGGCTGCCCCTGGAGCCCTGTGAGTGTCCAAGGCCAGGTTGGATGAGGCTTGGAGCAGCCTGGGACAGTGCAGGTGTCCCTGACCATGGCAGGGTGTGGAATGGGGTCCCAAACTATTCTGTGACTCCGTGATTCTCATTCCATCCAGCAGAGAAGGAGGTTGGTGTGCTCCTCTGAGCTGTCCTGTGCACTGCAGCACTGGGGTTATAGCTCCCAGCACAGGAAGGATTAGGTGTGAGCCCCACATTTTTAACACCACATCCCAGTGAGGAAACTGAGAGGCAGTTAGGAACTGGGGAAGCAAGGGGGAATGATTTGTATTACAAATGACAACGTGAAAAGGGGTGGAGGAGCCCTGTCAAAATGTAAATGTGCAATTTGCATAATTGGGCAGCCAGGATTAAATGAAGCACAGAGAAGGAGAAGGATTACATGGAGGGACAGAGAAGGGAAATAAGAGCAGCACAGAGAGAAAACACTGCAGATAGATGGAAAATCTCAGATAAGCAAAAGCAAAGAGAGAAGTTGCAATACTCAAAGGCAGAGAAAGGAGAGGGAGCTGAGAGGAGCAGTGGTATGTGTTACTAATCCAGGCTGTATCTGAGCTGGCTAGGAAGTGTGCAAATTAATTTTAAAAGGAGCTTGAAATCAAAGGGGAGTGTCAGCTGGGCATTAAACATCCCCTTTAGTGGTGACCTTGAGAGCTTGGACCACCAGTACCTAACAAACAGACACAGCACTCCTGAACACTGCCTTCACATCTCATCCATAATTAATTTTGCCTTTGATGAAGGGTCATTCTCCACCAGATTGTTTGTCAGCTGTCAAAATCACCCAAGTGGTGGCCTCTGACAGCCTTCTTGCTGTCTCCTGCATGGGGGCAGCAGTGGCTGCTGACTGTCCCTGCTCAGCTTTTCACAGGAGCTGTGCTTGGTTGGACCCAGCAAGGTCTCAGATGCTGGCACTGCTCAGCAGTGACCAACATTCCAAGCACTCAATCATCCAATCTCCCCTTGGTGCCAAAATTCCTCCACAATCACTCCAGGTCAAGGAGCCCTCCAGAACTGTGTGCAACCTCCCTGAAGTCCTTTTTCCTACCCACTCCTAAAGTTCCTGTGGACTTGCTTCTCTCTGGCTTGTTTGTACAGGGGAATGGCTGTGCAAGCCCAGAGCCAGCCCTGCTGCACACAGAGCCATATGGAGAGGCAAAAACATAATCCTCCTTTTAAGGTTTGTTTTGTGTGAGTGCCTAAGGGCAGGAATTGTGCTGCACTTGCTACTGTGCACATGTAAAACAGAGTGTTTGTAGGACTGGAACACTTGCTCTGATAAGAAGGAGAGGGAGGGAGTGTGAAGAACAAGGCAGGATGGGGCTGTGATGTGGCAGCACGAGGGAGGCACCGACTCTGTCTCTGCAGGGGAATCTCTGTTGGATTCTGGAGAGGAGCCACATGGTGCTTTATTAATAATAAATTGTTTTATTTTCTCTATTGCCAGAACATGACTTGCGCAGGTGACACTCAGCTCAGAGAGGTGTGGGAAGAAAAGAGGTGGTGCATTCAGAGGGAGATTGGTTTGCCCGTGCACCGTGCAGAAAATGTGGAGTCTCTCTGAAATGTGTCCCTGCTTGGTTTGTTTCTTCACACCCTAAACTTGGATTCAGCAAAAATAAAACCTGCTGCTTGCCAGCTCTTTAAAGGGTGATGGAAGGAGAAGATGGGTGAGGGAACCTCTTTTTGAAAAGGTAAAGATCTGATCTGTTTTTACTAGAAGTATTACAGCTTCCTCATGAGAGCTGAGAGTAAACTCATTGAGTGAAACCTTCCACGTGGGGACAATTTGTCCTGATTTAATGTTGTCTCTGCAGTTACTTTTCTGCAGGTCAGTGCTTTTCCTGGCTGATTACAGCTCCCACACTCTGACATTGTCCCATCATCTGGGGTTTCTGTCCCCAGACTTTCCCCTGGGCTCCAGTGATTCAGTCAGACCCTTCACATGTTAATTTTTCAGTGGGTATCTCAAGAAATGCACTATCCAACTCTCCCAGTTCAGAAGGGAGAAGCTAGCTGAAGGTTTAATGCAGGAAAATGTGAGTCCAGACACAGAAGTGAAATTAAGTGTCAACAAAAAACATCACCACAAAGTTTTACACACTCAGATTGTAAATCTCTTTCTATTGTAGTTACTCAAGTCTCTTATTTTATGTAGTGTCACATTTAACTTATTCTCCAGCTATCACAGAATTTCAGACATTCCTAATAAAACTGTAATCATAATAAAAAATTAAAAAAAAAAACCCAGACAGGCCTTCATCAACCCTTAGTAAGAAACAGAGCTTGAGGGGGAGGGAGAAGAGGAGAAAACACAGCCCTGTTCAACTTGGGTATCCTTTATGAACCACTTGTTTTTTGCCTTGTTCTTTTTTTTTTTTTTTTTTTTTTTTTTTTTTTTTTGTCTACAAGAAGGCAGCATGGCCAGTTAAGTGAAGCAAGTAGAGAGCTTGACATTGCAGATCAATAAATCTGAAAGAGTTGGCATACCTGAATTTTATGTCATTTCTATAATTCAAAGTATTCTTCAAAGTATATAATCTCATTCAATTTTGAAAATACTGTCTTCCATCTGAGTTTAATTAGTCTTGTTCTCCCAGGGGTTGTAATGTTGGTTGTCTAAAATATTGTGCTTGGAGATTATTTTTGGTGTTGTTATATTGCCACTGTCTCTTGATTTTACATCATTATTGCTTATGACATAAACCAAGGTCCAGGCTTGGCTTTTCTCAAATTTTGGTTGTTTCAAGGTTGGTCATTTTTGTTCATTTATTCCCATCTTTATAGCACTCCCAAACCCTGGAAGGATCATTTTGTCTCCTCAGCTGTTTGGAGGATGAAAGTTTCTCTCCTGAAGCTCTCCAGGAGTACTGAGAGCTGCAGAGGCAATGGCAGTGCTCCCAGTGCTCCCACACACTGACAAAAAGGGGTGTTCTAGATTCCTAGAGAGACATTCTCTGGTTTTTTCTTCAAGACAAAATTGGGCAGAATAATCTTTTCCGCTCTGGGGAAAAAATGATTCATCAGTCAATAAATCCTCTTGTGAAAACTTTGTTATTCACAACCTTAGTGGAGCCAAGCTACCAAAACTGGAGATGAATTTACACCCCAGTGATGGGGAATTACTCCTAGAAAAACAACAGCTCCTTCCATGGAGAGCAATGTCTGATGTGCTTTGAAAGGAGTTCCTGGCAAAATGCAACATCTCATACTGCGTATGAGGATTTGGAAAAAAACCCAAACTATAATAATTCATGTTGTTTGACCCAAACCTCTTTACAATACAGATCTTCAGGATCTGTTGCAGCTCCACACTATACCCAAAACAGCTATTAACTCTCATTTGTATGATGAGCACAGCAAATCCTCCCCAAATTTTCTACTAACTCTGTGAACAAAGGATTAATTTTCTGAGACTCGACATAGGTAAATTGATTTCATATCCATTTCAAAAATTGGTCTTTGAAAAAATGGATTTTCAGTAATTACAGATATAGATATTTCATACACTCAAAACTCTGAAATCTAAATTTTCTAAAATCAAGGCAACAGCCAGCAAAATTACAGGGCTGATTTATGAAAACTCTGTTATTGAACAACTGATTGTGAAAGGATGTGATGCGTGTACTATATACTATAGCTTGCAAAAGTATTTTTCAAATGCTCAGGGTTAATGTCTTTTTCCTATTATTATTTAAAAGCTGAGATTACTGAACAGCCACTTGTCTTCAGCTGCTGTCATTCTAGAAATACTGGAGTTGGACAACAAATATTTGAGATAAGAGCCAATCACATCCTACTCTACAAAGCTAAGATCTCATTCAAGCTGGCAGTTTCGTTTGTGGTTGAAACTACCAGAATGACTAAATGAAGCTGTTCAACAAAAGTAACAACTTATGTTTATAAAAAAAAAACCAAACCAGACTGGATAAAAACAAATGCTTCTCCATGGCAGTCACAGTCTTTGAGCAAAGGTGTGCACTGTGTTTTTCTGACAGAATTCTTCCTCTTACTGCAGAGAGGGGATCACAGACCCAAAGAAGCACAGACTCATTGAGATTGGAAAAGGCCTCCAGGGATCACTGAGTCCAACCACTGAACATTCTCCACCTTGTCAACCAGACCAGAGCACTGAGTGCCACATCCAGCTGTTTCTTTTGGAAAAGAAACATCCTGTTGTTTCTTGAGCACATGTTCTCCAGTACAATTCCCCGTGGACTGAGGGTCCAGCCCATGCCTGTTTGTACACCGAAAATTTTGCTTCAGATTGAAATATTTAAATCCATGGAAGTGTTTCAGGACAGGTTGGATGGGGCTTGGAGGAACTTGTTCTAGTAGAAGGTGTCCCTGCCCATGGCATGGGGTGGAGTGGGATGATCTTTAGGTCCCTTCCAGGGAGCAGGGATGCCCCCCCTGCTGGGTACAATTCAGGCCATGGCTGAGGGCAAGGCAGACACAGAAGGGTGGGCAGTGTCCCACAGCCCCAGAAATGCTGTGCCTGAAGCTGACACCACTTGTGGAGCATCTGGAGGGCAGCTCAAAGTCTGCTGCATGGAAAGACCTGTGCAAGCCCAGCTCTGTCTGTGTTAACCCCCGGCCTGGAGACAGCTGCACACTCTCTTTTCTGAGCTGTGCCCATGAATATTGCATCCATTTGAAATGCTAGCCCAGTGACAATCGTATTTCACACTCCTGCATTTGTACTGCCCTTTATGTTAATGTGTTAATAAATAAAGCAATAAGACTTTCTGCTAGAACCCCTAACATTTCTTCAGCAGTGCTACAAATATGGCTGCAATCTCTGAGTCTGTGAACTTGCTTAAAGACCAGAGGAGTTATCAAAGGAACCCCTCTACTCTGCTTTTCTGTTTGATTAATTTTAGTGGAAAAGAGGTCCCAACATTTAGCTGCCAGAACACCATTAGTGTGATCCAAGCAAAAACAAAAGAAGGAAAGTTTTGATGGGAGTTCTGCAAAGCTGATAAGATATTGAGATTCCATATGTTTAAGCATGGAGACAAATGCACGTATTAAATACCAATGAAGGAAGAAAAAAAGCTAAATCACTGAAATCTAAGTGTGTGAAATGTGAAAAGCAGAAAGGAAAATTGCAAATCAATACACAGGGAAACGAAAAGAGAATTGAGGATAAACCAAAAGCAGATAGAAAACAAGAAGAAAAAAACCCCTCCAACAGCCAACAAATTGGGATCTTGACAAGATAACATTGTCAGGCTCATGAGTCATGTTCTGATCCTACAGTTGGCTGAAATAATAAAGCCCTATTAAGTTGGGATGTTAGAAAAGGTATTTACTACTGGAAGTGTGTCTAGCATTCCTATACTCTGGTTTGCTGTGGTGTTCCCAGGGAAATTCAGCGCATGTGGTACCAGCCACTGGTTTATGATGAGGGTGGCACAGGGTGCCCAGAGCAGCTGTGGCTGCCCCTGGATCCCTGGCAGTGCCCAAGGCCAGGCTGGATGAACTTGGAGCAGCCTGGGATAGTGGGAGGGGTCCCTGGACCATGGCAAGGAATGGAATGAGATGGGTTTCAAATCCTTTCCAACCCAAACCAATCTGTGATTCTGTGATTCTATGAGTGTGTAACAGCTGAACTAAATGATCCTAAAGGTCTCTACCAACCTAAATAGTTCTGTGGCTCTGTGGTACCCCAGGGCTGGCACACATCTCTCCTGCAGCTCTTGAAAGGGACCTTCAAAGGCTGGTCCTTGATCCACCTACCAGTGTAACTTTCTAAGGTGTGCTGTAAAGGTCTGTGTACATTTTTTTCATGATCTAATGGTCCACATTTGCTTATAATTAAATTATTCTGCTATGATGATCTGAGACAGACTACAGAAGCAATGGCCCCAAGCAAGACCCACTGCTTGCACAGTGTCCAGCAGTGAGAGCACAAGGATTGCATCCACCTCAAGGGGTTCATCATCCCCTGCCTGGTGCTGGAGACATCTGACCAACCCTTACAGCTGGAACTTGCTGTTTTCCCTTATTACCTCAACTGTGCCCTTACAAGCAATAATCTTCCCTCTCCTATTTTCCTCTTCTCCTCTCTTCAATTATCCATGGCATTTGTTTTTTTTAGCAGGGAGATTTATTTTTTTTTTCTGAGAAATTACAAAGTAAATTCCAGTCTAGGAAAACAAAAGCTGCATTGGAAAGTGAAAGAGTAATTATAGCAAGTGGCATGGAGGACAGGAGAAAATGTTAAATCAAGGGATTAAATTTTAAAAGGCAACAACACAAGACAGGAAAAGGAGAAGATGAAAATAAAGTACTAGGTCAGTAAAATCATAAACCAGTTTCTGCCCAACCAAACTTTCTTCAATGGACCCTGATGCTCCTTGTTTACTTAACTATTTGGTGTTTTGCCTCATATGATGAAAGGTTACACTACTGGAAGTTTTATGGCTCAAAGGTCTCTGCCTGAAAGGAGGCAGGAAGAATGCAAAGAGAAAGTGGTGAACTGGGTATGCATGAGAAGATGACTGGGGCAAAATGCTGGAGTGATTATGGCTGGTGATGCTTAAAAATGGTATTTTAAACTTGTCTTGGTGATCTGGATGCCTATGAAAATTTCCATAGATTGTATCCAAATTGTCTGACTCTGGAAATCTCTGCTCACTGTAGCCCTCCGTGCCTGAGGCAGAGGTGTCAAGGCACTTTGCAAACAGGGAAATTAATTCCATCCCTGTTTCCATGACCATCTGAGTGAAGAACAAATGACTGGAGTAATTTGCACACCATTATTCATGATATGTGTCAGAACCAGAGCCAGAAAACAGACCATAAATCTCCTGATGTGGCTGTTCATCTGATCTTACAGTCCTGCTACAAGTCAAAGGCAAAGAGAATCTTTCAACTGAACCCATGAGGAGCAGACCCAGGATTTTTGTCAGGATTCATGGAAACAAGGGAGAGATTATTTCCTGGAAAGCAGAATGCTGTCAGTGTGAGGCTGTGTACTGTGCAGTGCTCCATCCCAGAACTGGGTAGATACTGATCAAGACTGGATTTAAAGTCTATTCAAACAGTGGGGATTTCTTCTTCAGCTTCTCTGGGCTGGTTGGTTTTCAGTGCACAGAATTGCTACAGGAACAATGTGTGTGTGGAGATTGTGGGAATGGTGAACAGGAGAGGATATCATAGAGCAGCTTCTCCACTGAAACAGTGTCTGAACTCAGCCTTCCCTCATGAATGAGTCATGAAGTAGCCATGTTTTATTAGCTTTACTTAAAATTGTCTACTAGTTGAACACACTTCTGAGCGTTTTAACACTTCTACAATTTGCTGCAGCAATGATTTTTCTTTTTTGTTCCTTTCAGGACACAGGAGCCAAGCTGATCTTGGTGTTTCAGTAATTATATCTGTTAATGGGCATGAGGTAAAATTCCATCTGTGAAATGAATATTAGGTGAATATTTAACTCATACAAGTTTTGTTGCATGAACTTCTGAGGTAGGTGAATGCATTAATTGCTAAGATGTTGATTTATTATGTAATCTTGTATTCTTAGCTTTGTTTACCCATTTCTGTGGCCAGTTCTTCACACATACAGTAAGTCTTGTGCTGCTAAACCAGTGTTGGACTGGGAGCTTAATGAAAAGATTTATTGTTCTGTCACCACCACAGCTTTGTGAGTTCAACATCTTCTGCTAGGAAGAGTAGCAATGCACTAATGATACTGATAATATTTAGTGTTTTGTCTTTAGGGTCTTAATCCAAGGGACCCAGGCCCTCACTGGGGACTTTCCCTACAGTATGACCACAGTGCTCATTGCAGCCAGAAATGATTTCTGCGATAATGATGTTTTCAGTAAAAATCTAAAGTTGACCAACGCTGATGTAAATCACTAACCTACAGTGGGATTTCTTGTGGCACTTTGCAACCCTGGCTTTTTGGGGCAGAGCAGAATTTAGAATAACCTGAAAAAGCTGGTTAGAAATGTTATTTAAAACCAAGAAGTGCACATTTTTATTGTTACTATCAGGGGGGAATATTACTTGCAAGGCTGTGTTTTGATTTTTCTTCTGTCTCCTGACACAAGCAGCTCACAGAAAAATACACAACTCTCTCAAATTACTTATTACAACTATGACTTATTCCAAAATCCATTTTGAGCATAGCTGAAAAGTGTAGTTAATACTGCTGCTGTAGTTTCTATCTTTTTCCATATAAAGTTAGGGCTTGATTTTATGTGTCATCCTCAGTGAGTATATATTTGCATAGCTCTGTTGACATCAATAGTGCTATATTGATTTATAGTGCTTGTGCCTGCCTCATTATTATTTTTATTTTTCGTTCAAGGAGCGTGGCGTATTTTCAAATTCATGGAAGATAAAAAGGGATTGCCTTCTCAGAACAGAATATATACAGTGTCTGCTGATGGGATATTTTAGATTTGGGCAAGCAAACAATGAGACATTATCAGTGAAGTTCTGTAAATACCAAGGCTGCTTGTACACTATCTGCAGAATATTATCAGATCTGTAGGTTGGGCACAGGGTGCCCAGAGCAGCTGTGGCTGCCCCTGGATCCCTGGCAGTGCCCAAGGCCAGGCTGGACAGGGCTGGGAGCAGCTGGGACAGTGGGAGGTGTCCCTGCCATGACAGGGGTGGGACAAGATGAGTTTTATGGTCATTTCCAACCCAAACCATTCTGGGATTTTAAAAGGTGCCTTAGATTTCCAGTGATCTTGAATAGTTAGAAGGTTTTTGTGTCCCATGACACAAGGCTGCCAGTCATGATTTATTGTTTACAAACAAACAAACAAATTTGCTTTTCCAGAGATGGCTGAAATCTCCTTTTCTCCAGAGCAAAGTGCAAAGTAGAGCGGTCATGAACAAGATGCAAGAGAGCACAGGTAGAAGGGCAGAAATATTGGAAAAAATGAGGTAAAAAACCCAAGAGATGGGAGGTCAGGAAAATATGTTCTTTCCTCCCTGGAGGGAGATGTTGCATTGTTGTAGGAGCAGCAGCCATACCACATCTTGCTGTGAGAAAATGCCTCCACCCATTGTGTCTCACTCATTTGCTCATGAACAGGCCCTTGGTTCTGAGTGCAGGAAGAGGTGAAAAAATGGCTGGAAATACACAATATAATCCAGAAAGGAAAGGATTTTACTGCCCTTTATATCTACAGAATATGCCAAACCAGCTGAGGATGATCAAAGTCCTTTGCCTGAATCCCAGGGCACTCCTGTAAAGACAGGCTCTGCCTAGGCACTTTCACAGACCTATGATCTTGTATTCACTGTAACAGAGATTATACCAAGGACAAGATAACCTCACCATGTCTGATACCACCTTCCAGAAGAGATTCCAATGTGTCAGTACCCCACCCAGCCAGGACAGGACTACCCTCCCCCCAGGTCTCACTGCCAGGAAACTTTCTCAGTCCCCAAGTTCAGCACATGAAGTGTTAAAATGAGAGAAACAGAATAGATTTCTTCTCCCTCTGCTTTCATGGACTTTCCATCAAATTTCCTTCTCTCTTCTTCTTTTCTCTGCACTGCACTTCAGATGGAAACATCTGGATTGAAGAGAATTATCTCTAAAAAACAACTTGAGTTGTAGTACAGTTTCAAAGACTCAGGTTTTATTAGTCACAGAAGACCTTGTAAAAGTTTGCTTGGGATTGTTTTTAACAGCAACCAATAATCCTTCCCCCATCAGCCAATGAAAAACAACCCAAGTCTCCCCCCAACTCCTGCACAGATGTGTGTTACAGAAATACAACAATTCTGGAGACACATAAGTGACATTTTTGCCAAGCTGAGGGTTTTATCAACACTAACTTACCCTAATACAGCCCTGATTTCCTTCTGGAAGCTACCTGAGCACTAAGCACACTTGCTGTTCAGTTGGTGTAACGTTGTTTGGAGTAGTCAATAATTGCATTTGACTTCACATTGTGCTTTTCTGACCTGAGATTACTTAAGGCCAGATGACACCTAGTCATGCTGTGAGCCCATACTCTGCTCCTGCATGTTCTGGGTCAGACCACTGTTTTCGTGAAAACACACCAATACAAGATGTTAAACAGCAAGCCCAGAAAAGTCACTCTCCCTTTCCATCTGGAGCAGCTGAAGAACCAGGCAGATTAAAAAGCAGCATTCCCTGCAGGATAACTGGGTTAGCATCCAGGGTCATGCTCAGGCTGCTCATCCAGAAGTTGCCTTCATCATATCCTTAGTAATAAGGAAAGACAATATATAGGAAAAAGGGGCAGAGGATGACAGATTGATTCCAGAGATGTGTGTCCCATAATTCTCATAAAACTAGAATGAAAGCTGAGCCCATTCAACAGCTTTAAAAATCAAGATGGTCTTATAAATGCCTAAGTGCAGATGAGGGATTTCAGGTACTCAGGTTTGGAGATTTGGACCAGTTAGCTCAATTCTGATCTCTGCACATGAACTCCAACAAAAGACTTCATTGTTTTCATCAGCAAAATCACACTAATAAATGTGAGTAAATTACAGGATATTTCCTAATCAATTTCTGACAAATAAAGATATTGTAGCTGCAGTACTCTAGTGCCAACAAAAAATACAGGAAAGGTATGAACTTCAGAAATGTAAACTTGAGTTGTCATTAAAATTCAATTTTCATGACAAATTTAATTCACATTTCATAGAGAGCTGTGCAATATCAATAAAAAAGCTTTAATAATTGGTGTCCTGGCACACAGTACAGTGTAAGACATAAAAAGATATAAATTTTTTGTAACTTAGAAGATGGGGAACTAAACACTGTTTTTCAAAAGAAACCATTTCTCAGGGAGAAACGTGGATGTTGGAGGAGGATGTAATTCATTAGAGATTATGATCCACCCCTTTTCACAAAGACTGCTCTGAAATGAAAACTTTCAGAGATCAGGTTTCTAATTTATTCGTAGACTTAAAAGGCCAGAAAAGATCAGGATCAGGTAGTCTGACCTTCTGGATAACCCAGGCTATTAAATTTCATGTCGTTCTCTCTATATCATAACCTGTGTTGGGCTAAAACACAGTTTCTCTTAAACATTGATTTTAAATGGTGGGTAAAAAAACATTCTTGTGTTTCTTTTACATGATTTTTGGTGAAGGTGGGAGAGAAGAAAAGATGTAAATTGGTTGTTTCCTGTGACATATCAGCAGAATTGGTACAGCACACCATAGAGCAATCTGAACTCAGCATCACTAAATTATAAACAGTTGGTGTTTTCTGCTAATAAAAGCAATTTTCAAGGCAGAGAGATACACTACCTACTTAGCAATATGCATTGGTGAATTTTTGAAGGGACCAAAGAGCTGGTATATGCCCCTAAATCTCTTTAAAAAAATTCCCATGATCAAACTGTAAGCCAGAAATCTGAATTTCCTGAAGAAAATAGATTGCTGTCTCATTTACATGTAACTGAGGTCAGAATTTCACCCTGAAATATAAGTCCACCTCATAGAATGCTAACTGAAAAACTGTATTTGCAGTTAGTGCTTTGCTCCCACAGTGGATATAATTAACTGCCTTACTCAGGAGTAAGCTCTCTCAGAAAGGATGGCCAGGCACTGGGAAGGGCTGCCCAGGGGGTGGTGGCTTCAGCATCCTGGAGGTGCTGGAGGAACAGCTGAATGTGCTGCTCAGTGCTCTGCTCTGCTTGACAAGGCAGTGATCAGTCTAAGGTTGGACCCAGAGATCTTTTGTAGCCTTAATGATTCTGTGATTCTATTTTATGATTTTTTTTTTTTTTCTTTAAAGCTTGTTCTTGGTGAAAATCTTCTAGTTGTTCCTCCACCAATGTGAATATTCATGGTTCTTCCAAATCCAGAGTGGTCTCCAAATCTCATTAATGGACTATTTATTTGATATTTTGGATATTAGATATTCAGTAAAACAGAGCTGCAGCATCAAACCTTTCAGGATACTCCACCCACAATGACACAAACTCTGATCTTGCCATTTATCTCCATCCTTTAGTTTCACAATCAATACAGTATTTTTTCTATCCAAATAACTTGGAATCACATTTTCAAATGAAGCTTCCTGAAACCCAGTGACACCCACTTTACCCTGTATTTACGAATGCTGCCATTCACCCATGTGGGATAAGGACTTTCAGGCAATTAGAAACACAGGTTTAGTCAGCTTAGGGTGTTTATTAAGAAATCCCAAGGAACCAGCAGCATCCAAAAATTCTTGAGTTTGGATATACATGATAAACATGCACAGCTTTATTGCTCATGACTGTCCTGTTCTCCAGGGACCATGTTTTCCCCTGCTGTAAATAAGTATAGATCTACACAAGTGAATAAATCAAGACTCTGAAGTTCTTATCATTTGCATGGTCTTATTTTTCTTTTTTTTTTTCCCTGGTAAAATTAGTCATAGCTACTTCAGAATTGTATTATAACCAGCTAGAAAAACAAGAAATATAGATGAATTAATTTTTCATATTTTCTGGGGAAATCTGTATTTCTGCTGATGCCATCCAGCTGTTTCTTAACACCCCCCACACATACCCCAGTTCCCAGATTTCCTGAACTCTAAGATACTTCTAAGAAATACCTGCTCATTCATTACACATTCATTTCTACCAGCTACAAAAATCCAAACCCAAACCTTTTTAAGACCAGTTAATTTACAACTTTTTCATGTGCCCCCTGATCTCCTGGTACCAGTGAGGATGGATATAGCCCTGCTGCAAACACAGGGAGTGAAACACCAGACTAGTGAGCACAAGCTCAAGGGTGGGCCAGGTTGGATCAGGCTGATTGTCCATCAGTTCAGTCTCCTGTCTCCTGCTTTGTTTTAGAAACTGTTTTAGGTTCTGAGCCATTCAAATGTACATCCCCCTCAGCCACTCTGTAACCAATATTCTGGGTACTTGGAGTGTTCTCATTATTCTGGACCTCAGAGCTGCCTCGTGGCAGTGAGTTCCACTGACTGGGTTAGTTCCTTCATTTGTGAAGGGGACAATTGTCTCTTCTCTGAGTATTTTCTCTCGAGGTTGTTCTGGAAACCTGCCTGCCCCTGGGTTTCAACTAACTACTTCTAGTACTGCCTTTATCTTTAGTTTTGTACTATTTGTTTTTTTTAAAAGCCATGGGTTTCTATTCTTCCTTGTTTGTTCACTTTGGATGATTCTTCTTCCGTAACTGTTTCTCCTTCCAACCACCTTCTAGGAAAACACATTTTAAAACAACAAGTGCAGCCCTTAACTATGAAGCCAGACACTCCTCTCTGACAGGCAACACAATTTGGATAAAATTGGTTTAGTTTTATAAAACTGTTTTAAATTCCTCTGCCATCTACACAATCACCCTGGCTTTTATTTTATATTAGAATTTTGATTCTCATTGTTTGCTATTCTTATAAATGCATTGTAAAAGCAGGGTGGAAACAACAAAAAGGCTCTTTCCCCTATTTCTCTTGGGGTTTTTTTTCCCAGATCAAAATCCTTCTAAAACAAAAATAATAGTCTGCAAGACAGACACTCTGCTATTTTAAACTACCCAGCTCCTACAAGGATGATAACCTCACATTTGCCTCTGCTGAGATTCCTATGTGAACTGAACTTAAAAATTCCATCTTTGGAGCTTAATGCCAAAGCACACTGCAAGTCACTCTTGCTAGAAGCAATGTTCTTGCTGTTTCCTCAAGCAATGAATTATCTCCTGATATTAAAGTTAGTTCAAAATATCCTTTTTATTTAGGTATGCCAGTGGCTAGACCTAAGAAAATGGTTTCTAGTGTTTTTACAGTTGCAAATTTTATTTTGTTCCCATGCCTAATGGTGACATGGAAATTGCAATTGTTGCTTTTGGTCTGTGTTAGCCTTTCTGTCTTCATTATTTAGGCAACAGAAAGCTTTTGATATCTGTCTCAAATCAGAAGATTATAGGTCTGTTATTACACGCTGGAGAAGTACCCTTTCCGTGGGTGTTAATTACTGAGTATCCAGTCGAGTACACTAGTCATTAACCTCAAAAACAGTGACTCAGCAAGGTACCAGAGCCTAAGAAAAAAAAAAAAAGAGAGGAAAAAAAGTGTACTGTTTTCTCACACCAGATGCCAGGCAAGATGTATTTCTAGAGGAAAGCTAACAGGCAGCCTAAGAACAAATGTGCATGGAGGTCTGTGGTATTATTTCTGCTAGGATGACTTGAAATACTCAGCTGGAGGCAAGAGCACACTGGAGAAAGAACTTCCTAAGGATCTGTCTGATACTCCCAAATCAATTAAGGTTCGTGGAAATGTTCCTGCTGGATCAGATCCAGAAAAGGGATAATTCACCTGTATTGTACCCTAGAAGGTGACCTGTGATTTCTAATGCTTGACATAAATATTACACAGAACAAAAATGTTTTGCAATGGAGGATGAGTTAGATGGATGGCTTTTAATCTTATTTTTTTCTGTAGACATGCAAGTCTGGGGATTTGTTTTTACAAAGAATGCAAAATGAATCACGTATTGTGTCTGTTATCCACATACATGCATTCAAGAGGAAAACAGACTGAGCAGACTTTCAGCCATGCAATGAATGTCTGCAGAAATGTATCCGACTACAGGTCTCTTAAGTCACTTTAATGGTGATGGATATGCAGGAGGCTATAATCAATTACTTTGCCCTGAAAATTACACAGTTATTTTCAAAAAACCCCAACAGGTAACAGTTGTTTGACACAGTACAGCTTAATATTTCTCAGAAGACATTGTAATATTTGAGCTTGCTGTACACACAAATTATAACACTTCAGCAATACTAGAGCAGCTTCTGTATAGTCAGCTTGTATAGAATTGGCAGGCAACTACGAGACAAAAGAACCCAAAGTAAGATAGAGAAATGCATTTGTTAAACAGCAAAAAAATCTGAACAGGGAGATCTAAGGTCAGATTAGGAGATGTTCTGTAGGTTGATATTTGAGAATGTTTAAAAACTAGCCATGTGCCTCTGCAATGAGCAGCATGGCCTTCTGTAAGGTACACGCTCTCACGCTCTCGGGTTACCAACAGCTTTGTGCTTCCTCCTCTTCTGGCTCACACCAGCTTAAAAGTCATTGCGTGCTGTCCAGGAGCTGTGCAGAGAGGTGGCAAAGCTGTCATTTGCCTTCTGGATAATACAGAGGGTGTATGCGATTCCCAGTGTTTCACATAATCACTCAAAACTCACAGAAAACATAGGAGAAATATTACAGGATTGGTGGCCTAAGGGTACAGAGTAAACAATGTATTATACAGTCAAGCAGAGCCTCATCCCCCAGAGTCAGAGCAGCCCAGAGGGAGAACACTGGAAAAACACACTCAGCCTGTGTGTGTTCCCCTTGCTGGATCTCAGTGGAGGAATGACTAGCAGCTACAGGAGACAGGCTTGGTTCTTGTAAAGTTCTTTGTAGAGAAGAAGTACTAAATGATTTCTCTTTTTCTACTTGCCCTTCCAATCTCCCCCAATATATTTTAAACTACACAATAGCATGATCACCTGGTAGAAGAGGAAAACCAGTGCTGTGCTTCCAGAGCCCCTCTTCTCTGTTCTGAACATTGAGACTTCACAGATTGGGGTTTCTTCCCCATCTTGTTCCTTGCTCTTCCTCTGTCCTTCTCACTTCCTAGAAAATGTCCTGATTCCTCCAGGGCTCTGCTCCTAATGCTTTCTCCCCAAAGCCAGACCAAACAGCTCCAGATGCCCTTGTCCTTCCATGTGCATTCCCTCAGCAGATTCCACCGGGCAGGAGGCAGAAGCACCAGGTGAGAAGGGTGACCGTAAGAATCATTTTAAAAAGTGAGTTTGTTCATTCCACAGCCCTCTTGGTACTGATGTGACACGGGAAATATTCCCTTATACCACGAAGCTGGGAACACGAAGAGGGGAGACAACAAAGCCGAGGCTGATACAGGCTAAAGGGCACACAGAGCGTAGCAAGAGCAGAGCCAAGGACAGGTGAGCTGCAGGTGAGCAGCCACAAGTTGTTCTGCCCGCAGCCTCAACATCTGTGCCAGAGGTGTGGGCTCCCCTCAGGGACAGCAAGAGCACAGTTCACCACAAGGCTGAGCAGCGGCAGAGCCCCGGGGGGACGAGCACCTGAGCCAGCCCTGGGCCGGGAGGGAGGGAGAGCGGGCAGGGACAAGGGCTGGACACCGCGGAACCACAGAGCAGCTGGCGGGGAAGGGACGTCTGGACATCATCCAGTCCAACCCTCGGCCACGGCAGGGCCGCCCAGAGCCAGTGACACAGGGACACAGTGACACAGCCATCCGGGCGGCTTTGGAATGACTCCAGACAGGGAGACTCCACGCCGTCTTCTCGTGGGGACATCCCTGCGCTGCTCGAGGGACGGAGGGGTACCGGGGCAGTGTGCGGGGCAGTGTGAAGGGCAGCATGAGGAGCGGTGTGAGGGGTGGTGTGAGGAGCGGTGTGAGGGCGGTGTGAGGAGCGGTGTGAGGGCGGTGTGAGGGGCGGTGTGAGGGGCGGTGTTAGGGGTCGTGTTAAGGCCGTGTGAGAGGCAATATGCAGGGCTGTGTGAGGCGCTGTGTGCAGGGCTGTGTGAGGCTGTGTGAAGAGAGGTGTGCGGGGCAGTGTGAGGCGCTGTGTGGCGCGGTGCGAGGGGCGCTGTGAGGAGCGGTATGAGGGGCCGTTTGAAGCCACTGTAAGGAGCAGTGTGAGGGCGGCCTGCAGGTCCGTGTGAAGCCGTTGGAAGGAGCAGTGCGAGGGGCGCTGTGAGGGGATGTGAAGGGCCGTGTGAAGGCGGTGTGAGGGGCGGTGTGCGGGTCCCTGTAAGGGTCCCTGTGAAGCCGTTGGAAGGAACGGTGCGAGGAGCGCTGTGAGGGGCCGTGTGAAGGCGCTGTGAGGAGCGGTGTTCGGGTCCTTGTGAAGCCGCTGGAAGGAGAGGTGCGAGGGTGGCTGTGAGGGGCCGTGTGAAGGCGGTGTGAGGAGCGGTGTGCGGGTCCGTGTGAAGCCGCTGGAAGGAGCGGTGCGAGGGGCGATGTAAGGGGCCGTGTGAAGGCGCTGTGCGGGTCCCTGTGCGGGTCCGTGTGAAGCCGCTGGAAGGAGCGGTGCGAGGGGCGGTGTGCGGGTCCCTGTGCGGGTCCGTGTGAAGCCGCTGGAAGGAGCGGTGCGAGGGGCGGTGTGCGGGTCCCTGTGCGGGTCCGTGTGAAGCCGCTGGAAGGAGCGGTGCGAGGGTCCCTGTGCGGATCCGTGTGAAGCCGCTGGAAGGAGCGGTGCGAGGGGCGCTGGGAGCGGGTGCCACAGCGCGTGCCGGCCGCCCCAGCGCGCAGGCCCCCCGCGCATGCCCGAGCCTCATTCCGCGCGGCGGGGGCGCCGCATTTCGCGCGCCGCCGGGCGGGGAGCGGGCGGGGCGGCGGTCACGTGGGCGGCGCGGGGCCGCGCGGCCGCTGGGGGCGACACCGCGACCGCCCCGCGCGGGGCTCGGCGGGCGGGCGGCACCGGACCGGACCGGCACCGGCACCGGCACCGCCCGGGCGGCACCGAGCCCACCGAGCCCGCCCCGCCGCGCCCCGGGCACCCGCCGTGTTGTTGTGGCCGCCGCCGCTCCCGGGGGCCGCCTCCCCTCCGCTCGGATCTATTGTCACCACCACCAGCACCCCCCTCCTCGCCACAATTAATACGATGAATTTGCCATGATTGATCCGTATTAATAGCTGGGGTGGGTGGGCGTGTTTTGGGGCTCTTTTTTCCTCCCCTTTTTGCTCTTTTTCCTTTTTTTCTTCTTTTTATTGTTTGGTTTTGTTTTTTGGAGGGGCCGGGCTGGGATCTGATCTGCACTCCCGAGTCCATCCCTGGTCGGTGCCTGAGAAAATTGCAAAATTGCATCTGGATGCATCGTTATTATTATTATTGTGTTTGATCCAGGGAGATAAAGGAGGAGGGGGAGAGGAGTGCGTGTGGTGGGGAGGGGAAGGCTGCACCCTTCCCTGCACACACACACACACACACACACACGCAGACAGAAAGGGAGTTCCGTACATCTACATTTATATTTTTTCCCCCGCCGGAACTTCTTTTAGTTGGGGAGGAAAGGAAGAAAGAAAATAAATTTTGTGCAAGGAAATACTCTCAGCTCCCTCCTTCCAGCGGGTCTCCTTTCTTTATTTTTCCCCCCCTTCTTCTCAGCCTTTTTTCCTCTCTTTCGAAGATCCTCGCCCTCCCAGCCCCTTGATCAAAGCATTCCGCTATTCTGATTTATTGCCTGCTCGGTGAGGCTTTTTTTTTTTTTTTTCCTTTCTCTCCGTGTTTTTTTTTTTTTTTTTTTTTTTTTTTTTTTTTTTTTTTTTTACAAAGGCGACCTGAGATCAGCCATTACTTTCCTTGGCTCGCTTATAGGAATCTCTTACATTTGGTGCTTGCTGCTGGTGGTGGTGGAACCGCACTCGGATTCTTTCATCCCCCCCACCCCCTTGCTGTCCTCTCCTCCCTCCCTTTCTCCTTCCCTCTCTCCCTCCCTCCCTCCCCCGTTATTCCGCCGGGGGAGCCGGATTTGTGGCTGCGGTGGGGCGGGGGGGGACGAGAGCGAGAGGGAGAGCCGGCGAGAGACATGGATGGCCCGGCGCGATGCAACGGGCTTCGGAAGAAGCGGCGATCGCGGTCCCAGCGCGACCGGGAGCGGCGAGCCAAAGGCGGGCGGCGCGGCTGTACCGCCGGCGGGGCCGCCGGCCCCGGGGCCGCCGCGCTCTCCTCCTCGGGCTCGGAGAAGGAAGACAATGGGCCCCCGCCGCCGTCCCGGCCGCGGCCCCCCCGGAGGAAGCGGCGGGAGTCCTCCTCGGCCGAAGAGGACATTATCGACGGTTTCGCGATGTCCAGCTTCGTCACTTTCGAGGCGCTGGAGGTAGGAGCGGCGGCGCTTTGTGTGCGCCTCATTGTGTGGGGGCAGCGGCGGGGGAGCCCCCCGGCGCCCCCCCCGGACACCCCCCGGCCCTGACCCCGCTCCCCGGGCCGGCCCGCCGGGGGTGCCCGCGGGGGCGGGCCCGCCGCCCCCTCCCGCTCCCCGGGGTGCCCCGCTGCCCTCCCTTCTCTCCTCCCTGCTGCCGCCGACACCTGCAGCCCGGCGCGCCGCTGCCGCGGGGCCGGGGCCATCCCCCCGCAGTTGTGCGCGGTCCCCCGGCGCCGCTTCCCTTCCCTTCCCCTCCCTTCCCTTCCCACGGATCAAACTTTTCTCGCGCCGCCGCGGCCCGGCGGGGCCGCCCACTCGTGTCCGCGGCGCGGGGCGGCCGCGCGTGTTTCGGTGGCGCCGCGGGTGCGGTGCCCGGCCCGCCGCGCTCCCTGCCGGCCTGTCACGGGTGGGCCCGCGGTGCGCGGCTCTCGGTGCGAGCCGAGGGGTTGCGGGAGCGCAGGCCGGGCCGGGCGGAGGGAGAGAAGCCCCGCGGGGATTCCCGGGCGTCGCTTCCCTCCGCCCTGGGCTCGCCGTGTTCCCTCCTCACACCCACTCGCGGCCGCGGAGCCGCTGTCAGCCCAGCCCGGGTCGTGGTGGTGATGCTGCCGTGCAAGGGGACCGCCAGCCTGTGTGTTTGAAGGGCTTTGTTGTTTGCAAGTTCTGATCGGAAGAAGTTTTCTGTGGTGAAATGCAGATTTATTTGGGTTTACGTGCACTGGAGTCACAACTGGAACGATGATGAACTGTCAAAATAAATGTGGAGGTGAAGCTGACTGTTAAACAACACCAACAGAAAAAAAAAAAAAAATCTGTGTAGCTTTTAAGATGTTTAAATGTTTAGCCAGGAATACCTAGTGGCGTTTTCAGGGTTTTTTTTTGTTTCATTTTGTTTCTTGATTTGTAGCCAGATTTTGTCCTTGGTTACACCTGTATCCATCCACACTGTGTCTCGGACAGAACTTGCTCTGGTGTAATTAAGGGAGGATTTGTTCACTCCAACAAACCTCCACATGGTTGGTGTTAGACTCATGTAAGCAATAAGGAACAAATGCTGAGGTAATGTCCAGACTCTGTTTATCCACCATTTCTCACCTGGTGAGCCCATCCACAAGTGCCCTGCTCAAACCAGAGAGACCAAAAGTGTGAATATGTGTTTGTCGACAGGAGAGAATTTTGTATGCTTCTGTTTCAGACAAAATTCTGTTTTTCCTCAAACAAAGCCCTAGTTTGTGTCATTAAGCATTTTTATGGGAATAAGAATTTGAGAATTTGGCTGTGGTCCTTTTTGGAGAGGAAGTGAAGAGCAAGTTTAAAGCTTGGTAGGGCATTTTAGAAAATGTCTTTATTCTGTTTCACCTCTTTATTTGTTTATTTTTAACTTGAATATAATTGCAGTGCTCTCTTCTCTTTGCCAAGCCAAGCATGGCTACTACTTGCATCCCTTCCTAATCCTGTATCAGTAAAAAGGAGCACAGATACATTACCCAGTTCTGCCAGCTAATATCACGTTCAGATAAAACAATAGCTTGCACACTGAGACTTGACATACTTTTAATGTTCATGTGATAAGTGGCACGTTTTGACCTAACGATTTCATGCTGTGTTAAGAAACAATGTCACAAAATCGTTGTTAGGTGCTTTTTCCTGCAGCTCCGTGTGTGCGTTGAGAAACTTGTTTCTGAAGATCAGAGGGAGATGAAGGTGTCTAAGGCACAAGCCCAGTGTGGCAGGAATTGCTCTGTGTGTTGCATGTAGCAGCTTGGAGTTTTTATTGCAATTGTGGTGTTGGTGAGGAGGTTGTGGGTGGCTGGTGGAGTGAGATACCTCAGCCGTGGTGAGATGTTGAGGTGTTAATGTGTTTGAGTTGAGTCAAGGAGCTTTGGGTGCTGTGGAGAGGTGTGCTGGTGTTCATGCACCTCGTGCTGTGGGTCTGCCCCCAGCTCATTGGAGGCCATGGAAATTTTCCCCGGGTTCCAGAAGACACTTGTACCCAGAATGTAAACAAGACTTTCTGAGCCCATGCCTTTTGCTTGAACTTCAGCCTTTTCTCAGGCTTAGCACAGCTGAAAGGGGACAGAGACAGTGTTTTGTCTGCTTGGTGTGAAAAACTGTGAGAGGGGAAGTGCAGAACACTTCACCCACTGGAGGATCCAAGCCCAGGGCTCAGAAGAGGGGACACAGGTGGATGGTGGCTCATGCAGGAGGGGACAGCCACCATGGAGGGACAAGGCTGAGCCCTCTGCTTCTGGGGACATCCTTGCAGCTGTAGGGGTGTGAGTTGGCTGCGTGTGAGGTGTCACCCCAGGACCTGCTTTTGTATCAAGTCACAAAAACAGGAGCAGAAACTTCCACACTGCTTGATTTTTCACCTATCTTTTACTAAATGCTTTTGCTTTTTGTTGGGGTGACTGAAAAAGCCCAATCTGTGCAAAGTACCAGGTTGTGTGAAGCTTGTAGATGGCAGAGGGACACAGGTGCTGCACAAGAACACAGATCCCATGTCACTGTAATGTCAGGAGGAGTCATCCAATGTGTTATGGTCATGTTGATAAAAGTTCCCATTCCTTGAAGCAAAACTTTAACCAGCTCCCACTCTGGGAACTGTTTGCCTGTTCAGGTGTCAGTAGCTTTCTCAAAGTTCTTGAGTGTAAATTGTTTGGTGTTGAGATAGAGGCCATCTGCTTCTGGCTGTCTCTGCATTTATGGCACCCCATACCTTGATGTCTCTAATGTTTGTGTGGGGGTACAGGGGAAGAGGGAGTTAAATGATGATAGTGGGATCTCATTGTGGATTTTTTCCTTCTTGGAGTGGCAGTTCAGCAATTCCAGTGTCATTGCAGATGTGGCCAGGCTGATCCTTGCCTGGCCGTGCAAGTCTTCAATGTGGCTGTGTGCAATATGGGCCTGTCCCCTACACTGGGGAGCATTTTTGAGCCTTGACCTTCAGAAAGCAGCCCTGAATATGTAGTAAAGCAGCTGAGATGTGGTCCTACAATATGATCTGATTCACCAGAATCGCCTGTGAGTGGCTTTGCTGGTACTGGCAGCAGCAAGCTCTGTGCTTCACTCCAGAGCAGTTACTCAGATTTTGTTGCCCTGACCTCCCCAAATGTCCCAGCCTGGACAAGCTGGAAGGCACAGGCACTCTGTCAGTGTGACTGGTGGCTTGTTGAGCTAAGTGCTTTTCCCAGCTTGGAGGAGCCTGTGCTGCACTGCTGTTTGTTACCAGCAATAATAGCATGAGGTTCTCCAAACCCAGGTGAGCATTTTAGACACCAGTTTGACAGGGAAAGGTCATTTCTCAGAATGTGATAAATCAATCCCTTGGAGTGACTTTCTCCATGATGTGCTCTGGCAGTGCTGGCAAGGAGGCTTCTGCAGAGCTCTCTGGTGAGGTGAGATTTCAGGAAGATGTTTGTCTCCCTCCTACCCCCTGGTGCAGAGGTGTCTGGGCAGGAGACTGACATGACATGGCTTTGGACGTGCTGTGGTGAAGATGGTTTGCTGTGATGAGAAAGAAAATCTGACCTGAATGTTAAGATGGCTTAAAGCCTGGGAAGTACTTTATGTTTCCTGAGTCAGCTCTGACCATCCCTATGGAGTAAGCAGTTGGTTTCAGGTTTTCTGAGCACTGAGTAAGGTAATGAGTTTTTTCTGCAGATGTTTGTTTAGCTTCAACTCAGGCAGCTCATCTGACAAGCCTGAAATGGGACACAGATATTTATAAATCACAGATAGCAGTGGGGTGGGAAGCGGGGGACTGGCATTTAAATGGGGATTCTTGTTTCATAAAACTGTCACAATTTCTCACTGTGCATTTGCTGAGCTAATTTCTGTTCAGCACACAGGCATTAGTCTGTTTTGAGACCATACTAAATTATCGTCAGGTAAAGCCCAATATAATTAATTACAAATGAGAAATGCTGACAAATATTTGTCAAGGAGCTGTTTAATGAGCTTCAAATTCTGTGTCAGATGATTCCATCCACCTAGTGTAAATTATTTCTAGGCAGTTGTTCCACGGTGTTTGTGTGGTTTAGGCAGATGTTAGCTGCAGCACTTTTACCAGTTAGAGATAGTATGAGACTAGGTGGAGTAAAGCTTAGCAGCTAATCTGGGCTTTAAAATGGGGACACTGCAGAAACAAAATGTGCAAGTAGCAGGAAGGTTTTGGAGATCCTGTGGTCTCAGCTGTGTGTCTGTGTGCACTGACAGTGTGGCTCTGTGTATGCATCTGAATGCAGGAATTTGCTTTAATAACTGGTGTGTGATGCTCGTCTCTAGGCATGGCCCACTGAAAATAGAAATAGCTTGGCTGTGTGACAGCAGAAGCTTTGAGCTGGACACCAGAATGGCTGGCTTGCTGTGTGCTTTTCCTCCCCAAATCATTCTCTTCTCACCAATCTTCTAGCTGGCCTGATTTGCCTGTTTGCTTAAACTCTTTGAGATTTCAAGCAAGTTTGTTCTGCCTTGTCTCTATCCCTTCATATTTCAAAAGGAATTTGATCTTCCTGCCTTGCCACAGCAGCATCATAACATCAGGTGTTTGTTTAGTGCTGTCAGCAAATCTTGATGGCCCTTCTTGTGTTTATTGACTGCTTAGATGCTTAGGTGTTTGTCCCAGTCTCTGTTTGCACATGCAAGTCTGCAGATTTAGACCAGCAGAGAAGGGAGTAACTAAATGAAGATATCTGGGGATGAGGAGAGGCATTAAGCTTCGTGTGACACTGGGATATCATATGAAGCAATGCATTTATTATTTTCACTGTGTATTTAGAGGAAACAGTAAAGTGACCTGAGATTAAATTTTGAGATAACCTTGACAGAGCAGCTGACAATCTTGATGAAAACCTCAGTGACCAGACCTGAAAAAACAGCTACTCAAATGGAAAAGGGGACTGAAAACAGCAGGATGCATATTTCACAAAAAGAATATCTAGGGTGATGTTTCAAACATATGTTGCTATCATTTGGGTACCTGAATACTTTAAAAATACTTTAAAATTATATTGAAAAGCCTGGTACCTTTCTGGGAGGTGAGGCACTCATAGATCCAGCTGATTTCAGCAGCTGTTGGAGAGCTGCAGCTGTCTCTTCAGGCAGATAATGACCAAGGATTGAGATTGTTGCATAAATATTCTTTTAAGCTCCTGAAGGTAACCATGTAATGAAGGTGGGGATTTTTGTCATTCCCATAGGTGGTAGTAGGAGGCACAATAGTCTTGAGTTGAAGAAGGAAGAGTTTAAACTATAAGGACAAGTTCTTTTAGATGAATGTAATTCAATTAATCTCCACTAGCACAGTTCCTTAAGATAAGCATTAATAAGAAATATGCCACACATCAAAAGACAAAAGGCACCCTTATCCTCCCCTACCTTTGCATCTTTTTTCCTGCTATTTGGGGCAGTCACTAAGCTCTTCTGGTTTAATGTCTGGGGCCTTTGCTGGCATTGAAGGAATGTAAAATCCAGGGCAGTGGTGGAGTCATCATCCCTGGAGGGAGTTAAAAGAGGTGTAGATGTGGCACTTGGACACATGGTTAGCAGTGGGGCTGGCTGTGCTGATGGTTAATGGTTGGACTCTCTGATCTTAGAGGCCTTTTCCAGCCTAAACAATTATATGATTCTCTGCTTTATAAAATAAGGGTAAAGGATCAGGAACTTGGAAGGAAAATGATCGTTAGGGAAAGGCAAAAAAAAAAAAATCGTCAGAAAGGCATCAAGGGTCTGAGTAATTGAAAGATTGACTTACAACACTGAGATCAATAGAGAAATAGCAGGGACTGTATAGGAACACAGAGAACTGGAGGGGGGATGTTGTTACCAAAAGTGGAAGTTTCAGGAAAGATCCATTGCTGTGTATGAAAATGCTCCTTGGTGAGAGCCCTGCTGTCAGCACCAAGGGGAGACACTCAACCAAATGTGTCCCTACTTAGTTAAGTTAATCCTGGTATCTTCAGCTGGGAGGAAGGCAGAAGATTCCTCTCTCACTGAAGATGATCCCCTCTTTCCCCCAGCTCTGCTACTATTGTTTTTTGAGGTTTTTTTGAGCACCTATCAGTTTGACTGGGACACCCCACCACATTACACTGGGGGTCTGACCTGCAGCCTTGTAATTATCTGCAGCTAAATTAGAAGCTTAATCTTTGTTCTGAGCAACAATAAGTTGAGTCAAATAGGTTTTAAAAATAGCCCAAGCTCAAGTTTAGTGAAGTCTCAAATGCAATTAATAAAAAAGTAATGGAGTTAGGAAGTTGCAGGGTGAAATGTGGAAATGTTTAACTCCCAGTTTTCTTGCAATTGAACTGTAGTGTTGCCTTGGTTCTGCAAGAGAAAATTGCTTCCAACATTTCTGTCTTTTTGTACATCATCCTTATAATTTATCAGTTCAGTATCTTGTGTTCTTGTTGGGGTTTGGCTCTGTATGTGCCACAAATTACCAGCTGCGTGCATTTTTTGTGTAGTCAGTTTGTTGTCGTTTTGACTCGATGCCAAGCCATGGTGAAGACCACTTCAGAACATCATAGTCCTCTAAACTCCTTTGTTGTAAAATGAATATGAAAATCCACTTTGTAAGTAATGAGGAATGGCTAATGCAGGTAGGGATTTGTTTTGCTGTAACAGCAGAACGTGCAGTGGCAATTTGTCAGATCCCCAGCTCAGCTCTGCTGTACTCTTTGCCTTTAAATAGTGTGTTACCTTAATGTCTTGAGATTTTTCTCCTTGTATCTTGGCAACACTGCTGCTGAAGTTCACACACTCATGTGGTGGAGAGAGAAGGTTTTAACCAAAGGGTTGGTTATGTCTTCAGTCTTGTAAATACTATAGGCAGGAGTTTTGGTTCTGTCATCCTCTGTGCAGTAGTGGTGGGATAAGTCAGCAAAAGAAGTGGATTATCCCTTGGCCCTGCACATATTATTCTGTTTTTGAGGTTCTGCTCATGAAGTTTAATTTGATCATGGTGCATGTGGATTTACTTGGCATTTGGTGTGCATCTCAGTCCTGCTGCTTTTAGAGTGTCCTGAGACAAAGGCATGAGAGATGTGCAGAGGTGTGCTGATATCTGATGTGCCCAAGTTCCTGGCTGGCTGAACTGCTGATTGTGTAATGCTGGCTGATGCACATTTTGCTGATATGATTAATATACCAACTCCACGTAGGAATATTTACTCAGAGCCATGCAGGAGTTCAGCTCAGTGTTCTTTCCAGGAAACATCACCCTTTAATCTGTCTTACATGTGTTTGCCAGCTTCCTAAAGTGGAAGTTTCTTCTCCTCTTCAATTAATGCTCTTAAAAAAAATCTCTCTTTTCGAGAATAAAACTAATGCCACCCTATCCTCTCCATTCACACATGAGCCTGGGCTTATCCTTTGTTGGATGAGCTCCTAAAAGGGCAAACATTTCCAGCCTTTGGGACAAGGCCTGTGCTGAGCATCATTTGTGTGAAGCCACCTGCAGCGGGTTTGTGGATGGTGCAGGATGACAGTGAACACCAGGAGCAGATAGAGGCAGGCACCAGCAGGTTCTGGGCTAGATCAACGTTTGGGTGGCTGAAATTCTGAAGAGGTACTTGTGTCTCATGAAATAGTGCTAACATTTGTATCAGACTTTAAAATATGTTTTACACTCCTGTGAAATTAAGTAGTGATCAGATCCAGAGCAAATTTGTGAAGGTTGTGAGAATCCTTTTTCTGTCACAGACTGGCTGTGAGAGGAACAGTGTTTTGGAGGAGAGTGTGTAAGTGTGTAAGTGACAATACCTGGTGCAACACCTGCTCACCTGTCAGTGCAATCCAGAGGCACAGTTGCCTGTTTCCCTGGGTGCAGGCATGAGTTACCATGTCCCAGGACACCCATCCTTGGGGACCCTCTTGCAGGTTACTCTGGAGAGCCTACAGCAGCTCTAACTCACCCTCCTGGTGTACTAAAGGCATTTTAATTCCTTTGCCTGTGAAGTGGAACCAGTGAGACAGAAATTGGTGCCACTGCCTTCTCCAGGACCACACTTGGGTGGCTCTTGGGTACAGGAGAGCAGGGTATGGAACCTGTGTGGTGAAACTTCTCCCTCCTGGCAAATCCTGACAGCCCACGTTTTGTTGTTTGCACACCATTTCCTATTTCTGAGACTGAGATGAGTTACAAACATGGTGATAATTGCTCTTGGCACTGAATTTTGTTTATTTTTTCTCTGCAAGTCCTAAGTGACCTGAGGCCTTTCAGTCTGAGAATATGCTTAATTTCTTAAGGAGGGCTGAGGCAGTGAAAGTGGTTCTGACCTCTGAGAGGTCTGTGTGGTGGGAAGGCAAGGGAAAAAGTGCTGCTGTTGGGGACAATTTATGTTGTGACTCTGTTGGTGTCGTGGGGTTTAATGCATGTCAAGGGCACTTTGACCTTTGGATAGAATATTTTGGTGTGAATTTGTGTCTCTTCTCCTCTCTTTTCTCCCCTTAAAGAAAATTCAAAATAAATATTAAAATCAAAACCATCTGTTTTGAGAGGACCAAATTGCCTCTCTTAATTTTATGGGATTTGGATATTACTGAACGATTAGAAGTCCTACTAATTTTTACTGTCTGGCTATTGTGCTTGTAGGCAGTGACTCTGCTAGCATTAGTCATTTTAACTATGGAAAAAAAAATGCAATTAATGTGCCTCAACAGCTGAGTCTGCTGGACTTTAAAAAAAAGAGGGAAAAAAAGTAAATTTTAATGAGTTCTGGGATCATAAAGATACATCTGGTGGATGGATTAGCCAAGTTTTCAACCATAGAATGTGTATTGAAAAACTCAGTGAATTATGTAGCTACAAAAGTGTATCTTTGCATGTTTATAAGGCCTCAGTGCAATCTCCCTATATTTGCCTAATGACAAACAGATATCTCAGAGAGGCATAGCCCAGGCAGGACACACAGCTCCCTAAGCTGACAGTATTTGTTTTGGGATGCTATTTGGGATGATATTAGAGAATCCATTAAATGTAGGGGGAAAAAATATTTTGGTATTGGATGAAAGAAAAGGGAGGGAATGGAGTGGGGTAGAGAGGAGAGGGAGAATTGCAATTTTAAATGAACATGATGTGTGGGCTAAGATAGTGTGCCTCCACTGCTGAACCAGAAAATTTATAACAACTGTTTGTCATGTGTATGTATTTATAGCCATTCACATAATGAAGAAGTTTCATGAGGTTGTAATAACATATCAAGATGGATGTAATTAAAACAGAAGCAAATTGACACCTCCAGATTAAAGGCAAACTCTAAACTAATACACCTGTACGCTGTCACTTATGTATTAGTTGTCTGGGGCAGTCTGCCAGATATGCAAATAAAGACATTGGCAAATTTCCTTGGATGTGTGGTTATGAAAACCCCAACTATTTAATCATTTACCTAGCCCTGCTCAGGTCTGTAGCAAGGGTAGGATGTAATAATTTGGTGTCCCCATGGTTTGTGACGGGCAGAGGGTGAGGGGAGAGGAGCAAGGGGAAATGCAGTGCAGGGGGCTGCTGGGGAATAATGTTCTGTACAGTGGGGCCCTTCCCTTAGCAGAGAGGTCTCAGTGCTCCATTTCACATCTGCCCTGACTCTGGAAACTCCAGAGCACTGAAGAGTCCTTGACATTGACACTCTGCAGCTTTTGAAAACTGCCCTGCAACAACAGGCTTTGGTTCTGTCGTGCTGCAGGTGCAAACTGCTAAAATGTATACTTTTGCAGCAATTCGGTTCTGATGGAAATACTAGGGCTGTGAAATGGCTATAATGTTGCTTAGGAATTTTACCTGAGAGTATTTTTCAACTTGTTTCAATTTGCAGAAGCCTGAAACATTTCCAGCGGAGTTGCGAACATCCATTTCAGCCTGTGGTCAATAGATCTGCTCTCCTAATTACCACTCAGTCTGCAGGCTGCTGCTGGCGAACAGGCTGGTGGCATGGAGCAGGGAGGGACTTATTTGCCTTGTTAGTTCCAGGGCTGTGAATGGAAATGCCAGCCTTGCTTTTGGGCAATTTGCACCCCAGATAACCTGAATTCCTTTAAGTGGCCTGGGAGCAGAAACAAGTTTTCATGTGGCTTGTGAGTAACCCAGTGGCTGGTGGTGAGGGTCTGCTGTTAAAACCCAGATGTCTGTGCCTCCAGCTCCTCCTCCCTGAGTGGGAAAAGTGCTACCTTTTGTGGATTCCACATATGGTTGCTTGGGTGTGTAAAACTAGTTATAAGTAGGTTGATACTATGGGAGCTCAATGAAGCCTGAAATTCTTGAACTCAGTTTTGAATTCAGGCTTGAAGTTTTTTTCCCAGCTGGGGATGAACCACAGGAAAATCCCACTATGGTCTGGAGCTCTGCAGAGTGGGAGCTGCTAAATGCACCAATTTCCAGGGAGCTGACAGCACAAAAACTCCAATTGGCATGTTTTGTTAGACTTCTTCTGAATTAAAGAGACTCCTTTTGTAGTACATCTGGACATTAAGGATCACTCATATGAGGTACATAGGTGCATGGCTTCAAAGTGGTTTCAAATGGTAGGATTTTTTTTGTCTTCAATATTTCAACAACTTTTCTTCCACCTTTAATCTTTCATGAGGAGAAGCTTCAAAAGATAATTAGTAAAACATGCTTTTATCTGC
Source organism: Erithacus rubecula (assembly GCF_903797595.1). Taxonomy (NCBI): domain Eukaryota; kingdom Metazoa; phylum Chordata; class Aves; order Passeriformes; family Muscicapidae; genus Erithacus; species Erithacus rubecula. The sequence goes on from NC_136674.1 coordinate 8,672,744, forward strand.
ATTTATCTCAAAACATGATTAATTTTTTAACTGCAATTATAGCAATCATTTCAAGTTTACTCTATATTAATGAGTAAAGGATTTTTTTTGAGAGAGCATGAGCCTAAATATGGCTATATTGGCTGAGTTGAAAGGTGCATTTATGAGTGTGCTTTTGTTTTTATTGCTAGGGATTGAATTTCCATTTCCAGGAAGTAATATTTCACATGGATTAAAGTCTTTGAAATGCTTTTGCCCAGATTCACTAGATCATTTTGAGAAGCTGACAATGATAAGAACAGGATCATGCACTTTGCAGGACCTGGCTACTGACTACCCACTTCCATGTTTCCCTTGTGTTGGTGATTTTTTGCTCCATGCTGTGCATGTGTTCCTTTGCTTGTTGCCCTTGGCATTGAAATGTAAGATATTTGATGCAGACAGTTTGTTGTTAATGAATTAGCAATGAACTTGTAAGTTTTCACCTTTACCATTCCTGTCTTTGTTACAGGCAGCTTAAGGCATTTTTTATTACTATTTCTCTTCTGGAAGGAAGATGTTCATGTCTGTTCCTGTCTTTATTGCTGCTACTAATATATGCAGGACTGTCCAGCTGGTGTCCTGCAGCCTGGATCCTGTCTGTAGGGCCAGTGTGTGGCTGCACTGGCACAGAGATATCCCAAAACAGTTACCCATGCAAAGCCTTCAAAAGCAATGAACCACTGCAGAGGACTACTGGAAAGAAGCACAGTTTAACCCCCTTTCACCAGAGCACAGCTTTGGCATAATTTTGCCCTCTGAAGGCTGCTCCTCAGCCCTGGCTCCTGCTTCTCCAACAGGAGGGAGAGATATTGGGCTGGAGCTGCAGTTTCACTGCTCTGTGCCTCCCAAGGAGCCAGGCAGAGCAGCCCTAGAGGTGATGCTGGGGTGGTGGCATGGCCCCAGCTCTCACAGCACAGCTCAGGCAGCAAGGCAAACAGAGCAGGCTGGAACTGCTACCACAAGGCTGAGCAAAAGAGTTTATTGTTTTTTGTTTGTTTGTTTTTTCCTTGCATCTCTTTGTTTAGGCCCTGCTCCTGGGTGTCAGAGAGGATTTGGTGTAAGCACACACAGCCTTGGTCCATGTCTGATTTTAGCTTCCAAACTGGGGTTGCAGCCCCTGGTCCCTGGGGGTGGATGGCTCGGTGGCTGCAGCAGTGAACTGGGCAGCTGCATAGGAGAGCACACGGGTGTATAATCAGATTTCTGATAAACCCAGGTCTCTAAGTCCCTTGAATGGGCAGCTTTGCTGTGAATGGCCTCGTGAGGTCTGCTGTGGCTGCTCTCTTTGTTTGGTACTCCGACAAAAAATTGCTCTGGTGTTCTTGTTGGCATATTTTTACATCTGTTATCCATATTTTCAATTTGTTCTGGCTGCAGTCTTATTTTGTTTTGCAAAATCTACCTGGGATTGGGATGGAGATATATGTTTGCTAAGGCAGATTTGGAAATTGTGTTGTTGAAATACAGCCCATATGGGCCATTGTAAAATGGTTACTGCAGCATATAATTGCCTTCACAATGATGTGCTTTGTCATTTTCTTTCCATCTTCAAAGAGGCACTCCTGTAGTCTGCTGACAGCAATGGTGGTATTAGAAAACATATGGATTTGTAAAGGCATTAAACTGTCTTTAGTTCAAGGATTAGATTACAGTGTCAGAGAGTGGGTCACCACGTTTTCCTGGGGATAGGCTGCACTGCAGTGTGTTGGTTTATATTACAGGTTAGGGAAGAGTCTGTTTATTTATTGAAAATATCTGATATAAGATCCTTTCTCATACATGGGGAAGGAGGTGTCTCTCGTGCAGGGTGTGAGCTGCAGTTCTGTCCAAGGGCTGTGGCCCCACCTCACCCTGCATAACCTTGGTCAGGGCTCACCATCCTCACTGACAAGGCATCTCATCAGGAAATGCCTTTTACAACATGGAAAAATACACAGAATGCAAACCCCACAAAACTTGGTTTGAAAATTTAAGAACTTTTTTTTTTTTTAAAGACTTCCATGCTGGGCAGCTACTCTGAACATTTTGTGTATCTGTTTTGTGTTCATTTTACACTGCACAGCTCCACACATTTTGGAATACAGGCCAATCTGTTCAGCTTTTCCCTCTTTTTCTATCTTCACAGTTTGAGGTGTGGCTTTTGTGGGGTGGTTGGAGGTCTGCAGTACCTCTGCCAGCAAAGGCCTGTGCAGCATTCTCATCATGGGGTGCACATGGCACACAGCCTGTCCCCAGCCTGGAGTGATGCTCTTTACACCATCTAAAGGGAAAAGCTAGAGAGTGGGAGGGATAATACACACGAGGAAGATCCTTCCTTTTCAGTTTTATTGCTGGTTTTGTGTTGCTTTTTGCAGCCTGCTCAGTTCTGTGCCCTGCCTGGCTGGCCCTTGTTTGGCCCATGGCCACTTTCACCACCTGCACTTGCTGTTTTGTTTGGGTGTGCATAGGTGGCTTCCACAGCAACTCCTTGCTACCTGCTTTCCCTCAGACAAACACACTTTTAATGGAGATGCTGAGCTGTTCCTTGGGGCCAAGGGCTGGTTTCTGTGCAGGCACAATCATCCTTGGTGACCTTGAACCATTTCAGCAGGGCTGTGTGAGCACCTGGGGCTGTGCTGAGCAGGGATGGATTTGGGATTGCATCCATGAGTATCTCAGGGGACCTGCTGCATTCAGAGTGTGGATTTGGCTTTCTTCACTGAGAAGAGCAGGCATGTGGGGACAATGCTGATGTGTGAGGAGTATTTAGTGTGAAGTCAGAATATGTGCTTAGGGATCACCTTGAGCTGGAGTGTTAGTTTTGCTGTAGCTGGATTTTTCTGTCCACAAAATAGGTTTAACAATACTGTCCCTCTTCTGAGTTTGCCTGGCTACTTAATTCGCATCTGCAGGGTGCTCAAATAGTAAGTGGTTAACATAAAATATTGGCATGATTTTACTGTAGGGCAGTAAAACACCAGTGCCTGTACACATATAGCAGGGACCTGCCTAGAACTCATATTTAAATAACTGAAAGCACTTTTTTAGTCAACCACCTTTTAAAATAAAGCTATAATTTTGCCTTAGAATTGCTGACAACAGCCAGTTTCATTAAGGAAATCTGATGTGAAGGGTAACAGTGGAATTCTGATTAATCTTTTGTCTTTCTTTATAGTGTTGTGATTATTGAGTGTGTAAAAATTGGTGTTGCTTAGTTATGGCTTGCTTGAGTTTTTAAATCACTTACAACATTTTATGTCCCAGCTGTAGTAGGTGTCATGGCTATTTATGGTAATATATTTCTTTAAATCCATTGAAGAATAGGGAAGGAACTCTCATTCTGTCTACAAGAAATGTTAAGGGATGTATTACTAACTCTGGCAACTGTGATGATGATAAGAAAATTAGGTCTGTCATTAATGCCAGGGTCTGCAGGTATAATATGTCTTAAAACTGGTATATCTCTGGCCTATAAAAATAAATAAATGCAGGGGTTTTTTAATCCTGGTGTAGCAAATTTAAGAGCAAAGCTGCTTTACCATAAGGTTTGTGTAAGGTGAACACAAAGTTCATGTATATGGTGTGTTTTTGCAGCAAACTCTGCAGAAGGGAGAAAGAAACAGTCTAGTGAGAAGCTCCCACTGATATCCCCAGGTGTTGCTGTGGGTCTTTGTCAGGGCTTTATTTAAGGACTTGTTTATGCAGGTGTTTGAATCAGCCCCTCTTTAAGAAAGTGTTTGTTAAAAACCACAGCCCAGTGCACTTTAAATCAGGGTATGCTGAAGTGCAGTCAGGAGTGGGATGTTATAAGGTGTATACAGAAACACACCTTTAACCATGAAGCTCCCTTGCAGTGGCTTGTTTTTAAATAATGGTTTATTTTGAGGGGAAGCTTGGGGCCTTCAGGAGATTGAGTCTGGTGGGACAGTTTCTGAAGCTGCAGGGCCAAGGCATGTTCCAAACTCTGCCTCGTGGTGCAGCTCATCATCACCCTGTGGGATGCAGGATTTGGCCACATGCTGGAGCATCCCTGGCCATGCTGAAAAAGCCCAACAGAGAGCTTGGGGACCTCTGGTAACAGTGAGACTGAAAAAACTCTCTGGCATGAGCCTGTGTTGGTCAAAAGCTTTTTTCTGTCCCTTAGTTGGATGAGTTTGGGTTCAAGCACAGTTTTGGGTCTGGAAGTAACACACAGCTCCAGAAGCCTCCACTGTATGGGATTGAATTTTATCCCTCCCTAAGAGAAATGGTGAACTCTGCAGCTTTGCTTGCAGAAGTCCTGATAGTCATCAAGATTTCCTTGGAAGTGGCATTCCTTTGGGTAATTACTTTGAAAAGCTTCTGCAGGGTGCTTCCTCCTCTCCCTGGGGCAGGCACCTTCCCATCCCACCACATATTGCTGCTTTCTCCAGTACCAGCTAAACAGGTGGCAAGATTCAAATCAGCACTCTCTGAATGGAGTTCTCTCTCCACAATAGCTCACTAGAGGCCTGTTTTGTTACAGAACATTGATTAAATAAATATTCCTATGCATACAAAAGAGGAGAAATCTGTTACAACACTCTGTAGTTATTTTTCCATTAATGGCAAGGAGCTCTCTCTAATTTTCCTGCCCCTTTCAATCTGTTCCCCTGTCTCCCTCCCTTCCCATCACTACTAATGCCTTGAAGTGCATGAGTAACATGCAAAGAGTTCACAATCCTTCTGGTTCAGATCTGCAGAGGCTGTGCCTCCAATCTCTGTGCTTGGGAAATCCCCCTGGCCCATGCAGGGCAGAACTGACTGCTCCATGCATGTGGTTTTGTTTAACTTGATATTTCATGTTCAGTATCAGCATTCCTTGAGCTAGTGACCTCCATTAATTTATATAGCAGCAGTTAAAAATACAATTTTGCAATACCAGCATTTTGCATAATATTGACAATTGGGGCAGAATATTTGACTTCTGAAGAATGTCTTTTTTTCTTCCTGCTCTTCTGTGCCCCTTGATTTTTAAAACCTTTGAGGGAGAAGTTACTGCTCTGTGGTTTGTGCTGATGGAGGTGTGTGTTTTGGAAGAAAAGCACTTCATACTCAGAGCCTGGCAGCCAAAGGCAGCTCCACTGCAAGCAGCAAATCTGATTTGGCATAAAATGGTAGCATCTTAAAATAAATATAGGGTAAAGAATTCATAAATATAGGGTAAAGGGGGAAAACAGCTTGACTAGTTTTAAGTTCAGTAGATATTTGTCTCAAGAAAGAACTTTTAATTGAACAAATGTCTTGCTGCAAGAAATGTGGACTATAAGGAAATACTGTGGATTTACTTTGGCTCTGCATTGATGTGATAGAGATAAAAATCCACCCCAAAGAGAGTAACTCAGATTTAGCTGCGTTTTTTTCCCCCTGCAGGCAATGATATCTATTACTTTGGAAAAAAAACCCTGGAATCAGCATTTCTATATCATCATTTTTCTTAAACAAACTTAGAGCAGTTAAATCACAGAGCTGTTACTCTAGAGAAGTAAATTGTGTAATCCATTTTTTAAAGACCATTAATGAAGCCTCCTTTCATTACATGAGTTTGTCCTGAAATACTTGCCTCAGTTGGTTAGATTGAGGAGCAGGGCTGGAGCAGCAGCTGTTTGGATCAAGCTGATCATCTGGGCACTCTGGCAGGGAGAGCCCTTGCCCTCGTGCTGGGCTGTGCTGGGATTGCCATGGCAGAAATGAAGCAGTGCCAGCACACTCTGCTCTCCCCAGGGAGACAGAGCTTTGTTGGCTGGGCTGAGCAAGGACTGGCAGTGGAGGCTGTGGCAGAAGCCCAGTGCCTGTCTGCTCTTGCTTACTGTGGGCACTTAGTTGGAAATGACACTAACCTGGGTTTCATTCTGGTTTTACATTGAAACAATGTGCCAGCTGTTCCCTGTATTCTTCTGTGACACTGCAATGTAATTATTTTTTTGTTATCTTTCAAGATGTAATTTTATGTTGGTGTGCTTTCCCACTAACCCTTTGGCGCAGAAAATGTTCAGCTAATTCATTTTTCTGGGAACATGAAGAAGCAAGGGAGAAAATCCCAAATTGTGGGGCCAAGGGGCTGTGCTAAAGGCAGCTGAGGAACAATTTTCAGGGAAGAAAGGGCCTGTCTCAGATGGAGTCTGAAACCACTGGGACCTGTGCAGTGATTAATGGTGTCACTGCTTTTTAGCTTCATCAAAAGGTTTCAGTGTAAGAGTTTCTAAGGAATGCTGATATTCACAGGAACCTATCAAAGGGTACAGAAGATATCAAATGAGCAAGCAGGAATGGGAGTTAATTACTGAACAGTGATTACTCTGATATAACCAATTATTGGATCATTAAATGTTTATTACCTTTTTTATGCTTCTTTCCCTCATAAGTGCAGTTTTGTCCTCATAGTATTAAAAAAGGGGGTGGATCTAACACATGAAAAGGTTTTTCAAAACCTAGCAGGTGCTGAAAGGTCACCTCACCCACCACCTGGCACTCCTCCTGCTCTCCCTGCTCTCCCTTGCTTGGGTTTGGGGTCAGGTGCTGTGAACCCTGTTTAAAGGGCAGATGATCTCACTTCCAGGAGGGGCTGCAGGCACACAGCAGCAGGGTCACTGCCTGCCAGTGGGGCTGTGTTCATTCCTTCTGCTCCTGCTGGAAGTGCTTGGTGGCTTTTGTGTCCCTCCCTCACCCAGAGGCTCTTTCCAGCCCCTAAGGACAGGATGCCATGGCCTTCAGCTCCCTTGTGCTCAGAGCATCTCTTCCTCTCCAGTCACTAAACCTCTCTTAAGATAAAAGTTTCCATTGCAAGGTTGAAATGATGCTGTTTGAAAGTGAGACATAAACCCTGCACTGGACATCTGCAAAGTGAAAAATACCATCTTTTCAAGCTGAACTCAGCTATTTTGGATGACATTTGAGGGTTTAAAATGTTAAAGCAATTTTTTAAAATACAGCTATTTGTGGCTTTCGTTGATGATCCTTAAATGTTGAGTTGTTTAAGCTTCGTGTCTTGGGAGAAGTATGGGTCAGAGGAAAAAAAAATAAAAAGCTAAATATTTTCTTTGTCAGCAGAGCATTTCTTGGCAGTGACCTTGACTGGTGTGTGTGTGCAGGGCTGGGAGGGGTCTCCATGTGCCCTTGGTGGGTGTTTGGGGCAGGTGGAGACACACAGAGGTTCCTCCCAGTCCTGGAGTGTCACCAGCCCCAGCAGTGGGTTTGAGCCTGTGCTGAGGCAGGGGAGGCTGGGGAACACCAGGGTGCTCTGCCTGCTGGGGAACGTGTGTGACCATCCCCAGACCTGCTCAGCAAGGCAAATTCCTCTGCTCTGGGGCACTTGGTGTGTGTCATCCTCAGCCACCACCAGCTCTCACTACATTGGTTCTATGCCATGTCCAGTGTGCTTGTAGAGGAAGTTCTCAGGAACCAAATTTTTCTGTGCACTTTATTTGTGAACTTAGCTTAATCATTTTTATGATCTTCCTGAGGGGATTATTAGTTTTTTATTGATACCTCCCTTTGCCAAGTTTGAAGCTTCAGGCATTTTTGAGCTAAATCTTCAATGAATCTTTTTTTATTCATCTTTTCCTTTTACCTTTTTTTTTTTTCCCTAGCATAATCTTACCTGGACTTTCCCTCACAAATGGGATTTTCAGGTTTTATCTCTGACACCGAAGGCCCCATGAAAGTTGGTGGGGGAGGTCATAGGGAATGCACAGCAGAGATTGAAACCAGAAAGCTGTTTGCTACTTTGTGTGATTACTGTAGGGAAAAAAGAGGAAACTCAGTTACACTGCACTCCCTGTGCTCCTAGGAGTATAAATTACTGTCTTCTCTGCACTGCTGTGTCAAATCAGTTATGTGGCAGTTGGGACTTTGCTCTTTTTGGAAAGACACTTCTTCCTCCTGATGTATTTTTCTGTAATCTTTCAAAGGAGGACTTTATTCTGGGTTGATTACCCTATTTTTCTTTTTTAGAAAATAAAATAGAACAGGTTTACTCTGCAGAGAAAATATTTTGCAGGTCACAGCTTCCTCCTGTGCATGAAGATGATTTTGTCCCCCTCAGTCTGTGGGGTCAGGGCTTGGCAGAGATCTGGAGGATGTGCTGCCCACAGGAGCTCACGATCCCACACTGGCATCTGCCCTAAACACCATCACTCTGGATATCCAGCAGCAAGCTGCTTCCTCCAGCAGTGGATCCAGTGCTGAAGGGCCCCTTGGACCTGCTGCAGCCCCACTTTGGGGAGTGCAGGCTGGTCTGGGGTGTTCTGTGCCCTGGCTGCTGTGAGACCCACAGCCCAGGGCACTCAGTGCTGGCATGGCTGTGATTATCTTTCTGTGACAGCCTCTCTGCAGAATAGTAATAATAATATCATAATGATAATAATAATGATAATGAAATGTCCCTCAGGATTTCCTTTTAATAACTGAACACACAGCAGTCACTGTAAACTCTCTTTGTGGTGTCACAGCCTCTCTGAGGAAGAAGGAGGGCAGGCAGGGGTCCCATTACACAGTGAAACAAGGCATCCTGTGTTTTACACCCAAAATCTATGGTGCTTGCAAGGCCACGGGAGATGAGCCAGTCTCCAGGACTGCTACAAATGTTATATTTCAATGAAAGGTCAGCCAGAAACAAGGTCAGAACACAGAGCAAACAGGGAAGCTTGAGGCACAGATAAAGGTTAATGTGGAGGGCTATTGGCAAAGTGCAGCATGTGGCCAGCTCACTGAGGGGCAGGGCTGAACCAGGAGATAATGAGGAGGGTTTACTCTAATTCTATTATAATATATAATTAACCAGTGTAATGGATAGCAGTTTTCCCTGTGTGTCTGTGGGTGTGTGTACATGGATGTAAAGTCTCATTTTCAGCTTTTGTTGTTGCACCATTGCCTTGAGCCCTCCAGTGCCTCCCTGGGGTTTGGGCTCTGTCTTGCTCAGCCCATAGATGCAGAGGGGAGCAGTGTTTCCAACAGCCTTTTTTAAAATCTGCCCCTGGAATTTGGCATGATATCTATGTGTTACCCTGGATGAGGCAGATTTGCTGCTGATGAAGGTCTGTAGTGCCAAGATCTTGGATGGAGTTAGTATTTGAAGAGGGACTAAGAGACAGGTCAGCCCCATTTCTTTCTGGGTTGTTTGTACCTTTTACACAATATCCCTGTGAAAACAGAGAGCTTGAAATGAATTTTGCTTTTGTCCTCATCTTTTGACAAGATAAAGTTCGCTCTTTGTTACTATGCAGAGACATAAGCAAACTCGTCTTTCACTGGGGATTTTAATTTTCCTGGTGCACAAAGACAACAAACCATTGTGGATTCCTTTGTCCCTTCTCTAGAGAGAGCAGAGAGCAAATAAGCTCCCAAATCAACCAGAAATCAGGCTCATGACCTGGTAAAGTTTGGGATTTTGTTGGGTTGCAAAGAGGTGGGAGAACCTCTGCTTTGGCATTGCTGCTGGATCCAGGCAGTAACCTGGCCAGCCAAATGAGAAATTAGGCTTTGCCCACATGGTTGATGTTGCTGGATTGCAGGAAGCCTTGGTGTACCTACTGTTACATCCTGGATGTGGTATGAAAACATCAAAGAAGGAAATTTAGGGTTGGTTCTGTGGTGGATTTTTTTTTTTAAGTGTTGAATGATTTATCTGGATGCCTATTTAGCCTGTTTACTTTCTTGATTTTGCAGGGTACAACTGAGGGCAGACATTCCTATATAGTTATTTTTTTTTCCCAGTATCTGGCAATACACATTTTTCAAATGTAAATGCAAATAACCCTCTTCTCCATTTTTAATCCCTTGGGATGGAAAACCTAAAGGCCATATTCTTCCTTGAGAGAGGGATTTACCCTTCCAGCTACATTAAATGTTAGCTGGAAACGTGTGGCTAACTGCTCCCAAATACTGAGCTGAGACTCTTTCCTTGAGGTTCCAGTTTATTTGGAAATTTAATTTGTAATTTTTTTTTCTTTCAAAGGTTATGCAACTCTCTAAGCCTCCAATTTTAGGTCACTCTGCCTTTTACAGCCAGATCCACCTCATCAGTGAGAAGGCTCCCTGAGGACTGCAAAAGACTCAGGCTTAGTGTTATCCAGGAAAAATGTGTATAATAGTTGTATTATAAAGTAGTAGGTAATGTAACCCCCATCTGTCAGCCTGATGAGTGCAGTGTGAATGGTGGTGTGGTACAGTTGCATGCACTTAAAGCCCTTTTTGACAAAATGATGCTAATTGTCCTGGGCTGAGTGATGCCAGGGGCTTAGAAATACTTACCAGTACTCATAGAGGGAGCCAAGAGAAGTCAGGTGGAGAAATCAGGGAGATTGGCTCTCATGTGGAGTTTCAGTGTCTGAGGCACTGCTAAATCTAGCAAAGGATTAATACCAGAATAATCCTGCTTGTCCAGGAAACTGGTGACAACAGGAAGGCTTGAGATCAGTGTGAGATGCTTTAGAAGGAACACAGTAATAAATTCTCAAGCCACCAGAGATAGAAACCAATTGCTTTTCATCCCACATCACATCTGAGCTTTTCCACAGTTTGTTTCCTACTCCAGTAATATGAGATCCCTTCCCACTTCAAGTCTAGCATCATTTTAGTGCTGGCTTTCACAAGAACCCAGAAAAATACTCCAAATCCAGGAAAAATTCCCCTATTGCACAGAATCGGTTCCTCTAACAATTTGCAGAGTTTCCTCCTGGGTCTGTACCCTCCTGATCTGTGCCATTCTCTAGTGCCATCAGGACTGTGGCTGCAGAAGTTCCATTGAAATGGGACTGGAAATAAGGTGGCACTTGGGATGCTAGAGGTGTTGTGGGTTTGGATATTTTTTTAAAAAGCACTGGTGACTGCCTCTTATCCAGCTCTTGTTAATCTGTTGCCATTTCAGGTGAGTGATGGAGAACCTCGCCTGTATTTTTGCTGTTTTTTCCCTGTGCTGCTGACAGGTCAGTGTTGATGCTGGGGTGTTCTGCCCTGTGTGGGGTGTCCTGAGCTGTGTTCAGGGTGTGGAGCTGCCACAGCTTCTGCTCATGGCCTTGTCCAGTGCTGTGTTCAGGGTGCTGGGGCTGCTCCTGGCACTCACACCCAGCCTGTCTCTCTCCAGCCCCACTGCTCACATGAGCAGAGCTGGAGTTTTCTAAGCATTTTGCAAGATGCTAAGCAAAAGAATACATAATACATGGGGACAGGGCTTCTTTTTCAAAGCCTCTGTCCCTGATATATCCTTGAGTGCTGTGAGTTGGTCCATGCCTCCTGTAAGACTGTGCCCATGAGCCAGGAGTGTTTGAATTTTGGGTAAACCTGTGGCTTCAGTGATGCTGGTTTTATGATGCTGACAGTGACCATGGGCATGGTGTGTCCTGCTCACCCTCCACCCACAAGGGCACCTTGTCTCCAGCTGCCTGCACCCCATGCATGTGCAAAATAACCCAGAGCAGGGTCCCCTGTGCTCCCCCAGCTCAGCAAAAGAACTCAGCATGTTCCTGGGGGAGGGACTGGGATCACAAACACTTGTGACATCTCCCTGATGTCTCCTGGACACATTGTGGTGAGGGTACCTGCAGTGATGAAAAGATCCAGTCAGCTTCAGCTCCACTCCAGCACTGGAGAGCTTGCTTTCCCAAAAAGCACTTATGTTTTTAAGGCATTTATTTTCTGTGGCACTGAGTCATTAAACATTTCTGCCAGCGTTCTGTTGTTTTTCCTCTGTGTAGGAGCAGAGGGAATTTGTTTAATGTCTCAGTCCTGTAATGCAGGGGCTGAGGAGGTGCTTGACTGCCTGACTCTGCAGGCAGAGCAGGGATGTTGCTGCCTGTGACATCTTTCTAGTGAAGTGGGATGTCAAGATCTGAGATCCTTTTCCACTTAGTGTACAAGAGCATTAGAACAAAAGGAAACAGAAAGCAGCTCTGCATCACAAAAGAAACCAAACCAAAACCCCTCAGCTAAGTATATTTTAATGTTATGAGCAATTTCAGACAGAAATTGAAAGAAGCACTTTACCTGAGTGCTGATGGATCTGCTGGGGTCAGAGGAATTATGCTGGTTTACACCAGTCTTGTATGTGATCCTCCCTTTTTGTTTTTTTTTTTCTTTGTTTTGTGTGGTTTTTTTTTTTTTTCCATTCCAACTGTGTTCACAACAGATGGTGATTATTATGTTTGTTCAGATCAATGAATATTAAAAAAAAATGGCAAGACAAAAAATGCCCTTCAACTCAATAGAGTCACCCGGGGTTCAGCTGTAGCCTCTGGGTTTTCATTTGGACAATGTTAAGTTATAGTAACTTAAATGGAATTTTTATGAGCAATTGTTTTGCCATGAAACAGGATCTCCCATGGCACTGACCCAGGCAGATATCTGCCCTCTGGATGTGCCAGCCAGCTCTTGGAGCAGCCCCTGCTCTGGTGGGACACATTGCTGAGGTGAAAATGGTGCTCCACTGGCAGGTGCCTTTGGGGGCTATGGACCTGCTCCTCACCTGGCTTTCCTGGAAAAGACACACCTACAAAGCAAGTATTTGAGTAGAAGGAGAGATTTACAAGCACGTAGAAGTAAATTGAGACAGAATGCAAATCAATCTGCTGGTGTAAATGGGAGGATCAGGAATGAATGACTGGGCAAGACTGGGTGGAGGAAATGGACATGGGTGGCAGTGGGAATAGGAGAGCTGCACCTCCACCACTCAGAGGTGTAAATGCCACTCTCCAGCATTTCCTCCTGCATTGTTCAGTCCTTGGCTTTACTGTGTTTGTTTACTCTTTGGTTTTACTTCAGCAAAGCCTCCTGTGCTAGGATCCAGCCCAGGCTGTGAGGGCACAGATGCTCCCTGCCCTCAGAGCTCTTCCCAGTGGTGCAGCATGCTGCCTGTCCCAGGGAGTCAGGATTCCTTAGGGCACAGGAGTTCCCTTTGGAGCAAGGGTTCCCTTCAGCTTGGCAGCTTTGCTCCTGCTGCACAGGCTGAAGCACAGTCCTTTGTGATCTTTGAGAGATGAGTGAGTTGATAGTGGCCAGCCCTGCTCCCTGCATTCTCAGACAGGATTTGTGCTGCTTTCACTGCTGTGTGATCAGACCCCTTTGTCCTTCTCCTCCCTGTCCCCCCAGATGAGCTGACAGCTCATCCACAGTGGATGTGGAGCTGCTGCATCACCTGTGAGCACTGCTGAGTGCTTGGCAAAGGGTCCCAGTAGGAAAAGGAGGCTCTAGAGTGTTTAAAATTGAAGGGATCTAAGGAGTAACAGTATTAAATGTGACAAATCACTTTTATATGGGGTGGACAAAGGCACAAATTGATGTCTGAGTTCTTCCCTGCTGGGATTTTGAAGGGATTCCCCCAGCTCTAACCAGTGAGTCCCCAAGTGAGGGAAGCAGAGGGAGAGGATGGTGCCTTTGGCCTGAGGAGGTGCTTTGAGAGGAAGGAGGGGTGCTGCAAGCCCTGGGTGAGCTGGGCTGGCTACACAGCAGGGCTCTGGGAGTGGTGGAGTGAACCCAGACAGTGTCCCTGCCTTACCTCCACTCCCAGCCTCTTCACCCAGATGTTTCTGTGCAGCAACAGGAGCTCTTCCCTCTCAGTGCAGGTGTTTCCATGTGTAGTTTGCTCACAGTGAGCTCAGGTAGGATCTGTCCCCAGATTTTGTGGGGTTATTTTTGGATGTTTTTATCAATAAAGTCTGAATGCAATGGCCTGTTCAGACAGCAGAGCTATTTCCTGCTGTCTCTGGAAGAGGCTGCAGCTGTCTCCTGCTGTGGACAGCCTGATTTGTCCTCTTCTGGGCACTAAAGATGAATATTCTTTTAATTCTAGTACAGAGGAGCAGAATGAAAGCAAGAGGCTAAATGTGTTGGGAGAAGGGGGAAATGGGGAGCTGAGTGAATCAAACATCACCGATGTGTTATTTAGCATTTTTTCCTTCTGTTTTGTAGAAAATTTGTGATTTTGTCCTGCACATACAGGATGGGCTCAGTGCAAATGGCTGCTCAGAGCTCAAGGAACAAAGTCCCTGTTGTGTTGACAGTGATGTTAAGTAATTGATGTTTTTAAAAGTTTATGTGTGATTGCATCCTGTAGGCAGCCTGTCTGCAGCAGGCAAGTTTTAACTTCCCTGTAGGTGTGCAGAATTGGGGGTAGTTCCAGATGAGTCTGGGCTGGAGTTCCCCTGGAGTGGGATTCCATGCTCAGTTCCCATGGTTGCTGGGTCCAGCCTGAGCCCACTGGAGGTGCTGGCACTCTCAGAGCACCCAAATCCTCACAGAGCAGTGGGTGGGTTGGGGTTTGCTGAGGGATGCTGCCCATGTTTTCAGTGGAGTGCTCCCTTGCCTGGATTAGCTAAACCTTTGCCTTGGCTTTAGAGCCATTTTCAGAGCATTAATCTCAGAGCTGTGGGAATCCCCCAGTGCTAGGAGGGCTGCTGGAGAGAAAGAGAAACAGCTGTGTGTTTACCAACCCCTGCCTTTTTGTTTGGAGAGTCAAGGCCAGGTACTGGAGCCATGTGAGAAATGTAGTTAGTTTCCTGCATTCTCACTGAGCATTGACTTTGTTCAATATTCACAATAGCACATTTTGTACAAGGACCAGCATTTATCATTGCATATTTGGAAATTACTGGAGCTGAGGTTAAAACAATCTGTTCTACTGTGGAAGCTGTAGAGTTGCATTAAAATAGAATATCTCACCTTCAGTGGTGTGGTATTTCATAATACATGCCCCCATTGTGTGTTAAATGATAAAGCACTGTAATAAAATATGTCCAGATTGTTCTTGCTATTTTACGCCCTGTAACATTCTACTATTCATATCAACTATTAAGGTCTACCCAAAGAACCAAACCTGAATGGGGCAGTGTGAGAGAGGATGGGGTGGTGCAGGCAGAATTTTTTACTGGCAGCAGCGTGGCTGGGAAGGATGTTGTCAGAAGATAAACTTTATACAAGGACAGTCATTCTGTCAGAAACCTTCCTTTGGCTTTCCAGGAAGAATAATTGCAGGAGCTTTGCAGGAGCTGGAGCATTCATAGGTGAAGATCTGTGAGACTTGTTCTTCCAGAAGCCCAAATTCAGATCCTGCCATGTCACAAGTGAAAATGCTGCTGTGGACCTAGAGAGTAATGGGCCATGTCACAATGGGATCTTGGTGTCCCTTTAATTGGTGACTTCTGTTCAGAAGGGGCCCAGGATGTTTGAGAGCAGGATTAGATTTTTCAGGGAGAAGACTGGAGCTAAGGAGAGCTTTTGTGGAGAAGCAGCTGCACTGTCATTTGAGAAGTTGCTCGTCCTCCTGACTGATTTGCCTGAAAGCTGAATTTGACAGTTAAAGCAACATTATTTCAGGTCTTTGGCATTTGTAAAAGATGTTCTTGCTTCTCTATTTCACCTCCTTTTCTCCCATGCTTCCCTCTTCTCTAACCTGTATAACTGTCATAAATTGCCTAGAATGGGCTTTTCTTTAAAGATAAACTCATTATTCTCCAAGATAAACTCATTCAGGTAGTCTGTTCAGCACTTTTGTAGCCCCCTCATGAGAATATCAAATAGAGAATCTAATTCTGACACTTTAACTATGGATTAATAGTATTATAATGAGCATTATAGTTCTGGGGTTTGCAGCCTGAACCAGACACTTTTGGTGCCTACAGTCATGAAGTTTTGGCCATGCCTTGAGTGTGTTCATTGGAGATTTGGAATAACCAATCTCTGAGATATATCTGTTGTGCTTCAGTGTGTTTCAGCTGTAATGTCTCAACCCAGCTTGGAGAAGGATGCAAGAGCAGTGTGTGAGGGATCCCAGTCCTGTTTGGGTATGTGCCTGCTGTGTCCCCCCCACACCTGCTCTGTCCCCAGACTTTGGGCTGTGGGTCTGAGCACTCCTGGGCCCTGGATGAGCAGAGGAAAGGCACTCCCTTGGTTGATACACAACCTACCCACATCTCTCCCCCTGCCCTCTGAGAACAATCCTGAAGAAATAACCAGTTCAGAGCATTCACAGAGCAAATGGGGTACCAGGACCTGTTGAGCAGAATTACAGGAGGAAAAGAAGATTCCATCATACTGCTGTAGACATCCATGGATTGCTGTGTCTGGAATGGGCTCCCTATCTCTGATGGGTATAATAAAATTGGAAGAGGTACAGGGCTGGGCTGTGAAGATGGTGATCAGAGAGAGAGAAAAAACCTTCCCTGTACAGAGTGGGTGAGCAGAGGAGAGCTCTACCCTGGAAAAGGGATGATTAAGCAGGAGTGTGATAAACATTGATACAGGCATGAATAAAGTAGATGAAGAGTGACTGTTCAAGTTCTTCTTCATACCAGACCTAGAGGTGGCAGATGAAGTGTGGAGGCTCAAAAGAAGATATTTCTTCCTGCAAGCAGGCAGCAAGCTGTGGAAATCATCACCTCTGGGTGGGTGTGAGAAACTGATGTGGGTTTGGGAATGTGCTGGAGGCATTTGTGGAAGAGACACAGAGCAAGGCTGCTAAAGAACATGACTCAGGAGATCCCTAGTCACAACTTGTGCAGGTGGCTGATGATTCTGGGTAGATTCATTGTGCTCTGAGCTGTTCTGATCTTCTCAGACCTTCAGCTGGCTGCTGGCAGAGCACCCAGTGAGGTGGCTGCTCTGCCTGGGTTGGTGTGATGCCTCAAATTTTCCTGGGGAAGAGGCTCAGGGGTGGCTGGGAACATCTGTCACATCTGGCAGGCTGGGCTGAGCCCTTGTGCTCTCCCTGAATCCCTGAACCACACTGCTCTCCAGAGGGTCATGGTTTGGGCAGAGGGAGGCTGTTCAGAAAGTTGACTCAGATTGGATTATTTTTTCTTTTTTTTTTTATTGTTTGGAAGCTTCTATAGGATGCCAAGGAGTTTTTGCCCCTCATTCTCTGCAAGTAAATACTGTTTTTCTTTGTCCTCTTCTCCACATTTGTTTTTAAATTACTGCTTTTTCCTGGTGTTGGTTAAAACAGGGAGATCCCTCTCACAATGATCCATTTTTTCAGATTCTTTCTTGTTCTTCCAACTCCTTCAAGTGATGGCTGAATGCCTTTCTGCAGCCTGATTTCCTTCTTGCACTGCTCAGAATTGTTAAAAAACCTCAGTAAAATCCAAGTACTTAAGTGGGGTGAGGTGCAGGGAGAATTGAGATCCTTCCCTGGAAGGAGCATCCACTGTTCTGTTGCTCTGGGGCTCTGCATGAACATGGTTCATGTAGCAGTGGGTTCAATAAAGATGCAAATTTTATACCTTCATCTTCTATTAGCATCAAAAAAAGATGCAGCACTATAGGAGGACAGTGGCTGTGCTACAGCCTGAGCTCGTTTGTCTTTGTTCTGGGATTCTGGTCCTCACAGGCACAACTTCCAGTGACCCTTCTTTGTTTGTCTGCCTGGTGTTGGAGGATGTCTGTGCCTTTCCCTACCCCTTCCAGGAAAAGAGGAGGCTTTGGCACATGTCATCTGCATAATGATCATCAATTGCCTACAATGGGATTTTTTTTTCCTTCCATAAAAAGAAATCACCCTTTTCCTTCTTCCTTTAATAAAAAGGGAGTGAAATAAATAAAACCTCTAGACAAAACCCAGTAGATGACAAACTGCCTTCTACCTGCAGTTTCCCAATTAGCTAATTATAACACACATTTGCACACAGGCTTTTTTAAAGCAGACTGTTGCTATTCTCTTTCTGTACAAGGTTTTTAGTCACTGTACATCTTGTGTCTTTAAATAATGTATTAGGAACATTTTCGAGTCTGTAAGTGCTTTTTTAATGAGTGTGAAGATTTTAATGGGACTAGATTGCTTTTCATGACATTTCAGAGTGACTTAATTGTAACAATGTTGAGAGGCTGTATTTTAAAGTTTGCTAAGTATGTCTGCTGTGGATTGTAGTCAAATGCTTTAAAGACAGAATGGCTGATGAGATCAGATATAGCTTCCTTTTTTTTTTTTTTAATCTCAGCTTTGTTAAAGAGGAGAATCTGCAAAGTTGACATAAAAGAAGAAAATGAAGATTTTTTAATATCTAAACCAGTGGTCATCATCCATTCAGTTTATGCGTATTCTCACTAATTTTCAGATATTATTTCCTGTATTTCTATGTTTGTACTTGATCCTTCTGTGAACTCTGATGAGGCTGTGGAGGGCTTCTAAGATTTTTTTTTTTTTGTTACTATTTTATGTTTTTAAAGCAGCAGCTGGATTTGACACAGGAGTTGTATTCAGTTTCAGTGCATTTAGGCAATTTTCTGAAAGTGTTGCAGGCTGTTTTGGGATGGCTTTTAATTTGTGGCCAAATGGAGGGTCAGGGATTTTTCCTTAGCCTCCATCAAAGTGGGGGCTCTGTCCTGAGCCTCACTCCCTTCCAGCTCCCTGCTGTCCAAACCAGAGCAGCTCTGTGGAAGAGGGAAATGCTAAAGTGGAGAGACCCCAAAGGAACTGAGGTATAACCTACAGCAGCTCACACTGCTTTTGTTACACAAACACCCCATGCACAGAAAGGGCAGAAGGAAATAAAATAGCATTATAAAAACACTGGGGCAAACAGGAATATTGGAGTGCAGCAATGAGAGCCAGCATGAAGTTATTTGCATTTCTTCAGTCTTTTCTTCCCGAAGACTTAGCAGTACTTGCTGAGCACAAGTGAAATGGGGTGGAGTGCTCTGCTGTAGGACAGGGCAACTGGGACCATGAAGTGACTTGTTTTAGGTCACCTGCACTATCTGTGGCAGAGCCACATCTGCAAGACTTAACTCTGTGAATTTAATTAAGCAATAGGGCCAGTTGTTTCTGGCAGGGCTTCTGGAAGTGACAAAACTTTTTGTTTAAGAAAAATGGAACTATAATTCAATTTGAGTTAGCACCAGCCTACATCCAAAGTAACTTCCTGAATGCAGATTTAATTCTAATTGTAAAACAAGTCCAGGGTTTAAGAATTTTGAGGGAATTTGAGAGCTAAGCCTGGCTTTTCTCATGAATACCAAGGGGGAAAAGATTTGCAGTGAATCAGTCAATTTGCATGTGAAGTTATTGGTATATGCCAATGTTAGATTTTACTTGACTTGCTCAGAGGTCTCCTGTGCCTTGGTATTAGATGGAGAACACCTAGTATTTAGCAACATGCACCATGCTAGAAACTGGTGATGGTTGCATCTGAATTTAAAACTGCTGAAATCAATGGAGATCCTCTGCATTACACAGCTGAGCATTTGCTGCCTTCCATCCATCTTGGCTTTGTTTTGGTATCTCCTGAAATGCTGGTTCTGTAACCTCTACTCACTGTTCACAACCACAAATTGCTGTGTATGAGCCAGTCCCTAAAACAAAGATACTACACAGGCACTGCACAGGATGTATTTTGATTTTACACAAGCTTGATGGGATGAATGATGATATTTATTCTGCAGCACAGGCAATCCAAAGTGCCAGGCTGCTGACAGTGGGATTTCTGGGTTGAAGGTTTTTTGGAGGAACATTGTGTTTTGAAGTTGTCAGTTACAAGCAATGGGCCTTTTAGCCTTGATTCTAAAAATATTTGTTTCCATTGGAAAAATAATAGGAAAAATATTGATTTAAGAAAAAAGTGACATGAGAAGGTGTTTGGGGGATGAGGAATCCCTTCTTCACCACCTGGTAAGTCAGGATCAGCTCAAATGGTTCATATTTCCTGGTGTGCCCAGAGCTCTCAAATTTTGGTCTGTTGGGAGGGCTGAATTACAGGGTTGGACAAATCCTGCCCAGAGGCTGCTGCAGGCTTTCATCTTTGCTACTTTCCTCTGATGAATATCACTGAGGAAGAAATGCCTGAACTAGTCCTTAAAAATAAACATAAAGGAGGGCTTGAATAGATCTGCAGCATTGCTGAGCCTGCCCAATGCAGGTTAAAGTCACTGGGCACTAGAGCTGCTCCTTGTGAGCTTAAAATGACACAGGTGGGTGTGTGACAGTCACACCTGAGGTGAATCTGGCCCTCAGGACTTGCTCCAGTGCAAACTCCTGAATCCTAAAAATCTGTGTTTGCTTCATACTTGCAAGGACATAGATGACAAATAGGGAACTCCACAAGTCACACCTGGATGTTGCAGGTGTTGCTCCAGCCCCTCTCACTCCTGGATCTGTCCTAGCTTGGTGGGAGCTGTGTGTGCACAGTTGGCTTCAGCTGATGTGTGGATTTTTTTGGGAATGCAGGACACTTCTCTGTCTCTCTGTCAGCCAGGAGTGCCCACTTGGGAGCTGATCTTTGCTTTCCTCTCCAGGCTGGGATTTAAAGAACATGTCCTGAGGATCTCTATTTAACCTGTGGAGAAAGGAAATGTTTTTGTTAGGATGAAAAGCCCCTGAGGAGATGGTAACTCCTGCACTTGCTCATCCCTCCCAGGGCCTTGCTCACTTGCAGAGGGTAAGTGAGATCAGTGTGATTTATGGCATCATCTTTGCTTATCAAAGGAGCTTTTTGCAGAGGCCCTTCCACCTCCCTCCCCTTCCCAGCCACTCTCCCATGCTGTGCTGGCCTGGGGCTGTCCAGCTGTGTGTGTTTGCACAGCCAGAGCTCTAGGGTAAGAATGATTTTATTTCCTTTTGATCCCCAGTGCTGCTGCTCTGCACAGCAGAGGCTCTTCCTAGGGATGGGTGACAAACAGAGACAGGGTTGGTTTGACAGAATGGTTTTTAAGGTAGAATAAAGGCAAGTGGGTCCATGGAGCATCCCTTCAGCAGCATTAGGGGACTGCTCCATACCCTGCAGGATTAGACTATAAACCCAGGCTTTAAGAATTAGTGTCTCTTATAATTGAAGATCAGCCTCAAATGCTTCTGCCTCTTTGTACACAATGGAACTTGGATGGAAGTTGTCTATTGAGATGTAATATGAAAATGACAGAAACATCCACTGACAAAATACACCTAGGCAGTCTTGATTAGATTAAATCAAATGGTTACAGCATCTGGAGCCTTTAGCATGTAGGGGGCATCCTAATGGCCCTGAAAGCTTCCCCAAATCCTATTAGATAGGCTAATCTCATTGGAGAATACATTCCAGGTCTACATAAACTGCATTGCTATAATACTTTCTGTGGCTGCCTAATCCTTTAAAGGTGAACTGTCGTAGACTAGCTCTGTGGAGTCCATTGTAATGCAGTGCCCCAGAAAAGTTCAGGAGAGCAATGTAGTTAAAAAAGAAAAATCAAATCTCAAAAGCTGACCCAAACTCTAAAATAACTCAGAAGTTGGCAGGGTGAACTAGTGCTGCAAATCTGACATGATAACTGCATTGCAAATGGATAAAAAAACCCCAGGTATTTTCCTCATTATCATGCTGTATTTAGTTTGTGCAACTTGGGAAGAATTCCTTCATTGCTGTGGATCCTCCGTGTCTCCTTTTCAGCTGACACTTTCTGTCTCAGGAGTGGTGGTCAAATACATGAGGTCCTCCCATTTTGACCAGGGGTGCTCTGGGGAGCTGGGGCTTGAAGAAAGGATAAATGTACCTCAGTGCAGAGGCTCAGGTGAGCTGGCTGGCCTGGGCCACCCTCCTTGCTTTGCTCAGGGATTGTGTGTACTCCCTGCCCCAGGACAGGATGGCTGAGCACTGGTGTTTTTAGGGAGCTTGTGCCCCCAGGGAGCAGAGATGGAGCAGAGACCCCGAGGTGATGCACTGATCCTCACTCTGCTGCACCTCTGAGGTCTCACAGGAGACTGATGTGGCACTGTTAATTTAAGCTTTGTCCCCATTGCTATCTTTCCCACCCTTTCCAGCCCATGGAAGTAATGAGTCAGTTCCCATACCCTGCTGTAGAAAGGGGCCAGATTTTGGCATTATAAGGGATTAAAGCCTCAGATAATTCTACATTGTGTGGATGTCTCCTGTGACTTTTAAAGAAATTCAGAAATTCAGAGACCTTACTGCAGCCCTTCAATTAGGAGGACTTGTA
Organism: Erithacus rubecula; assembly: GCF_903797595.1. Taxonomy (NCBI): domain Eukaryota; kingdom Metazoa; phylum Chordata; class Aves; order Passeriformes; family Muscicapidae; genus Erithacus; species Erithacus rubecula. The sequence goes on from NC_136674.1 coordinate 8,694,653, forward strand.
GAGAAAGATGGGGAAACTAAAAGTAGAGCCTGTAGGACAGGGGAATTGGTTTTAAAGTAAGGGGCTTGATTCAAAGTAGATATAAGGGAGAAATTTTTACAGTGAGGATGATAAAACACTGGCACAGGTTGCTCAGAGAGGTGGGGGATGCCCATCCCTGGGCACTGAAGGCCAGGCTGGATGGGGCTCTGAGCAGCCTGATCTTGTTTAAGTATCCCTGCCCTGGCAGGGGGGGTTGGACTGTGTGACCTTTCAAGGTCCCTTCAGCCAATCCATTCTTTAATTCTCTGGTTCTACATTCTGCCTCCTGCTACTTGATTCCTACAGTAGGAGCCCGAGTCAGAAAAAATGAGCCTTTTCCTCAGCTGCCTTGATGTGCCTTCTGGCAGAGTGTGTCCAAACACGTGGCTGGGAGATGTGGTGCTCTGTTCCCTTTGCTAGACCTGACTCCACATGCAGCCAGCAGAGTATTAAATGTACATATTTAATTGTATTGTGAGTGTATCTACAACCTGGCTGGCTGCACTTAAACTACAATTAGATTTGCTCGTTGACCATTTGGCACTTAGCAATTTCATAATTAGTGAATGCAAACCAGTAGAGACAATGAAGGAAATTCCTAATTTTTATAATACTGCCCTGCTTGATGACTGTCTGCACAATCATAACCTTCTGCTTGTAGAAAAAAGGCAAACACTTTAGTATTTTGACAGATGTTATATATAAAAAAGAGCTCAGCTCGTGTATTAATTTGCTGTTCCTTGTGTTGTCTTTTGGGTTTTTGGTTATTTTTTCCATTGAATACATCCACGGTTGGTGTTATCTGCTTTGGATTAAATTGCTGCTACATTTGCTTTCCCTTTTTCCATATGGTGCTGGAGGTGGAGGAGCTGGTTCCCCAGCATGGAGCAGGGCCCCAGTGTTGCCCACAGCAGCAAGACTCCTCCAGGAGTGGCAGCAATTCACATACAGATGGGCAAGGGTCTGTTCTTTCAAGTGTCCCCCTGGTTTGGGGGAAGTTTTTAGGCACATCAGTTACTTGCCATCTACCAGGGTTTGAGAGGCCAGTGTGATTGATACCAAGCCAAAGGAAAACATGCCAGTTGCTTTGCAAGGAGATGTGGGGTTACATTAAGGGAATGTGTTTTGGGTCAGCCTCTCCTGGGGTGGGAGAAAAAAGCCCTGTTCTTGTGGAAATGAAAGAATTTGCAGTATGAGTTAGCTGGGGACAGGTGGATGCATTGTTTGGCTGGGAGCTTCCCTGTGTTGGTGTTATCCTGGGAGAATGGTGGCTGTCCTTGCTTGCAGATCCTTCAGCAATTTTCTGTTTGCTTGCTCCAGCACAGGGTTTGCCAAACTCAGTCCCAGCAGGAGGTGCCAGAACATCCCAGCACCAGCTGTGTCCTGGCTCCTGAGGGCCAGGCATGGGGAGCACAGGGACACCCTCCCACATTCAGGCAGCATAACCTGCACTTCATTTGCTTGCTTGCTGGAGCTCTTCACTTGCCTGATCACTGCTCACTTCAGATGGGTTTAAACCCCCTTTGGGAGCTATAGCTTGGACAGACTCATTGATTTGAAGCATGAAGTCTCCCTTGCTCCTATCTACTAGCTGGGGCTGCAGCTGCTCCCCAGAGATGGGGTTCATCTTCTGCAAAGAAGTCTGTGCAAAGAGTAGGAGGAACATGAGCCTGTCTGCCCAGGGCTCTTCTGTGGCTGGGGATTAGAGCCAGGCACATCTGGAGGGGTTTGGCTGAGTTTCCAGCTGTTTCTCTCCATTGAGTCTGGAGCCTCTGCTAATTCCAGTTCTTCATTTAATGAAGGCAAATGCAAACAGAACTGCAGGTCTCTAATTAATATTGGAGTGGGTTCTCTCTCACACATTTCTTGTTTCTTCCTTCACCCACTCCCTTTTGAAATAATTTATTTTCTCTGCTTAAAAGATTCCTATATTGTTATTGCTCTCACAGTGGTGCACACTGCACTCGCTAAATCAAATTTATAATGCTGGAATTAATTTAGAAGGTTTCTTCCATTTTCTCTCCATGTACATTTAAAGAAGAGAAGTTCTTTAAATTAACCTGATGTAACTGGATTTGTTTTCACTTTATTAGCTTTGGTGGGGGTTCTCTTGAGGACCTCAGTGTCATTATATTATCTGAGAAGCAGATCTGCTTCAGTCTGATGTAAATTTTTAACAAGAGCAATGTTTTCCCATTTCAGAATGAGTAAATACTTTACTGAAATCCAGGGGGCTGATGCTCTACTGCATTACCAGTAAACATGAAGTGAAAAACAGCTGGCAAGGTAAAAAGGAGATGGAGAATACCAAGTGCTGGTGTGCCTGCTGATCTGCAGAAGAGCTCACACTCAGGTGTATTTTGTGAGTGATTTTATCTGCCTGGAAGATTTTAGCTCTCAGCCAGCTCTGCAGCAATCTTGTTTTCAGTATTTATTGTTAGCTGAGTGTCTGATCTTCCCCCTGTACCACTTAGGCAGCTCAGTGACTTCATCACTGAGATGTTTGATCCTGGGAATAGCTGCTCCCTGTCCCCTGGAGCCTCTGGCTGCAGCCCCTGTGCCCACAGGAGGCTCAGGAGGGCTGGGGCCAGGCAGGGGCTCTTGCCAAGGTGGCAGGAGCAGGTTGATAAATGCTGCAGCAGGATTGGCAAACCCTCCATGCAGCAGGTGAGACAGATGTGCTGCAGTGCCCCCTCCACTGGGGACAGGCCCTGCTCCTAATTTCTGTTATGTAAGGAAAACAGCCAAATAATACAAGCCCTGTCACAAAACTAATTTTCAACTATTTGATTATCCAGAGCCATTTTGGTGCAGATAAATATTTCTGATCCTGGTCGGCACATTATTGCTTTGACCTCTCACCCCTGGCAAACCCCTGCCTGCATCCTCCCAGGCTGGATGACTTGAAAAGTATTATCAGTGACAAGTAAAAGACTGCAGAGAAATAAACAACAGGGACCTCTGAGCTTGCCCTTGTAAACTCTGGTCAGGCATCACCCGAGCAGCCCCAGAACACAGACAGATCAATGCTCTGCACAGTCCTCTGCACACACACTCCCTCACAGAGGGCTTCACAAGCTGCAATGCATGTTTTGATAATGTCTTAGCACTGCATTTTTTTAAATGTACTTCCTTTGTTTGTTAAGGTGCCTTTCAAGCCAAGTCAGTGCTGGCTTTCCATAAAGATTCTCTGGTGCTTCCATCATACATGTTGAAAGTGGTGTGCGCAGAAGCAGTTCTGTCAATATATATTTTTATGTATTATTCAGCTCCTGTTGTTTGTGTTTGCCAAGGAAGTTTGCATGCAATCTGCCAGGTTAGTGTCTTAAAAGCTTGGATGCTGAGTTTCAGTTTTCATCTAACTCTTCCCAGTATAGGAATGAGCTGTCAGGAGCAGTACATTTTTTTGCTCAGTGCTATGCAAGTTCTGATGTCCAAATAGAAATGTGGCAGGCAGGAAAACTAAGAATGTGCATTTTTTAGCTTAAAAGAAATTAGTAGTTCTTGAGGTAGTTTTTGTTTAGCAGTGTTGGTGTCAAAGTAAAATACTCCATGCTTCTGCACTGTGGTAGCTGAAATTTGAATAAGGTCCTGTTTTTTACCAGCCATTACTTGGGAGTTCTGATGAGCCATGAGAGCTTTTGTAGGGGATCTTCTGTTTCAGTGAATTAGCACCATGAAGGCAATGGCACGGGGGTGAGAGGATTATGGTTGGAATGAACACCCAGAACTAATCTGCTTCCATGATTCACTGGGTACAGTTGGGAAGAAAGCTAATCCAGGGGGAAGCATTTTCCTTTTCCCCCCATGTGTACAGGAGATCACATTGTCCTGAATGACCCCACTTTCCTCTTGCACTGCTGTGTTACAAAGTGCTGAAAACAAGGAGTCTGTGGTGCTGCTGAGTTACCTTTGGGGTGTTCCTAATCCCATTGTCATGAAGGTTCTGGTGAAGCACCACACTCACTTTGCTGCTTCTTGCTGCTGCTTAATGAAATCCCAAGAAAAGAGGAAAGTTAAAGTGAAATTTGGTGTTACAGCATTCATCTCTAAAAGGCATTTTTACTTTTGTGGTGTTGCACTGCTCTTCTGGTTTTGGGGTTAAAATCCTAGTGATACCTTTGCTGATACTTGTTTTTCACCACTTGGGAAATATCAGAGATGGATGTGATGGTGGAGGTGAATGTGTAATGGGCAGGAACAACAGGGGAACTGGGGTTTAGTTTCTCTTAGGGCAGGGGACTTGGTGTTGTGCAGTCATGTAAAGAACAGACAAATCTGGCCTAAATCCTCACCCCTGAGGTTTCTTGTGGCAGAGCACCCTGAAGATCTCTAGACCAGCTGTACTAAAGACAGACTGTGGTGTAGGGAGGGGAATTTAGACCCAGAAATCTGATCCCTTGCTTTCTCTGCACTGCTCTGTAAAACAAAAAACCCTTCCCTGCACCACTAATAGGTGCTGATGAAAGATGCTTTTAAGATTTAGGTATTTAAAGAGTCTGGGAAGAGGAAAAGTACCCAGAATTGGAAATTTGCTCTGAGGGCTTAGTGCTGACCTGTTGTAGGTCTGACTGATAGACCCTGGAGCCCAGGCTGAGAGTTTTGCTCCTTTTCCTTTTAGGCAGTCTCTGCTCTAGCTCATGTGTTAATGGAGATGCTGGTGCACGTGGGCTTGGCCAGAGTCCAGATTCACAAGACAGAACCTGATGCAAGGCTTACTTCAGAGGTGGCATTTTTTCTCCTTTGTTTCAGAATTCTTTGAAATCCTGGTTTGAAGCATCAGTCTGGAGAGCCAGGCTGAGCAAACCTACATTATTTTCTGCATTTCCCTTTCTCTCCATTTGACTCTTTTACTGGCTTTGCTTATAGTCCTGGTGTGCTTTCCAGGAGCTGCCATTACTCATGTTCCCCAGAGTCCCTGTTTCCCTCCTAGCTGTGATGCATGCCATGGCCATAAGTTTTCAGTTTATTTAAAACCCTGCTGCAGCAGGTTTCCCCCCTGCATCCTTCTGAACTAAAAGCACTAGGCTATTCATTATTTTCAATAAATAAGCAGTCATTTTGTTAATCCATCTTAAAAAGTATGATCACCCACAGGTGGAGTGCTTTTTTATTACTGTTATTTGATTCCTTCCCATAGATCATTTTGCAGAGCTCCATCTCTCAGTCACATTTTCTGGCTGCTGTGGGGGATGCAGGAGGTCTCTGCTGTGGGCAGCAGTGCTCCCCAGAGATTTGGGGTGCTCTCACTGAGATTGCCTTCAAGTTTCTCCCCACCTTTCTCTGCCTCTCGTGGTGCCAGACTCTTTCTTCTTGCCTTGCCCATCAGGTCACTCTGTGGGCACTCAGATCCCTGAGCCAGGTTTCTTAAAAAAACATTGCAGCAGTTGCACAAGGCATGGAGGAAACAACAACCTGCAGGTTCTGCCTAAATCCTTGCCTGGACCAGCTTATGGTAGGCACTGCTCTCCTGGTGTTGGACTTGAGTTAGGAGGGCTTGATTCTGTGCCATTGATCTCAATGTCATGAATACAAATGCAACATTTATTCTGGAGTGAATTAGTAGTATTTCTGCTTCTGCCTTTGAATTACATCATGTGTAAGAGAGATAAAGATCAAGGCTCTTGCTGTGGTGTAATTTTAAATGGGAAAGCAGAGGATGGATTTTTAGAAATGCTTGTTCCTAGCAGAAGTTTGCACTTGGTGAATTATGCTCTTAATTTCAAAGAAAAGGAAAATATAATCCCTGACATGAGAATCCTGTCTGTACTGTAAAAAAAGCACATATATGGATGTGTACACACAAACTATTGTTTAAAAAATAATAAAGGTACAGAAAGCAGTTATTCAAGCTGCAGGTAACAGTTCTTTGGCAGTGTCTGGGTTTTGTTTGGCTCACCTTGTAAAAAGCCCCCAGCTGTGATGTTTCCTGTGCTTCAGTGGGGCCTCCTCCAGTCTGCTGGGAAGGGTTTGGCTCAATGGGACAGACACCAGAGAGCAGGGGAGGATGTGAAACTGTTGCAAGGCTCTGAGAGATGGACAGGAGGCTGGAGACAGTATTTGGATGGAACAAGAGTAAGGCAGGGCCAGGTGGGGTAGCACATGGATGGGAAGGCAAATCCATCCCAGCTGGCACCATGGACATGTGCAGGGCTAAGACACCCCAGAGATGGGCTCAGGGCTGATTCACACTGGCACTGTTAATGTTTGCATCCTCTGGAGGCAAAAGGGATAGAAAAGGCTTTTATGTTTTTGTTTTAAATTAGTTTTCCTTTTTTTGAGTGTGGGAGCCCTGAGCTGGTTCTGTGGAGATGGCATTACTGGGTGCATGTGTGCTGAGCATATGAGAGAGGGGAATTGGATTGCTTGGAGAGAAGTTTGTCAGCTCTAGGTACAGCAAAGAGATGAGAAAAGACAGATGTTTTGGGAGTGTTTCTGCTAATTTTACGTGGAAGAGTAAAATGCATTGAATTATACTGGGAGAGGGGATGTGATGCAGGGGGCACTGAGGTGATGCCTCTTCATGGTGAAGAGCAGCTCATGAAAGCAAGGGCAGAAATGGGAACAGATGGTGAGATTTCTGTTGGGGGAAGGTATTTGTTGGTTCTTTAAGTTTGTTTTGAAGAGGTGACTAAAGAAGGCAAGACCACTCAGAGAAAAAACTGAGAAACAACCTTGCCAACGAAGCATTGCAGGCATTGCAACATTTCCATTGTTTTCTCAAACAACAAGCCCAGAAGGTCAGATTGCAGGCTGTGTCCCTTCTCCTCCCTGCCCCTTGCACCATTGCTGCCTGTGCTGGAGCCTCCCCTGGCTCTGGGGCAGGAGTGTGACACTGTTCTGTCACTGCCAGCACTGCTGCTGTCACTGCACTGGTTGTGTTTTCCCCTTGACCCCTCAATCCTTGATGGTGAGTGCTTCCCATCAGCTGTTCAGGGACAGAGGGAGGCAGCCCCAACCAACCTGAGGAGATGAAGAACTCGTGTCAGCTCGAGCAGGGAAGATTTGGGGGAGCATCTTTTATTTTGCCAGGCTAGTAACATTATCCTGCATTTGTCACAGCTCTTTCTAGAACTCTGATCTTTTTGTCTGTATTTAAAGATCTTTCTATTCTCTGTTTAACAACAGGAGGCTTTAGGTTTAAATGGCACAATAGTGTATGTAATTTATATATACAAAAAAGATAAATTGCTGCTTCTCAAGACACAAAATGCAAGCATTGCTTTGTTGGCTGAATTAACTTTTGTGCTATGTCAGGCGTGGAAGGTATTGTTAGAGATATGATTTTAGTATATAGCAGTACTAAATATTTTATCTTTTTGGCAAGCAGTGTTGTTGCAGAAGGTTTAAACTTCAAAGTGAGCTTTGCTAAAATGCCTTTAAAATAAAAGAAAAAAAGGTGGAGAGGGAGATGTAAGAGTGACTTGATTCATGCTGGAAAGATTTCACAGAAGGATTGTTATCCACTGAGACACAAGGCTTCTATTTGACCTCCTGCTGACTTCCCTAAACAGTGTTTGTAGGATGTTTAAACATTAAAAAAAAAAAAAAAGAAAGAAAAAAAAAAAAAAAAAAGGCTGCTCTGCTGGGTTCACATCTTTCACATCTCTTTTTTTCTAAGTGACACACAGAGAAGGTATTTAGCACTTACAAAGAGCTAGTTGGCAAGCTCTCAGTTCTAGGGATGCAGGGGCAACCCAGGTACTCTATTTTAATTTCATTTTGGTGCTGGGTCTCCCTTCCTGCACAGAATCAGCCCATCAGCCTGGTGTCACCACCAGGAACATCAGCCCATCAGCCCCCTGGTGCTGGGCAGGATGTGCTGCTTTGTGACAGCTTCACCTGGGCTCTGTGGTACCTGCTGGGCATCACCTGGAGCTCTGTGGGACCTGCTGGGCATCACCTGGGTCTCTGTGGGACCTGCTGGGGCATCACCTCAGAGGTTCTCTGGTACCTGCTGGGTATCACCTGGGTTCTGTGGTACCTGCTGGGCATCCCCTCAGCAGGAGCCCCAGCTCCTCTGCCTGCTGCACCAGGAGCTGCTACACCCTGGGCTCCAGCAGCCTGCATGTAATTTGTGAGCTATTTTGGGACCTTTCTGGCAGAAAAGTGCAATATCATCGTTGAAGAGACTGCTGCAGGATAAACTAAGATCTGAGCTGGCAAACTGTGCAGAGAGCTGCCAGGCGTGGGGATCTGCAGTGGGGTGCAGGCACAGGGAGCTCAGCCCCTCCTGCCACGCTGCAGGAGGGGTTAACCAGGCTGATAAATCCCTGGGCTCTGAGCCCTGGCCAGGGGACAGCTCTGTGCTGCCCTCCCCAGTGCCCTGGGCTCTCAGAGGGCTGCATTTCACACACCACTTTCCAAATTTTGCTCAGTAACAGTGAGGAAGTTCATGGTAAGGCAGTTAATCATGTACCTGAGGCTGTTCCCCTTTGTCTCACCTCCTCTTGTCTTTTCCTTGTGCTCCCTACACTCCATCTTCCTCCTGTGCTGCCTTGCTGAGCTGGCATTTTTAACAGAGGCTGGAAATTTAACGTGGACTGAGGCTCCATCTCCCACCCTGGAGGTGTCCCAGGTCCTTCTGCCTTCAGGCCATGCATGACTAAGTGCTGCTGGGCAGGGCAGGGGGTGTGCATGAGTGTGGAGCACAGGCTGTGTGCCCACACTGCCCTCCTGCAGTGCTCAGAGCACTCTGCTGAGAGAAGCACCTGGAGGCACCAGTGAGAAGCAGAAACTGGAGATCAAGGGGAGCCCAAGGGTGGCCCAAAAACCGATTACCAGGTTAAGCAGATAGTGCCAGTGGTTGGTGCACAGATTTATTGTCCCACTTGCAGTTCTGAAAGCCTGGGAGAAAGGAAGCTTTCCCCTCACTACCCTGGGGGTACAAGGAGGGTAGTGTTGGGTGGCTGATGCTGCTCTCCTCCTCTGCCTCATGCACTTTTCAAGACAGGCACACACATGATTCCCTTCCTGCTGCTGGTCCTGGTGTGAATTTGGCACACTGGTACCCTGGGAGCAGAGCTGGTTTCTCAGCTCTGACAGGCTCCCTGCTGTCTGCATTTGGGACATCTCAGCAGCAGACATAAAGTGACCTTAAGCAGGGAAGAAGAGAACAGTGCACAGTTTAATGTGGGGTAGCTGTGCTCCTGCTGTGGCACTCTGGCTTTAGGGGGATGTGCCCAGAGCTCTAGAGCTGTGCAGAGCTGTGGTGTTAATGAAAGGACCCTCCTTGGCTGCTCAGGGGCACTTGGGCTCTCTGAAGGGACTGCAGAGGGGTGCTGGGGGTGTGCTGGGTGCTGGAATCTCATAGAGGCCAATTCCCACAATTCACACATCATGTATGACCTCAGAGTGACATGAGTTGTGTTGTCTGGATTTTAGGCAAAGAAGAGCCCATTTTTCATTTTTGGGAGATCTCAGGGTGGTTAGACCTGCAGGCAGAGCAGTTCAGCTCTGCAGGGCCTTTGCCTGTGGCTTTTACATGGCAAAGTTGAGTGGCTGCACCCAGCAGTGATGGTCTGGAGCATTACTGGAAGTAACATGACTGTGGAACTCAAACATAAGAGCTAAAAGGTAAAAAATTTTGGCATAGATTAAATATTCAACAGAGAGGTTGAGCTCTGCTTGCTTTGGCAAACAAGTACATCCCCAAATGGATCAAACAAGTTGTAATGCAGAACAAATTGGAATAGTAGAGGATTTGTCTCAGATGCTTAAAATCATATTTTATCCCCTGTCTTTATATTACCATCTATTCAAGCAAAAAACATCTTTTGAAATACTGCTGAAAAAAAAAAAAAAAGCTGAGTCCATGTTGTTTGTTGCTTCTTACTGTGGCACAGTCTTATATTTCTGTCTTGTGCTCTTTTCCAACCTTGGAACAACCTAAAAGATAGCTGGCTAATGTGCTGTACTCAATTGCTGTCTCTTTTTCCCCCAAAGGTTTGCAAAAATTATTTTAAATTAAGCAGGGTACAAAGTTCTTCTAATTTCTAGCACGGAGAATTCATTTTCAATTCCTCTATCAAAGCAAAATGACAAATACAAAATGCAAGTGAAACCAGATGGACTAACTATATTAAGAGTGCTGCATGCATATTTTGTGTCACTTATTAGCATTCATTAAGTCAAACACGGGGAGAAATAAGCTTTGCCTACATGTATTAAACCAATAAGGCTGGCAAGGATCCAAGCCTGCTCTCGTGGATTAATTGTTTTATAACTGCTTTAATTAAAATTGTTCAGTATATGATTAACCTAAAAGTTTTAATTTCCACAAAATTGTTGAACAAATGAGACATTAATATTTTACATTAACCGTGGAGAGTGTGCTGTGGTTCTGTGAGCAGCTCACTGTAAACCTGGGGCCAGTGGCTTTGTTGGGGGGTGGCCCCAGGTGCCCCCATTGGGGTGAGAGGCTCCTGACTGGGCAGCATGTTCCAGAAGATTCCACAGCTGCCCCATTGTGAGGACAGGGCAGCACAGAACCCTCCAGCTCCCCTGTTTCCAGGGGACCCAGTGCTGTGGGTTGTGCCCAGGGAGGGAGGCAGTGCAGCACAGAGCTGGAGGGATGGTTTTGTCCTGGCACTGCTCTCCTGCATGGGCAGACAAGGGCTTTACAAGGCCAGGTCTGCCACCCTCTGAGCTGCCCCATGTCAGGGATGGGCAGAGTGAAGAGGGGATGGACAGAGTGAAGAGGTGACAGACACAGGGAAGAAGAAGTGGCTGCACAGCAGGAGGTACCAAAGGCATGGGCATATTTATTTATATATATATATATATATACTGTGCTGGTCACTCTTACCAAGGTCTCCTGTAGCCTCTCTTCTCTCTCCTAATCAGGGATGCTGCCTGGTTGCTGTAGACTGATAATTACCAGCTTTTGTGACTATTTAATCATCCAGATTTTCTTACAGGCTGATTGGGATTTTGTTACAAAATGGGCCAAATGCTGCAAGCTAAATGAAGGTTTGGGGCCAGCTGCTGCAGGGACCTCCTAAAGCTGTGCCATGCTCAGGGCAGAGTCACTGGTGCTCATTTGTGTTGCAGTTTTAGCATATTTGGTTAAGCTTGCATTGTTGAGGAAATGAAGAATAGAGGGATTGACAAGAAAGTCTTTAAAGGTTATTTAACTCAACCTCAGTGCTCTCCCCACAATGGCTCTTCTGCAAAGCTAGAAGCTGTTAAATCTCCAAAGTGGGGATGGAATAGTTGGAGCTGTTTGGTCTAGGCAGAAGAAAAGCTGATTACCTGTGCTGGAGCCTGATGGGGTGGGGGGTCAGGTCACCTCCAACAAGAAGACCTGCCATGGGATTTTTGGAAATGACCACAGAACTGAGCTGCACCTTGGTGTCCTCCTTCCAAAAACAGGCCAAGTCATCATCTAAACCCACAGCCCTGTTTGAGCCATCACAAAAGTGCCATCTCAGTGGGACTGAGGGTTCATATCTAAATTTCCCTCCCTAGGGACCTGTTTGTGAGGTGGCTGGTGTTGCCAGGGTGGGAGATGTGGTGTCAGGCCCCCAGCCTGTGGGGAAAGAGGCTCCTTGCCTGATGTGGGAGAGCTCTTGGGTTCTTGGTGGTACCTTGTGTGTTTTGTTGGAGCTCCTTTATGAACTGGCATTGGGAAAAATAGTCTTTATGTTGATGGCCTCCGTGGTCACACAGTATGCCAAAAAACAGATTTAAGTGAAGTGCTGGCTGTGCAAGGTCCAAAACCTCAGCTGAGTTTGCTGGAAACATTGTGCACTGCCATGAAATCTCCTGCTGTTGTGTCCTTTTGGAAGAACTTCTGTTCAAATGCACTTATCTCCAGTTCAGCATTATTATTTGGGCTGTGGATGTGCCATAAAGTGTTTTGCTTTCTGATTCTCATTGAGCATCTTTGTGCTTTCCAACGTGGAGCATGAGGAGTGTCTGCCATTGCTTCAGATGATGGGAATTTCTCCTGGTGGGAGCTACTCCTGGCATTGCTGTTAAAACTTCATGTGGCTAAGAGTTACTGAGATTTGTGCTACTTTGAGCAGCTAGCCATGGTTTCCTGGGTTTCAGAGAGGGATTTCCTTGCCCTCCTAGTGTTGGTAATGAGTTTATAAACGCTCCTTATGTGTAGATTAGGTGGAGTTGGGGCAGAGTCATTGATGTTCATTTGTGTTTCAGGTTTAGCAAATTTGGTTAAGCTTACAATGTTGAGGAAATGAAAAATGGAGGGATTTCAAGAAAGTCTGTAAAGGTTATCTAACTCAAATGGAGATGGATTTTGATTCCTGTAGCTTCCTGGAAAAACATAAGGAGGATGTGTACACAGGCTCACACACAAACATGTGCTATGTGCTGCTCTGTGTAAATACAGCACTTTCTCTTTCTGTCACATCTGATGGCAGATCTTTTGTAGCTGAATCATGTAATATAGAATTGTAAAGATGATGAGCACAGTTTTCCATGGCCAGGAGTTGTCTGGTGCTCCCTGCTGCTGGACACACCAGGCATTGCTGGAAATCAGACCACAGCTCTTGCTTGCTAAAGCCTGAGTTTAGTGCCTGTGGACCCTGGATCAATCTGGTAAAAGTCAATCTGAGAAGCCAGCTCTGAGGTATTTGCATGTGAAAATGTTGCAGTAATCGACTTTTCAGGGTGCACATGGGGGATTTGAAGACATTTGTCCCACATGAATCTAGCTCTGCTTTCCTGCCCTGTCTCTGGGGGAGGTGAGGATGCAAATCCTGGTGTCCTAGCTCCTAAACCCTTGTGTAAAGCTGCTGTGGAACACTGTTCTCCGATTTAAACTGTGGGAAATGCCCAGCAGCTGCCTGAGGCCACTCTACCAGTGATGCCAACCTTGGGAATCAGGCAGGGCTTCTCTGCCTCTGAAAAATGAACATCACTTCCCTGTAGTCCCACCTTGTCATGGAAGGAGCCAAAGCACAAAACATGTAGATGTAGTAAGTGCTAATTTCAGTCAGGGTGAGCTCTGAATGCACCACGATTCCTGTAGTGGCTGAAACCATGGTGGAGACCCTGGAGAAATCAGTGAGAAATGCAGCATTAGCCATGGATGGGGCAGGTGGCCTCAACACATTGTCAGGGCTGTCCCCTCAAGGAGCAGCTCCTGTTGGGTCCTGCCCTGTGTTAGCTGAGAGTGCAAACAGTGCTGCTCCACTGTCCAGAGAGGAGGATCAGAGTGCTAATTCCTTCTGCCACAGCCAGTTCCTCTGGGGACATCCACTGGCATTCCTTCAGCTGCTAATTTGGATGCTAGTTAGGGCTGAAGGGATTTTCTGTGCTCTCAAGGCTAAAAGGCATTGAGAAATTTCCTTTGCAAAGCTGTTGCCCATCTCTCAGAGCTGCCCCAGGGGACTCCCTTGGCTGTGGGTGGGTGACTGCAGCTCTGAGCTGGGGGTTTGTGTTCTTCTGCTCCTCTGACAGAAAAGAGTGAGGCAGGGCTGCTGAAAGCTGTGTTGGGATGCCTGGAGATGCACTTTGCAGTGTCACAGTGGCCATCCCTGCCTGTGGGATGCTGCCAGGCTCCCTCCCTCCCCCAGTGCACCTTCCCTGGATCTGTCCAACAGCTCCCAGCACACTCGAGGGTTTGTGGAATCCCTGAGATAATGAAAAGCAAATAACAGGGGTATCAGAGCATTGTGTTCCATATAACAAGGGCTGTTTGAGTGCCTCTGTGGAGACTGTCATCCTGCTTTTCATGTACAAGGAAAGGCCTCTGCTGCTTTCCTGTTATGCCCTTTGCCTTCTGTTGCTGTAAGGAGAAGTGGCTGCAGTCTGTGTTGAGGAAGATGCAAACCAAGTGCATATCTGTGTTTTTTGGTTTTAAAAGCATCTTTTCAGATTTGAGACCAATGCTTCTCATCAATGCACAATTTAGCCTCTGCTGCTGCCATCTGAGATGACAGCATGTCTGTGCTGGGAGAGCTGGGCTGTCCAGGCTCCAGAATGATGAACATGCCAGTTTATTGGGAATTCTGCTTCCCTATGGCCATGGTTTTTACTTTACTTTACTTTTTACAGCTAATTCATTGGTAGCCTTTACTTCAAGATTGTTGACATTTATCCTCTGACAATATATAATGTGTGGTTAATCCTATTTCCTGCAATCAATATGGTAATAGTAATTAAGTATCTGAATTATGAAATACTTATTTTGTTTATTATCAAAATCATACAAACTTCCTGCAATTAGATACATAAAGCTAAATTATTTAATATCAGGAACTGAATCCAAGTCATCTGCACACTACAAAGCCTTGTTTCTATCAAGATAGGGTTTGTAACCATTGTAGGCTTTGTGAATTTTTATGAATTGTTATATTTCCCAGTGATTTTTCAAGCTGTCTTTTAACATCAAGAATTTAGAAATATGATGGGCCAGCTCTTCCAGGGTTGTAATTGGAATTCAGACCAGCCTATACAGGCCAGATCTTTGGTCTGTGGGAATTTTCTGTGTGAAATTGGAGGTTTTCTGTCTCTGGATGCTGAAGGCTTCACCTTCTCTCGTGGGCTGGAGCTGATGTCTGCCCCTGCAGCCTCGTGCAGCCCAAAGGCTGCTGGAGCCATCAATGCCCTGCTGGGCTCAGCACAGGGATGGGGACAAATGCAGGCAGTGAAACCTGAGCTGGCTCAGAGCAGGTGGATGAGGTGATTGTGTCCCTTGGAATGACACTGCTGGCTGTCCTGAGCACCCACTGCCCCAGGCAGCTGCAGGTGCTCTGGCCCTGCATCCTACCCAGGGAGGCACAGGAGATGCTCCAATTGTTTCAGGGTTATCCATCCTGTGAACAACACCCCTGCTGACCTCACTGCCTGCAGATTATCAGAGGAAGGGAGTAGCTGGGGACTGCTCTCTGACTGGTACCCAGATGGGCTGCACATCCATTCAGAACCCTCTTGCTGAGGATGCAGAGCATGCTGCGTTTTCCACCCTGGTGGTGTTTTTCATTCTTGAGTTCTTGCTTATCTTTATTCAGCCCAAGCTCTGTTATTCAGTTCATTTTGTCCCTGACAGGTTTTCATTTCCTTTATAAATATATAGCATTTTCATTGGCCTCTTGGCTGTGAAAAGGATTTAATACATTGCTTTCTCCACACTTGCTTTTTTTTGCTACTATCAAAGGCTATTCTTTCTTTTCCCAGTCCCTTGAATAATCACTGGAGACAGTAAGGGAGTCTTTCTACATAGCTGCATGCTTGCAGTACATGGTAATAAATATTAAGCTCCTTATGAATTGTAGCAACTTGTGTTTTGATTTAAGTTTTAGCAATTGGAGATGGCTATTGACTTGTAGACAGAATGTTATGTGGTGAATTTCCAAAGATCTGCCTACTGAATACACATCTGCTTGTACATACAGGCATTTATGCACTGCTCCTCACTTTGCAATGCAAATGTGTGATCTGCAAGTCCAATATGGGTTCTTCTGTGCACAGGAAGTGTGAGGCAGGATCTGAGCTTGGGCTCTGAATTACAGCCCCCTTCTTGCCCTTATTTCTGTGACCAGAGGCAAAAGTTGCTTAAGGTCCTCCATACCTCAGCACAAGGCTCTGCAAAACAGGGGTGACAGCAGCAGTGGCACCAAGAAGGGCTGTATGGAATTGAGGAGAGAGGCTGGAAGCACTCCTGACACTCTGAGCAGTGCCTTTCCTTATGGAGATGTGGCACCTTCCCCTCCAGGTGAGCTATCCCCCGAGTCAGTGTGGGAGAGAGAGATGTGCCATTCACTCCAAACCAGCTCATTTCCAAAAGGATTCTGGCTTGGGTTCAGCCCCAGATACAAACCTTGTGAAAACAAACAGGGTACTGCCAGCCACCAGGAGAAGTTTCCATCACTTTTGAAAGCTGGAATGGAAATACAGAGCACTGCACAAATCTATAAATGTCTGCTGTGGTGCTGGCAGCCTGGTGGTGCCTGGGCTTCCCAGGAAACCCCACTGTCCCAGCCAAGGGACCTGCCAGAAAGGAGTAAAGAGAGAAGCATCAGGCCAACATATTTCAACCTTTCATGGGCTTTAATATTTTGACCTAAACTTGATAGAAAAGGAAGGGATTTCTCTTTGCTTGTGCTGTGATTTATATTTTGAGGTAAACTGCATCTCTGTTGCACTAGAAGATAAATGTGCTTTATATTCAGCTGCTGTTATCTATTACTTTTCTCTCTCTAGCTCATGTAGAAGAAGCTTCAGTGTGCCTGAGTTGGGAGCTGTCTTTCCTGAGGGATTTGTGGCATGGATCCATGTGTCCCAGAAGTCCCACAGTCTTTATTGTATTTCCATTTTCCTGCAATGTTCAGCATTTTTTTCATATCACCTTCCTTGGAGTGTTCTCTTATTATTTTCTCTGCTGGTTTGAACAGTCCACAACATCTGTTCCTAATTTTATAAAAGTATGAAATTCCATTCCTGGATCTGTTTGAAGCACAGGAATCAAATACACACACACACACATCCCCTATGGAACAAAGCATCTTTTTGCCATTAAAATATTTTATGCCTAAATATATACTTGGGGGGAGAAAAATCAGTATCACATTTATATTGTGAACTGGAGAGCAGATAGAGGTACATCACCCAGCCCAGTCTCTAAAAGGTTTGCCTGGATTTAACTGGGAGCTGTGTGGGAATGTTGGGCAGTGGTGCTGTGAGCAGTGCAAGGGGTCAAGATGTCCCAGAAGGTCTGTCCAGCCCTGGCACAGCTTCCCAGGGCAGTGCTGGAGTCCCCATCCCTGGAGGGGTTTAACAGGTGTGTGGATGTGGCACTGGTGGACATGGGTCAGTGGTGCTTTAGGCAGGATGGTTGGACTTGATGTTCTCAAAGGACTTTGGCAGCCTGAGTGTTTCTGTGCCTCTGTGGTGACACTGCCAGCCTCTGGGGCAGTGTCCCTGTGGGTAATTAATGCTGATGGTTGTTATGGCATTTCTGGGAGGATGGTGTGGGAGCTGCAGGAGCTCTCAGTGCCTGCTGGAGTGCCAGCAGTCTGTGCAGGGCTTACAGAAATGGGCCAGAATGGCCTCACAGAGAACCATCACTACCTCTGAGGATGTGGGCATAGAGGAGGAGAAAAGGTGGTGAGTAAGAAGTCAGTGGAGAGCTTGGCTTATGTGATGAGGAGGGAGAATTGAAAAGGATTTTTGCAGTCTGCCTGCTACTCCAGCAGGATCTGGATCTGTTGCAGGATCTGAACCTGGACAGCAGGAGAGCAGATGTCTGAACAGGGGGTGAGCACAGCTGTGACTCATGGCTGAATGACTTGGGATGATAGATGGTCACTGCTCAAAGGGAAACTGGCTGGTGCAGCCAGGGACCTTCTCTGGGTCAGTTATGTCCAAGGAGGCCTGGAAAATACCAAGCTGCCCTTTGAAAGCATCTTTAGGTGGTTGGCTGTGTCTCTCCCTTGATTTGTGCTGAGAGCAGGAAGCAGGGCAGCAGGGTTTGATTTCCTTTGAGATGCCAGGTTTGGTACTTTGCTCTCACAGTGGCTTTGGCTGGCTTCAGATCAGCCCCTCTCTGAATGTGGGAAGGAGAATGAGTGACAGCCACATCCCAGACTGGCCTGCATGAATTGCATTTCCCTCTCTGCTTCTGTTCAGCCAGGACTGGTGGCACCAAGAGCACCTGTGCAAGGACAGAAAGCATCTGCATGGTCTGAGAGGTGGATCTGCTGCCTGAGCTGCCTTCACACCTCTGCTCTTTGAAAGGAGCAGCTCAGTCCACACTGTGTTTACTGGAAGATTTGGCTTGAAAACAGGTGTCTGATTAAAACATTCAACTTTGCTTGTGTTCCTGCCATTATATTTCAGACCCACCACCCAGCTGAGGCTGGGACTCTGGAGCAGCAGGAGCACAGTTCTTACAGGCAGATGATTCTCAGTGCCTTCTCTTTAGATTTTTGTCAGAGATTTCCATGCAGTATCCCATCTCAGGACTGCCTGAGCATCAGCAGATGTTTCACCTTTTATATATATGATGAGATTTTTCATCTGGTGGTCTCAATTAATTAAGCCTTGTAGCAGCACTCTGAGTTATATGAAAGCTGGATGGATACCCTTGCTGCTCTTGCTCCCAGATGATGTTAAACTGCTGGAGCAGTAGGTAACTGACTGAAACCAGATTAAAGCTCTATTATTCACATAGATGTTAATCATGAGCAGGGATTCTTTGCACACTGCAAAACTCCACATATCTCACTGGGCTTTGAAGGAAGTGCAAGGCTAAAAATAAAGGGTATGAGTGATTATCATGTCCTCCTTCAGGGAGTGGGTTAGCTCTGTTTTTGAAGAACTGGAATGAGGACTGGAGATGTTCATAGAGAACTCATCTTTGTTTTCAGCACTCTGTTCCTGAGTATGGGGTTTGGATGGGGGTGTCTCTTACCTAAATGCAGATCTTGGGTAAGAAACTGATCTTACTAAATGGGCTAGAAAAAGTGGTAGCTTCAAAAACTGAAATAATTGGGTATTTATAGCCCAGTCTGCAGTGTGTTGGTGCTCTTGGTTTGCTTATGTAGTGCTCCTGAGCATTGATTAACATGAAGCATGGGTGGTAGCACTGGTTTCTTTAGGAATATTGCTTGGGCAGAAGGCATTCTTGGAGCATTCTTGAGGAATGGAGCCCTTCCAAACAGATTTGCTGTAATAGGATGCACTGGAGAGAACATAAACACAAGAAAATAATGTCAGGAAATACTCTCACTTAGAAAAAACACTCAGACACGTCATTTATGTCATAGCTTTCCTGTGAGAAATGTGCTTGGTAATAAAACCTTTACAAGTGCCCCACATCTGAGGCCAAAAGCTGCTTCATTCTGAATTGTTTTCTGCCTCCTGTAAATGTATTGAGCTGCAGTTGTTGCAGAGGTTGCTTTACAGAAATACTAATGCAAGTACTGGAGAGAAGAGGCCAACCACCAGAAAAAGTTGGAACCCACAATCCCTTCTTATCAGTGGCTTCTGTTAATGTGGATTTCTGCCCTCATTTAGTGCTAAGATAGGACTGCTGTGCTGAAATGCTGGTGGCTGGATTGAGTTTCTTGTTTGACTAGTCCAGCAATGGATAGAAATGCTGGAGTGATTCTCTCCTTCCTGTGGCAAGTCTGAAGCCCAGGTTTGCCTGTTACTGGCTGTAGGAAGGTGGGTTTGGCTTCCTCCACAGCTGCACACATTTGCTTCTCACACTGTGCTTGAATTTGTGTTTCTTGCAGCTCCTCCTGTGCCATCAGTTTGCAGGCAGGGTTTTACAAGGCAGGTTCTGCTGCTGTGTGGATTTGGGTCCTTGCAGAGGTGCCATGGGAGCAGTGTGGGGTGCGTGCCTCTGCTCCATCTTCCCTTCAGGCACTGCCACTGCTCCCCCTTTGCTGAGTTCGTGCCATTGTGTAAAATGCTGTCTTGGGAGGTTGCTGGGTATTGTGATGTATGTGTTGCTGATAAGCTCAGAATTTCCTATTTTGTCTCCTAAGAAAATCCTTTCCTGGCTCTCTGAGCAGCTTCTGTGGTCCTTCATTCCCACTGATCTCCTGTCCCTGTGCCTTCAACACATAATGGCCCCAGTGCTCTACATGGGTGTCTGAAACATGAAAGAACCACGGCCCTCACAGTGTGGTGAGGTTTTGATCCCAGGTTTCCCAAGTTCTGCTGTGGTGCTGCCCTCTGAGGGGGTGACCATCCCTCCTGCCCACTGTTGTGTCTGGCATATCCAGAGAGTGCAGATTTCCCAGGGTGTTAGAATTAGGTTAAGAGCAGTCCGAGGTTTGGCCATGCAGTTGTGAGATCCCACTTTGATCTGAACCTGGTAACTCCATTCAGGACAGATCCTCCAGAGCTCCAGGAGAAGGGCTACAGGCTCTTCTCCACTTGCCCCATCAGCATTACAGCTGTCCTCAAGGCCCTCTCTTCACAGATCACTGCTTCTTGTGAGGCTGCTGGGGAATGGTGTATATTAGGATGTATGGGGTATTCTGCTCTTCAGAATAATTTCCCCGTTTTGGGCTAGGTTTGCTTTGCTACCCCTGTGTAACACTTGGAGAGGCTGCACTGGCAGAATTTCAGAAAAAGCCAATTCTGCAAAAATCCTGGTTATCTTGGATGTGCTTTGTTATTGTGTTGTAAGGTTTAAGTTTGTTTAATTAGTAGCTGGAAGGAGGAAATCATCTCTTTCTCAGAGTAGCAAGGACAGATCTCACAATCTCAGTGGTCAAGAATGAAGCAACTGCCAACAATACTGCAGTCTCTTTGAAATGTGATTATATGGTTCAAGCCTAGCCCTGTGAAGTGTAATAAAAAGCAGCAGGAGACTATAGCAAGGCTGAAATATCATGCTGCTGCCTGCTTTTACCAGTTCATACTGCCTTTTGAAGAGTTGTTGTCTTGGCAAGAGGTTGGCCAGCAGCCTGAGCAAGGCAGAGCCAAAGCAAGGAGAAGTCTGGGGTCCTGGAAATAGTTACACCTTTCAAACAGCTGTCCTTGGAGTACAGGAAATATCTAACCTGGATTAATTCTGATGAGAACAGAGAATTGGTTTGGAAAGTGCAAATCTTGTGCATCTACAGTTAGCTTTCAAACTCCAGGTGTGTGGATATGTTTTCTTCTTCTGTAAGCCATTTGGAAAGTGAGCAGCACAGAGGGCTGCAGGGTCAGACTGAATGCTGGCAGAGGTGATATCCTGACACATTATATAGTCAGAGGATGTGCCTGTGGTTTCAGAGATCCTTGATCCAAACTAAAAAGAAGGGGTCAGTGTGTTGGCACTTGCAGTGGTAGTTCAGTGCTCTGGGAGCCCTGGGCTGGGAGGACCAGCCTCCCCTGGCTCCAGGTGGCCCCACGAGTGCTGGGTTAGTTGTAGCCAAGTCACTACTACAGAGGGAAGGTATTTGGCAGGTCCCTGTTCCTTGTTCTGCCATCTCTCTTGTGGCCTCTTTCCCCAGGGCTGTGTGTCTCTCCAGCCTTGGTGCACTGTATTGCTGAAGTTCCTCTCCTCCCACACTGCTCCCTCCTTTCCCCATCCCCAGATCCCAACCTGCCTCTTTGAGCCATCACCATGTTCAGCTCTCAATATGTTTCACAGACCTGTTGCAACTCCAATTAACACAGATGAGGTTTGTCATAACAGAAACATACATCATCCCTTTCCTGAAGGTAGCTGGGGAGAGCAGAGGGTGTTTGCCCAGCTCCTTTCCTGCAGACATTGGAGTTCCAGCCCTGGAGGGTCTCCCCTGTGAGCAGCTGAGGGTGAGACTGTGATGGATTGACTCTGCCTTCTGTTAACACCAGCACTGCCTTTCATGCCCTGTTGCTATTTGTGTTTTTTGATGAATGATTAATTAGAAAAATAATCATTTGTAAATTGTGAGTGAACCAGACGTTTGGCCTTTCCTGTAGGGAAATTGAGGCTCCAAGCTCTGCTGCAGCATGCAGCCTGCTCACAAATGCAGGAGTATTCCCAGGCTAGTGATGAATTTACATGAAGTTCCCTTTCAGCATTTTAATGACTGTTACAGCTGAGTAACTAATGAAAGATATTAACAAACAGAAGAAGTAAATATTTAATTTTTCTATAGCATTTTTCCAGCTTGTGGCAGCCAGTATTTTAAATGTATGTGCAGGAGGATTTCTGCCCCAGTTTCCACCTCTGCCTGGAGTACAAAGCTTGCTGTATGTGCTGGACAGGAAGAACACCTCTGTGGAGATATTTAACCCAAAGGGGCTGTTCCTCTGCTCTGTCATGACAGTCTGTGGTCAGCATTCAATGACTGTGATTTAGCACAGCCCAAAAGGCATTTCCCTGCACCAGGGATCTTGCAGTTTGTGGTCCCCTGAAGATGAGGTGGCCACAACAAGGTCATTCAGTAAACTACAGTGATTAGTGACTCCATCAAGAAAAGCTGCTGAACGCAGCAGGGAACAGTCATTTGAAATGTCTCAACTCTGGTAATTTACCTTCTTCCACCCTTTAGTATTTCATCTCCTTCCTTTGCCTGAAAAAGCCTGCTGGGGAAGATTTTCTGCAGGCCATGTTATCTCCCAGCAGATTCTCTTCTTGTTTTTCTGTTGTTTTCCTCTGTAATTCAGCAGGATGTGCTGATCTGGTTTACTGGGGCTCGGGGTCAAGCTGAGGGACGCTCTCCAGCCTGAACAGTTGTGCCCACGTTGTATTCAGATATGCAGGGAGAATTGGGGCAGAAGTTGCCTAGAGGAAAGGTTTGCAAAGAGGATTTGTCAGCAGCTTCAGGGGTGTTTGTTATGCAGCAAGCAGGCTGTATGATTTTGGCACATGGTGAGCCAAAGCCCTGCACGGATGATGATGCCATGGTGGGGTGGCACTACCAGCGTGTCCAGGAGCAGTGCCAGGCAAGGGCACACAGTGTGCTCATCCCACCTCACTGCAGTCCCTGCCTGCTCTGCCCTCCTGGCTCGAGGCAGCACACCCAGCCAGAGCCCCAGCACAGTGAATTTGACTCTGTGCAGCTCTGGAGAACTGGGGAAGTGTTTGCAGGTACGAGCTAAATGAGGCAGCTGAGATCTTTGTCTCTCAGGCATTGCGTGCTTTGAGGAGGGAGAATAAATCTGTGCTCAAAGCCTGCAGGAGCTTCACCAAGCATTTATTTAAGGAAATTTGGCCAACGTGGTCCACCCCCTGTATCACAGTCCGTGCAGGGCCCTGCATGATGTCAGTGTCTCTGCTCTGTCTCTGGCTCAGCCCTTGTTTTGGCAGAGCTGCTCCAGGCTCCACACGACTGGGATCCAGCTGTCTCGGCTCTTCCCCACGCTCATTTAGTCTCCCCAGCCTGCCATCTCTTACAGCCAAGAAAAACTTCTGCTAAGTGAACCAAAGCATTCATCTGGATGGAGATATATATATATATATATATATATATATGTAGCATGAGTCTGTGTGTATTTGTTTTTTCAAAGAGCTCATCAGAGTAGATCATAAAGCTAGAGTGAAACAGAGTGATATGTCTGATTTGAGACAGTGTTTCTTAAACACTGGTTTGTTGAAGATTTTCTGTCTACCTACATCTAGACTTAATTGCCTCTCCTGCTTCTGTCTGTGAACTTTGAAATACATAGGAGAATGCAAGAACTGGGCCCTCCTTCTGGGGGCAGGGGACAGGATGGGGGCTGTCAGGATCTAACCCATCACTTCTGAGGGAGGTGAGGGGAAATGGAGGCTGGGTGCTCCAAATGCAGTGTTTCACGCTCACTGTGTGAATGTGTATGGACACCCCTGCTCTGTGTGGGTCTGTGTCTATTGTATCTCCCCAGGCTGGTCTCTGTCCTTGCTGAGCTGGAGGTGATGGTTCCTGTTTGCCATGGAGGGGATGTGGGCTCCTGCTTCCTCAGCAAGTGCCAGCTGAAGTCAATGCCCTGAGCCTGGCTGGATCCTGGGGTTTCACAGAGCTGCTCAGTCAAGATCTGCTCTCCCTTGTGTGTGGGTGGGCTCAGGTGTGTGTGAGCCAGCAGCTCCTGTGGTCAGGGTGAGCCCAGGGGGAGAAAGGCTCTGGGTACCAGCCCTGCAGTGGGGCAGAGGGCAGGAGCTGTTTGCTCTCTGCTCCTTCAGAGTTGCTGCTGCTGGACTGGATGGCACTGGGAGCCAGGCTGGGCTCCTCTCAGGACTGGCCTCTGTGCTCACACAAAGCACATGAGTTTAACTGGCCTCTGCCTGGCTGATTTTTCTCCCATTACAAACACCTAGCAAAGTTGTTTGCCTTCCTAAACAGCCCTAGGATGGTTTTTCCTTCATTTCTGAAATGCTGAGGGGGATTAGATCATATAGTGAAGTATTCAACTGTCAAGTGATTTACAGCAAAGATGCAGTTGAGTTATGAGAGCTGTTAAAATGCCTGTTAAAAGTACTAAATGCTTTTAAAAACTCGTATTATTTGGCTGATAGAATGTAAAGGTCTGATGGATCTATTACTATGCTCCATATAAATACACATTTGAGCAGGTGTTATTTATGTACACTCTCACTGTTGTGGCTTGCAGTGACCCAAAGCCATTGCCACCACATTGTTGGACATCAGCCTGCTCAAGCCAGGCAGTGGCCCCATTCCTGGTGGACTGTTGGATCAGAAGTCCTTGCTCTGGGGAAATTTACCTTCATCTTGGCAGTACTGGGATGAGTTGAGGGGTAGCATTGAGGCATGCTTGTGTCTGAAGGTGATGGCTTTCAGTGGTACCCTGAAATAATCCCTCTTTTCACTGAGGCCTTCAGTGCCTTGACTCACTGGCTTTCTAAAAGGCTTTGGCAGAAAAGCAGCAGGTCTATTGTCCCAGCAAACATGGATGCATCTTTCCTCAGCACTGATATTTGTCACATCCCAATGTTTCTCATAATGGACGTGAGCAAGCCTGAATAAACACTGTTACTGTTTATACTTACTCTAAAAGAAACAGGATAAATTTGTGGTCTGTGAACTCTGATAGTTGATATTTATTTTTAAAACTCAGTTTTGCACCTGCTTTTAAACATGTTTGCCCAGAAGAAACAGTAGGGAGTCAGTAAGTTCACCCCAGATTTATGGCTGAGTGTCAGGTCTCTTCCCTAGACCTTTGCAACCCACTGGAGTCACCATGACCTCCTGGTTACCTGCCACTACAACCACTGGAGACAGGCCAAGTCTGTTCCTGACAAATAAATATCAGAGACTTTGGCCAAGGATGTGTGATGTCCTCTAGTGTACAGCACTCCTGGGCTGCTGTCTGAATCCTACATCAGGATTCAGGGGCTGCTGGGTTGGTGAACAGCAGATGTAAACCTTGGGATATCTTCCTTGCACTGACAGCCCAGGGCTGATCCAGGGGAAAACAACCAGCTCCCCATCCAGTGTATGGAAAACTAATTCTTCTGGCTTCCTGGACCATTGTATACCAGTGCAGGGCTGCAGTGTTGTGCTGTGTAAATTTGTGGTGGTGCATGGTAAATATTATGCTTTAACAGTCACAGGGCTGACATTTCTGTTGAGTTATGTACCATAATGTTCCAACACCATGGGCTGAATTTGATCTTAACTACATGGGTGCACTTTAGTACATGCCTGAAGAAAATTGGCCACTAAACTTGCAGGTTCATGTGCACAGTCAGTGATTGAACAATCTGGTGATGCCCCAAAAGGTATGAAATTAATTTTCAGGTACAATAAACAATATTTCAGCCCTGACTGGCTTGACGGAAGCTTCATCTTCCAGCACTAGGTATTGAAATGGGTTGCAGGATTGCATTTAAGAAGGGATTTGTTCTGCCTGTCCCTTTAGTGCAAGGGAAGCTCATGAAGATGTGCCCAGCAGTGGTGATGCTTCACCTGAGCACTGCCTCTCTGCAGCTGGAGGTTTGGAATTGTCTTTACCTATCTTACAAATTCCTCATCGTGTAGGTCGAGCTGTGATTTTTTTTCTTCCTTTTTACCTTTGTACAAGCTGGGCATGGCCCAGTCCAAATGCATTTATCACTGGGTGTTTTGGAAAATGGATTTCTGCAGTTTCTCCCTCAGCAGCTGAGGGGCTGTGCAGGACCCCTTTTCCTGGAGAGGGTCTCTGGCTGAGTACAAGTGCAAGGATGCCCAGGAGGGGTGTGCCACTGCCTGTTCAGCTTGTAATTGCAGTGCAAGTGTTGTCAGTGGCTGGGGATTTTCTGTGCAAGGAAATATTGGAAGAGGCTGCAGCAGAAAGTGTCTGCTATGGGATACATGGTCTATGGTCAGCTGCAAGGGGAGTCCTCAGCAGCAAGACCAGCAAAGGCATGCTGCCAGGAGCTGCTGGATCCTTGGGATGGGATCATTGAGAATGTACCAGCAGCTGCTCATCTTGTGTCTGCTCCTCTGTTAACATATTTGCACATTTCTCTCCATATTACCTCAGCTTTGCCTTGGAAGAGCATTTGTGAAGTCAGGAAGCATGGTAGGAGCAAACCCACTTGATCCACATCATGGAGCAGCCTTTGGTGTTAATTGTTTGTACTGTTAGCTCTGTAGGTTCCACTCAAACCAGGCCCTAGATAAGAAGTTGGTGTCAGAGCCACCTTCACCTTTCTCACTTGGATTCAGAGGCTGGGAATGATAAGTAATGTATTACACAAATTTAGCTCTTGTTTTTCATCTCCTGCTTATAATTGTCAAAGGTTTGAGCCTCCTGAAATAATAAGGTTAAGTGGCCCTCTCTGACCTTAGGTGAAGAGGAAAAAATATAGCTATTGAGGGACTCGGGCCATTACACCTCAGCAGTGAGGAATCCAAGGCACTGGAAGAGCCTTCTAAATTATCCTGCTTAATGCCAGACACTTCAAGGTGACTTATGCTGCTGCAAAAACATAAACATCTATAACTGTGGCTGCTGCAGGCCTGGAGTGGGTTTGCCACATGCCTGTGCCTGGGTTGGCAGATAGGAGTGGAGGCAGACGAGCTCCTGTGGGCATCATCTCTCTGGCATGTCCTTGGTGTTTGCTGCTCTTTTTCTCAACAGTCTGAGAAGGGAAAAGCTTATTTTCTTGTGGGGTTACCTTTTAGATGCTGCCTGTCTTACCCAGTTGAGCAGGAGACAGATGAAGCATAACTGTCTGATGTGAAGTTTGACTAAGGCCTTGGTAGCAATAATGTTCTTTTCCTAGAAGAACAAACCTGTTGCTAATTTAGCACCAGATCAATGAACCATGGAAATGGCACTGAGAAATCATCCTTGCAGCTCTGTTTTGATTGGCCTTAGAAACCACAGTAGGTTTGGGTTTGGAGAGCCATTGCTCTGCTCCAGGTAGGGACTCAGAAGAGGAAATATCCTTTCTCAGAAGAAGATAAGTCCAGAGCCTTGGAGAAGAGCAACCTGTCCCCAGTGTTGGGCACAAACACCTGTGTGTTGGTTTGGCAACCACTGGTGCCAAAGCTGATGTCTACTAGGTGAGACCCTGGTTCAGGGTTGCCTTTTCTGTGCACTCCTCTTTATCTAAATTATTTGCAGGCACAGAAATTCCTGCCAGAACATTTGGAGAAAGGGGGTTCAGAGCTGGACTGAAACAGACTTGCTGAGCAGTGCTCCGTCATAACCACTTTCCCATGCTAAAGAAAAGCTTTTTCAGCAAGCACATGGAATAAATGGGCATGGCCAGGCAGAAGCCAGATGGAGCAGAGATCCAGAATCAATAAAACAGAGTGGGATTCAAAGAAATGTGGAGTGAAGGCCGTGCATGAGTTCAGGGAGCCTCAGCACTGCCCTGGAACTGAACAATCCTTGTTCCCCACGCTCCTGACACGGCACCAGAGCTGTGGGGTGATGAACTCCTCCTACACCACTGGAGTCAGCTCCCAAAGCCAATCAGCAACAGAGGGATCTCATTTCCCCTCTGCTGTCTAAATAAAATGCTGCTGCAGATGGAAGGTTCCCTAGAAGCTGCTCCTGGACTGCTTCCACTTTTTTATGAAAGCTCCACTCAGACGGGGTACAGTGTGCAGTAACATAACCCATTGAGTGCTGTGATCCCTGGAAAAAATGTAAGGGGGAGAGAAGCTGGGAACAAGCCTTGAGATTCAGGGTTGGAGATAATGATATAGAAGAGCAAAGTATTAATATTTCACAGCACAATCTGCTTTGCAGAATACAAGGGGCTGGGGAAGGAGCAGATGGAAGGAGCTGAGTGTGTGTTTCCCGAAGAGGTGGCATTGTGTCTGTTGCTTTGTTAGTTGGAGCTCTAAATACTGAAACAAAAGCACAGAAGAGGCTGAAATTTAAATTTGATGAGTTGCTCTTTCTTTTCAGCTTGGGATTAAGCTGGAGCTGTTGTTGTTCAGTCTGTGCAGGATTTTGGTAGTGTGTGTCCTGTGTGCTCTGCAAACCCTCCAGGGTTAGCGCAGCCCAGAGCTGTCCTGGGAGCTCATCCCACTGCAGCTCCCAGCACTGAACCTGGCCTGCCATTAGCATTCCCAAGGTAAACACAGCTCTGCAGGGGCTCTGGCAGCCACCTGCACAGGGGCACACTCCATTCTGCCCTCTGCAGAAGCTGTGCTTGTGCCCTAGGAGACATGCAGGCTGCTGGCCACCTCTCCTGGGGAATGGTTCCCTCCTTAAGTGCAGAATTGCAGGTGAGGGTGTGCAGCAGAACTGCCCCTCCAGCTTCACCTGGCTCACAGATTTTCATACTTTCTGACCTGAGCAAAGGTTCAGCTGGACCTTTGAGTCATATTCCTTGTGTCCAGTGAACACAATTGGGTTGTGCATTGTCTCTTTAAATTTTGGATGCTCTGGTTTGGCTTTCTAAGAGGAAGGACTGTGTTCTCCTGGGATGAGTGTAACATGGACAGGAGCTGGAGTTACCTCTTCTCATGGAGAGGCTGGGAAATGTGTGCAGAGGGGCTGAGCCACACCAACTGGTTCAGAGCTTACCCCAGGACAGTAGAGTAATTCCTGAAGGATCTCATGGATACTGGGTAAGGTCTGAGTCAGTGTGTATCATAGTTTGAGTTGTAGCTGCACATTTCAGTCCTGAATGTGAATTCCTCCCAATTTAGCAACCAAGTTGCTTGAACTGGAGTCACCATGGTTATTAGAAGTGGTCTTAAAAATGTTAATTAACCTTCTGCAGTTACAGAAAAACTCCAACTATGGACAACTGTGCAAGAGAAGGATTTCAGGGGATTTCAAAGTCTTTCAAGAGCACATAGGGAGATGAATATTCTGTGGCTGTGGGTGCTGCTCTCAGAGCCTGACCTGGTCACTGTGTGGGACAGTTCCCAGCTGGATCCTCTGTGGAGGTCTTGCAGGTGTCCAGCAGTCAGGCACTGAGGACTGTGTTCTTCATTGGTAAAATTATACATAAACATACACCTCTGAAGCTGAGCCCTGGGATTGTTCACTGTAAACATTGCATTGTCCCACAATTTACATTAATGAGGATGATTTACATTTATATAGCTCCTTTCATCCTGATGGATCTCAGAGACTAAAATACTCAGGGCTTCATCACAGCAATGGGAGCTGGATGTGGTGTGAGCCAGCCAGGCAGGACAAACCAACCTGAATATTGCTTTGTCTTGAGCAAGAGAGGTTTTGGGGAAACTGGTCAAATATTTCATCCTGTGCAGACCTGGCTGGACCTTGTAACTGAGATTCAGTCTCAGATGTGGAGAACTTGGTGCTCTTGTGCTTTGTCTGTTCCTGCAGCAGGAGGGACTGAGGTGACCTGGTGTTTTTCAAATGTCTCACAGAAGGTGGAATGACCAGGAAAGTTCTTTTAGTGGTCCCTAGGTCTGAGGTGCAGCCCCTGCCCAGTTCTCCAGACCCTTACCAGAGGGATCCACAGGGATGAGATGAGGATGGGATTGTCTTTTGGGCCATGCTCTTGTGGGGGAGCTGGGCTCTGTGGAGTTTGTCTCCCATGTGCTCCTGCACTGTAAGCATCTCTTTTGGGGCTCCTGTTTCACCCCTCAGATTGCTTCTTGCTGAACCCCACTGTGAACATGGGCTTCCTCCTCCATGCTGTTGCCAAAAGAGAGTTTTAAACATCCCCTTGCTTTATTTTTAGGTGTATATTTAAAATACTACCAATATTTCCAGGGAGCATTTGTAAATGAGGACTCTATGAAAGTTATTTTTGTGCATTAATTCATGAGGCAGCTTCAAAAATTCATGAAGTAAATAGAACTTTCTGCCAGGAGGCATGGGGGTGCCTTTGCTGCCCTCCAGAGCAGAGCAGACATTTCAGTGGAACACTGAAACTCTTAAATAGTGTCTCCTGATCTCAGTGTGCTGATTAAGGCACTAAGGCAGGCTGCAGAGGTGCTTTGTAAGTCTGTAAGATGTCCTTGTTTCACCAGCCTTAACAGTGATCTTATTTCAGCAGGGATTTAGTGAGCTGCAGAAGCATCCCTGGGTGGCAGAGGCAGTGCTGTCACTTGTGCTGTGCTGAGGCTGTCCTGGAGTGGCACTGCCATGGCTCTGTCCTGTCCCAGGCACATCCCTCCTGCTGCTCAGGCTGTCCTGGAATGGCACTGCCGTGGCTCTGTCCTGTCCCAGGCACATCCCTCCTGCTGCTCAGGCTGTCCTGGAGTGGCACTGCCGTGGCTCTGTCCTGTCCCAGGCACATCCCTCCTGCTGCTCAGGCTGTAAATGTGCAGTGAGTGACTCTGCTGGCAGCAGCACAGAGCTCTGGGTGACTGAGGGGTGAAGGCAGCTCTGTTGGGGGATTATTTCTATCAGGCTAAAAGCAGCAGTGATTTAAATGGAGCAGGTTGTGCTGGGGAGGCTAACCTGCACTGGTGCCTGCTCTGCTGTAGATAGAGATGGCCAGGCTAGAGGAGCTGGGGTTGCTTTAAAGAGTCACTCTGCAGTCACTGAAATGGTATCACTATAAAATGAATGAAAAAAAAGAGAAGAAAATTGGGTCTCACACTTCCAAGATGGGTTAAACTAAACCAGAACAAGCTGGTTTTTCTCTGCAATGAGCAATATCCACATGTGGAATTATTTATAAACAAATCTGCAGAATAAATTCTTATGTAGCGAGTCTTCCTTCTTATCTTGTTGTAGGATTTTCCTCTAAATATTAAGCTGCACGTTGTGATGTCTGAAGTAGGGAATGACAAAGTGTTTCAGAATAGATGAAGGAGCAGACTGAGCCTGTTTTTGATCTGTGATGAAGGAATGATGTCCATTTGTGCTGGCTCCTGCCCCAGCTTTCTGCTTCTCTTTGGATGCCAAACCTGTAGAGAGTGTGCTGCCACTCCTGCCTGTGGGATGCATTTCAGGCTGGACAAATGTTCATTGTGGTTTGCACAAAGGTTGCTTTTCTATGCTCAACTCAAGTCTTGAAAAGAGAAGGAAAAAACCCTCTCTTGGGATTTTTTTTTTCCAGGTAGCTTCTGACCTTGAATGATATTCAGTGTTTTTCCATTAGGATCAGTGGGGCTCAGGCTTGTGTAAGATTTAGGGGTACTCCCTCCTCCTCCTCCTCACACTAAATGCTTTTTTTATTATCCATTAATGAGTAATCAGAAATTTCTAAAAGGACATATGGCTTCAGTCCTTTCACAGACAGTGGGATCTGTGCAGTTTGTAGACAGCTATAAATGGTAATGAAGAGCACATTAAAACCCTGCCTCCATGGCATGTCTGTAATTGCTGTTGATTTGCTGCCTGATTTGGGCCAGAGCTCCCAGGTGAGTGCCCACTCAGACACACCTGGTGCATGTTGTCATGTTTGTGTCAGTGCACTGCTGATAAAATCCCCATTAGTGATGCTCCCTTCCCTCCACACTCACCAATTCTCAGTCCAGGGTGTCCAAAGTGGTACAGTTATCCCCCTTAGAAATGAGAAGGATGCTATTTCTGTCAGACTCACAGTCAGCCTGTAAGAGAGCAGAGGAATGACTTCCTAACCTCCTAAGTCTGCCTTTATTCCTTGAACTATGTGTTATATCTCTGTACACCTGACCTCTGGCTGCCTGAGCATCCTTCCACCCTGTGTGCCTGTGAGCCAGGAGATGGATAGCCCTGATGTCCATGTGGCACACCTGGTTCAGGGGGACTTTAGGGGGCTCTCAGGCTGTGGGCATGGCTGCCCAAGTGACACTGCCCAAGTGGCATCAGGTGCAATGTAAGGCTCAGAAGCTCTGCTCCCTAAAATTCCTTTGTGCAGCAGAGAGGAGTCAGGAGCACCTGCATTGTGTAGGAAGGTCAGATGGGGTCTCACCTACAAAATGGATGTGTTTGGTTTAGAGGCTGTTTGAGAAGTGTTCTCTGGGTTTGTTAAACCTCTGTACTTAGAGGAGCAGAAGAGCCATTGAATTATTTGCTCCATTGAACTGATGGGCTGTGAAGACTCACTTGTACTTTTAACAGGCTGCAAGTTCACCAAAGTGCACAGCCCAGTGCAGTGCTCAAGAGGGAATATTGCACATCTTTGGTTCCACAGCACCATGGGGGAAACAGAGGAAAGGAGGAAACTGCAACACTTGTTAAATATCAACCAAGGAATTTTATTATTTCTTGGAGGAACCTTGTGATGGTCTCTGGACTGAGGTTCCTCCTGCTTTCCCATGCCATCACCCACATATGGAGCCATATGTCCTGGCAGCTGGCTGTGAGAATCCACCCAGCTCCTGTGCAATAAAGCATGTTCTGTAGTGATTTAATGTTTAGATGATTACAGAATGCAGTGGATTACTTGATTACTTTATGTATGTTTCTGAAGAAGTATTTTATATAATTTTTTTTCTGTTTTGGGGGACTTTTTTGTTTTGTTTCCTTAAAAGGGGATGGACTGCTACCTATAAGAGATTGAGAAGTGTAGCCAATAGTTTTATTGTCCTCCCAGTGCTGGCCTCTTCTGTCTTTACAAATGCTCTGGAGCCACAACTCTGCATAAGAAAAATGGATTTGTCACTGAATTTTCATGCTTCATCCTCACAGAAATGTAACTGTTGTCCTGGGCTTTAGCACTGTGCCTTCAAGCTTGGATTTAATGCTGATCATTATACTTTTAGAGCAGGTTACATAGAAAAATAGAGGCATGGAGCACATCCAAAAGCAAGCAGCCTTGCTTTCACTCCCATTTTATTCTGGTGAGGATGCTGAATATTTATTAAGAAAATCCCACTTTGACAGAGGAAAAAAAAAAAAAAAAGAGACCTCTGTATCTTAGAAAGGAACAGCTGTAAAGTGCAGCTGTTGAGCTTAATTGTATCTTTTACAGCCCAGAGCTGGGGCAGGAGGGAGCTGAGGACCTGGAGGGAGCCTGGGACTGTGGCTGTGCTGGGTTGGGGTGGGCTGGTGCTCAGGGGAGGGAGATCAGTGTGGCTCTGGTCCCTGTGGCTGTGCTGGGACAGGGTGACTGGTGCTCAGGGGAGGGGATCAGTGTGGCTGTGCTGGGTTGGGATGGGCTCAGGGGAGGGGATCAGTGTGGCTCTGATTCCTGTGGCTGTGCTGGGACAGGGTGGCTGGTGCTCAGGGGATCAGTGTGGCTCTGGTCCCTGTGGCTGTGTTGGGACAGGGTGGCTGGTGCTCAGGGGATCAGTGTGGCTCTGATTCCTGTGGCTGTGCTGGGACAGGGTGGCTGGTGCTCAGGGGATCAGTGTGGCTCTGATTCCTGTGGCTGTGCTGGGACAGGGTGGCTGGTGCTCAGGGGATCAGTGTGGCTCTGGTCCCTGTGGCTGTGCTGGGTCAGGGTGGGCTGGTGCTCAGGAGAGGGGATCAGTGTGGCTGTGCTGGGTTGGGATGGGCTCAGGGGAGGGGATCAGTGTGGCTCTGATTCCTGTGGCTGTGCTGGGACAGGGTGGCTGGTGCTCAGGGGATCAGTGGCTCTGGTCCCTGTGGCTGTGCTGGGTCAGGGTGGCTG
This sequence comes from Erithacus rubecula, assembly GCF_903797595.1. Taxonomy (NCBI): domain Eukaryota; kingdom Metazoa; phylum Chordata; class Aves; order Passeriformes; family Muscicapidae; genus Erithacus; species Erithacus rubecula. Next base: position 8,727,993 of record NC_136674.1, read on the forward strand.
GTGCTCAGGGGATCAGTGTGGCTCTGGTCCCTGTGGCTGTGCTGGGTCAGGGTGGGCTGGTGCTCAGGGGAGGGGATCAGTGTGGCTCTGGTCCCTGGTCCCACTGGTAACAGGGATGCATCACTGCAGCTCAGGGTTCAGCTGGATCCTGCACCATTGCACAGCCTCTCCTCTGCCACGTGAGGAACGTGCTGCTGTTTGTTCTCACCTGCTGTGTTTGAGTGCTTTGGAGAAGGGCACTGGAGATGGGGGTGGTTGTGCACCTTTTAGTGCCTTCTGCCTTCTGCTGCTGCTGTGGTGGGAGTCTCCAGATGGCTCCTTTGACAGTTTCCCAAGATATTTTTATTTCTGTGTTAGCACAATTGTGTTTTCTTTAGAGGAGGTTGTGCTCATTTTTAGGATGTATTCTGTGTTTCAGATGTTGGTCGTAGCACAGAAGTTAATTTATTGTTTTGACCCTGGAATCAAAGCACTGCTGCTTTCAGCTGATGTTTCTGTGACACAATTTCTCAGAAACTCCTTTTGAACACCTTTGTTTGGGGATTGGTCTTATCATGTCAAAGAGAGAGTTGCCTTGAAAAAACCCTTCTATTTGACACCTGAGTGATGATTTCCCTTTTGTTGAGATTCCAATTTAAATCTTCACAATACTGATGGCTTGGTAGCAAGCTGACACTGCATTACACCTGCTGCACTGAGCGTGCTTGGTTTTGAATGCAAGATCAAAAAATTATCTTGCTTCTTGCACACTCATTACACATGAAATTTCCAGGGAAGAGCAGAGAGGCTGAGGATGTCCTGCTCTGGATAACTCCAGTGTGGGAATTCAGCCCAGCACAGCAGAGCTGGCTCAGGGCTGCTGCGATTTGGGCTCATTTTCTTTTCATCTTAGCCAAAGTGAGCACAAAATCAAGTGGAACAGCAACTGAACACAATATATTTATTGCATTTTGGTCTGTTCAGTCTTTCCTAAATTCCAGATACAATGGCCTCCTTCTTTTTTTTTTTTTTTTTTTTTTTTTTGCTTTGCCTTTCTCCTGGTGACTGTGTGGTTTAGAAATTGGTGTTTCTTGCACATTTTCAAACTATCTTTCAAAAATAAACACCTTTCCCAGAGGTGGGGGTGACCTGAGGTCCTGATTGTATGAAGTGTCATTAACCAAAGAGCACCAGAGACAGAGGTGATTAATATACACCCTTGGAGCTTTGTAGTGAAGCTTAATGGTATGATCTTGGAGCAAATAGTGTAAAGCCTTTGGAGAGTCAGCTGGAACCCAGCTCAAGCCTGTGTGCATTTAGCTGTGGATTTCTGGGGTTGTTTTCAGCACCCAGATGAGGCACTGGTGTCTTTCCTAGGGGAAAGCAAGCTGTGCTTCACAGTATCTGCTGTGGGAATGGTGATACCAGTGGTCACAAACCATTTGGCTTATTCATCCAGCAACGGGAGCATGGCCAGGATGAAGCAGGGCTGGGTGCCTGTGCTTGGGGTCACTGACTGACCACAGCTGGCCAGGAGCACTGGGCTGGTGTTGGAGCCCAGGGTGGTGAGTGGTGAGAACTGCCCTGCCAGGTGCTGCCAGCTGTGTGTGTGCTCTCTGTGATGCTGGGCCATGCACAGAGCTCCATGGAGCAGCCTGGTGGCTTTGTGCCAGCTCAGGCACACGCTGGGTGTTTGGATCTCCTCCTTGGAGAGGGTGCAGAGCAGACAGCCCCATCCCAGTGCTCTGCATCCAGGAGGGAACCCTTGCTGGTGTGGCTTAGGGGCTGAGCTCTGGAGCAGTGGGAAGCAATGTTACAGGATTACAAAGGCATTTTGCTCCCATCAGCATTCATGTAGCCAAAAATGAGGAGAGAATCTAGGGAAGCTGAGTCAGGGCCTTCAGGTAGAAAAAAACAAACCTGAAGGGTTAGGGACTTGGCTCGGTGGGGCAGGTGACACTTAAAATAGAAAACACTTATCTTTGTTTCCTCTTGAGACATGTCCTGTATCCTTGGGAGGCAGCTTTGGATCAGTGCCCTGCCTATTCAAAGCCTTTTGCTTTCAGCGAAGGGCTGCAATTTGCAGCTTGTTTGGGGCGGCTTTTACTGGGTGCTTTGCAGGACTGTGCTGGGCTGTGTGCTCCGGGAACGCTGAGAGGGCAGTGAGGGCAGGAGTGGCTGGGTGTGGGCATGTCCTGACCCCTCTCCATCCCCGGTGTGAGCAGTGCTGCCCTGCACATCCCTGGGCTCCAGCCCTCTCCTCGATGTGCTGTAATTAACACCCGAGGGGGAGCGAGCCCTTCCCATCAGCTCCTCTCTGCCAGCACATTCTCCTCTGCTGTCTCTTTTGCTGGTAGAAAGCTCTTCCTACAAGTGGTACTTGTGTAACTTGGCAAGGATGTTTTGATGGGCTGGCTGCATTGTTCATTGAATTACTGTCTGGCTGGAAAGCCAAGGGCTGCAATTTTCTGTGCATTATTATTCTTGGGATTCAGCCTCTTAGAAATGCAAAGTGGGACAGTTTGCTGCTTGAAACATTTCCCAACAGTTCAGGGCCTGGCAAGAGATGGAGGGATCTCTTGGGCTTCAGTAACCTTCAGGTTTTCACATGCTTGGACATGCATTTTGAGTGAGTCCTTTTATTTATTTCAATAGTTGTGTCAAACATTCCTCCTCCCTTATATTAGCTATGGCTTCACTGCCCTAAAATAACCCAGCAGGGTTAGGAATATTTGCCACAGGAATCTTGTAAATGGCTTGCACATAATTATGTTTTTATTCCAAGGCAAAGGAGATATAACTCTTCAAAATGGATAAAAATCTTGAAATGAACATCTGGACATACAAATTAAATTGCTCTTAGTGTAAGGACAGTACAGGGCTTTATTCTCCCTGGCAGGCTTCAGCACACTTGCAGACTCGACACTAATCCACAGGATCAGAGTCATCTTGTAAACTTAATGTCTCTAAATGTTTTCACATATTTTTATTGCAAATCTATCCTTTCAGGACATTAGAGATCAGCCTGAGCCCTGGTGAGGCACACATAGCCTCTCTGCATTGACTGAGAGCTTTATATACTTAGATTGAGATAGCCTTGGGTCTCAAGAGCAAATCATTCTTCTGACAACAAACCCTCCCCTGCCCTGCACAAGCTGTCACCCTCACCATCAATGAAATTATAGATTAGGTTATTGATTATTTTTCTTTTTTTTTCCTCCCACTTACACTCAGACTCTCATGAAAATTCAAGACATTTCATATCTTTCTATTGACAAAAGCAACAACTAAATCAGATTATGCAACTCTTAATTCCCAGAAGTAATTTCCAAATTGTTCTTAGGTCCTTTGCCTGTCTGGTGCTTGCATTTGGATAGAGCATGCTGAGATACTTGCAGCTTGTCATGGTTTAAATCTTAATTAGTTTCATGGGAGTACATCCTTTTGAAATGCAATACTTGGACTTTCTCTAGGCTATTCTTTTTTTTTTTTTCTTTTTTTTTTTCTAAAAGGAATTTAAATATCCAGTACCAAAATTAAGTATTTCTACTCATTTATGTCAGAAGTTTTTGAAGAGCATTTAAGGAAAGCAAATGTACTAACTACTGATATTACAGGGGAACAGGAGGTGGGTGTTGGTGCTGTTTCTGTTTTTGGGGGTCAGGTCCCCTCGTGTGCCAGGGGTGGTGGCAGCAGTGCCATCAGTGCCAGGTGACATTGCTGTTGGCCCTCCCTGTGTGTATTTGTGAGATTTGATGCAATTCTGCTTCTTCTACATGGGCTGGGGGAGCTTGAACTGGCTGAACAAATAATTCTGGATATAGATGCAGAAAGCTGATCATTTTGGGCACTTTTTATTTAAACAGGGCACCAGTAAATACAAGACTTATCACTCCACCAGGCCAGTAACATCAGCACTTCAGCCAGGTTTCCAGGGGGAGATTTATGCCTCCTGAGATGATGCTTGTATCAAACCTGTTTGGCTGTGATTCTCAAAGGCTGCAGCACAGAGGAGCTGCTGGGGTGGCTGATGGTGTGTGCAGAATGCTGAGGAGAGGAGAGGGCACAGGAACAACAGGGGTTTGAGGGTGGAGGAATCCCAGAGTGGGGAATGCCCAGATGTCAGGGGTGTGTGCCAGGCAGGGGGCACAGGGGCTGCCAGAGCCATGGCTATGCCTTGCCCATGTTAAACACTCCCATAAATGCAAAGAATGAACCCCATAAATCCTGATGACAGGTTTGATAGTTATGTTTTATATAAATGGACACATAAAAAATTAAAAAAAAAAATGTTTTGCCCTGATCTGCTTTTCTCTGTGGCTGCTGTCTGGCCTCCAGCAGGATAAATGACCAGGATGGAGACAGCCTTCCCTAAATAGTGTGAGAAGGTGCTTAGATGAGCACAGGGACAGCTCCATCCAGCAAAGAACAGTCCCTTGCCCACTGCTGTTGTGCAGTGCATTCTTAAATTAGATTTTTGCACAAGAGCACATGTTGGCTGGTTTCCTCTTTAACCCTGGAGGTGCTGGTCTGTGTTTCCATGTCCTCTGTCACATTTCAGTCACTCAGGCACTGGGAAGTGCATGTGTGCACTGTCAGAAGCAGAGGTGTCTTCTTTAAAACACTGTCTTCTGGATCTGCCCTTATTTTCAGTGCTTGAGTGGAAACATGGCTGTTTTAAATAAAAATTGGGTTTAATGTGCTTTTAAATTGGAGGCAACTGCACTAGTTATGCAATTAACTGCAAATATTGAGTTCAAGAAGGGCAATGCAAGTACTTCCAAAATAATCAGAAGTGTTTTTAAATGGATGGCTAATGGAGAACAGACACTGCAGTGTGAGCTGCCTGTGTTCCCTAACAAAGCATTCTTTACCCAGGCTCTGCATAAGCTTCTTTTCAGCATGTACATTAGAGCAGGAGTCTGGCAGGCTGTCTCGTCATGTGTCTTGTCCTGTAGAGCCACTTATTGGATTTCATCTGCTTACCCTTGTGTGATCATCAGGGCAGTGCTTAAAAGCAGCTCTTGTATGAAAACAAACGCAGCAGATTATGCAGCCTTAGTCTCTCCATGGAAGAAAGGAGGGGAGAGATGGGGAAGGGAGGAAGCCTCCATTCCTGACCTTTAACTCAGCAGTAAACATAAATCTCCTCTAATGCTCTGCATTAGACCTTTGGAAGAAGGGGCAGCCAACTCAGGCAGACTACAAGGTTGTTGTGAGGTTATGCAGGGAGAAAATCAGAAGGGCCAAACCCCAGCTAGAACTTAATCTGGCTACTGCCATAAAACACAATAAGGAATGTTTCTATGCAAACATTGGCAGCAAAAGGAGGGCCAAGGAGAGTCTCCATCCTTTATTTAATGCAGGAGGAAACACAGAGACAAAGGATGAGGAAAAGGCTGAGGTACTTAATGGCCTCTTTGCCTCAGTCTTTAATAGCAAGACCCATTGTCCTCAAAGGACCCAGCTCCTGAGCTGGAATACAGGGACAGGGAGCAGAATAAAGCCTCAGAATCCAGGGGGAAATGATCAGAGACCTGCTGCACCTCAGACACACCCAGTCCCATGGGGCTGGATAGGATCCACCCACTGGGCTGAGGGAGCTGCTGGAAGTGCCCACTGAGCCACTTCCCACCCTTTATCAACAGCCCTGGCTAGCAGGGAGTTCCCAGGTGACTGGGGTACCCAGTGGGACACGTGCCCACATGAAGGGTCAGCAGGATGGTGCTGCCAGCCTGGCCTCAGTGCTGGCAAGGGCACGGAGCAGATCCCTCCCAGTGCCATGCATGGCACGTACAGGGCACCCAGCAGGGCTTTAGGCAGGCCCTGCACAGCTAACCTGCCTTTGGTGACAAGGTGACACACTTGGTGGCTGAGGGAGGGCTGGGCATGTGTTCTAGCTGGAGTTCAATGAAGCCTTCTCCTGGGGACACTGCAGCCATGGCTTGGGCACTGCTCTGCTGGCAGAGAACTTACACCCAGAGAGCTGCTCATAAGGGCTGTTCCCTGGGCTCAGTGTTGGATCCAGCCCAGTTTAATATCCTTATTAGTGATGTGGATGAGGGGACTGAGGGCTCCTTCAATCAGCCTGCAGGTGACGCCAGGCTGGGTGGGAGCACTGATCTGCTGGAGGGCAGGAAGCTCTGCAGAGGGATCTGGATCCATGGTCTGAAAATAAGCCATGGAAAGGCTCTCTTTAAACAAGAATGTTTGCCACTGAAGTTGCATCCAAAATTAAAAACAAAGACCTAAAAATACCACCACCAATTTGCTTTTCATAATGTGTCTGCCCACCCAGAATGTCACCTCCCAGGAGTGGCTCTTTCTCACCTCGTAGCTGATGTTAAGTCATTCATTCCCTTTCTGTTTTGCAGGGTCAGTTATGTCTCAGCCTGGGGAAGCTGTTCCATTTCCCTGCTCCTCAGGATGATGTGCAAGTCCTGCATTGTGATTCTGTGCACAGCCCTCCCTCCCCTGGGATGGGCTGCTCTGAAGGTTGCTGTCTTTGGCTCCACGTTACAGTGGAGACGTTTTGAACAAGACCAGGCTCTCTGTGGAGTTCAGGCTATCTTGTTCAGATTCAGAGATCTTATATAGCTCAGGGAACTGGAACATCATTTTAGCTGAAATGACATAATCTGCTCTGGTTTGTTTTGATTTCTCTACCCTTTTCTAGTTTTATGCTCAGTTGGTGTCAGAATCTTTTGGTGGGAGTAGAGGACCTCACCACTTGTGGGAAGACCTGCAGGCTCCTTGTTGGCCCTGCTGTCACCTCTCCACTTTGTCCTGAGAGCTCAGATGACTTTTTTAAGGCTGTGCAGTGAGCAAGGCTTGAGCCGGGAACGACTGTTGCTGTCACCTGTAGTCCCATTTCACCTCCTGTGTGCTGCTCACCTGAGCAGCAGCCACACGTGGGCTGATGGCTGAGGCAGGGCCAGGGGGAAAGGGGGAAAGGGCCTCCAGTCTCTCCTTCTACTGCACTAAAATCTGTGTGAGATGGCAAAGATGATGAAGGTTTCTCCAGGCTGAGTCAGTGCTGGAGCAGAGATTGTGTCAGTGTGTGTGATGTGGCTCAGCATCTCAGCTGGATGGTTTCAGTGCACCAGGAGCTGTCATCCAGTGCTGGGGTCTGTACTGGTGGGACTGGTCCCAGCCACAGAACAGATCTGCTCCTTCATAGCAGTGCTGGAGCTGTTGGAGAGAAAAACACTCCTGTAGGGAAGTGATGCTGGTTAGATGGAAATCAGCTAAAGGAAACTGCCCATAAACTGATGATCATGAAGTGAAAGAGTTGGAGGAGCTGGGGAGGAGTTTGAGCTGGAGCTGCAGGAAGCCAGGGCAGTAACTCTGGCATGCTCATAGGGCAGGTCAAGCAGAAATACATTAGTGTTCAATAGGTACCTGGATGGTCATGGGCACAGCTGGTGGCTGGGCAGGAAAGGCTGCAGAGGGGAGGTGGGAGGTGGACAGAAAAGGGAGCAAGTCCCAAGGGTGCACCTTCATGCTGCATGTGCCCTCCTTGAGCAGAATTCCTGAGGGGAGAGCACAGAGTAAATTAAAAACAGAAGTGGTGATTGCAGAGAAAAAAAAAAAACAGGTGATGGATTGAGCAGTTTCTGTAGAAGAGGGAGGAGCCAAGCAGATGAGATATGGATATGAAATGTAAATGAAGCTTGGAGGTGATTAAGTGGACTTTTCTACAGTCATTTCTTATGCTGGATGTGGGAGGCTGTGCTGACAGGGGAGGAGGAAAAACACCACAGCTCAGGAATCAGCAGCATTTCCCTGTTGATCATGTAGGCAGAAAATAGGGGCAGCCTCTTTGCTGGGGGGGCTGAACTGAATCAAATCCTCCAAATGCAAACCTTGGCTGTAGGACCATTGTGTCATGCAAAGGGAATCTGCCTTTCCCACCACCCCCCTGCACAGGAATCAGTAATTCCTTATGACATCTCATGGCAAAATGATTTTGTAAGACTTGGCATGGAGGTGTGGAAAGAGGAAATGAGTGAGATGTTTTTAATTCCAGATAATTTGTTTGGTGTATAGCTGTGAATTAGACACATAGGGAGTCAAAGTTAATGGATGAAGAGAGTATGAAAAAAGACAGAGTAATGTTACCAAGAGAACAGAATTGTTCTCACCAGGCAATACACTTTGCAGATGAGAGGATTGTCATCTGGTTTTATTACAAAACAGAGGTTAGCCTCTTTTTTTTTTTTTTTTTTTTTAATTTTCCTCTCCCAAACTGTGCCTGTTTGTGAGGTTTTTTCACAAAAAAACCTCATTTTTTTCCTGAAAAGTGAAGTTTTTAAAAGAACACAAATCCAAATAGTAAAGTAATTAAGATTTCCTGCAGGAGAATGCATGTTGAATTTGCATTTGCTGCATTCTCAGGAGCAAAGGAGCAGATCTGCTCAAAGGATGAACACTTGGATGAAATTAATCTTACCTTTATAGACTGCCATAAATTGTCCTGTGGCAAAGAGGTGTTTAAGAATTTGCTCAGCATTTCAAAGAAGATTTTTTTCACCTTGGGGCAGGGAGGTAGATTATGGATATCATTATTGTGCTGCTGCAGCCACATCATTCCTTGCAATGGGAAAATCCTGAATCCCCAAGAACTTCCCCTTTGGATGACAAGGACTGGATCTTGGTGCTTGCAGCTCTTGAAGTTCTGCTTCTCTGGGGCATAATCCAGATCCCAAAGACAACTCTTACTCACCTTTTGAGTGTGAAGGAAATGCTGAAGCATCCATCACAACTGATCCTGCTGTATCCATGAGAGATTTCCATGGGGTGTCCAATGTGAGTGGAGAGCTCCAAGAAAAACCTGCTGGAGACCTGGAGCAGTGTTAATCTGCCTTTTGTTTTGTAATATTTCAAGGAAATGCTTGTTTCAGAGTGAAGGCTTTAATCATTTGGCTTGTGAGGGAGTTGTCTCTTTAATCTCTTACACTTTGGTTTTGGCTTCCTTCAAAAACTCTTTGCAGCACTGGTGCCTGTTTGCTCAGATCAGCTCTTCCAGAGGGGAATGAAAGCAGTGTTTCCACAATTAAAAAGAAAAAATTAAAAAAAAAAAAAAAAGAAAAGAAAAATAAGTAAAAAAGACAGAAAAGATTATTGCAGCACCAGGTTTTTAAGGTACCAAGCCTGGCTCGCATCCCCGAGATGAAAAGGAAATTGAATGTTGTGTTTTCTAAAGGACTTTTCTGTCCCTGCTGGATATAATCTATCAGCCAAACATTGGAATAGAGGCAGTTTGCTGCTGCACAGCTCCAGCTCACATGGAGCCCTCATCCCTCTGCTTTTGGAACCAGGGCTGAGCCTTTGCTCCCCACAGAGAGCTCAGACCCACAGGGATGCTGAGCTCAAGCAAAGCCCCAGTCTGATGGAGCCAAGCTTTGGGAGAGCATCAGTGGCCTGGGAAGGTGCTCAGAGCGTGGCCATCCCCAAACCCTGAGTTCTGGGAGTTCAGCTCTTCACATCAAAACCTTCCTTTGCCTTTGGTTGTTGCTGGAGAATGTGTGGCTCTGCCTTTCCCTCCAGCCTGTCACTGCACAAGACAATAATCTGTGTCCATGCTGGAGGTGTGGAGTACAAATTAAAATCCAAGGCAGTTTTTAAAAACTGAAAAAAACCACCTTCTTGTTTGCAGCAGGACATCTTATGCATCACTAAATTCCTTTTCCTCCCAATTCTTTTGTTCTCCCTTTGAAAATGCACATGAAACATGCCTGGTAATTAACAAGATGGTGGCAGGTTTGGGAGGGAAAACAAGTGTGTTAATTCTTTTAAGGCATTGTTAAAAAATATTTCAAATGTTTCCCAGTGGTGGTTGGGATTTTACCTTCTAAAATTGCATGAAAAGCAAAATACTGTTCTGTGATGATACTAAACTGTATAATGTAAGGTCACAAGGTTCAAGGAAACACGTTTTCCTAGAGGAGATAGAAGTGTTTATCTAGTCAAGTGAGTCATTTTCCTAGATAAACAAGTTTTTTAACAACTGTAGAAAATTAATTTTCAGTAGGGAATAGTGAATCTTTAATCTCAGCTTCCCTGCTCAGCATTAGGAAAATCTTCACTAGAGAGTGACTGGTATCTGTGTGCTTCACAATGGTAACATTTTGGATGAACACCAGATTTCTGAGTGTTTTTCTCTACCCTGCCAGCATGGAAAATCCATCCCTGCTTTGGATTTAGCAGTGAGTGGCCAGGGCAGCATCTTGCTTGAAAGCAGCAAGCTTTCATGTGTTTACAGCTTTGGACTTTGGCAGTGCATGTTTGTATTACCTGTGAGCAAGGAGCCTTGAAGGGCTTTAAAGAGGAGAGCTGTGAATTCAACTTCATTTCTTCCCAGGTCTCTGGGAAGCTGATGCAGGTAACCTGATTCATTTGTATTTTAAACTAGAAGATAATTGCACCATTTCTGGGGGTTTCAGACAAATAGGTGTGTTGTTACAAATTTTTTATTTGAAATTTCTGAATTTCTGAATAATAGTGTTTTCTTTGCAATGGGTTAAAGCTGGTTGATAAGAACCAGCTCTCCCAAGACTGGGATGAGTGATGGTTGTGCTGTGCTTGCAGTTGCCTGATCCAGTTTCAAGAATTGGAAAGGAAGGGAAGGGTTGGAAGGGACTGTAAAGATCCTTTAGTTCCACCCTGTACCACAGGCACCTTCCATAAGACCAGGTGTTCCAAGCCCTGTCCAGCCTGGCCTGGGACAGGTCATTGACCTGTCATTGGTCATGGCTTTACCTTGCAAAATTGCTGCTGTGCAACAGGATACAGCTCTGAGTTTTGAGTGCACCAGAGAACCTCAGAACAGGAGGAAATATCTGTATGATAGCCCCAAATCCAGCAGTGGTTATTGTAGCTGTCATTATCCCAGAGTTACAGATGAAAGGTAGTGTAGACTCTGTGAAGACAGAGGTGAAAAGCAAAAAAAAAAAATTGGATTTGAGGAGTCTTCTAGTTCAGTGTGTTGTGAGTTGAGTTGGTAAAATGCAAACTGGGCAGTCCTGCACTGGGAGTGGCCCACGAAGGGGGCTGCTCCTGCCTGGGGCTGCAGAATGGAACCCCATCCTTTTGTTGAGCTGCATTACACTGCTTACACTCAGCTGGCTGATTCTATGCAGCCATCCCCAATGGAAATGGGATTTGATGTTCTCTTAAGCAAAATTCATGTATAAAGAAAGGAATTATTAAGCCAGAAATTAAACTCCACTTAGTGTGTGTTTTCCAGGCATGCCTGGAGCTGTTGTGCTGGTTAATGTGAGCTGCTGCTCACTGCCTTTGCTGCAGCTTCCCCTCAGCCTGGCCAGGTCTCTGTTTGATTTCCTGCCCACTGGAACTGCTGCCCTTGTCTGACAGATCCCTGCAGCCAGCACAAACCAAGGATGATTCATTCACAAAATATTCCTGAGTGAGGAGCTGGACTCCACCTCTGCTCTGGTTCGACACTGCTTTCACTGCCCTGGTGGGAAAGAAGTGGCTCCTCAGAGTGTAGTGGATAGACAGCAGTCACATCTCACCTTGGGGTAACATTTTTCTCCCCTTTTGCCCTGTTTTTGCTCCCAGGTAGGGAACTGTCACTGCAGAGAGGCTGTCATAGCTGAGAGAGGCTCCTGGGACTGAGGATTTCTGCCAAATTGTATGTCCCAGACCAACAGGGCTTCTTAACACAATGAATCCCAAACACTCAGACCTCCCTTGCTGCAGAGGGACACTCAATACCTTCCCCAGTAGCTGTCAAGTTTTCAGCTGTGTAGGGGATGTTATAAAATGAAAGATGGTTTCACCAAACTCACTATAATCTGACAAACTAATGAAAGAATGTGCTGCATTTTCCAATACAGATTCTCCTCCCTTCCACCTGCTTTCACTTGGAATTATGGCAGGCATGCTGTCCTGTGGCCTTAGGGAGGAGAGACATTTGCCACTGCTGTCCAGTGTGGACAGAGACCTGAAAATCTGGGGGTTTAAAGCTGTGAGAATGAGTTTAGATCTGCATGGATGTTGGCTCTGCTTGTGGAAGAGAGGTGAGGAGAAGTAAGAGAGATTTGTTGTTCACCCTCTCAGCTGAACAAGCTCATTTGTACAGTCGGATTTTTGGCAGCTTCTTGTCCCTCCTGGTGCTTCCAGGGCTCTGATGTGTTTCTATAATGTCATTCATGTTGATAGGCTGTAGTGTAATATTGGCATTTGTTTGCTACCTTCTACCAGAGAAGGTAATTTTTTAAAAGAATAAATGGCTGTTTTGGAGGCTCCCCTTTTGCAGCTCTTCACCAGGAAGATTTACCCTGCAGAGGCTGCAAGGCATGCACTGGGAATGCCCACTTTAGTAATATTTAGAGTAATAAAATTCTGGCATTGTGCAAGCTCCTAATTGCTTCCATCTCTCTTGGTCTTACTCAGAGTTGGATAGGTCATATAAAACAAGATGGTTGCATTTGCATTAATCTCCATACTTAGGTCAAGGGTTCTTTTTTTTTTTTTAACCTTAGAGAAAGATGAAAAAAAAAAAATTTGTAGTTTTAAATGATGGGCATTACTGTGCATATGATTGGTTTTGTCATACCCTCCCCACTTATGTGATGCTCCAAGAGGGCTCAGCTCAGCAGGACAGGCCTGTGATGCTCTTAAAATACTTTAAAATTTCCATGTGGACTTTGCCCTGGGTTGGTGTCATAAGAGATACCATCAAGCAGAAATACATAAAACCAATAGAAATGAAACTTCCATGATGCTTTGATTCTTCAAGTTGCATTTTTTCCAAAATAAGTGGAAGCAGGGTATTCCTTGCAGGTGTTAGAATGGAAGTTATTACATTCATTCATCAGCAAGCTGATCTCTGCTGCTGTCCATGGAAGGCAGTATCTCAAAAACACATTCTCAATGTCTGCAGAACTCTGTGCTGCTGAAAACTACCAAATGATATTCTCTCTTTCTCCTTTCTGATGAGCTGATCGATAAAGGAGGCATTTCCATAACATGGTATTTACCCTCTCTACAGCTGAAATACAATATTTACACTTGCAAATATCCTTCACAGCTGGTAGCTGGTTTCTCTACCCTGCTTTTATGATAAGTTTACAGTACATTGCTATCACAATCCTACATGTTTTTTTGGCTGCCTCAGAAAAAAAAAAAAAAAGAAAAAAAGAAAAAAAGACAAGGCAGCTGCTTTGAGGTCTTGTGCAGTGTTGATGCACGAGGTGTGTGTTTCTTTTGGGTTAAATTCTGGAGGGAACTTTCCTGGTGCTGCTGGTGCTTCTGAGCTGCTCATGCTGAGTGTGAACATTTGGGGTGTGTGGGACATGCTGGGGGGAGCAACCTCAGTTCCCACTACTCATCTCACTTAACCTGCCCATAGATTTCTCTAACCTCATGCATTCCCGGCATTTAGTGGGAGCCTGAACCACGTGGGAAATGGGGAATTGTGGGGGAATCAAGCTGCTGGAATTTGCAGAAAGATGGCATGAGTTGGGTGTTTGACTTTGCTGAGCTCTGGGGGCCTGGGAATCTTTGAATTTCTTCTGCAGTTCTCAGTCAGATATTTTTCTCATTTCTACATATTTTTGTTAGTCCTGGTTAAATCATCTATAGTGCAAGAATTACTGGAAATATATATACACACATGTACATAAAATTTACATTTTCCCAGCCCTGTCAACTTAACGACCTTATTAGCATTTTCATGTCATCTTTCCAATTAGAAAATCGTTTTTTTTTTTTTTTTTTTTTTTTTTTTGTCAATATTCATCTTGCAAGTAAAAGAGAAAGCTCCCTTGGATTAGATTTCCATCATGTTCTCCTGTTTGATGAAAGCTCTGATTAGCACAAGTCGTTTGCTGCTGCTCCCCACACGAGCTGTCAGCTCTCATCAGGAGCAGGAAATGCATGTTTGTAAAGCATAACTGTTATTAGCAGAATTCAAACTATGGGAAGGTTGGGATTTTTTCTTTTCATTTGCAGATGTGTTAGAGGAGTAGGGAAGTGTGTGGGCAAGTGTGCTCTTTGGTTTTGATCACATTTCTCCCCTGCATTTTCAGTTATGGCATTGTTGAATGACTTACCACAAGTTCTCCCACCTCTGTGAAAAACAAGTACAGTGTGATAATGGGTTTTTGTTGTTGTTGACTGGTACATCAGGTCCTCTGTTAGCAAACCAGTTAAATGGTGAGTCACTCCAGGGAGTAGGAGTGATTGCAGCATGCAGAAAAAAAACAGCACAGGAAATTTTGAATTAATGTAAGCAGAGAAACTATCAATAGAAATGCTGACCATGAGTGTTCCCTGAAGTAGAACAACCTGGCTTCCAGGAGGAGAAAATAGATTAATGTTAGTATTGGCAATGAAGTCTTAGTTTTTTCTACAGATGTTTCTGTTTGGCCTTTAGAGAGAAGGTGGAATTGCCAGTGTGGGGGGATGAGGGGACAAACAGCTGGAGAGGCTGCTCCAAACAGCTGGGAGCTGTGTCCCTGCTCAGGGTCCATCCCCTGGTGTGGGTTTGTGTCACACAGCTGGGAGCTGTGTCCCTGCTCAGGGTCCATCCCCTGGTGTGGGTTTGTGTCACACAGCTGGTGGCTGTGTCCCTTCTCAGGGTCCATCCCCTGGTGTGGGTCTGTGTCACACAGCTGGTGGCTGTGTCCCTGCTCAGGGTCCATCTCCTGGTGTGGATTGGTGTCACACAGCTGGGAGCTGTGTCCCTGCTCAGGGTACATCCCCTGGTGTGGATTGGTGTCACACAGCTGGTGGCTGTGTCCCTGCTCAGGGTCCATCCCCTGGTGTGGGTCTGTGTCACACAGCTGGGAGCTGTGTCCCTGCTCAGGGTCCATCCCCTGGTGTGGATTTGTGTCACACAGCTGGGAGCTGTGTCCCTGCTCAGGGTCCATCCCCTGGTGAGGGTCTGTGTCACACAGCTGGTGGCTGTGTCCCTGCTCAGGGTCCATCCCCTGGTGTGGGTCTGTGTCACACAGCTGGTGGCTGTGTCCCTGCTCAGGGTCCATCCCCTGGTGTGGATTTGTGTCACACAGCTGGGAGCTGTGTCCCTGCTCAGGGTCCATCCCCTGGTGTGGATTGGTGTCACACAGCTGGTGGCTGTGTCCCTGCTCAGGGTCCATCCCCTGGTGAGGGTCTGTGTCACACAGCTGGGAGCTGTGTCCCTGCTCAGGGTCCATCCCCTGGTGAGGGTCTGTGTCACACAGCTGGGAGCTGTGTCCCTGCTCAGGGTCCATCCCCTGGTGAGGGTCTGTGTCACACAGCTGGGAGCTGTGTCCCTGCTCAGGGTCCATCCCCTGGTGAGGGTCTGTGTCACACAGCTGGGAGCTGTGTCCCTGCTCAGGGTCCATCCCCTGGTGTGGGTTTGTGTCACACAGCTGGTGGCTGTGTCCCTGCTCAGGGTCCATCCCCTGGTGAGGGTCTGTGTCACACAGCTGGTGGCTGTGTCCCTGCTCAGGGTCCATCCCCTGGTGTGGGTTTGTGTCACACAGCTGGTGGCTGTGTCCCTGCTCAGGGTCCATCCCCTGGTGTGGATTTGTGTCACACAGCTGGTGGCTGTGTCCCTGCTCAGGGTCCATCCCCTGGTGAGGGTCTGTGTCCCCTGGCAAAGGCAGGAGACTCTCAGAGTGTGATCCAGGGTGCAGGGAAGGCAGGGCTGGGGCAGGTGAGCTGGAACTTGCTCCAGGAGCTCCTTGAGCACTTGAGGGACTCTCCTGCTCTGCCACCCACGTTCCATTCCTTTCCCTGTGAGGAGGAGTAGCATGCAACCCTCCTGCCAGAGCCTCAGGAAACATCTTCTGCTGGTTTTCACATCAGCCAGCAATTGTCCACTGAAAAAAAAAAAAAA
Source organism: Erithacus rubecula (assembly GCF_903797595.1). NCBI lineage: Eukaryota > Metazoa > Chordata > Aves > Passeriformes > Muscicapidae > Erithacus > Erithacus rubecula. The sequence continues at coordinate 8,743,825 of NC_136674.1, forward strand.
AAAAAAAAAAAAGTGGCTTTGGGTGTATTTATTTGGAGTATTTGTGAAAGTTCAAGGCTTTGACTAAATTGGTTTTACGGGTTCTGTTAGCTAATAGTAAAAAGTGAGGTTATGTAATGAACGTGGTCTTTTTAATGGTAATATAAATGTTTGCTAATTACCATATGGAGATGAAGGTCATATTAATTACAAAACAGTTCTTGCAACGCTACCAGGCAACCATCCTTTTAATTTTTTTTTTATGGGATTAATTAGAGATAATATGCATTCAGGACTGACAGCTTTTCTTCATAATGTTTTCCAGAAAAACATGTATGGCACTATTTGAAACTAATTGACTGCTGTGTGCCCTGCACATCTGTGCTGGGGGGTGGCATCGACATCTCAGCTGCACTTTGGCCAAAAAGGGCAATCAAAGCACACAGCCAACACAACAGCAGTGCTGCAGCACGTTTGGCCTTCTTAAGCATGGATTTAAAATAAAGAGATCTTGTGCCAAGAGGCTGCTTGAGAGGTTGGGTCTCGTTAAAGTCTGAGGGTTCACTCTTGTGCCAGCAGTGGAAATACCAGCTGCCTGCAGTGGGATGGGCAGCAGAGCCTGTCCTGGATGGGGCTCTCTCTTCTGCTGCATCACTGGGAGATCTGGAGTGGGATGCAGAGCTTTCCTCCAGGGCTGGGCTCTTGCCAACAATGACAATAGTCAGCTCTTCCCCTCCCTGTTTCTTTCCAGTCTCTGTGCTGGAGGCACAAATCCATTTAAAATGAGCAAGATGTGCAGTGCCCAAGCCTTCCCCCTCCTGGACATGCTCCTGAGGCCCTTGGTGCATGAGAATGGCTGCAGACAGTCTGGGCAGCACGGAGCTGTGCAAGCACAGGAGCCCAGGCACTGCTGATGGCTGTGAGGAAGCTGGTTCCTCCAGTCTGAGTGGCTGATGCCAGTGTGGAGCTGTTGGGCTGATGGTTTAGCTGGTGCTGCTGGGAGGTGCTCTGAGGCTCCTGGCACTGTGCTGCTGAGGGGTCCCAGCATCTCCTCTGCTTCTGAGGCACACGAGCACTTTGGGGTGCAGTGCCATACTCAGCCTGGGAGAGTGGAGAGTGGGTGCTGCATGTCATGAGCCACAGGTGGTAATTGCAGTCTTGCCCTTGACTGCCATGGCTTTCCAAATACCATGGAGAGTGGCTTGGCAACTCCATCAGCCAATTCCTTCAGGACTCTGGGATGCATTTTGTCAGGTCTAACAGACTTGTGCACGTTCAGGTTCCTCAGGTGGTCATGAACCTGGTCTTTGCTTACAGTGGGAGGGTGTTTGCACTCTCAGTCCTTATCCTGTTGTCCATCCACTCCAGAGGTGTGGGAGCTGTGAGCCTCTGAGCTGCTACTACTGGTACCAGTGGTACCACTCACCATGATGGGAATTCTGAGCTGGCCTCAGCATGCAGGGAGCCTCTGGCCCACTGCTGACCTCAGAAAAGTCACAAACTGGAGCAGTGATGGAAGAACTGAAGATGGGTGATGAGTTTTGGTGTTTGGCATCTCCTGGCATGCATGTGCATGTTTTATTTGCCTCTGTGAGTGTGCATTGGTGCCACACTGTAGGTGATCTGAGCCAATCCTCTGAAAATTGCAGCTCTTGTTCCCAGGCTACAAAATGATCACTAATGATCTGGGTTTGTATTAATCAGTGTGGGAATAAAAGGATGGCCAATCTGAGACTGATAGGCTCTGTTCAGGGCCCCTCCCAGGGGCTGTGCACACAGCCATGGCTGTGTCACTTGGACAGTCATGTCATGGCTGAGCAGCTCCTTTGCCCTCCTCCTGCCCACACTTTGGAAGATCATGCTGAAGATAAAAGTCAAGAGGAAAAATAAGCCCTTGCCTGTGTTTCAGCCTGTGCCAGGATTTAGTTTTTAGTCCCAGCCTCTTTGCTGTTCAGTCTGAGATGTTTAATGTGTCAGTCAAGTTGAACGTTGTGATGACAGCAATCAGATTCACTCCAGTTCTTTTGTGCTGGCACAGTGCTCTCGTTGGATACGTGTCAGCAGAGGGGATTTAAAAACACGGATGTGCCACGCTGAGCTGAGCTCAGAAGGGCTGTGTGCACAGAGATGGTCAGTATCTTAAAACAATTACCCTTCAAATAGGCTGGAAAGGAGGAAGGAATACTAATGGCTGTTCTGGTGATGTGTATCTGAAGCCACGAAGGGGTTTAGACTCAGATGCTTGAAGGTATTTAGAAGTCTAAGCCTGGCTTAGGTGGCCAGGTCATTACAGGCAGAAATCTCTAGAGACTCTGGGGAGCACAGTGAAGGTCACAGGATAAGGACTAGCAACAAGCCAGTGCTACAAGCTGAACCCAAAGCACCTTAGCTGTAAGTGCCTTAATTGTTGTGGTGTTTTCACCTTTTGCTTTACCAACATGGAGGTGCTGCCTTTATTTTCAGAGCTCATTGTTTTTCTCAAGGTAAATGCAGTGAATTGAAGCTTGTTGGGCATGAGCTGTATTTTCTTTGTTACCCTTCCGAGGTCTCCTAGATGTTAAGGATACAGCCCTCTGAAAATCACCATTATCACACACACTATCCTCAGTAGTTTCTTGATGGTTCAGAGGGATGCGTGGGGCTTAATGTGAAATGTGGTGGTGGGGTTTTTTTCAAGTAAAGGAAAGAAGGAAATCATGGAAGTCTGTGAACATTTTACTGTTATATGCTTGTCTTTTACTTATGTCTAAGATTGGTCTTAAATAAGTGTCTTTAAGACACTCTTTTGGGTCTTATTTTAAAGGAATAATTTTCTTGATTAAAGAATTACTCTTACTGATTTTTGTTACTATAATGCATTATGGCTGATGAACCTGAAGGTGACCTTCAAAGGGAGGAAACCCTGTGAGAGGTGTGTACTGATTCTGTAGCTGGAGCAGAGGGTCATCATACAGCTCTACAGTAGCACTTTGTTCTTTGGGGGACATTGAAGAGACTTTGGGGAAAAAGACATACATGGGCATCACACCAGCTCTGTTCTGGAGTGGGGCTGAGAGTGTCAGGCTGATGCTCAGAGCTGGAGGAGGTCCCAGGCTGTTTCTGATTTGTCTGGGACATGTCTAAACAGCACAGCTCTTGCCATACAAAGGAGAGAGTGACATTAAGATACCAGATTCTCCTCTGTTTCCTCCCAGTTGAGTTTTTACGTCTTAGCTCCACATGCTTTCTGATCCACTGCACTGTTCAAGGACACATTCCACATGAAGTGCCTGTGATGAGGTACTTGGCAGCCACCCTTGTCCCCAGGCTGTTGAGCTCTTGGGTCATCAAACCTTCTGGAGACTGATTTTCAGTTTCAGCTTGGTCTCTGTCACCTGCAAAGTGAAAGATGTTTGTGTGGTCTCTGTGGCATCTCAGAGCCACGGGCCAGGGTGTTTGTTTGCCCCACTCAGGGCTGGAGTTTGGGTTTGGAGTTTGTGTCCCCCAGAGATGATGTGGCTGCATGGAGGGTCAGAGTGGTTGTCCTGAAATGATGACAGTGACAATCAGACCTGCTGCTGTCTGCTGGCTCAGTACTGGTGCAGAGACAATGTCCTTTGAGACAAGGTCCTTTGTGCCAAGGTCCCAGGTGCCTCTCAGGAGCTCCCTGGGGAGCAGATGAGGGTGACTGCTGACAAATTCAACTGTGAAGAGTGAGACAGTTTATCCCCGTTTCAGGGTGTTTGTTTTTCATTTTTTTTGCTGGATTGAGAAGATGCCTTTAATATCATTCCAGTGATGTGAAATGAATGTTGTAGTGGCCTGGAGACTTAAAAGCACTCCAGCTTAAGAAATTTAATTCCTCTGCACTTTAATCGGGTAGAAAATGAGAGGATTCATAAGCCTGTATTTTCTTTGTGGCAAAGACAACTTAATGGGAGTCTGGAGTGTGCAATTGAGCTAACAAAGTTTTAGAAAGCCACCAGAAGTAGGTAGCTGGTAGCAGAAGGACGTGTGTGTGACAGCTGAGTCCAGAGGATGTGGTGACAGAGGCACAGAGTGAAGCCTGGAGATACCAGCAAAGGGAGTCTGGCAGCAGGGAAGAGGCAGGTGAGAACAAAGCAGTGCCTGTCGTGGCAGTGATGGCTCATCCCTTTGGATCACAGGCAGGAGGTGCTCAGTGAGCAGCTCTGGGCAAGGAGGGAAGGGGGCTCTTCTCTGCAACTCAGGGCTGAAACCCTTTTGGTTTCACACTGCTTGAAGGTGCTGCTCAGTGCCCTGGCCTGGCTGTTGGCAGGACTTGGCTGTGCCTGTGAGACCCCAGGGGAAGGGCTGAAATGCAGGGTGTGTAATCTGCTCAGCCTCTGCCCTGGCTCTGGTTTCCTTCCAGCCCTGTGGGTGGCCAGAGGAGGTGGAGGCTCTCCAGTGGCATGCTGCAGTAGGTTTTGACCCTGGGAAGGACAGAACAGGAATTGTAATGGGCCATGTTTGCTGTCTGGTGGGCTTTGAGGGGAGGCCTTCATGTGACATTGGTTTGAGACCCAGCAATGGCAGTGCCACGGGCTGTTTGCTCCTCTCCTCAAGCAACTCTATCACTTCTCACCAGCAGCCCCCAATGATTCATCATGAGCACACAGCTCTGGCCAGGACACAGCCTCCTCAGCAAAGCCAGAATGACAAACCAGGTCTTCAGTGTGGAAAAGGCAGCAGTGCCCAGTGCTCATTTCACAGGGAGAAGCTGGAAGCAGGAAGAAAATTTTACCAGTGGTTTCATGTTGAGCTTTTCCAGCCTCCAATATGCTGTAAAGTTTTACTAGCAGTGTGGTTTATTTTTTATTTTTTTTATTATTATTTTATTTTTTTCAGACTGCTTGTGTGGGCCAGCCCTGGCCACACAATGGTGGCTCGGGTGGCACAGTGGTGTGCAGCAGCTCTCTGTATGTGCAGTCTGCAACAGCCACAGCAAAGCCTTTCAATCAGCTTCCTTTCACTCAGGTGTACAAATTCTGCTCTCATGACACGTACTAGCTCTCAAATTTACAGGCAGGAACTTCTTGGATAGAGTAATATTCCTTGGCCACCCTAGCATGCAAATTTAAAATTTAATATCTTGCGGCAGGTCTGCTTGCTTTTATGCAAATTCTAATGTAAGATTATGTTTTATAGTTGTAAATTAGAAATTAAAGTAAGTTATGCAGGGGAAGGGTATGTGAAAAATGGTAGTCTTGGATTTATATTTTTTTAAACAAGGTAATCCTAGTTATTTGAGTAATACAGAGATGTACATCCTCTTAAAAGGAGAGGACTTGAACAGCAAACATGGTTTAAATGGGTACTTAGTTGCCATAGCTGATAATGAAGAAGTGGTTGATATAAGACTGTCTCCCTCAGTCCCCTGACTTCTCTGGATGCATTTTGAGGCAAACAATAGGTTAATTGTTCTGGTGTTGGCAAAAGAAATGAAATCCAGACAAGGCTCACTTTAGTTCTTCTGTAACCCCTGCAGCTGAGGGTGTGTGGGGACCTGCCTGCAGCAGGGAGCTGGGCTGGTGCAGCAGGGCTGGGCTCCAACTCCTGCCTGGAATTGGGGTTCCTGGGGGCAGCAGCTCCTGACACAGCTCTCTGCCCTTAATTGCTGTTAAGGAGATCTGAAGCCTCTGTGGCACACAGTGTTAGCTGGACCTGGCTGTCCCCATTGTCCCCAGCCATGTCCCATGGCAGCCTGACTTGGCCCATTCCAGCCCTGCCCACACAGCCTTGGCTGGTGACAGCTGCTGCCATACCACGGTGACAAATGCAGGGAAATGCAGAAGCTGAGTGAAATAATTTGGTCTGGAGTGCTGCTCACACTTGTTCTAGAAGCAGCCAGAGCATTAGAAGTCAGATTCCTTGGGTATTCACACCACACAGGCTGCACTTGGGGATTGGTCTTCAAGAGTGGCCCTTAGCAGCCCAAAATTTGCCATGAGATAGATGAGAGAAGAAAGGGATAACTCAATAATAGAGAATCCTTTTGTGTATAACCAAAGAGTTTCTGAAAGCACTGAGTATTTAGATTTGCTTTTTAGAAATCAGTATCTCTTAAATCACTGAAGGGAGTGATGGGCTCTAGTGCTATAATATCTATACTCCAGCATATTTAAAAAAGACTAAAATCAAAAGTATTTCACAATGACGTTAATTGCATATGGATAAGGTTTTGTAAAGCAATTTGGGTTCTCTCTCCCTCACTGACTTTCAGCAGTGCCTAAGCTGTCATGCTTCAAAGCAGCTTTTGAAAATGGAGTTTCCAGGGTTGAGCCCTGTATGTGCTTTTGAAATCACTCCTTAACTCTGAAATACTTGTATTTTTCTAGATTGCCTGTTGACAGGGTGTCTTTTCCCTTCCCAAAGTGTCTCCACAGGAAATTCTGTGGTGGAGCCCTTGGAGCTGGGGGTGGGACTGTGCCTGCCCCAGATGGATCAGGCTCTCCCCCACGGCCACGGCAGCCCCAGCACACAGCAGGGCTCACAGAAATGCCTGCCTAGCCCTCAGAGCACAGGGAAAACACTGCTATTATGGGCTGTTCATTTCTTTGCAGATCTGCAATGGCTGACATCTGTTTGCTTTTCTTTGTGGTTTTGGAAAAGAAGAGAGGATTTGGATCCAAAACAGCTATAAGATGGCTTGACATGGAGTAGCTTGAATAGGCTTGTTTTGTCTCCTCCTGTTATGAATCACTTTCCATATTAATTTCAGACTTTGAGTTGATGTGTATCTGGCCCTGCAGAGCTGCACACCACTTCAGCTCATCCTATTGTTTGAAAAAGAAATACCTCATGTTTATTTGCTTTGTATCAGAAACCAGGCTCCCACGTGGAGGCTTGGAGAGATGGGCTGGTGAGGAGCTGAGCTGCCAGGGGGAACTTCAGCCTGTCCCATGGCTCTCCCTGAGCTGGGGCATTTCAGGTGGGCTCCCAGCCCTGCAGTCAGAAGCTCAGATGCACTTTTATGCCATTTCTTCATCTGCTGCCTCTGGCTTTGCTTTCTGTGATGATCCTGCAGCCAGCCTGTGGAGCCACCACGCTCCCTGTGCCCAGGGCAGTGCCCAGGGCAGTGTCAGTGCTGTGGTGGGGCAGTCCCATGGCCCAGCCTGAAATGTGCTTACTGAGCCTGCCAAGCTCTCCTGTCGGCTGCAGTCGCTTGCACAACCATCAATTAGGGCTTTTTTTTCCTCTTTTATGTTGCATTTAATATTAGTCAACTTGCAGTAAAGGTCCTTCCCTACTCTTTTGCCAGATGTCATGGATTACTGCCTCTGAACGGCTTTCCCATGAAAAGCATAAATAAATACAAGTCCTCAAGCTCCTGGCAGGAAGTCAAGACCCCCTCCTCTGTTTTGCTAAGCTTCTTTTTTCCCCCCCTTCTATTTCTCAGACAGATTAATGTCTTGTCTTTATTGGCCTATTTTGGTCAAGCATCAAACCCACCCATCCTTGTGTGTGTGTGTGCCTGGAGGAGAATGTGGCCATTTTAGGGATGAAGAGGACATGGGGTGGGAAGCTGAGCACCTGCCCACGGGGAGCAGCAGCTCTGGGTTCGTCTTCAGACATTTATTCTGCCCTTTGTGTTGGTCTGGGGAGGAGATGAAAGTGGGAGAGGGCCCTGTTCATGTACAAGCTGTGTTATATTGTTGCTCCACAGGAGATCTGTGCCATGAGTTCCTGTTGTGTGTACAAGGGGCTGAAGGGACAGTGGAGCAGATGGAGGGAAGGAAAACCTGTGGATCTTTTCAGTGCAATGATAATGCAGTGCTGCTCCTTATTCTGTGGTCCTGCATGGGTTTGACTGTGTTGAGCTTGTGCTGTGCTGGGCTTCTTTCTCCCTGCTGGCTGAGGGATAACTGGAGGTAATCCCTGGGATCAGCTCTTTGACTTACAGTGTTTCCAGCCCTATAAAACTCAGGAGCTGGGCCCCACATAACGGTGTGATGCCACTTTAATAACTATCCAAACGGGAAGGAAGGAAGGAGAGGGCTTTAAATCTGTCACTGGCTCACATTTTCAAGTCTTCTCTGATGTTTAGAAATCCTTTTTATTGGAAGCTGAGAGTCCCAAACCACGCAATTCCTGGAAAGGTAGTTTTAAAAAGAGTAGCTGGACTAAATAAAAATAATGCAATGAAGTCACTGGTATTACCAGTAGGGCACTAAATGAGTGTGCTGATTAAAGCTGGGAGGAGCCATTTGCATTTCCTTATATTTCCCTGGGATTGTAGCATCTCATCCAGCACAAGCTCCTGCAGCCAGCTGCACTTGGCTGTCCTTGTAGCACCTTCACCTAGGGAATATCAGGCTGACTTTCCAGGGCAAACTGCAAATCTGGGAGCTTTGCTGGCAACACCAAACACCAGACGAAGGACCAACAAATTTGAGCACTGGGACATGTGTAGAAATAAGAATGTTATATATCCTGGTCTGCTGTACACCAGCTCTCATCCAAACACTACCTGTGGCCACTGCTTTGTTCTCAGCTGCCATCCTTGTGGTGCTGCTGTGCTGGCTCTCTCCTCTCCCAGTTCTTTTGTGATTTATCAATGATTAAGATGGAGTCAGACAGAAAGCAGAGTTGGCACAGCCAGGCTGTTACCCTATTAGAAGGTCCAGATGTACTGAATAAGGATTCCTTGTGGTTTCTGATGAGGAGGAAACAAAACAGTGCTCTAGTTAGGTCTAAAGGATTTGGTAAGCACACATGTGTCATGGTCTAACTGCCTTTGATGGGTACCAGATGGCAAACAGAAAGGGGAGGATGGAGCCAGGGGAGGCCAGAGCACGGAGGTGGGGGAGGCAGAAGGATGGAGAGGTCTTTTGTGAGCCTCTGTGGGGAAATGTCACGTGTAAAAGGTGCTTATTTACACATGTATTAGGTGCTTGGACAGAGTTAAATATTTATGTATGTACAAAATAATTTTTCTGCCCACTGGGTCACCAAGACACAAGCCTGTTGCTTACCATGGCCTCTTCTAGAAATTATGGATCTCGTTGTGATGTATCTCACATCTCTGTAGGTTTGCAGCCACCTTCATTTCCTGAGGAGGGTGAGGCTGCAGCTGCAGCCCTGGCAGCTGGGAGGTTTGGTGGGGATGCTGGCCTGGCTGACAGATCTCCCCTATCTCCACTTGAGTTACATGCAGTGCTGAGTGTCAGTGTCAGAGGGAATGGGCTGTCACACAGACAGGAGTGCAGGGATGCTGGCTGGAGAAACAGACATTGGGTCAGTTTTTACCACTTGTAAATGGTTTCTAACTTACTGAATCCTTGGGCTGATGAGATTTTCTCTTTAAAAAATTACATTTGTATATAATGAGCTGGGAAAGAGAAGACAGCCCAGTGATTTATTTGTGTGTGGTGGTTTAAACACTGTGAGTTTTCTCAAGTCATTCAGTCCTAAAAAAGCCAAACACTGGAAAGAGTTGAAAGGATTATGTATAGCAAAAATGCTGGGAGAGATCTTCATTGACATGTCACCATTTCCAAATTTGCAACCTACAGGACACTCTGTCTGTAACCAGGAGATTCTGTCGCTCAGATAATTTGGAAAATAGTGAGATATTAGGATTAAAAGTCCAGGCTAAATGCCTCATTAGTGTTAAGCAGCATGGCAGTTTGGCTTCCAGGGAAATGTATGGATTTATATACCAGCTCCACATCTGACATGGTATGTTTTCCACTCTTGTGCTGTAATTCAGTACAGCTTGTACAATAATGTAGATGAACTGCTGGCAGGGAAATGGAGTAGATAAATCTTTCATGAGTGAGCCCAGTGTCCCTGAGCTGTGCTCACCCCTCTGGGGAGCTGCACAGGAGCCAGCCTGGCTCTGGCAGTGCTCTGGGTCTGCCACAGGGTGAGAGGTGGGAGCATCACCTGGAATTGCTGGGTAGCCACTGCTCCATCTGGAGCTGTCCCATAGGTATGGGACAATATATATTTATATGTATTATATTCCATATATACCTCTTGCAATGACAAAATGGGTGCCAGCAAAGCCTTTTCCTCTTTCCTGCAGGAGCAGGGAGGGTGTTACAAGCAGAGCTGGAAAAATGTTTTGCCAAAACCTATTTGATTAAAAATAAAACCAGGTATTTGATCTAAATTAAATGTTTAGAAAAATGTGTCAATTCCCATATAATTTCCATGGAGAAACATTTTGGGGGAAAAATGTAGATCTAGAAAATGTCAGAATTTAGCTGGGGAATTTTGCAGTGTAGTTTTATGTGTGTGCCTTTCTCCCATGTTATTTTTGAATTTCATAGTCTATTGAGTGATCATATTATTGAGCTGGCATAATGTAGTGTGATTTGATACATAGCTAATGCATTTGTTTATATTTCTAAAATGTGTGTATTTAGATACACATGATTATTTGTTGAATCAATAAGGGCAGCTGTTATTTAGTATGGTCTGAGCCCCCAGCTTTCCTATGTCAAAGTGTTTCATGACCAAGTACTAAAATGTGATGATTTTGATAATGTCTGAAGTTGAGCTTAGGCATGATTTGAATCATGCAATGTGCTTGTGCACTCTGCCTGTCCCATCTGCTCCACACCCTGTGCTATGGGGTGAAGGCTCTAAGAAAGATCCCTCAGACTCTCCTCTTGAACAAACACATCTCCCTGACACAACTCCTCCACCACGTTTCTCCCCAGGGAATGCTGAAATGCCCATCTCACACTGATCTGTCCAAACTGGATGCTGATAACAGTGAGGATGCACTGCCACAGGTTTCATTTGTCTGGCTGTTCAGGCACCCCCAGTGTGTGTCCTTGCTCTGAGCTCCATCTCCACAGCCCCTGGACCTTCTCTGCCAGGGCTGGCTGATTCAGCCTCTTCACATCCCTAAATTCTCCCTGTTGTCAGGTTCCAGAGCCTAATTCAGCCACGGCCTCTGTGCCAGTGTGGGGGATGCTCTCCCCACAATGCAAACCACACAGATATTTTTATCCAGACAAAAAGTGTTTCAATTAGTAATAAACAACAGCTGTCGTGGAGGAATTAAAAATAATAGTTGCTCAACTCATATGGTGCTGTGCCTCGTGCAGAGAGTATGTGGGCAAAAAGAGAACATTCCTAACAAAATCCTAAGAGCTTCTGTTTTATGACATTTACTTAAACTGAAACTCAGCACTTGCATTGGGGGGGTTGTGTGCTGGAGGAGTCCAGGGAGACAGGCAAACCACAGCCACTAATGGCACCTACAGCTGGGTTCTTACCTGTTCTGAGGCATCTCCAGTGAGGATTTGCAGGCTTTACCTGTGTTTGTCTTTACCTGTACTTGGCCAGCCAGCCCAGAGGTGAGCACCATTCTGGATCTGCACACTTTTGGCCTGTCTCTGTCACAGCCTCCCTGCCCTGCTGTGTCAGGGGACACTCACAGAGGCTGTGGTGCAGCTCCTCAGTCCCTGGAAAGGATGGTTGACATGCATCTTCCCATCTCTGTGCTGGCAGATGCACGGATGTAAGCACATCTAACATGGGCAGCTGAAACCAGGAGACAAAGGATGCTGGTGTGCATGAGCCTTGGGAATACTTGGCTCATCCTGCCATCAGCAGGCTAAATATTTGTAATTTCTGTCATAAAAAATTCACCAGCTGCAGAAGTCAATAGAGGGGAAGTAGTAAACATGACATGACATTGCTTTTCTAGCATTGCTGAGAACAAGAAATCTCTTCTTTCAAACAAAAGCCAGACATTGCTGCCTGGATGGACTTGAATACTTTTAGGATCTTGTCAGAAAAATGTCTGCCCCAATTCAGTCATTTAGAAGAAGATCTCAGGTCTCTTTGGAGTAATAAGGCTTGAATGTAATCTCAAGCATAGTGATTTAAAGTGCAAGGAATGTTTCTTTACCCTGCCTATTTATAGGGCAATGCATTTTTAATATTGAATGATCCAAAAGTCTGTTCAGGAAGGATATACAATCAAAGGAAGGAAATAGGTCATAATTTCTCATGAGGGACTGCATGAAACCTTCAGTCATCTTAAATTCCCCATACAGTCCATTTCCCTGAATATTAGATGGTGCCAAAAAGGGGGCTTGTTTTGGGGTTTTTGTCCCAGTGATTTGGCATGGCAGCAACAGCATATGTTGAACATCTCAGTTGGGGCTTTGGGGCCACAAAGGTAAAACTCTGCCCCATGGTGAAAACAGATGGGCTGGTTTATCCTTCCTTGTGGGAACAAGACACGTGCCATTACTGTAGAGGAGGAGCAGTAGCCACCCCCTGTGTTACTGGAAACTTCTCTGGCTCTGTCACTGAGGTCCCAAAGCCCTTACAGCTTCAATGAGAAATGAAATTATTTCTCTTATTTATATCCTGTAATAATTGCCTCTTCTAATTGCCCTAGTTTGTGAGTGTCTTCCCAGCAGGTTAGGCTGAAATTTCAATTTCAGTTTGATTTGCATAATCACTTGAGCCTCTTTCACTTGACATCAGGACTTGCTTGTCCTCCCGTGGCACCAGATGCAGTCCTACAGGTCTGTGTCATGGGGGGAGTGGGTTAAAATCAGTCTCCCATTCCAGTCTGTCTTTCAGTGCCACCTCTGCAGTGGTATTTCATTTATGGGATTCCTGGCAGCTAGTGATGGCTGGGCAGGAGATGTGGATGACCAGGTGTCACATTTTGGGTAAGAAGGGAGATTAGGAGTGCTGTTGCTCTTCTCTCTGTATTTTCCTTTCCTTTCCTAGAGGCTCTGCTGCAGGTCCCTGCCAGGCACAGCCCTGTGCAGCACGGCCTGCAGGCACTGCTGGCTCACGGCTGGACCCCAAGGCAGCTGCAGGGACTGAGCCAGAACAGCATTCTGCCTTTGGAGATGCAAGTAACTGGTGAAGTAGGTTCCCAGGGCTGCAGAAGGAGAGGTTCTGGCCCAGGTTGTGGGGGCAGCCTCCCAGCTGCAGCCCCTCTGACAGTGACTTTGGGGCTGGGCAGGGAAATGGGAGCAGCCTGCCCAGCCAGGATTGCCCTGATGTGCCCATCAGCACTTCATGGCACTCAGGAGAGGAACATGGCTCTGGCCTGAGGTGCTGAGTGTCCCCTGACATTCCCTTGTCCTGCCAGGGGCATCTCAGGACACCTGGTGCTCCGAGGATGGCCTGGAGGCAGCAGCTTGGGCTGGGCCGGGGGGTCAGTGTGACCAGTGGGCTCAGGGTGGCCTGGAGCTCAGGGTGCTCCAGTGGCTCAGGGTGGTCCAGGGGCTCAGGGTGGTCCAGGGCTTCAGGGTGCTCCAGGGGCTCAGGGTGCTCCAGGGGCTCAGGGTGGTTCAGGGGCTCAGGGTGCCCCAGGGGTTCAGGGTGGTTCAGGGGTTCAAGGTGCTCCAGGGGTTCAGGGTGCTCCAGGGGCTCAGGGTGCCCCAGGGGCTCAGGGTGGTTCAGGGGCTCAGGGTGCCCCAGGGGCTCAGGGTGGTTCAGGGGCTCAGGGTGTCCTGTGGGCTCAGGGTGCCCCAGGGGCTCAGGGTGCTCCAGGGGCTCAGGGTGCCCCAGGGGCTCAGGGTGGTTCAGGGGTTCAAGGTGCTCCAGGGGTTCAGGGTGCTCCAGGGGTTCAGGGTGGTTCAGGGGCTTAAGGTGCTCCAGGGGCTCAGGGTGCTCCAGGGGCTCAGGGTGCCCCAGGGGCTCAGGGTGGCCCATGGGTGCACAGACACCCCACTGTGTGTGACACCATTTCCCCACTGGTGACTCAGACCCTGCCTGTGAGAGCAGGTTGGGTTTGCAGGGACTCCCTTACCTCACAAAGGAGATTTGGGCCAGAAGGCATGAAGCTGCCTTGAAGACAAAAGCCCTTTCCCTTTATAGATCACACATTGTCATCCAAGAGATTTCTGTGGGTAAATAACCTATTTTTCTCACTCTGTCCCAGCCTTCTAAGGTGTGAAGAGCCTTTAGTCAAGCTGAAGAGAGAAAGGTTTCTGGTGAAGGGACTTGGTTGATCTGGAGTTTGTTTTCAAACCATATAACAGATTTTCTTTTTGCTTGTGATTCTCAGTTCACAGGTTGTGATCTGTAGAAATTCTTGGAAGGAGCTGGAATTTCCCTAATTATAGCAAAAGGGTGCTGGTCATCAAAGCCATTTGAATTCCTGGGGGTGGTTTGCAAAGAAGAGTGAGGAGGGGTGTTTGTGTTACCCAGAGCCTGAACAGCTTCCAAAAGGGTAGGAGATCTCTGTGAGTAACCACTGCCTGTGTGTGCTGTGTCTAATGGACTTGGGGAAAGTGGGAATGGGGAACCAGGGTCAGCAAGAATGTTTTGTTACTAACTCAACATCTGAGCACTCAAGCACGCTTTTTTTTATGGATTTGGGTTTATTACTGGTTGCTTTTTTTAGTGCTGCTTCTAACCCTAAAGGTCCTAGATGTAGTTCTGCATTCTAGTATTAAGAAAGCAAAAAGACTCTTAAATTTAAAAATAAACTCTGCAGGGAAGAGGCTACATATATATTTTGCTTTTCAGTTTCTGGTATGTTTTATTTATGTATGTAAATGAAGAAAGGCACCTGTATGTGGCTGTTCAGTGTCTGAAATGTATGCAGGTTTTCTGCCAGGTGAGACAGACACCCCCTCTTACAAGTCCAATTTATAAAAATCCAAATACTGTTTAGAAATTAAAATACCCAGGCAAACTTTTTGTTGCTGAGGTGACTCTTGGGCCTGGATTTTATCTCTAAGCAGAACTTCCTTTACCCTTGAGGTGGGGTACCCTGTCCTGCCCATGCTGTGGCCCTTAGTGATGCAGTGGTGGGATTATTTATGGAGGAAAACTAAGTGTCCTGTTAGGGCAGCACCAGTGAGCTGTAATACCTGTTACTGACTGAGCAGGAAGGAATCCTTGCTGCCACCAGCTGTGCTACCATAACCCTGCATATAAAGACAGCAGAAATCCCACCCAGGGCATTGAGGACAGGATAAAGCTCAGGCTGACATACCCAAGTCTGCCCAGGATTAGGTTTGACAGCCCTTCCCCACCACTAGCAGTCATCAGAGCTCTGATGAGTGTTTGCCAGTGGCACTGGTATGGGCAGCTGGCCATTGCCTATTGCAGTTTGGAGATGGTGAGGAGATGGTAAGAGAATAAATGAAAATAACCAGTTAAACTGCAAGGATTGTCTCTTAGCCAGACAATGCTGCTCTTGGAGCCTGGCAGTATTTTGTCACAAGTGATGCCTGGATTTAGGCTCCCTCATTTCCTGCAACATTAGATTTATTCCAAAGGGAACAAAATTTTTTTTTTTGAGGAAGCAGAGTTGTGATGGTCATTGGGAAGCCCAGGATGTGTCTGGCAGGGCTCTGTTAGCTCAGCTGGACATGGAAGAGAGTCAGCACATGAGGTAGATGAATATGTGGGATTTGTCTTGGATAGAAAACCAAGGAAATGGTGGTGAGCACCACTTTTGACAATGAAAATCATGAATATGCTGCTTTGCAACATCTGCAGCTCTGTGTCCCATCTCCAGACCCTTCTCTTGTGCTGAGCAGGAGCCTGGATGGCTGCTGTGAGCTTTAGGAGCAATAGGAGCCTGTGCTGCCTGACTTGGTAGCAAACCTGCTCCAAGAGCTGCAGTGATGTCCCTTGATGATCCTGGTGTAATAACAAGGAATTAAATACAGTCGTGTTCATTTCAAATTCCATTTGAAATACAAATAGGTAAACCCTTAAAAAGAGCCAGTGGAAAAAATGAACATTTTTTGTTTTAAATCTTCTGAGAAATCCTACAAAGGGCCCTGGGTAAAAACAAGGTCAAGTAACAAGAAAGGGGCTCTCATTTCCTTTTGATTCAGAAGCACACAGGAATGTTTAATGCTGGCCTTGCTCCTGGGATGGGAACCTGTGTGTCTTGGGCTTCTCAGGCAAGGCAAGGAAGGGGCACAGCTGAACTTGCCTGACACCACTGGTCACCCGCTGAGTCCCTTCAGGCAGCTTGTTTTAATCTTTCTGTCCTTCTGGAGCACAGTAAAACAGTATCTGCTGGGTTCTGTGGGTTCACACCTACCCCATGGCCTCCCTGGGAGAGGAGGTTGCTGTGCTCTTCAGAACAGGCTTTGACACCTCTTAGTAGCACAAGACCACACTTAGCTGCACCTGGAATCATTGATGTTGTATTGACCAGTTTGTCTAACAGCTGAGCCCACATCTATCAATGCAAAGCAGGAGAATGCCATTGACTTTGCTGGGCTGAGAGCAGCCCCTGTGCCCTGTCCTCCAGCAGCAGGTGCTGGTGGGTGCAAATGGCCCTGGCCCCAGCACCTGCTGTGCCCTGCTCAGTGATCTCCTGCCATGCTGGCAGGACACAGGCTGGGTTTCTGTGCTGGGCTGCACTGCTGGCCTGTCCGTGGCTCTGGGTGACCCTCACAGGACTGGAGAGGTGAGGGTGACAGTTTTCAGCTGCAGGAATTGTGATGGAGAGAAGGGAACAAGAGAGGGCTTGGGATTTAGCACAGATTTGCTACCAGCTGGGTTTACACCTGGATCTGGGAAAGATTTAGCAATATTTGGTGTGTGCTTTGCTTCATAGAGTGACATGTAGGTAGCAGTTTTATTCCTCAGTTCCTCTGCTAGGAGGAAAGGCTGAGAGATTTGGGACTGTTCAACCTGGAGAAGAGAAGCTTCAGGGTGACCTAATTTTTTCCTTCCAGTGCTTTAAGGGAGCCTGCAAGAAAGATGGAGAGAGATTTTTTACAAGGGTCTGGAGTGACAGGATAAGGGGGCATGGCTTCCCACTGCCAGAGGGCAGGGGTAGGTGAGATATTAGGAATAAATTCTTTCCTGTGAGACTGGTACAGAGTGCCCAGAGAAGCTGTGGCTGCCCCTGGATCCCTGGAAGTGTCCAAGGCAGATTGGGTGGGGCTTGCAGCACTCTGGGACAGTGGAAGGTGTCCCTGCCACGGCAGGGGATGGAACAGGGGTGAGCTTTGTGGTCATTCCCAGCCCAAACCTTTCTGTGGTTCTATGATTGATTGATTCCCTGTCTGCATTGTGCACACAGATTCCACTTCAGCAGTCAGCAAAATTGGTTCCTATCAGAGCAGCTGCCTCCTGTTTTGTTAAGGAGGAAAATAGAAATATTCACCTGGGAGAGAAGAGTGTTTGTCTCAGGTGAGCTGGTTGCTGGCAGTGAGGCAGGGAAGGGTTAAGCTGAGCTGGCTGTGCACCAGCCCACCCTGCCTGTGCTTTGCAGCAGCCCTTGCAGAATGAGCCCCAAGTTGCTGAGGCAGCCCAGCACCCAGAGCTCTGTGAGGAGCCCAAACCACATTCTCAGCATCCAGCAAGGAGCTGGGATGACACATCACTGGAGCTCTGTTCCCCAAAGCTCTCTGCAGCAGTAGCAGGGACAACCAGTGGGTTTGGCTTTTTGGTTTGGCATCCAGCACACTGGTGGGGGTGTTGCTGTAGTGTGGAGTGCAGAGCTGAGCCCCAAATGTGGCTCTGAGATACTGCTTGATGGGGAGAGGAAGAGGCTGAAGGTTGATTTAGCAAAACAGCAAAACCTTGTGAGAGCTGCTGATAACAGTTTGGGATTTGGCTTCAACTGAGCCATGCATTAGAATAAAGCTTTTGGAGTAGAGTCTCAGGGCTGGTGGTTTAAGAAGTGTCTCTTTGTTTTGAACTGTCCAGTTTGAGCCCTGGTGGCTGGGCTCAAATCTCACAGATTCCAGCTCAAAATTTTCCAAGAACTGAAGCTTTTTAAGGGCAATTCAAGTTGAGCTCCCCTCCTCCCACCATCATTTTGGAAGATCATGGCAGAAGCTGCTCAATTAAAATGTAATTTAGTTTTTCTCACCTGAGATCTGGTCCTGGTTATTCATGTTGTTGGTGTTATTCCCGTAAATAGCCTCATGGCATTCCCTGAATTCTAAATATCTGAATTTACTCAGAGACCAACTTGTTTGAAAGCCTGGGTGGCTGCAGGACAGCCTAGCAGCTCCTAGAGAGCTTTCTGAACATGATCCTTCAACTCTGGCTTTTGCTGGACACACAGATTTTTTCAGGAGTGGGTTGTGAGAGAAAGTCTTGTTTGGGTTGCAACATGTGAGAAAATTATTTTGTCTGTTCAGTGAACATTTGAAAAGCAGATGTCAGGGCAATGAATATGCTGATTATTGGAATTAGGGAAGAAAACATAACCCCAAAATCCATCTGACTAATTTCTTGGCTCTTTTGCCCCAGAAAGCATCCTACATCTCAGCCTAAAAGGAGTAAATAAAATTATTGGTGTATTTCTGGTAATTGACCCCAACCTGTCTGCTTTGGCCTTTCATATACACTTAGATATTACATTCAAATTGTGAATTCATTTGGATATCAGGGGCAAGTGTATAAGTATATACTTATATACTTGCAACTATTGGATTCTCTGAAACTATTAGCCATGCTAAGCAAGGCAGATTGTAGTAGGTGAGTTTTAAGAATCCACTGATGATATTTTAAGCCCAAGTTAACTGCAAGTGCTTTGTATGATCTGTCAGTCAGTCCAAAGGGAGTCTCATAACAGATAGACTGTGTTGGATTGCCTGACACTTCTCAAAGATTCTGACAATGACATGTATCAAACAGGACTGTCTTTCAGCTGCTTTGTCTTCAGCTTCCTTCACTGCAAGCTGTTTTCTTTATGTTAAATTCTAATATATTGTGTGATAGCCCCAGTTTGGAGTATTGGGATGAAAATGCCAATGGTGTTTGCATCCAGATGCTGGGTGGCTGGATCTCTGTGCTACCAGCTGGGACTCCATTTCTACAGGTTGAGTTTTGATAAAATAAGGATCTTAAATGCAGGCCTGATTTAGCTTTCTCATGGTGACCTTTATAAGTATCATGTACAAGACTTGGGGACATGGGTTATTGCTGGGCTTGGCAGTGCTGGAGAAACAGATGGACTTGATGATCTGAGAGGTGTTTTCCAACCTAATAAGTTCTGTGATTCCATGGTTCTGTGTCAATAGAAAAACATCACTTATTTAAAGTCAGCTTTGCTGGAGAGTTTTAATTTTGAGATGAAAAAATTATGGTCACCTTGCACTGCTCTCAGGATTTACACTGCACGTGGGTTCCTTAGGGAGATCATCATGCTCTAATTAAAGTCCATGGAGAATGGGAATTGGTTTGGTGCAATTAGAGTAGGCAATAGCATTTAATGAGTGGGTCAGAGGGTTTCCCATGCTGGTCATCTCTTATTTCTAAGACCCTGAGGACTGCTGTTTGGGGGATACCACAGCTGAGCAGCACTCATGGGCTGCAGGCACTGGGCCTGGGAAGGGGAGATTACTTCCAGCCCCACATGTCTGATCCTGTATTTTGAGCAGGGAAAGGTGGGCTTGGTGACCTCTCCACAAGGACTGAAATTCTTGTCCCCTGTACCCTTGACTTGTGTCACAGTGGAGCTCTCAGGCTGGCTAAATAGTGGTTGAAGTGCTTCAGGTAGTTCTCACCATTTAATGCCAAAAACCTGTAGGTTGTTTAATCATATTTTTTGGTAGCTGAGTGATGCTGGAGAACTGTCAGAATGATCTTTAACAGCTCCTTGGAAGCTGGAGCTGGGCTTTGCAGGCATACACACACTGTGCTGCTGGTACGTAGGTAACGAGAAAATACCTGATTTTCAGTGACAATGAATGTCACACCGTGCCCTCTGATTTGCCTGAACATCCAATATTGCAATTAGACAGAACACAGTACACACAGATGACAAAACAATTAAACAGCAGTGAAACATAAAGGGAAAAAAATTAACAAGTAACCAAATTCATTTGACACAGAGATCAAAACATATCGACGGTGTCTCGCAACTCTGATAATTCCATTGAGCTGAACGCTGATGCTCACACACAACCTCTGATTAACAGTAAGTGGGGCTGTCATTTTGACATAGCTGGATAAACCAATATTGAAAAACCTATTAAATATATCAGACTTGAACAGAGAGCACAAACCTTATTATGTTATTTCAGCTGTAATTAGGTGGGAGATAAAATCATAAACAGGGAAGTTCAGTGGATGTTCTTGTGATGGCACAGAGACACCTGGGTGTTTGTAGTTTTGGGGAGAGGCTGGAGGGGAGCCAAGGACTGCAGGGCTGAGAGGTGACTTAGGGAATATGCACACAACAGGTTTGTTGCTCCAATGGTATTAGCTCCAGTCCTCCTTGAGACAATGACAGTTTGTAATGAATGTCCTTGCATTTAACTGGAAATAGTATGCGGTGCTTTTAGAACCCAGAGCCTCCCTAATTGCTTCTTTGAATAGATAAACATTGCTATTTAGAAGGATTGTTTTAAGATGTTTTGCATTCTGTTCTGGTTAATAATGGAGGTCATGCTACTAAAAGCCTTCACATGTGAAAAGTGCAATTTTAAAAACAATTCTCCTGGGAAAACAAAAATAAAGACACCTTTTTCACCTTCAAGACCACTGAGGTGCAAAGCCAGGCCCTCCAGAGCAAGGAGGGGGAAGTTGAGGTTTCTTCAGCTAGAGTTTTGGGCACAGAGAACACAAGTTTAGTTTTATTTTGTGGCCCCATTGTGTTGTTTCCATGCCAAGTTTGTGATTTGATCCAAGGAACTCAGAGCTGCACCCTGAGCCAGCAGCTGTAAGAGCAGCTTTAGAGACTTTGAACACATTTTGTGTATTGGGGACCAGAAAAGTTCTTTTGTTTCTTATTATTGAGGTGGAATTTATCTTGCCTCACTTCAGTTGTTGAAAGGCTGGTGTCCCTGTGTGGCTGAGGACTTGTGGAAGGTGACTCCCATCTGGGGATGAATCCTGTCCAAAGATGCCTCTCTCCATTGGCAGCAGGAGCTGGCTAAACTCAGGTCAGAGGATTTCCAGCAGGAATGTCTGGTGCCCATCCTGGTTTAATTCCATTCTGCTGGATGCCATTCTTTGCTGACTCACCAGCACTGCACTGCTGTGCAGGGAACTGCTGCCTTTCCTGAGCATTTGACAAGTTCAGTCCCTGGGAAAAGGTGTTAAGTGAGCGTCCCAAGTTTACACAGGGAGTTTGTGACAGGCAGCGAGCATGACTTCCCCAAATGGCACTGTAATGCATGACTGAGAAAATACTTCTCATCCTCTCCAAGCTTTTCCTTCTCCTCATGTGTCCCAAAGGCCTGTGGTGAATGAGGGCTGGGCAGCAGGGTGCTCCTCACACACTGCACAGCATCCCTGGGAAGGGGCTCCTCGGCTTCTGCTGTGATTCCAGGAGCTGGGAGCTCCCTGGGAGCTGGTGGGCACCTTGCCATTAGCTCCAGCCAAGCCAGGATTTTATCTGCATCATGCAGCCCTGCCTCATTCTCTGGCCAATGTTTGAACTAACTGAGGCATAAATTCAGTTCTCATGTTGGTTGGTAAGAAGTGAAAACTGAGTTTCTGCCAAACCAGGATATATTTTCAACTGTATTTAAAAGGGTCCCATCCCAAGAGGTCAGGACCTCTTTCTAATAAAGTTTATGATAATAGCTTTAACTTCTATTAGTGTATTTTCCTTAGTGTTTGCAGGAAAAGGGGCACTTTAAGAAATAGAAATTATTTATGTCAGGTATAGAATGCTTTGCTCTGTCTCACGTACTTCAGTGTTGGAAGAATGAGCAAATAGTCTGTGAATAAATAAGGGAATATTTATATTCTTTCTCAAGCTCAACTGCCTGACATGTTTCTTTCTGGAATGCCAATGAATTCTGACTAATTCCTGCAGGCAGTCATTAATCCTGCCTTCTCCTTCTCCTTTGCTGGGAGTGGGGGACACCTAGTCCAGATGTTACCAAACCTGTGGCTATTGGGTGTGCACTGGGACTGCCCAAGCTAAAGCCAAGCAGCTGGCCAGCAGTCTGAAGAGCCATTAGTGAGAGCAGACTTGTTGCACACAAAGTACCACCAGCACCTCCCCACATTGGCAGGGGTATGTGCAGCTGAGGGGCAGAGAGCCTGTGGGGGCTCTGGGCTGGGCAAGAGGCTGGCAGGGTTTCACACCTCACCTCTCCACCATGACAGGGATAGAGATGAAACTTTGAAAGGAGGACAGGGGACACCAGTTTCTCTGGGACACAAATCTGACAGCAATCCCTGCAAGCAGAACCTTGTCCTGGAGCTGGATAAAATCATATGTAGAAAGAAGTAATAAAGTGTATTCTCAGATGGACAGCGGTTTTTGAGCGCCACTTTTTTTATGGTACCAAGAAGTAGCAGAGCAGGAAGAGTTGTGTGGATATTTCAATGCTTTTGGGACGTGGTTTTATTTCAGAATAGCTCTGGTGGTCTCACCTGTAGGCTGTAGGAGCAGCCCCATTCTCTGGCTCCACCACTGATTGTGCACAGCCAAGCCCAGAGCTGCAGGATGCACGTCTCCAGGTGCTGGTGTACATCTCATGGTGCCTTGTCTCTGGCTCTGCTTATCTGTGTGTCCTCTGCAGCTGCTGTCAGTGTGACTCCAAGTAAGGGGTGCACAGTACAAGCCTTTTACAAACTGAGTGCACAAAAGCCCAGTCTGGAAGGCTGTCCTGAGCTGATAGAGTAATGAGGAATGTGTCTCTGGCTTCTGAATACTTGGATATAATCTTACTTGCTGAAATGCACCAACAGAAATGTAAACACAAGCGATCATTAATTTTATTGCAGTTTTTTTTTTTTTTTTCCTTTTAAGGAAGCGTGGAAGTGCTGTAAATTTGGATTTGAACCATCAGTGACTAGAGTTCAAAATATGGGCTTGACTCTTAACAAGATTTATATGTGTACTTAATGATTCTCTTGAAAGACTTTCCAACTGGAGCCTTGCTGTCATTAGATTTGAAGCATGTGTTAGGGTACACATCAAGTACATGTATGAGGCCTTCTAATTCCCATTAATGCAGAGTGGAGAACTGCACTGGCTGTGAAGGAAAAACATCTCTGGCTGTTTGAATTGCACGTACCATGGAGCCTGCTGGACACGCAGCAAGACCCAGTTCTTGTCCTTCCTTGTTTCCAGATTAACTAAATACAGCTAGAAGGATTAGCCAGTGGTTTAAAAATCCACTAAAAGCAAGCTGTCACATTGGAAAGTAACTTTTTAAAGGCTGTGGAGAAATCTGCAGGATGTGTGTGTGTGCCAGGAGCAGGAGGGCTGAGAGCACCAGCAGCAGCAGGATGTGCAACAAGCTCTCATGTCCCTGCATGACGGGGATCCTCCTCAGCATCACACATTCTCCTAAGTCTACTCATTTTGAGAACAATGAATTTATTTATTGCTTTCAAATATTATTAGGCTCAGAAGAACCATCAGGCTTTAAACAGTGAAGCGTGCTCATTGGGATGGAAAGCAGAGATGGGCTGTTTCAGGGCCTGCTCAGCTGGGAGAGCTGCTTGGAAGGATGGAGCTTCTGCAGCGAGAGAAAAAAGAAGTCTGAGCCCATAAATGGGAAATGTTGGTGTTGGTGTGCTCAGGATTAACTGCGAGGCACATGGCATGTGACTGCAGTCAGGGATGATGTTTCCAGCTACTTTATGTATTTGTTCTTTGGGAAGGTAGACAAAATAGAGAGTGTTTAGTTAGAGCCCAGCCTGCTCTTGCCTAGGCTGGCTGTTACTGCAGAAGTGCTGAAGAACAGCCAGACCTCCTGCTGCAGAAAGGAAGCACAGAAATCTATTAACAAGCAGACAGAAGTGACCCTGGAGATCTGCTTAGGGTAACAATTTTCAACCCCCCAAGGTACAAGCCCTGCCCCCTCCCACCGGCATTTCTCAGGCGTTCTCCGAAGTGTTTGACTGTCATCGTCCTGCTGGAGAGGACTGAGATGGTGTAGGTGCTGCCTGCGAGGATGACTCTGTTGCTCCAGGCTGATAAAGGCTTCGTGAGTGTTTGTTTTGCCAAGAGGAAACACCTGGGCCTTGAAGGCTTTTCTGGGATTCTGAAGGGCTGGTTTGATTTCTTTCCTAGAGAGCAACGAGCCCCTGGGTGCTGGGACTGTGCAGGGAAAGATCCCCCGGGGCCGTGCTGTGCTCCTGCTCCTGTTGGCTCTGGAGCTGAGCATTCCCAGTGAGATTCCTGCTCTGTGCTGGGCATTCCCAGTGAGATTCCATTCTCTCTCTGTGCTGAGCATTCCCAGTGAGATTCCTGCTCTGTGCTGGGCATTCCCAGTGAGATTCCATTCTCTCTCTGTGCTGAGCATTCCCAGTGAGATTCCTGCTCTGTGCTGGGCATTCCCAGTGAGATTCCATTCCCTCTCTGTGCTGAGCATTCCCAGTGAGATTCCTGCTCTCTGCTGGGCATTCCCAGTGAGATTCCTGCTCTGTGCTGGGCATTCCCAGTGAGATTCCATTCCCTCTCTGTGCTGAGCATTCCCAGTGAGATTCCTGCTCCATGCTGAGCATTCCCAGTGTGATTCCCGCTGCTCAGTGCTGCACAGAGCCTTGGCTGTGGGCTCCCCCCAGCCCTGGTGCTCACTCATGGTGCTGACAGGAGCCGTGCAGGCACCGTGCTTACTCAGACTCAGCGCAGCCTTTATTTATACAGCCACTGCCTCCTCCAGCCAGGCTAAAAATAAAAGGCTGGCTCTGAGTAAGCAGATCGCCTTCCCTGCGATGGAACTGCGGGGTTTTTCCTGCTGCGGGAGCAGGATCAGGATCAGCCCAGCAGACCCTGCCGCGGAGCAGGGTGTCCCTTGCCTGAGCTGGGGCTGCAGCAAAGTGACAGGGTGACAAGTGCCACCTCCCACGCCGAGCCACTTGTGGAGAGCCCCGTGGCACAAGGGAGTTCGCACTCGCTGCCTGCGATGGGTAGCAGCTCCAATCGCGCCCCAAAGCTGGCAGAGAAAAGAACATTTCAGAGCAGAGCCGTGTCAGGAGGAGAGAGGCAGGCGGGGGCTGGGAGCAGGGCAGCCTGACAAGTGCTAAAAGGACCTGCAATCTGCATTGTGTCAGCATTAAAGCGGCTGCCATTAGCTGGCCATGCACATTAGGAAGTGATACAGGCACATCCAGCCTTTTGCTCCAGTGCCCTGAGATGCTTAGGAAAATCAGGTGGTTTCAAGGAGCCCCTAATCACATTGTGCTTTGCGCTGCAGAAGTTAGACCCGAGCTGGTTGCATCAGGGTCTGGGGAGCTGCTGAAGGTGCTGGAGAAACATAGACCAAAATGGTTCTTCTCTTTTTGGCCAGGGGAATTCCCCAGCCAAAATACATCCATCACCCCTCAAACATAAAAGCAGTGAAGGAAGCTGAAGGATTGAGAAACCATACTGCACTTCCAGGGTGACAAAAGCAAGATGTAGTGAGTACTATTCAGTTCTGTGTTCTCTTGGTCACAAAGTTTAGCAAGTCAGCTTTGATTTGAATAATTAATAATTAGTAATTAGTACCTTAAGCTGGAAATTCAGTGGGAGGAGAGATCTTGTTAGCTCCATCTCAAAGCTTTGCAGAAATTCTGGGGCTTGGGATGATGCTTTATAGAGTCCCTCTTCATTTTCTTGAAGACCTTTTTGCATCATTTCTGCAGTGAGGCTGTGCAGACTCCCCTTTGCAAGCATATTCTGCTTGGGCAGTCAGAGAAATGAGTCCTCCTCCTGTTACACTGGTTTCCCAGCATCATTTTTCCTGGCAGTTCATTTTCTAGATACTTCTCTCTCAGAATAACCCCAAATTAGGAAAAGAAAAAGCAAGACTCATCCAGTGGGTGACATTTGTTCCTGCTCCTTTCTCTGCTGCTGGTACTGAGCTGTGCAGAGCAGACAACGAGTGCTTGTCAAACTGTTCGCCCTGGGATGACTCTGTGGCAAGAAGTTCCATGAGCTAATGTACTTACACTGAAAATTGTATTACCTCTGTGATTCCACCAGCTCCCTTTTGCTCTTACAGAGAAAGGAGGTCTTTTGGGGTCATTTTCTGATGCTTTCAGCAACTGAAGAGATATAATTGCCAGGGAAACACCCAGCTGTAAGGCAGCTGAGCTGCCAGGGCCTGAGTGGAGATGGCTGAGCAGCTGTGAAGGCACAAAGGCTGGAGGTGATGGGAGTGAGGAAATTCCAGAGTGCAGGACACCCTGAGGATGGTGTAGCTGGGAAAGTGCTGCTTTCCTGGGAGTTCTCTCTGTGTGAGTGGGGAATCTGCACTGCAAAGGGCAGCAGCCACTGTGTTCCCAGGATCCCACCTCTCCCAGGTGCAGCAGGAGCAGCAGGGCTTGTCCATAGCTGCTGTCACATGGGATGGGGACAATTTGCTTGTACCTGGTGCCACATCAGCTCCCTTACAGCTCCCTGGCTCTGCAAGAAGCCTGCCAAACCAAGGCATTAATGGTACGCTGTGGAAAAGATGGAGGTATCAGAGGATCAGTAAAGAAAATGGATTATTATATACCTCATGATAGTACAGAAATCTTTGTAGTTGGCTGTTACTGAAGTAGAACTTTGTGTAATGATGAGAACAGAAATTAGTATACACCAGACATAAGATTTTACAATCGATTTTATTAACTTTAATTGATTATAAAATAATGGGGGATACATTTAAGAAGACCGTTTAATTCACTGTAATTATAATATGCTTAATTATTCTAAATTTGATGGTGCAATAAAGGTATTAAAATAAATAGAAAAGTAGAGGTTCTCATTAAAATTGCATCTGACCTCTGTGCATTGATATGTGCTGGAGTGAGTGCAGTAAAATTGGCTGCAATGTGGGAGCAGTGGGAGCTATTAATTCCCAATTCACAGGTCTTGGCAAGCATGATGCAAATAAAGTCAAACTTAACTATCTGTCTCACACAAAAGACCAGGGAGGGCTCTGCTGAAAGAACAGTAGCCTGTGAATCACTGGTGATTCCAGTTGTGCAGCTGCTGCAAATGCGGGGCTTGTGGCACTGAAATTTTGGATGCTTCATGGTGCCCTTCACAGCAGTGTAGGTGTGTTACAACTGCCATGGCATAAGTGTTTGTTTCAGAGCATGATCTAGACATTTGGTGTTTATCCTGACCCTGAGCAGTTGGGCTGGAAATCTCTCAAGAACTGGGGTTTGAAGGTTATTTTAGCTTTTCACTGCCAGACCCAGAGAACATCTTGCAATCTGGAAACAAGCAATGATTGAGGGCCAAATTTGCAAATTTTTATTTTCCTTTGGGTGGGGAATAAGTTTGTTTTGCTTCTGTGGTGTGGAAATTGCCTTGGTGGGTTGTTTCCACTCCCTCTATACCCTTAGGTGCAGTGAGCACACAGGATGGAGCAAGGCAGGAACATGAAGCCCTCAACTGACTTAGAGTAGCAGTGATGCTGCTGGGCTCACTGCTGTCTCTCCTGGACTTTGATGGCTGTGTCTGAATGCCCTGAGAAAAAGCTGAAGCAAGTTTGTGTATGTCACAGCTCTGAAAATGTGGATTTTGATTTTTGCAGTGGCCCCATAAAAGCCATTGGGCAGTTATTTTAAAGCTATTCACATATTCTTGAAATATTAAACTGCTCAGATTGGAGAGGATGTTACAATGATTGTAAGGAACCTGGTGTATTAGGCCAGTTATTTCCATTGAGATGTACAAAAAGCAAGCCCTCCTTTTCTGTGGTGTTTTAGATAGGTGAGCAGTTCTTCAGGTGAGCCTGCCTGGAGGATGGGGGCTGGCACTCAGCTTCCTCCTTTGCTGTGAATGTGGTGGAGAAATGGTAATTTCCACATTAAATGTAGAGGAGGCATTTTATGCTATGGCAACAGCACCTGCTTTGCATTGATCTGGTGAGAGGGCACAAGCACTTTCCAGGAGTGAAGAATGGGCCTCAGTAGGATATTCCTGTCTCTGAATGCAAAACTCCTATTTCTGCCTGCTCCAGCCCATATATTCAGACTCATTTTTGCATAGCACTTAAATGGACCAAAATATTTCACCAGCTAGCAAGATAACACTGCAGCTTGTTTGGTATTTGGTAATCAGTTATTAGGACAGGGCTTCAGTGAAATAAAATATGAGGGCAAAGGGAAGTAACGTGCCTGTGGCATTAGAATGCTGTTAGCAAGCTTGAGGCATATCAGAGAGATTGGTCCTGAGAGTAACATTTCCTGTCTTACTGCTTTTGAACTTTTTTTTTTTTTTTTTTCATTTGCCTGTTTCTGAGGTCTGGGATTTATCCTGAATTTAAGAACTGACAAGTTTTGATCATTTGAATAGGTATCACTGTTCAGCAGGGAATACATGTGCCAGCTGAGTTGTCTCTTAAAGCCAATTTGTACTACCAGTTATATGAGATGATTTCTCAAGACTGTAATGTATTTCAGCTTCAGATTCTCCACCTGTACTGTGGCTGTTCCTCTCCTGTCCTCCCCACCTGAACTGTCCTCTCCCTTCCTCACCCTGTGCCCAGACACCTGGCCATGTTCTTTGATGTGAATACACACAGAACCACAGAAAAATGTCACTGCAAGGCTGAGTCTGACTTGGATTACTAAAGCAGAGCACTCCTAAAGCTGAAGTAATTTCTTAATCCCAACCTCATCATTTTGTGCAGTTTGTCTTCACATAAGCAGAACCACCCCTGTTATAGAATCTCCAACATTTGAGCATTTAGCAACTCCTTGAGCTTCTCTCTATATAAATGATGGCTCAATTCCAGTGTCTTCACTGTGCTGAAGAGCAGAGGAATTGAGTTCATAGTTACTAACAGTGCTGCACAAATCAGAATTATTTATAGGTAATGCCTATAAAGAAGACTTTTGCACTGTAGTAGTGCTTGTTCATGAGACCTTTTTTGGTAGGATGGCTGTGAACTGTAAATGTGGGAAGAGATGCCCAAGACTTGGGATTCAGATTACTGGTACCCTGAGTTATACACACTTAGACATTCATCTGCTGGAAACTTGGTCATTTTGTATTGTGCTCCTGAAGAGTTTTTTTTTATGGGAAGTTGGGTAGGGAATGAGTGGTTTCAAGCTTTCAGCCTGAAAGATAAACACTGTCCACACCTTATGTCTACACAGATGTACATTATACAGATACAAGTGATACACAAATCCTGGAGAAGTTGGTGGGAGTGGAGGCAAATTTTGCTGGCTGGCCAGAGAATCTTCCTGCCCTCTTAATTAGTGAAGCCATTTGCTAAATTTTACCTCCCAGTTATTACCTTCCTAGGGAGATGCACTCTCTAGCTGCCCCACAGAGAGGTACAGTGGCAGTCACTGCTGTCTCCACAGCTTCTAGAGAGGTACACAAGTTATCCATGAGCTGTGAGCTGCACAGCCCACATCACCAGCCCAGCCAGGCAGCCCTGGCATGAGCTCAGTTAGTCCCTGCTCATCTGCAGCTACTCAGGGTTTGTCTGTTTGAGCAGCAAGTGCCATGTCTGTCACAAAAACCATAAATAAATCAATCTGCAGCCCTGCCAATAACACACAGAACACATGGCATGCTCGGGCATACTTCCTTGATCCTTGTGGACCCAATTTTACCCCATTTCCCATGCATCTGTCCATAAAGAAGAACCATGAAGGGAAAGGAATGGCAGGAATGAAATATTTGAAGAATGCTTTCAATGAGCCCATTAAACTATCCTGCTGGAAACTGTAGCCTGGTGTGATAGGTCTGGTTCAGATTTTCCATGTATTTGAAGTCTTATGTTGAAGAATGAAGCCTCTGTTTTAGAGAAATGAGTCCCTAAGTGGAAAAATAAAGAGCCCAGCTGTTAGTAAGGCACTTAAGGTTATTTTGCTTTTTGTTGGTTTTTGTTTTGTTTGAAATCCTTCTGGCAAGTGTAGCTGATGCTGCTGGCTCTTGAGCTGCTTAGAGAAATCAGTCCTGCCTGAGTGGAGCTCAGCTCATGGGTGGTGAGGTGGGGAACCTCAGCAGTGGACAGGCTGCAGTGTCAAGGTGTCTTCCTGTAAAGCCTGGGAGTGCAGATATTGAGTGGGGATGTCAACTGCATCCCTGGTATCTGCAGCAACAAAGAAAGGGAATGAGAGACCAGAATGTTCAGGAGAAGTTCAGTGTTTCCAAAGTATTGGTTTCAATGGGTTGACCTTTGCCTGGTGGGAGAAACATCCATCTTTTGGTGCATGCTTACAATCAATCTTGTGGCTCTAAATCCATCCAGTTACAAAACAAATGCTTCAAGTCCTTGAGTTCTTGATAGCAGCTGGTGACCATTTGAATGATGCTTTGCCCTTGCTCTAGCAGTGCAAGGCCATGGGTGAGCCTGTGGTGGTGCAGGAGACAGGGATGCCTTTCATGGGTCAGCATTCACTCCTGTGCAGCCCAGGGAAGGGCCAAGGCAGCCCTTGTTATCAGGCTGTCAGAGGAATTACCAGTCAAGTAGTTGCATGAGCAGCAGGATGATTGAAGGCTGGTTTCCCATGGACTTTTATCTGGTAATTGATTTCCTCTGTGGGTTTGTGCTGTCTAATGAGGTGTGAGCTAACAGCCAGCCTTCCCCGTGCTGGGAGGTGAGAGAAGCCAGGAGCCTTTCCCTGCACTGCTGCAGGCTCCTCACTGAACTTCTGGCAACTTGGCACTGTGGAGACCTCTGCCCTGCTGTCACTTTGACTTGGAATTAGTGGGTTTCAAAAGTTATTGGAAGGGGGACATATAGGGAAACACACACAGGCAGGATGAACTTCTGTACCCCTGGCTCTTTGAAAATTAAGCTTAAAAAAAAAAAAAAAAAAAGAAATGGAGAAATTGCTTTGGTCTTAAATGTTTCCTTCGTCTGTGTTAATCCTGGGATGAGGGAATGGGCAGGGAGGGGTTGGAGAAGGCAAGACAGGAAAACTTGATGATTATCATGATTGTAATTCCTTGCTAAAATACCTTCTTGCCCTAACTGCTGAGAAGTGTGTTGGTAACTGCAGAGGTTCCCAAGGACTTCAGCAAATAAACAAAAAACAGATTCCTGCAGCCATGTTTGGGAGTGATTTTGTTCCTGGTGCTGTGAGAAACCAGAGAAAGCTTCTCCCTGCCTGTCTGTTGCTCAGCTTTCCTGGGGCTGGCTGATCCCTGTGTGCTCTCCCTGAATAACCCTTTGCTGGGAAGACTGGAAATAGGTTGGCCCTATTGGAAGAGCAATTTAATGGCTATTAGCATTTGTGAATTGGGAAAAACTGCTTTCCTTTAACCCTGGAGTACCTGGATGTTTTCACAAACCTTGGGAACTCCAAATGCTTTATTAAGCCAGTTTAGCTTTAAAAGAAAAGTTCCTAAATGTTTGGATACAGTATAGAATTGTCCTTTCATCCATTAAACAGTTTGTATTCTCAGGCATCCCTACAGTTAATAGTGTTAGCCCCAGTGGAAAGCCTCTGGAGGCATTGCTGACTGCACTGGAGAGTGTGGATCATTTAAACATTAACAGCTTTGGTTATTAATTATTGTAGAAAATGTGGGGGTGGAGAATGCTGAACTGGAAATGTTGTCCCACGCTGTATTTTTCCCTTGCTGCATTATCAAATCCATTTCTGCTGTCAGCTGAGTGCAGTGTTTTAGAGCAGCGTGATGGGGAGCAGAGGTTATTTTGCCTCCTGCTTGGCTTCCTGGTTTTCACTTGACAATGATGATGGTGTCTTTTCTGTAGGGTGTAGATGATAGACTTTAGCTTCATTTAATTTAGTGTGAGCTCTGTTTTCAGCCAGGAGGAAAATGTCTTGCAGAGATTGTGCCCTGAGCACATCCTGAGAGAACACATCCTGAGGCTGGCCCAGCGTGGGGACAGACTGAAGCTCTGGGGACTGGAGCTGTGCTTGTGGTGCTGGTTGGCTCAGCCCATCTCTCTCTGTTTGCCAGCTCACCAAGCTGGCCTTGGCACAGCATTTCAGCATTCAGCATTTCAGCATTTCAGCATTTCAGCATTTCAGCATTTCAGCATTCAGCATTTCAGCATTCGGCATTCAGCTCCCACATCTCTCGGGACTGTGCTGGTGGGAATCCAAGCACGGTGCTTTCTGTGGTTGGAGTGTTTGAACAAGGAGATACCTCTGTGGTCAGGCCAGAGAGGTGTTTTCCCTGAGACAAACCCAGGGGAAGGGTTTGTCTCCTGTGCCTTCACCTAGAGCCTGGCATCTCAGACAACATGGCCACAAGCATCACACCAAAGATGCTGGGGACTGAGCACGTTGGAGCATCAAACCTCTATGTCAGTGCTAGGAAGTCTTGAGCTCCCCAAAAGCTTGGCCTCCTTGAGTGTTGATACCTTACAAATATTCCCCCATGTCAGTACTTACAAGGCTTCAAGTCCTTGTTGCCATCAGCCAGGTGCTTTGAGCACCTTTGGTTCTTGGATTTGGGTCAGTCTCCAGCAAAGCTCATCCTTGCAGCAGGGCTGGGCTCTGGAGGATGGCTGGGTTCCCACCCACTAAGCTCTGCCTCTTGCTTCATTTGCATCCAGCTAATATAGCTGTAATTACTGAATTGTATTTCCTGGACACTTGGAAATAATTTAGCTTCATATAAAATTAATGTGTCTTGCCAAATTTTGGCTTAAAATTGTTTCTACAGTTGAGTGCAGTAATCTTCTGTTAGATTTAAGGGTTTTTAAAAATATATTTTACTAGTGCTTGGCTTGATTGACTCGCAATGTTGTAAGGCTTATTTGTGGAGCAGGTATGGAGATATTCAATGAATTTGGAATTAAGCAGGTGCTTTACTCGAGCCCCAGTGATCCCAGTGATACAGAGTCTGGGCATGCAATATTGTTTCTGGTTTATTGAAGCTGACTGGAGGTATAAGCTATGAGAATATGAGAGACTGGATTCTTAAAGGGTTTATTTTTGGTGCTCTTTCAGCAAAAACTAGGCTTATGTGAATAGTGTACTTAAAAAAACTGCTTTCCACTCCTGCTGTCTTAGTAGTTAATGGCAGTACTCAGTGGAGGTTACAAAGAGGGATTTGTGAGTAGCTGATTCCCCAGCTTGTCAGGAGAGAAGGTGAAGGTTCAGGAGGCAAGCAGGTTACTTCAGGCACAGAAGGCTGCTGGAGATGCAGGGGGATGAGCAGTCCTGAGCAGGTCCTGACATAAATCTGCTGTAGGAGGAGGGCTTTGGAGACCTCAGTGCTGTTAACACACAGGCACCCTGACTTGCTTTGTGTTAAGTCCACATGTTCAGACTGATGTAGCTTGTACCTGGACACTGGCAGTGTGGGCTGGTTTGGGAGCTCTGTGAATTCAGTTTGCATGGCTTCTTTCTGGTTTGTGAGTCATAATTAATGAGAATGAGCCCTGGAGACAAACCCTAAGGAGCCCTTGGATGTGGGTGCAGCTGGAGCAGGGAGCAGCTGCTCTGCTGCCTGCCCCAGGGACTGCTGCCATCAGGCTGGGTCTGCAGGACAGCCAGCCACTAACAGCAATCCAAGAGCCTTGTCAACAGCAGGATTAGGCACACTGTCACTGCATTTGTGTAGCAACAATTTATGGGGAAAGCAGATACGTTTTTGTTTTTTTTTTTAAGAGCTCCTTATTGTGCATCCTTATGTTTTCATATTGTTGAAGGGTTTTCAAGGTTGCCTTCCAGTTTTAAATGTTGAGTGAGGCTGGAATTATACACTGTTATGTCATATTTTCATGATTGTAGGGATGCTTCCTGTCTTCTTTTTTTAAACAAATAATTTCTGGTGCACTGTTTGGTGAAGTGTCTACATGAATATTTGTGTCTCAAATGCTGTGTCATGAATGGGTTCCTGGGGCTTCTTCACTGGCTCAGTTCCTGTGTCAAGCTTTCAGTGTGACTGAATGGTCAATGCTGGGAATTGCAAGTGCTGGGATTATAGATATTCCTACAGTGCTGTGCTTTCTACTGCAGAAATAGGCCTTTTGCTGTTAATTAATTTATAACTTTTTTTCTGTGAAAAAAATTGATGCCTTTCTTTAAAAGTGTTTAAGTTGCATGTGTTGCTACATTTGGAAATAAATGTGTCTGTGCATGTGCACAAATGTGCATGTGTGCAAGCCATGCAGGTGCCCACATGGAAGTGCCCACTGCTGGGCATTTGGCCCTGCATTTTTGGATGTTACAATGAAGGACACATTATGGAAGTGTGGATTGTACTAATACATCTGTTAAAAGACATGAAAGAATGTAGCAGTGATGCTTTGTATGGAATGGAAATCCTGTTAATATCCAAGCCCCAAGCTCTGCCTGGAAAGGAACTATTCATCAACTAGACCCCACCTTGGGCAGATTCCTACATATCATAAACCCTCTGTCCTCACCACTGGGTTGTCTCAGTATTCCCAAGCCTGAAACCTCTGCTGTATTCCTGTCACTGTTAAAAATGGGACTTGAATTATTCAGAAAATCTGAGTATATTGCTACTCTATTACTTATTTATTTATTTGCACTGAACAGTTTTTGTTTTGCATATGCAGCAAAGCAGGAGCCTTCCCCTGACCTTGCAGGGTTCCAGAGACAGATGAAGGTGTGTAGGTGTTCTTTAAGGCAGCTTGGAATTTATGGTGTTTGAAGAAACTCTGGCTCCACTGTGGGTTGTTGGCATCAGTGCTGATAATCACAATGTGATAGCAACAGGGCTCTATTATTTCAGATATGCTTCAATCTTATTTTCCTGTGCTGCAAGGTTATATCTTTGGAGACTATGTGAGCTGAGAAGGGAGAGAGGAAAACAATCCCAACCAGGAGCCTTTGTTTCAGAAGGTTGCAAGCATAAATCTTTTCTGTTTTATTTTTGATCACCTGATATATTTCTAGATCTTAGGTAGAATGGGTGAGCTGTTCATAGGGTGTACTGGTTGCTTGTCTAAAGCCCATTTGTATGAAACAGAACACTCTTGTCCTGCACTCTGTTGGAGCAGTACCTTGTTAATTCCCTGGATTAGCAGACCCCTCGTGCATTTTGAGAGTTAGCAAGTCTGGTGAACAAATGTTTCACAAAAGCAAGGAAAATGCATCACAAACCCTGTTCCATCTCTTCCAATATTCACTGTAATTGCTGCCAGTCATATTCTGGGGAGGATACAGTAGTGTAGCTCTTGTACATGCAGTAGGACTATAGTAGTACATGTCCTCAAGCATTTGTTTCTGAACCACAGCAGAGAGTTAACAGCAGTAGCAAAATGTTCTGCTGATGTATTTTTGTTCAAAAAATGTGTAGTAATGCCATCACTAATGTGTTTGCATCCAAGATTTGCTCAGTCTGGTAGTTTTATCATCTGGAAATCAGTGGATAAGGGCTGCCTTGGGGTTTCAAATCTCAGTTTTTATCTAGGTAGGAAAGGCTTGGCTCCTCCCCCTGGGTGGGGCATTTTTTATCAGCATTTTTATCAGTCATACAGCAGGACTCAATGGCCCATTAACAGGAGATATCTCCTGGGGGGAGGATGGGTCATGGGAAAGATAAAGAATATTGCCTCACCTGGTTTAACAGATGCCCATTAAGAGAGGATATCTCCTACAGAGACAATGATCACTGCCCCACCTGGTTTCAGCAGATGGTGATAGAATACAGACTTTTGGGGACATCTTTACATTGTAACCAGGACACCTGTGCACAATTTTATTATTTTCAACTGCTACAGAGGCTGTGCTGTGCAGCCTGTGGAGGTTTATTGGTGTGGATGTATGGGATAAACCCTCTCATGTGTGGTGGTGTCCATGTGAGCAGGTTTCACTGGGATTTTCACAGAATCACAGAATGATCAGGTTGGAAGAGACCTTCAAGATCATTGAGTCAAACCCATGCCCCAACACCTCAACTAAACCATGGCACTGAGTGCCACATCCAGTCTTTTTTAAACACATCCAGGGATGGTGACTCCACCACCTCCTCATGTCCTTTTAATGACACCTGCTTTAAAGCCTGTGAGTTTAAACTCTCTGGGATTTTAATGACTCCTGTTTCAGACCTGAGAGCTGCAGTCTGGAGCATTGGTGGGAGCAGAGGAGAGCAGACACTCTAAGGAGGGAGGAATAGGTAAGGGGGGATTTTTAAAAGACAATACATACATGAGGTATTTCAGGCAGAGGCAGTTTTAGAGGAATTTATACCACATATTAGATACATAAGGAAAATGTAGCAGAAGTTGAATAATAGATATCTCTGACATAAAATGTTCACATCTATTGCTCATCAGTTAGGGTGTTTTTTCACCTTTTTTTTTCCTCATAGCCTGGATTTATTTATTTTTTTTTCTTGATACAATTGTATACTGCAGATTTGGAATTCAGGAAATATCTGGAGGGACTTTTTTTCTCATTTTAGAGCTAGGAGTAGATAGATTTCATTTTGCTACTCTGGTTTATGGTGTGTATGAAATCCACGTCAGTGTTTGAACTTGCAGGCTCTTGGTCTGGCCCTTGTGGCTTTCCTGGTTTGTAAGTGATTTTTACAGCTTGGAGAAATATGAATCAATAAGCAAAGAAAAAAAAGTCTGATGTCAGGAAAACATTGTATTTCAGGGTCTATCCATAAAGAAAAGGCTGCATGGAATTATGCAAATGAAACAATGTGCTTTTTAATTGCATGGACAGCTTAATTACACTGCTAGAGCAGGGATTTATTTACATCTCAAAACATATAAATGAATTTTGGGAAATACTCCATGTATATAAAGTACTTTTAAATTCTGTGTATATTATATAAGCATAAAATCTGTTAGACACCACAAAAGCATGTATGGGTTTTAGCTCCCTTGCGGTTTCACAGGGCTGTTCCCCTGCCTTCCCCACCCCACCACGCACAAATACATCTTGTTGCTGTCAAATTGAGTGAGCACAAAGCTTGAGGCTCCTTTCTTAAGGGGATTTTAAAGCCTGTTAATTGCACTCAGTATTGAATGTGTCCCTGGCCATGTGTCCCTGAGGTTCCTGCAGCCTGGGGAGCACAGTGGGGCTGTGTTTGGGGCTCCCTCATTGCACCAGGGGACAGGCCTGTAATGAGGTGATGAGCCTGCTAATGAGGCTGATGAACCTGCTAATGAGAGCACCTGGGCTGGGGTAATGACAGTGCTGGCTCATCTCTCCTTGTGAGGGCAGTGCTGCTGCCTTGGCTTTGGGAAGGTTCTGGGCTCTGTCCCCAGGCTGAAGGACTAGGAAGGTTCTGGGCTGTGTCCAGGCTGAAGGTTTGGGAAAGTTCTGGGCTGTGTGTCTAGGCTGAAGGATTGGGAAGGTTCTGAGCTGTGTCCAGGCTGAAGGTTTGGGAAGGTTCTCGACTGTGTCCAGGCTGAAGGTTTGGGAAGGTTCTGAGCTGTGTCCAGGCTGAAGGTTTGGGAAGGTTCTGGGCTGTGTCTTCAGGCTGAAGGATTGGGAATGTTCTAGGCTGTGTCCAGGCTGAAGGTTTGGGAAGGTTCTAGGCTGTGTCCAGGCTGAAGGTTTGGGAAGGTTCTGTGCTGTGTCTCCAGGCTGAAGGATTGGGAAGGTTCTAGGCTGTGTCCAGGCTGAAGGTTTGGGAAGGTTCTGAGCTGTGTCCAGGCTGAAGGTTTGGGAAGGTTCTGGGCTGTGTGTCCAGGCTGAAGGATTGGGAAGGTTCTGAGCTGTGTCCAGGCTGAAGGTTTGGGAAGGTTCTGTGCTGTGTCTCCAGGCTGAAGGTTTGGGAAGGTTCTGTGCTGTGTGTCCAGGCTGAAGGATTGGGAAGGTTCTGAGCTGTGTCCAGGCTGAAGGTTTGGGAAGGTTTTGAGCTGCAGCCCAGGGGCCAAGGCTATGCATAACAAGTGTTGTAGGAACTGTGTTTCTGTTCCCATCATCCATCATCCCTGTGCTGGGGCCTTGCCTGGCCTGAATTAGGGGCTCACTGTGGTGGCCAATTTGTTGTGATTTCCAGATTTAGGTTTTAGCAAGTTTTTGAGCTGTCTCTAAACCTTGACACTGGAGAGGTACTGGGCAGTTTGTTTCTTGGCCCTGCTCACCTCTGTGTCCTCCCCAGGATCAGAGACTGCAGCAAGCCTGGCTGACACACGAGTTGGGCTGTGCAGGTTACTCTCTTCAAGTGCTTCAAGCACTGTGGGGTGAGGCTGTGGTTTGAGGAGTAACTTGCTGGGAAGGGGTAGAAGTGATAACTCAGACATTTAATTCATTTTAATGAGGCTCCTGGTGCACTTCTCCAGATGCTCCAGTGTCAGGTCTTTGGAGATGTGCCTTTGTGACAGAAGTGCTGTGCTAAAGAGGATCTGTGGAGGCAACAATAGGATGTCAAAATGAAATGAAACAAGGGCAGGGCAATTTTATGGAGATGACATGACAGGAGGAAAGTATGGGGGGAAGAAAAGAGAATTTAAGATGTCAGTACAGATTTACTGAAGGCTTTCCAATGTCAACTAGAAGAAATGTCAGCACGACTGATTTGGCAGTGTCAAGGTGATGGCAGGACGAAGTCCCATCAGCAGGGGAAGCATCTCATATTCCAGCTGTGGAGAGGAACTGCTGTCAGTAAAGATGATGTCAGGATGATAATTATTTTGTACATTGTGGTTTAAGTAGGGCATTGTTTCTGTTGAGGTATTTTGAATTTAGCAGCAGGTAGGAGAATAGTCATTCAAAGATAAAAGCCTCCAAACTGTTTCTTCTTTCTGTGAGAGTGCCAGGAGCTTCCAGCCCAGCCTCTGAGCTGCTGCCCTGGGGACTGGGCACTGCCTGCTGTGGGTAGAGCCCAGAGGGGCTGAGCTACAGCTCTGCTTGGCTTCTGCATAATACCTGAGGCATAGCTTCATTTCTCCCTTCAAACTCTGCCTAGTAAATAGGAGGGCAGAGGAAGAAACTGATGCCACATAGGAGTGTAACTATGATTTTAGGCCAGGTGGGTTGGAGATATTTGAGGATGAACAATTGTAATTCACTGTTGCTGATGAAAATACATGCAGCTGTGTGTGATACTGTGACATAATTGGTGCTGAAAGAGCTACCTGTGTTGAAAGTCACTGGGTGGTGTCGATGGCAGAATAAAGTGGCAGCAGAGGCTGCTCCCACCTCTTAGGTTTGTTTTAGGATGCCTGCGGAGTTAAGTGGAGTCCTGAGGAGTAACAAAAAGAAGTGTAATATGTTACTGAAATGAAAATTCTGGCCCTTAGCTGGTCTGTAGTTGTAGGGTTTGGGAGTAATTGTGACACACAGCAAATCACAGGGCTGGGGTGCACTGCTACCCTGCCAGGCTCTTGCCAGCATCCATGCTGCTGTGTCTGGCACCCTTTCCAAGGAGGGAATCCCCTGTTAGTCAAATTGCCCTCACTCTCTGTGTGTCCTTTATCACAAAACAAACAAACAGGAAAAAAATGTGCTGCAAGAGCCAATCTAAGGCCTGGCAATCCGATAATAAATCCCCTGTCTTAGCACACACACTCGGTGCCAGCTGTAGGCTAATTAAACTCAATAGTTCACAGGTGTTCCTGGGAATGACTATCGCTAGAGCACTCTCCTCTTTAGGGCTCGTTAACATCTTTTTCAGAGCTCTTTAAATTTCATACACCAGCAACACTGAGCTAAAGCAGATGAAAGATAGCAGAAAGGGACTTGAGCTATTACAGGAGTGCTCTCAGTGCTAGCACAGGCTGTAGCCTCACTCAATTCAACAGCTCTTTTGTTTGATGGTGAATCTCTTGGAGACCGGTGTAAGATGGAAAATTGCTGTCTTAGAAACATTCATCCTTCTGTGGCCACACAAAATTCTGGAGCTCATTATATAACTCTACACACTGTGGATGTCCCACACATGCAGTGGCTACAGAAGAAGAAAGTCTGTGGCCAAATGAGGCAGATTTAGCCAATTTGTCAAGGCTTCTAAAATCTTCCCAGGGAGAACCAGATGGAAAGCAAGGCTTTCTCTAGCCTTCCCTGCTTATTGAATCTTCTGGGCTTTGAGAGATGTGGTTTCTTTTCACTAATATTGGAGCACTGGACTGTGTCTTTGCAGGCTGATTCAAGGGGACAGTTGCCATGCCAAGTGCTTCCAGTTCCAGCCTGCTTCCACTGCCTGCTGTGCAGCAAGAGCTCAGATTTTAGTCAATCTCACAGCCTTGTGTAGTTCTGTGGCTGGATGGGCTCATCTGTTCATTCATCTACCCATCTTCATTCATGTTCCTTTTGCCTGTCTTACTGTATTACATTTGAATTTCTTGGAGAGCTCTCATAAGAATGGAGGGAAGAAAGGAGGCTGTTAGTGTTGTCTTTCAAGGGTCCCTAAAAACCTCTTCTTGTGGAACTGGGCCAGATTCCCCTTAAGTCTGATGTGCAACTTTCCTTCTTGGAGAAAAAGCTCCTTGAGCAGAAATATGGTGCCAGATTAGGCAGCCCAGAGAGAGGAGGTGGTTTGTCTGGGTAAGATAATGTTGGTGAGATAAAAGTATTATTTAATCTAGCTTGATATACCAAATGCCTTGCTTTACCTTCCTGCCTCAGCCACGTGCTTTCCAGCAGACTGGAGTGGTTCATATGTGGGTACACCAGGCAGAAGTGTTTCTGTTTTAGCAGTCACTAATTGAAAGTAATTTCTAGATTTCATAGCTCTTGTTCTCATGAGCTCTCATGCTTCTGTTTCCTCCTAATGATATTTTCAATTGTACTCTTTTACACTCTTACCTAGATAAGGAAACCACAATGATATACCTTAATCTTAAATGGTTTTATTGCTGATTTATGCTAAATTGATATCCCTAAATCAAAATAATATTTCCTGCATGAGTCGACTGCACCATTTTAATGAAATAATTTTCTCAATCAATTCTATTGCATCAGTGCAGTTTTACCCTATCCATAAAATCTTAAACTGCTACAGCTCTTGGTGTGGCTATGAATGGCAACAAGATTTCATTCTCTTAAATGTCAGATCTAGGGGAATAAAAAAACTGTTTTCAAATTAAAAAAAAAAAAAAATCTATTCAAGTATAGTTTGTTCTAACTGACCTTTTAGTAATTCCTCTCTTTCCTGTCTCACTGTCATTGGGCTTGCATAAATCTCATCAATTTAGAAAAAGCTTGGAACACTTTCAGTGAGTTTGCATTGAGGTGATTTTGTGTACAGAAGTCAGTTTGAGGTAGAGAGAAAACCAGCAAGACAAGTAAATGTTTTCATAAGGATTTGATTTGTTAGCATTTAATGACATTATTTTGTGAGTAACTAAGTAAAACCACAAAAGGTGCAGTGCACAAAGCCAGAAGTGTTAAGCAAAAAGTGGGCAGAGTTTAAGAAATCCTTTCCTGACCCCAATCCCATGCATGCCTGGGTATCACTGCTTGTGACGTTGATTTGAGGGTGTTTAATAAAGAAAAAGATTTCATAGTTTCTGTGTTGGAGACTCCTCTGTGGCCGGCATCCAAAGGCTTATTTGCACAGCAGTTCTGAAGTTAAATAAATTATGTGGCAATTGGTGTAGCACTAAGCTGAAGCACTGACCTGAGGGGGAAGGGCTTTACAGAATGCATTGCTTTGGTTTCCTCTCTTTCAGATGAGGGAATGTTAAAAACACAGTGATATTTAACTAATGAGTGTGGAAGACTTGGGATCCCTCCATGTGTGGGTTATTTTGCAATGGCCAATTAAACAATTCCCCTTGTTTCAAAATTCAAAACTAAATGAGCAGATCTACTGTTGAGAAAAATACCTGTTAGAAAAGGCAGCTTTAGTGGTTAGATGATTGGAACACCATCATCAGTGGAGTTTTAACTTTCTCTTTGGTAAAATATAAAATAGGAGCCTCCATCCCAAATTGAGTGTTCGTAAAGTCTAAATGCATATGGACTTCTTCAGATACTTGTCTGCTTGATAACTGAGTCTGTCTGTCTTTGGTGAGAGACTTAGTGTCATCAGATTTACCTAAATGTGTGCTGTGTAGTTGTGAAGAAAGATGTTTATGGGTAGGATTGGGAAAACTTGGATTTCAGTATTAACAGAGCAGATAAAATGTTCAAGGGCCCAGATGAAAACTCCAACCAGCTCCTTTCAGACAGACAAGATTTCCCTGCTCTCCTTTTGCCAGCATATTTTACTAACTCCTCTGGATGTAAGTTAGTTTAGGAACCAATTAATTTATGAAATGCATTAAACACCACGTCTGAGCTCCTTATCTACAGAGATGAAAAATGGTGTTAAGGTGATCTCCTCAGTAGTAGTTTCCAGATTAGCTCTTACTCCTCAGGAGTTAATAGGAAGAGAGAGATCTATGTCTATTTATGTGATAAAATTAATTCCTGCATGAGATTAAAGCCCAAATAGATGGAAGTTTATTCTCTTTATTTTATTTCGTATGAAACTGAACCCTCCTCCTCTGCTGGAATCAAGGAAATAATATAGTACTGAAATATAACTTCAGTAGTTTTCTCAAAGGGAAGACTCAAGCTCTTCTTTGAAGGCCAAATATTTCTATCCAGCTGTTAAATAAATCTTAGAGCAAATAGCAGTGCAGCACCATGTCTAAAGCAATACTCCAATCTGGACAAGTAAAATGTTAATTTTTGCATCACTTTATGCTTTTGATTTTATTGCAAATCAAGTACTTAATGTCAATACACAATTTGTAAAGTGCCTTTGGGGGTTTGTGTATTTTGGTTGTGCAGTATAAAGCAGTGGGTTGTTGGGCTGGGTGATCCTGGTGTGACCCTGGGGCAGCAGCTGTGTTAGCAGTGTGAGTTTGAGTGCTGTCCCCATCCAGGACCAGGGCAGGGAGGGGCAGCAGCTCGTGGGGACACATCCCAAAGCTCTCCTTGGGCTGCTGCTGCCAGGGAGAGCAGCACTGCTGGCTTCTTTGGAGTCCCTGACAGCCTGGCAGCTTGATTTGTGTTGTGACTAATGGAAAATAAGCAAAAGGAGAGAAGCAGGGAGGAGGCCTCCCCTTGCTTGACAGTGCTGTATTTATGTGTGGGAAAAGTGCTGTTTCTTGACAGGTTATTTAGTTTCCCCACCAAGCAGAGGGCAATGCACCTGCTCTGGGTTGTGGGGATTCTGTGTGACTGAACCCACATCCCTCAGCCACCCCTTCCTCAGCTCCTGCCCCTTCTGGGAAGGGTCTGGGCTCTGTTTTAGCACAAGTATCTATTGCTGCTTCTGATTTTCTCCTAAATCAGACACTAAGCAGTTTCTTAGCTGCAGCACCAAGAATCAAGTGCTTCACAGACCACCTTGCATAACTTTGACTTTTTTTATTCCTCCTTTGTTCTTTGTGATTGGTTTTGGTTGTTTTTTTTTTTAACAGTGAAGAATTGATTCAATTTCTCTTAGAACCCAACAGAGTTTGAATCATGGCATGAAAGGAGAATAACATTTGTTATTTTAGTGTTGAAAACACAGCATAATTTGTTAATGGTTGTAAGATGCATTGGCACAATTGGGTGGGAGTTGCTCTGGAAGTGACCAGGGCTATCACTGAGATGTGATCAGTTTACATAAGATGTGACAAGGCAAGCATGCCCAGAAGGCTTGTTTTGATGATGACTGTTATTATTAATATTACTACTATGACTATTAGCTTTATGTCTGTGGATCAGCAGCAAAACTTTGATAATATTCTCAAATATCCTCAGATGCTCTCTCTAGTGAATTCTAGATTCATCCCACTTAGCTGAATTTCAACAGTATCTTCCCATGGACAAGAGTTGTCATTTCCTTTTCTCCCTTGATAAGTCACTGCAAAGGTTTTCCTTTGTCCCATCTCACAGGCAGTTGCTCTCCTATTTTGGGAGAACTGTTACTTTGGATGAAAGGCAGAAAAATTCCTATCATTAAATAATAATACTGTGGAGCCCCAAAATATTATGTGTTTTAATGCTGTTGCATAATCTTGGGGTTTATTGATGCTTTATGCTCCTTTATAATAGCCTCAAACACATGAGAACATTGTGAAATAGGAACAAGGAAAATGCTTGACAACACCGCATTTTTAAGCTAAAAATGCTTAAAGCAGTCTTGCCTGAATTCCTCCACAGATTAATTAGGATATTCTTTCAAAAATCTTTAAAGATGCTGGACAAAGAACAGTGTGATGCTGTGTGCCCAAAGTCAAGTGTTAATGGGGGAAAGCATTATACAGTTTTCCCTTTATCCCTGCTCCTTGCTCCCAGTGATGCTGTGGATCTGACCTGCAGGTCAGGATGGCAGCTGGGGATTCTGCACATGGCTCTGCAAGTAGAGAAGGAGTTTGCCTGGCCATGGCTAGTCATGAATTAGTCATCCCCCAACACCTCCAATTAGCTGAGCTCATTTCAGGGGGCTCTGGTGTGTTCATTTATTAGTGAATTGGAAGCTGTGATTGAGGCTGACCTCTCTGGTAGCTGGGAGAGTTCTTCCCCACGTGGTTGTGTGTGGTTTCTGTATGGGAAGGGTGTTGTTAGCCAGTCCTTGGAGTTGCTGGCTGA
Source organism: Erithacus rubecula (assembly GCF_903797595.1). Lineage (NCBI taxonomy): Eukaryota > Metazoa > Chordata > Aves > Passeriformes > Muscicapidae > Erithacus > Erithacus rubecula. The sequence continues at coordinate 8,788,018 of NC_136674.1, forward strand.
AAGAGAAATATCTGGTGTGCCTTGCAGTGTGGGCACAGAGAAGGGTGAGGGCTCTGCTCTAAACTGGAGCCATTTGTGGTGCTTGGTCACCACCCTGCTGGGGAGGGACATTGCTATTGCACTGCTGACACTTGTTTTGTGTGTGCTGCAGCAGGCACAGTTCCCCTCATGTGCAGGGAAAGGAGCATCTCCTGCTGCTGAAATCCCTCATTTTGGAGGGAGGCTGAGGCAGAAGCTGGAAGCAATCAGTTAAAGCTCCATTTCCACAGTGCCCTTCATGCCAAGCCTCTCAAGGCACTTAAGAAAATACTGGAAGCTGTACAGCACAAAATAGCATTGGCACATGGCTCAAGAAAAACAAACCTTCTGCCTGGATTTGAAAATTGAAAATTTACAAGACTGATTGCTGAGCTTCCAGGCCCAGGAATGGAGTTAGGAAAAGGGCCCTGTGAGATCAGGGCAGTTTAGGGGGCTCTTCAGTGATGGGCATGACATTTCCATCAATGCTGATAATTTTTCTGATACATTTCTCTGTTCTGCCATCACACCATCTCCTCCTCCTAACAACCCAGGCTGCAGGATTGAATTTCTCTTTCTGCAACAGCAGCACAGTGAACTTTCTTTGGATCTTTATTTTTTCTTTCCCTAACTTCTGCTAATACAATTCTGATCCTGGAGATAGCAGGTCCAAGCTGACTTCCCACTTGCAGCACAGTATCTTGCCTTCTGATATTTTGAGAATGTGGCTCTCCTCCTCCCCAGACTGTAAATGTGGGAAAATGTGTCTTTCTTTTGTAAAGCAATCTGACAGTCTGGAAGCCTCATGCTGGATGTATATGTTTACAGAAAAGTTGCCTTGCAAGCATTTCCTCTTTGTGCAGCCCTGGTGTACTGGATCACAGTAAGGAGACTTGCTGGGGGATGAGTACATGAGGTGATCTTTTCATGATAAACCCTTCCAGTCTGAATGGGCATTGCTGCAGGCAGCATGGATTTCTGATGTGCATGTGGAAAGAAAAAGTCACAACTAGTAGGAGCTGCTCCTAATAATCCTGATACAGAAATCAATCAAAGTGTGGTGAAAAAAAAGTTAAACCAGTAAAGATTTTCTGGTTTGATTGCTACAATTAGTTACAGTTTTGTCTCATGGGTTTTAGCCCATTTTATTTTCCGGAAGGGATGTGGAGGTTTGGGGATTTAATCCTTGGCATTGTGGGGGCTCTAGAAGAACCAAGCTTACCATGAGAAAGCTGCTGCTCGTGGTGCAGGGCTGCAGCAGATGATATCAGAGAACTGATCCCTCCCTCCCAGCTTGCAAATGTGTATTTTTGCCTGTGGAGTTGGGGAGCCTGATATAAATCGGCTGGCAAGAAGTTGTTCCTTAGTTGCCTCTTTAAGAACAGTTATCTGAGTGTCCAAAGTGATGTTTGGAGAAATAATGGGCATGTGTTGTCATTACTTTTGGAGAGCAAGAGAGAAAGGGGTTGGTTTGGGCTGTAGGAATAAATAAGAAAATCCATCTCTACAAGGGAAACAGGAGAGATTAAAAAGAAGAGCAAAATGCTAGAAAGGGAATGGTGCTGAATATGAATGTGTCAGAGAGCAGCTCTATATTGAGAGAGGAGGTGATGAGCCAGACAGGGCACTGAGCCTCAGTGAGCCTGGTGTGAGGAGAGAAGATCCTCTGGCACAGGTGGGGATCACCTTCTTTCCTCAGCTGCAAAGACACTTCAGCCATCCTGTTCAAAACATGAGAGCTGCCTGCAGGCAAAAGCCAAGGCTGCATCACATGTGCCTTTGGACAAGCTAATTGCTCCCAAAATAGCCATTTGACCTTCATCTTCTTAAAGCCCTGCCATGAACCTCTGCACTGGCTGTGGAGCCACCTTTTCATATAATTAAATAGTGATGAATTAAATCATATCACTTTGTGTAAGACTGATAGGAATTGGAATAGATAAGCATTTCTTTTTTTCTTCTTTTCCTTTTTTTGTTCTTCTAGCAAGGCAAAATGGAATTATAAAACCCATGTGAAACTTCAGTGGAAGTCAAAAGTGTGAGTCTAAAGAAGCAGTACAAGGGGATTAGATCCTTAGGAGGATTAGTGTCTATTAAACTTGATGATCTGGATGTAGCTTCCAGCTCTCAAGGCCTGTAGATTGCTGAGCTGTGTACCCTGGGACCAGGGAAAGGGTTACCCTAAATTCCCTGCCAGTTCTTAGCCAGGGTGACTTAGGGGCTGGAGAACAGGTAAGGGAAAAGCCTGGCTGCTGGTTATGCAAGTTTCAAAATTCTGGTATTTCAGCAGACATGATCTTGTCTAAAATTATTATTCATGAATGCCCCTCTCCCCAGCAGAATGCCCCAGAATTCATCCATTCTGGTGGCTCCACAGAACCCCAAACACTGGGCAGAAAATCAGGCATTGCTGTGGGAAGGGAGAGCTGAGCTGAACCCATGGGGTGCTGGTGGATGGGTGCTTTCCATGAAAAGCTGGATCATGCCACGGAGAGGAGGCTTGGTCAGCTGGGGAAGGAGCACCCTGTGTGTCCTTCTGTCCCTCCACAAGCTGGGGTGAAGTGCTGGGCTGCTGGAAGGGCTGGGCCGTGCCAGGAAAGTGTCAGCACGCCTCATTTTGGCATTTATATATGAGGAGTAAGCACAATCCTTCTACTATTCCAACCAGCTGCTTTTGCCAAGAAAAATCATTTGTAACTCTTTCTTCCTGCTGTAGTGCTTCTCCAGCAGGCCTGCTTGGATTGCTTTAACCCCTCGAGTGCCAGCAGGCACTGCAAGGCAGAGCTGTGCCTTGGGCACGTCTTGGCAAGTCCTCCCACGTGCCAAGCAGCTCTGCAGCAGACTGAAGCTTGTCTGGCAGTTAGCTTTTCTTTTTCATCAAGTCTGTTCCTTAGGGCTGCTGCTGCTTTTTTATGGTTTTTTATTTCATTCCTGGGGCTGTAGCAGAGGAGGAGGAGGCAGAGGCTGGGGAGGAAGCTGGTTTACAGAGAGCTGCTGAGCTGAGGAAGGAGAGGAAAAAGGGAGCAGGGAATGGTGGAGTGGTTTGACCCTTGCTCTGTTTGTTGTCCAGCGGGATGCTGAATCAACAGCACAGCAAGGCTGCCAGTGTTATGCACTTTAGAAATTCACTCACCTGCAAGTTCAGAAGCAGCTCTTCCTCTGTTCTCTCAATAAAGCCTCAAAGAATAGGAGATGCCTCTGCCTTTTTATGATGTACACTTCAGCTCTTGCAGTGTTGCATATATGAGCTTTTGCCTTTGATCATCATTTGGAGAGGTTTGCAAGACAGGTTTAGTTGTGAGAAATGGATGTGCTGTTTGGAATGAGGGATTTCTCCCCCTCCCTCTAGGTGCTGGCTGAATTTTAAGTTTATCACCACCCTGTGCTCTGAGCAGAAAGGCTGTTTGTTCCCTTTGTGTGCTGCTTTACAGGAGAGCACTGCTTTTGCCTTTTTGTAGAGACTGGGCAGCTGCTTTGCTGCCATGCTAAAATCCTTGATGAGATTTAGCAATTCATGTTTCTCAACATAAGAAGTTGAAAAAGAGAGTAAGTCCTTTTGTCTAACTAGTGTGAGCTTTTTTTTTTTTTTTTTTTTTCCAAAGAGAAAGGAAAAGAAGCAAATTATTTTGTTTTAAAAAATAACATTTTAATAATGTAGTAGTCTAACCTTTATGCTAATTGCCCCAGGCTTTTAATGAAGCAGCATAAAATTAGTCCTGTGAGTCTTCATTAATCAAATATAGGAGCTGATGGTATAGTAATAAGATGCTGTGCTGCCTCTGCTCCCCATGCAATGTTGACATTTGCTTATATTCAGAGTAGAAAGCAACTTTTTTTTTTGTAGCTCATTAAAATAATTAGCCATGTTTGGCTTTTTAAAAAAAAAATCTTTTCTTAAAAAGTCCTTTTAATGAGGAAAGATGAAAACAGACAGGATGGAAAAGTCAAAAGAATCAAATTAAGACAGAAAAACTGTCTGCTGGAGGCTTCCTCTGAACGGAAGATTTGTGTATGTTAATGGCAGCTGTTGGCTGGAACCTCTGCACAGACACCTTGTTTGTTGTTTGCAGAACTTAGAGCAGAAACAAACAACTTCAAGGGATTTGTTGATGTGTTTTGCTCCAATTTGTGTTTCAAAGGTGCTCTAAGCCTCAGCTCTGTCCCAAAACTCGGTGCTAGCACGGGGGATGTACCTGTGCCCCCTCCAGGTGAGTGAGTTCTGCTGCCCAGCTCCCCTCTGCAGGCTGTGCTGTGACAGCTCTGCTGCCCTTCAGCAGAAAGGAGTGCTTGAGCCCTCTCACACACACGCAACCCCAGTGCCCAGCCCTTACCTGAACTCTCAGGGCGTTTTGGAAGAGACAAATCCTGGAGCTGCAGAGCAGAATCACATCCACATCTGCACTCCCTGGAGGGAGGGGCAGGCATCTGCTCTTACAGTCCCATCTTCACTTCAAAAGCTTTTCAAGCAGTATTTTCTGCTCTGTCTGCTGCCTAAGTAGAACCTGCTGTCTGCTATAAAGATGTTTGTGGGGAGGAAGGCAGCAGGGTATGATTTTTGTGTTTAAGATGCTGCTGTGGCAGCTCTGGGTTTCTGCAGGGTAATTCTGGAAGGCACAGCTCCCCAGGCAGAGGCAGGGAAGGGCTGGGATGCTGATCCCTGTGAGGAGGGGTCAGCCCTGGTGCCTGGCTCTGTGTGAGCCTGCAGGACACGGCTCCTCAGGGAGAGCTGCACTGCCAGCACTGTCCTTGTGCCCCTCAGCTGTTGAGATGATGGCTCTCATTTCAGAGTTCAGGCCTTAGTGGCAGGCCAGGACAGCTGTGATTGTGCTGCTCCTGCCTCTGTGGCTGTGTGCATGCACATTTCCAGATGAAAAATGATGGTGGTCCACTGGGAATGTGGCTCTTGTCTGGGAATCAGGGAGCCTGCACTCAGTTCCTGCCTTGTCCATATGGGATTAGCAGGCCAGCTCTTCTTTCCCTTCCATTTTTCTTTTCCTAAGATGCCCCTTCCACAGGCACAGAGTGCAGATGAGGATATCCCTTTCTATTGAACAAGAATTTGGCAATCAGTCGATGATGATTTTAAAATGAACATTGTGATTTCACACTGCTTAGAAATGACTGATAGTTTAGCAATTCAGGCAGAAAGGAAGTTGGATCCCCCCACATACTACCCCTCCCCATTTTTATCCATGTGCTTGCTTCCAGGTAAGTAATTTTTCATCACTGATCTGTTTTCTACTGTGTTCCAGCATCTATCTTATTGCCAGATTAACAGCTCTTCTCTCCCAGTAAAATCTTTCCATTCCTGCTGTCCAGAGAGCTCCATAAAATTTGTTTGTGTTTTCTGAAAAGCATTAAAGTAGGTTACACAGCACTTTGACAGTTTGGAGTGTAGGGACTATGAAGGTGAGGGAGAATCCATAGCAGGAAAAATGATCCATTTCCTGCACTGAAATTCTTTGTAGGAGCCTCAGCAACATAAAATAGCTGCCTCCAGGGGACTCCCACAAAAATCTTCTCAGATTGTTTCACCTCCCAGCCCTATGCAGCCTGACTTTAAAAGTTTCTTTTTTTTCCCCAACCAGTGTTACCCTCTTCCCTTTCTGTTCTTGTCCAGTTCTCTAAGCACAGGCTGCAATGAAGCATACTCCACAATTATTTGTGAAATTTAAAAGAAAAAGTACCTGAAGCTGAGCCATATGCAGTGGTGCAATCACTTTCCACCTGCACAGTGGGCAAACAAAATCCAGCATGTGCCATGGCTCTGGGCAGGAGAAATCCCAGGAAAACCTGCAGGGCTGAGAGGATTCATCTGACTGAAACCCTTGGCTTGCAGTGTGTGATTTACATGAGGAGCTGTTGTTCATGTATATGTGAAACCTCACTGATGAGGTGTGGGATTGTATCTCTGTGAATTAAAGAACTCTTTCTGGTCCTCTGGCCAGTGGGGGCAGATTTGGTGTGGGTCAGATCACTGACAGCCAGAGGCTCTTCCCGAATTCCTAAGGCAGGAATGATATCAGGGTTGGTGATGGACAGCATGGCCAGAGTCAGGCTTGGGCTTTGAGTGCCCCACATGGTGAGATGAAAGCAGAAGGGGAGTTTTGGGGTGTTCACTGAGCTGGCTCTGTGCACACAGGCAGTGCTGGGTGCTCTCTGAGCTGGCTCTGTGCTCACAGGCAGTGCTGGGTGCTCTCTGAGCTGGCTCTGGCTCTGTGCACACAGGCAGTGCTGGATGCTCTCTGAGCTGGCTCTGGCTCTGTGCACACAGGCAGTGCTGGGTGCTCTGAGCTGGCTCTGGCTCTGGCTCTGTGCACACAGGCAGTGCTGGGTGCTCTGAGCTGGCTCTGTGCACACAGGCAGTGCTGGGTGCTCTGAGCTGGCTCTGGCTCTGTGCACACAGGCAGTGCTGGGTGCTCTCTGAGCTGGCTCTGGCTCTGTGCACACAGGCAGTGCTGGGTGCTCTGAGCTGGCTCTGTGCACACAGGCAGTGCTGGGTGCTCTGAGCTGGCTCTGTGCACACAGGCAGTGCTGGGTGCTCTGAGCTGGCTCTGTGCACACAGGCAGTGCTGGGTGCTCTCTGAGCTGGCTCTGTGCACACAGGCAGTGCTGGGTGGTCTCTGAGCTGGCTCTGTGCACACAGGCAGTGCTGGGTGCTCTGAGCTGGCTCTGTGCTCACAGGCAGTGCTGGGTGCTCTCTGAGCTGGCTCTGTGCACACAGGCAGTGCTGGGTGCTCTCTGAGCTGGCTCTAGTTCTGTGCAGGGAAGCTCTGGGTACAAATCTTGCTGCCCTAGGCCTGGCTTAATCCCCTAGCTCACACTGAGCTCTTCTGACAGCCTTGGGCAGCATTTAATCTCCAGGCTTCATTTCTGTAGGGTAGGAGCACACCTGCTTTATCCACACTTTGGTGAAGTGCTTAAAGATCAATAGGAACCAGTTCAAGGTATTATGTTTGTTAATGTAAATACATGCTATATCACAGTATCTTCACCATGTTTATTCCATGGAATATATTTATCCATAAAATTCTCTTACATTTATGTACAGCTTCAAACACCCTGGAAGCAGCTAGGTGTTGACAGAACAGCTGCAGTCTTTTACTATGTTCAATAAATACAAATGGATATAAACAGTATCCATCTGTCAGGCTCAGTTAGATGGTTTAAACATAAAGCTATTTTGTTCCTGTAATTGTATTTAGATCTGAAATGATAGAGGTTTGATTTTTCTTTACATAGTGATAAGATACAAATTCCTTTGAATTGCTTTGACTCCTGATTTATTGCAATAAATTAAAAAATAATCCATTCTGTCTTCTTTCACCCCTTCTCCAAGCAAAGAGAGCTCACTGCTCAGGCACTGAAGGATCCTGCTTACATCAAGCCACCCTTCCCATGCTTGTAAGCACCCGGGCCTGTGACCTCTGTGTTTACAAGATATTTATTGCTGCTTGCACTTTCCACTGCTCCAGGGTTATCACTTCAGTGCCTTGTAAAATTTGATTGTGTTTAATAAATGTATTCAGCATTATTGCTGAGCAAGTCTGACAATTTACCCTTGTTCCTTCCCTTACACACACAAACCCAGACACCTTCACAACCTACATATTTTCTTAGCTACGTATGTTATTGCTTGTGTTGTATCAGAGGCAATTTCAGATGCATCTCAATTAGACCATTTTTCTAATTAAATAAGTGCTTGTGGTTGTAATGTGAGCATGTCTCTGAATACTGAGTGTGATTCACTGCAGTGATTTGTCCAACTCGTGTGTGATGTTTGCTTTATAAAACTCAGCTTCTGGCACAGAGGCCTCTCGTTACCTTCCCTGTGCTGACCTCTGGAACTGATGTTAGCCAGATGTGTTCAGCTCCCTCCTTCTCCACAGGCTTCCTGTGTGACATTAGGGACATCATTTGGTCTCTCTGTGCTGTTCCTCCCTCTCTAAAACAGTTACCAGAGCCCTTACCTGCTCCTTGGAGCTTTTGAGGAGCTTAGGCTATGAACACACGTGGGGATATTGTGTCAGAGGAATGTCTGAAAGCCTGTGGTGGTCCTTTCCTCCTCCCCATCATGTACCTGAGCATGGGGGCATAGTGAAGCAGGTGTTGCTTTTCTTATGGCAGGAGTGGCTTTTGATTTCTTTGTCTTTTTGTATCCTAGTGTTTCTCCTTAAAAAAATGGTTTGACAATATGAAAACTCTGTTTTATGCACCTGAGGGGGTTTAGGCCCCATCTCCTTGGTGTGGCTTCTCATGGGTCTGTTCCTTGCCAAAGCAAAATTGCATGAGAAAATTCCTGTTACCAGCAAAATTGCATGAGAAAAGAGTGTACAAACAGCTGCAGGGAGGTGCAGAGTGCTGCTTCTATTACCTTATTTTTAGCTTTATTTTGTGGGGAATATCTTCCCAAGAATGAGAAATCAGGGATTGAGATACTAGTTTTGCTTCTGTGAGACTGGTAGGAGCTCGTTGGTGTGGCTGGAGCATGTTTGGGTTCCCTGTGAGCTGCTGAGCTGTGGTGTGTGACTGTGCCTCTTCCTGGGTTCTAAGGAACAGGCAAATACCTGTGAAATCTCATTGGGGACTAAGTAATGTTATTCTATGTGTATATAAGGAGAAGAAAAGAGAAGTGAGGAAAAAAAATGGCAAAGTTTAGAAAGTTAAATGCAGGCAAAGAGATTCTTGTCTCTTCTCCCATTTCTTTTCTTTAAATGTCCATCTTAAAACCATCACAAACTGCACCACCTGACTTCTTGCTCTTGATTAATTGCAACTAAAACAAACAGTCAAGTGTATGTTCCTGGTGTGATTTATTGGCTGTGCAGCTCAGGATGTGCTCAGCTGGAGCAGCCCCTCAGTCCCAGCCCTTTCTGCTGTGCCTGATCACACCAGAGACAGGATCAGCCTCTGGGACATGTGGGAGCCTCATCTGTCACCACAGCAACCTGACATTAGACTTACTTTCCTCCCAACAAAGTTAATTTCTCTTGTAATTTATGGCATTTGCCTGAGTTCTTGGAAGTCAAGAAGCCCTGATGGTAAGCAAATAAGAACTATATAATAAATATGAGTATAATAAATATGAGTATTATAACTCATATAATCAATATAAGTACTGGTGGAGCAGAAGTACAGCTTACTGTGCTGTCATTCATGGAGAATTTTCCTGTTGCCAGAGTTTCAGATGCAGATTTCATTGCTGGGCTAATTCAGGTATCTGCTTTGAAAAAAATCTTTTTCCCAAAAAGCAGCAGAGTCACAAAGAATAGGGAAGAACCCCTGTGTGATGGTGCAGTGCAACCTGCCTTGGTTTGTGGACTTTTGCTTGGATTCTAAGTCATTGCCTCAAACAATGAACCCAAGGATTTCAATAGGTAGGTGTAGGGAATAAAACAGAGTACAAGGGAACTGATAAAGTGTCTTAGTCCTGATAGAGCAAAATCCATGGGAGAGACACACACAGATAAATGCTCCCTGGGCAAGAAGTGACCAAGAAACGTGTGTGAAACTTTGTGATAAGATAATGTTACCAGGTGACCATGAAGTCATGAAGAATGTGTACCCAGTGGGAAATGGTTAGAAAAACAGAACCCTATATAAATGCCATACAAGTGAAACCCTATGTAAGTGCCTTGTATACTCAATAAAATTGGCTTTTCATCCAAACTCAGATGTTCCTGTCCATTGCTGATAATGGGTGACAAATGTGTAATGGAAGACTGCTGAAATTCACAGATTTACCCAGTTTACATTATCTTCATGGAGTCTAGTCCTTAATAATCAAAATTCCATGGGCTTTCTGATACAGTTGACCATGAGAATTGCATTTAAAATAGATGATAGGTCTTCTGAAATCCTCTGTACTGGTGACTGACCATCTATTTCTGCATTTCTCTGAATTTTTTTGTATCTTTGGAACACAAAAATCTTTTTTGTTTCTTTGAAAGCAAGTGTTTGGTTTTCTTTTCAGGGAATTACTGCAACTACCAGCATTGTTATAGAATAGGGGATCTTCCATAACAATAGAAGGAATGTAGAAGATTTTTAAAAAGTGTCAAAAAGAGACTAAAGGAAACAATAATGTATTTTATAAAATTCATGCTTGCAGACCAGGATATAAAATTCAGTTCTCCTGAAATCTCAGTCTGTAATGGACTTTTTCCCTGGTGGCAGTGGGAGGTTTGCACAGAGATCATGACCTTTATGTAGCTGTGTTCTTATTATTTATTGAGAGCCATCTTGTCACATTCAAAGGGAAAATTTGCTCCTTGTTTGACCAGCACCACTTCTTGGCTTTTTCTTTTCATTCACTTACTGTGTCTCCTGCTCTGCTTGTGTTTTGCTTTGCTTTCTGTGCTAAGCCCCTTGTACTGGTTTGAAGGGCAGGTGTCTGCCAATAAAAGCAAAAGCTTCTCTTTGAAATGGAGAATGTAAACCCCCTCCCTACAAATTATTATTATAGTTTTGAAATTAAGGGGCTCTCAGGCAAAGAGATGGGAATTAGGAATAACAGTTCTTTACTAGGAAAATTAAAATAGAAATGCAGTATTACAAAGAACAATCCCAACCCTGCCAGAGTCAGAATCCAAGCTGACATCCATCAGTCAGTCAGGGTGGTGGCACAGTCCCATTCCATGGTGGCTGCATCCTCCTGCAGGGGCAGATGTGGTTCAGCTGGAGCAGTGCTCCTGGAGAAGGTGCAGTTTCCTCTGAAGGTGCAGGGATGATGTGGAAAGGTCTGGCTTTCCTCTGGAATCCAGTGGAAAGAAGGTGCCTTGGTGTTCAAAATGTCCATTTTTCTCTGGGTAGGAAAGGCTTGGCTCCTGCCCTGGCTGGAGCATCTCCCAGTGGGATGATGGAATTTTATCAGTCATGCACTGAGACTCACTGGCCATGAACACAAGATATATCCTGGAGGGAGGATGGGCTGTGGAAAGATAAAGATGATGCCCAGCTGGTTTAAAGATGGCCCATTAGCAGAGAATATGTGCCAGGAGATCAGGGTCACTGCCCCACCTGGCTGCAGCAGATGGGGATAGAATACATATTGCTGGGCACAGCAACCCAACACCCTGTGCTCTGCTGCTTCTCTGTCTCTTACCCGGAGGACATCCTTGCCCTCAAGCCTTCCTTGTGCTGTTTGCAAGGACAGAGTTGCAGTGAGTTGGGTTAATTCCAGTTTGGCCTCTATGCTCCAGCCTGAGACAGCTTGGGCATGCCCTGGAGGCGAGGATCTTAAAGCACCAGCAGTGCTGCTGAGGTGGCTCTGGGGATGCTCTCAGCTCTGTGCCACCACTGCCATCCCCCAGGGAGAAGGGGTGCCTTGAGCTCTCTGAAGAAGGCTCCATATCTGAAGCTGTTTTAAAGGTTTTCACATCCTTGTGTGTCACGTGCTGCATTTGATGGTTAGAAAAGGTCTGGATTCTTTAAAGGTGTGAGAGGAAAAGGAGAGGGAGATGGAGCCCAGGGTGACAGAGCCAGATGTGAGTGTGAGGATGTGGAAACTAAAGACAGAGCAGAGAGCTGTCATGCTCTGGGCTGTCCTGATTTATCTTGCACTTACAGTCAATATTTCTGAGTAAAGTAGAAACTGCTCTCTTTTGTGCAAACCAGTGTGCTGTGGCAATTATTGTGAGCAGTGAGCCCTCCCTACCCTGTGCCTGAGCTGGGAGGTCACAGAGTTCCTCCTTGAGCCTCTCTGCAGGGCTGGGTCGGTTCTGCAGGGGAGGATGGGAAGTGTGGGGACAGTGCAGATGTGTTGCTGTTGTTTGTTTGCAGCTATTCAGAGTCTTTTCCTACACTTGAGACTGAAACCCGTTTTTCTGGCACTGACCTTATCGAATAAACATTGATTCAAGAGCTGAATGTCCCACTTACATTTTTCCATTTGACAGCCAACAGAAATGTACAGGCACAGTGTGAGCTCCTTCAAGGATGCAGAATGAGAATTTTGTGATTCTTTTTTTCACTTACAGTCTAAACTCCCCTATTAAATACTTATTTCTACTGCCCTTCCCCTCTCCTCCTCTCCCCCACCTTCTCTTGCCTAAGCTTACTGCTCAGCTTTTATTTTAGCCTTCTTTTTTCTGTCAGGGAATATTTGAGTTTAGGACCCTCAGACTGGCAGCACTGGAAAATTAAGTCATCATTTTGTCTGCAAACCTGTCCCTGGGCACAGGGCAAGCTCCCACCCAGTGGCTTCAGCCTCTCTCTCAGAGGATCTTCTGCTGCAGGTGCAGGAGGTAATTCACATTCAGTGCCCATCTCTCCCTGTTCTCTTGAGGTGCCAATTATCCAGCATTGTGTCAAGTTAGATCTGGGGGTGTGCATGTAAGGATCACAATTAGCTGGTGCAGGGCTGGAAAGCTGAGGGTTCTGACAGTCAGACCTGCCAGTGAGATGAAGTGGGGAAGGACAAAACAATCTGGATGCAATTAGAGTCCTGCCCACCTTCTCCCACAGCCCCTTTCAAACACAGAAATGTGCATCTTCCTTCAAGGATGAGAAAGTTTGGGCTTCATTCCACATCTTCCACCTCCCACTCCTTCCTGTATGTCTGCACTTGTGCTTTCCAGCAGGGAAGGAATGTTCAATCCCACAGGGAATTGTTCCTGCAGTGTGTCTGGCTCAGAGCAAAGCTGGAGGTGGTGGATCTCCCAAGGGAAATTTCTTCTCATGAGGTTTATGGCTCACTTTGGCAGATCTTGGGGAGGCTGCTGCTGCTCAGAATGGGAAATGGAAGTCGAGAAAGCAGTTGGAAATGCACCTGCTGAAATGTTCTTCATGCACCCACACTGATTAAAGTATAGCCTACTTCTTTTTCCTGCTTCCCTCATAAAAGATGTGTTGGGTGGAGCTCATCTGTCTAGAGGAAAGGGAGGCAGGGTAGTGGAGACTGGATTCTCTTTCTGTCTGTCTTTTGATCCTCCTGTGTAAGTTGAAGGTTTTAGAAATTATTAAAAGCTTCATGCAGAGTGAATACTTTCAGAGGAGACTGAAGCTGCAGAACTAAGTTCCAGCTCTGTGGTTCTCTCACAAGTTTGAGGCTGGGGTATTAAATCCCATCACACTGATCAACATGGTCAAAAGAGCAAGATGAGTGTAGAAGTGGGTTGACTTCTGCACATTTTCAAAGTCTTGTTTCAAACTTAGCCTTAACAGCTTCTTAGGAGAGCCTCTCAACTGGAGGATGTAATGCTGATTGAAACAGCTCTCTGTGATGCTCTGTGGGGTTTTAGGCACACAGTAAGCTGCTCTGCTCTGTGAGTGGCCAAAAACTAGCTAATACCTGGCATGGTGATGTGGTGCACTTAATCCTCCTGATTAAAAAATGTTATCCTTTCCCTTTAGCCTTTCTGATAGGCAGCACTCACCTGTCACTCCTTTTTAGCATATCCCACACATTAAATGAATGCTTCACTTTTGATAGTAATAGCAAGAACAGCTCTGCTCTTAAATTGGTCTGTGGTTTCCAAAGCCCTTAAGAAACTCACAGCTAATTCTGCTACTGTGTATTTACCTGTAATTTTACAGACCTGGAAACCTGATACTAGTAAAGCCTGTAGTCATAAGTCAAGCTTTTGATTAAGAGTCCAATCTAAACTGATCAGTCAGGTTTTTTTTCTAGTGGAATAAATTGATGCTGAGCTGGGAATGGAACTCATTTCATGGGAAGTGTAGTTTTTTCATTCTAGTCTCTAAGTGTTACTGTCCTTCCACCCACAAGGTATCACTGTTTCTGTCTCAGTAGCAAATATTAACCCCCAGCAACATTACAGAGCAGTAGGAGCAAATTCTTCCATCAGTCATTTTCCTTGCTCGAGTACAGGCTGCAGCCACTTTAAAATAACCAGTCATTTCTTGTTATCTGCTTTAAACTGCTGAATCCAGCAGACCTGAAGAACGAGGCCACATCTCAAGAACCTGCTTGTGCTGCCAATGTTCTTTGAGCAGCAGGGAGGGAAGAGTTTCTTCTTCTGAAGCAGCATCAAAAGAGCTGTCGTGTGTGTAATGCCCTGTCTTCCAGCCTGCAGTGTCTGAATGTGAGATTGCCTTTATCATAATAGAGTAACTCAGAACACGCACGTGGGGATGAAGAGGATTATGTTTTTGTTGGTGTCTGATTGCCTTTTTCAGCAATCCTTTCTCAGGCATTAAAGCTGTGGCTCTTTGCAAACGCTGTTGTTTTTGGGGCTGTCATGTGGTGGATGGGAAGAAGTCGTGTTGCTTTGTACCTCAGACCTGTTCAAAAGCAGCCTGAGCATCTTCTGTCGTGACAGTATAAAAGCTGCCACCCTCCACCTCCAGAAGCAGACCTAGAACTGAGTTGTGTGGGTGTTCTCACTTAGGAGGGTGTCAAGACATTAAGTTCAAGTCTGTTGTACTTGCTGTGAGGTTCCTGGGCACAGTTTTGAAGCTCTGCATTACCATCTGCCCTCTGTGCATCAGGGACAGAAGTAGCTCCTGTAGGCTGGAGAAAGAGTTGGAGACATTCAGCAAACTGTGAAACAGGGTTCACCAACCTTTCTGTCTCCAGTGACCTCATGCCAAAAGCTCTGTATGGCTGGAGTGACCACACACATATCCCCTGTGTGTGAGAGCCTCAGGAGAGGTGTGTAAGGAGGAAGGAGATGGCCCTGGCTCCTCAGGGAGCACTGGGACAGGCCAGGGCTGCACAAAACCCCCTCTGGGCTGCCCTGCTGGCCGAGCTTCAGCAGCTCCTCTGCTGTGATTGATCACCCCAGCTCTCACACCAGCACTGCCCCTGGCTGTGGCTGCTCCTGCTCTTGGAAATGGGGCTGCTGATGCATTTTGTGAGGACTGGCTGGTGTGATGGTTAGACTTGTCCAAGGCACTCTGTTACACTGCAGCAATCTGACTTCACTGATGGCACACCTCTAGAATACAACGATTTTTCTTCTGCTGTTTATTTGCCATGTTTTGATTTTTGGTCTTTTGGAAATGACCGAGACCTTTGCTGCAGCTCAAGAGGCTAAAACACAATGATCCTAATCAGGAGAACTGGAGCTATGCTAGTTAGCTGAAGACTTTCATGTTTTCTCTAAGGTCTTCTCTTTTTAACAGTTTTCTTCATTGAGGCCCAGAACTTAGATTAACCATCATCACAGTTTGCCCCAATTAGAGACTGGGGAGAAAGAACTATGGCAAACTGGTGTTTGTAATTGTGTGCTGAGCAATTACTCTTTGGGACATTTGGGCTGAAGTGTGGGAGGCAGGGCACAGTGGAGAGAGACATGCTGCTATAAATGTCCCTTTAATTGGGCTGCCTGACACAGAAGGAGTTTGACACTCAAGAGGTTAGACCATCTGGTGTATGGGAGGCCTTGCTTTATAGATGTTTAACTTTTTTTAAAGCATACTGAAGAAGCATTACTGATTCCCATGTCATGAGGCTGTTAGACATGGAAAGCCTGGTGAAAACACTTGAGCAGAGGCTCTTGAAAGCAGAAAAGTGGTCTCAAGCAGTTTAACTGCTACTTAGAGTGTGCAGTTTGCTGTGGCACGTTCTCTTCCTGCCCCCAATCCAGCTGGGTTTCTGCAGGGAATTATCTTAATGCTCCATGGAAAGACACATAAATAACTGAGCACAAGATTCTGCATAAAGCACAGTCTGAATGTGCATGTTTCGCTATATATATGTGTGTGTAACTGTAAATATTTGTGAAGCAGCAATATAACCATGGCATGCACAGTGTTGAGGAGTTTCAAAGTAGATCAGCTTGTGTAGGAGTAGGGCTTTCCTAAGTTGGGGTTAAGAGTATCCATGAACCAAACTCTTCACTGGACATGGAGAAGTCCCATGAATTGCAGGAGGAGCTGTTTTCCCTCTTTTAAAGAGATGGAAATTCTTACTGTCACATGTTTTCTCATCAGAAAGTCTGTTTTCATTTCCAAAAATATGCAAGTAAGGCAGAATCACATTCATACTTAGATTTTGTATATTTTGTCATAGTTGTGTAACTGCTTTTTATGATAAAGTCATGGGAGCCTTGGATTGGAGAAGATCTTCAGGATATCTCACTCCAACCCTCCTCTGCCCCTGCTGGGGGATCAGCCCAGGGTACAGGGGGTTTCTGAGTGCCAGCATGTGGCAGGGCGTGTTGAATTTCTGCCCATCCATCCCTTCAAATCCTTCTCCTCCACCCATGCTCCATCTGCCAGTAGTTGTGTTTGGGATTGCCCAGGTGCAGGACCTTGGCAGGATTTCCTGGAGGATCTGTTCTGTGGTATTGCCTGGCACAGAGGTGAGACTGACCTGCCTGTGGCTCCTCACATCTTCTTCATTTCCTTTTTTTAAAATGGAAATTCTGTTTCCCCTTTTTCAGACAGGGGGAATGTCACCGGGCTGCCACGACACACTATTGATGTTCTTTGGTTTGGCTTTTATTTATTTGACTGGGTTTTGTTTGTAGGTTTTGTTTGTAGGTTTGTTTGTTGATTTTGCAGGTTTGTTTGTTTGTTTGTTTGTTTTAATGCAGGAAGGTGAGACTAGTACCAGTTACTTCTGAGAGCTGATAGTCAGCATTCTTATTTCCTGTGATTTTTCACCAGACTGGGAGCCTTGGCTCTGTAAGGAGGAGGGAGGCATCCTAGACAAGAGGAACTTTCTAGAGGGAAAGGATTTTAAGCAGCTGAGTCACTGGAGCATGCAGAGTCTGAGATAATTGCTGTGTTTTAGGTGTAAGAAACTGTTTAGTGTAATTTTATAACTGATCAGCACATTTATGTGGATCCAGGAGTGTGTCAGGCTCCTCCATAAGCCCCCCTGACTGCAGTTGCACCCTGTGACTTTTCTGTGATTATGGTAATTCGTGTCTATAGAATTTACAGTAACAGAACCTGATCTTTGACAGGATTTCTTAGAGCTATTGCAATGTGTTTTGAAAAGGAAATAGTTATTTGTGGTGGCCTCAGTTTTGATAGCTGAGGGTTCCTATATTTGCAGTTATTTAGGAGACTGAGCTTTTGTGTGGTGGTGTGAGACTCCCTGGATTAGAACTCTATTTTGCATCTGGAAGTTGGAGGTGAAATGTTCCTGCCTGTCTCAGTTGTACAGTTCTCCTCCATGCTGTCAACAGGGCGCCTGCTCACAGTGCTCTTTGTTGTTGCTTTTAAAAAAATCTCAAGGAAGAGGAGAGCAATCATATTTAATAATGCAATTACAATCAGGAGAAGATGTTTATCCTGTAAGATTCCAACTGCTGGAAAAGCCCTAGGGCATTCTGGGAAATGAGATGCAAATATCCAGGATTACCTCTTCCTAAAAATACCAGAATCAAACAACAACAACAATGATTGCTCTGAGCAGTGTATTAAGTGATTAGTCTGTTATTGCCTGAAAGGAGCCAAAGGACCATTCCAAACCAAACACGTGCTGGTGACCTGGGGGCTGCTCCAACCCATCCCTGCTCTGCTCCCAGGGTGCAAAAACAGCATTTAACAGTTTGGCAGCCACAGCCAAAGCCTTCATAGGTAAAAGCTCTGAGAAGAAAAGAAACCTTGTTTTCTTCTATAATCTCTGGCTGCTGGCAGTTGGTAAATGAAGACACATCTTGGTGATGCTTTGTGATTAAGTCCTAACTCCCTCTCTAAACTGGCCATGAGAAGTTTTATATATGGGGGGAAAGTTTTGAAGAAACTTCAGTTGTGGTACAGCAGCAGCAGCAATGCATCCTATGCAACATTTGCTGCACCCTGTTTTTTTCTGTTTGCTGGTCACCAAGCTGTGTTAACCCCAATGTCAGTTCTAGGATGACAACATTTACAGAGTTGTATTCTATATTTAAACGCATATTAAACATAACCATTTCAAGAACTAATCTGAATTTAATTTCAGAAAAATGTTAGCTGTGAAAAATCTTGATGTTGGCTCTCTAGATTTAAGGCTTCATTGAATCTGAGCTAAATTACAGACCTGTGTTGCTGAGCATGTGAACTAGGGCCAAAACATGCTTTTCAGTGAATTAGATAAAACAGAAATTATTTCATATGGCACTGATCTGAACTTCTGTCTATCCAAAGTGAATTTACATATTTGAATCCACTTCTACTGGAAGCTAAGTATTTAAACACCCATTTTCCTCTAAGTGCTCATTAACAAGGGCTTGATCACAGTACTTTCCATTTTATATGCTGGGATTCAAGTAGAGAGATTAAAGATTATTTGGAATTAATTTTTAGAGAAACTTAAAATACATATTTGAAGATGTTCTAATGGTATCCTTGTACTAAATTTCTATGATTTTTCGGAGATTACTTCAGAAGATCAAGGTCCTTAGTTTTTCACAAGCTCCTTTTTGGGGGTAGTGATTTACAGTGTTATTTCATTCATTCTCCCTAGGAGAGGCTGCACTTGGAAGTTTGTTGTGCTGTGTTACCACAGGGGAGAACAGGAGGTGTCTGTGTCTGGTGTGTCACTCAGTGGCTTTGTTCCCTTTCACTCTCTGCTCTGTGGGAGGGCAGTGCTCAGGTAGGGGCTGGCTCAGAGCCTCTGCTCCCTTTCCCTGATGTTTGGAGTGTTTGCTGCTGTGCAGTGACCTGTGCCTGTGTCACTCACCCCTGGGTGGGGGACAGTGAGCACAGAAACCACCCAGACCCTGCTGCCAGCCGAGGAGCACACTCACACCTCCAGGTGTCATCTCCTGTTTCCTTAATGCCAAAAATCAGTCAAGGTGGCTGATTTAAGGTCTCTGACTGCCACAGGGTGGGATCATTTCACTCCCATTGTGGGAGACAATGTCCACGTGCCTTAAGGAACTAAAGACTTTAAATGAATGATGGGCAGGTGCAGCAGCAGAAAGGGCAAACATTATGGCAGGAGTTATTGGCATCTATGGCATTCCACAAAATGAAGTGTGCAAATGGCATGTGAACTCAGTTAATGTCTCTGTGTTTGTGTCTATGTGACTGTTTTCTGCATGTGAGGGTATAGCAATATGCACTGCAATGGCAAATGAGCTGGGGAGCAGGAACAGAAAGTGAAGTAATAAGACAGTAAGAGACACAAAACAATAAGAAGTTCAGACATCACCATGTGTCTGGAAGGGTCCATGACCTGGCTGTGGTACAGAACACATCATGGTAAGGTTTTTTCCCTCTCAACACCAGGGAACCCTCCTCTTCTCTTCATCTGAACTGTCCTAGGGAACAAAGGGAGACTTCCTTCCTTAGAACATCAAGCCTTTAGAAATATTTGCAGGTTTTCCATCAGGAAGTAGCTTATGTAGCAGAGAGACTCCACAGACCTGCAAACAAGGCCACTGGTCTGTACTTCAGCCTTTGTGGTTAAACTGTGACTTATGGGGCAGAATTTGGTTCTTGAATTAACAACCAAGATCAACCCATTAGGCCATTAGGCACCTGCTCCTGGTACAAGGGAAGGAAAACCCTGAACTTCAAAGTTAGCATTGCATACAACATCCTGCAATGTGCAGTCACTCAGGCTGCCTTCACTGTGGGATGGATGGCAATGCAGAGACCAGAGCCCAAGCTGGAATGGAGCAAGGGAGAGCCAAGAGTTTCCCTGCCTGCTCCCACTGAGCCAGGTGCCACAGGCAAGGAAAAGTACTGAGAGGGCAATGAGATGGGAGCTGCCTGTTCCAGGAGCCTTCTCCCAGCCCTGGAGAGCTCTCAATCTGAGTAGAGTATAAATATTTCCCCTGGACCACGTTGCTTGTAGACTTGTCACCAGTTGCTGTTCCAATTGCACCAGGATTCAGGAGTGAGTACAGAAGGGGTGGAAAAAAGCTTGCATAAATATTTTCTGACACTTGGTTTAAACATGCAGAAGAAGTCAATCTTGTTGATATTGCCATTGAGATCATTGTGCAGCTGGGGTTCAGGGAAGAGCTTTCCTTGCCACATGGTGCCAACTTTAAACTACAGCAGTGTATGTATTAAAGAGGAAGAGATTTGGAGGTAAATGCCAGGTGATCATTCTGTCTTATGCAGGATGGTTCATGGCCAAGATTAATCTTCATTTTTACCACTAGCATGATCAAAGAGGGAGGAAAAGAAGCCCAGCTGTCTCTGGGGTATCTCTCTGGCCAGGCAGGAGGGGGCTGTGCACTTGCTTATTCCTGGTGTCAGAAGTCACACCCGCTCTGCCAAGTTCAGCATCAAAGGGGCTTCCTTAGGGGAGCCAGCAGCACAGAGCTGCTCAGCTGGAGGGACTGAGTAGATGAATTGGTCTGTTTGATGGGTTTGAACTGGGTAGGGACAGGGAATTTAAATCTTGATCAGTGCATACACTGTAGTAAGGACAAGGCAGCTGTGCTTTCTGCTGTTGTTGTTGGGTTGCTTTTGGAACAGTGTAGAAAAGACACTGAGTTTTATGTTAATAAAAGAAAGAGCAGGAGGGAGGAATTCTACCAATTGAGTTGGGTTTTACTAGCTGCAAGCAGTGGGCACAGGATCTGTGTTATGTAGCTAAGCTGCTCTAATTCCTTCCAGGATAGGTTATGTGTGCCTGCATGGTTGCTAAACTGAGATTAATTGATTCTGTGGCCTTGGCAGGCTCTGGTAAACTGCATTGCTGTAGGGAGTTATGGGGGAGAGTATCAGATGTCAAACTCACTTTGGTATGACAAGACAAAGGATTTTGGGTGTTTGTTTAAAACCCTTCTCACTTTGTTTAATATTTGGGCTCTTACTGGAGTTTGTTTGTAAGACATCCACTTGCTTTTAAGTGATTGTGCCACCCTTGTCTGAAGGCTGTGAGAGGCTGGCAGTGCAGACAGTCAGCTGCTGAATCACAGGAATATGCAAAAGGGACTTTGTTGATGGAGTGACCTTTGGATAATTATCTTGATTTGTTGGCCTGTGACTTAATAGCTAAGGAAAGGCTGTTGTTTGAAGCAAACCAATGAATAAGACAAAAAATGGGCAATCCAATTCTTGTCTTTTGTTAGAGTAAGAGCCCAGCTTTAAAAGCAAAACCCTTTAGAGAGGCTCAGTTGTGAACTGAAAGAAGGGAGCAATAGATATTGGCCAAGCAGAGTACTTGGGGCTGTTCTGCAGTCTGGAATGCAGAATGCACCACAGAAATGCAGAGATCCAGGCTGCCCAGTTTGGCTGTAGAATTGAGTTTTTCCCTCAATTGAGGTTCAGTTGCCTTCACTTTTCTCTCTGACCCATATGAACCACAGGTGTGTGCAAAGGCTGCTGGCTTCCACCCTGCTGCTGGTGCTTTGTTAGGTAAAGGGCTTGCCCTGCTCCAGAGCAGGGAAATTCTTGCTGCTCTTGGTTGGAGCAGCCTGGGGTTCTCAGATGCTTGGGATACAATGGCACTGTCATGTTTGGTGCCTGACCAGGGTCTCTCCCTGGCATCCTTTGTTATGGTTGCATAAATACTTTTCCCATTAAAGGAATTAATCATTGCCCAATCAGCATTTCAAGCAAGGAATAAATTAAATACAGCGTTTTGCATTAAATAGTGTTGTGGGTTATGGTGGAGAGTAAAAACCCCATCCCTCATTCCATCAGGGAAAAAGAGAGCCTGCTTTTTCAACTTGGCTGAATGATTCCGTGGGTATGTCCCTTAACCTGAAAATTAGAGCTCAGATCTTTCTAGATTGTGCATTTATGTATCTGTGTTGGTCCTTGCAGCTTCAGTGTAGCCACATGTATCCTAGTGGTGAAATTTTGGGCAGATACTTTGGCCTGCTGCAATCCCCCTGCAGGTCATGGTGTCCTGGGAGGGAGGAAGGGTGGTCAGAGGTGTCCTCTGCAAATCCCTGTACAAGTGCCCACAGCAAAGGCAGGAACCTCTGGCATTTTCCCATGCACTGCTTTGCTCCTTAAGTGCCTCTGTTCAAGTATTGAGCTCACTGTCAGAGAGTTATGATGTGAGATCCAGGCTCTTAGGATCTGTTCCTATTTAGTTCTGATCTTCCCCCAAACTTTGTTGTCCAGAGCAGCTGTGGCTGCCCCTGGATCCCTGGAAGTGTCCAAGGCCAGGCTGGACAGGGCTGGGAGCAGCTGGGACAGTGGAGGGATCCCTGCCCAAGGCAGGGGTGGAACAGGATTACCTTTAAATCATTGCATGATCACCTCCTTTGGAAGTGCTGGAGCTTAATTCTACTTTTATTTTCTAGAGTATAATTTGGAAGCAACTCCAGTAGTGGTAGATGGTATCAAACAGGTGTCACACAGAAGAATTCAGCCCTGAGCTAATAGAAAATTTGTCCTCCTGCATGTTCTTCAACTCCACGTGTGAAAGCTGTAGAGCAGTTTGGAATAATATCCACTCCCATTATTTAGCTGCATAAAATACCTTGAAGGCAAATAGCACATCTATAAATTAAGCTTCTGAAGTGTTGGTCAGGTTACTCAGGGAGTTTTTGACAGTGAGATTATTGACGATGTAAAGTGATAGTTCTGCTCTTGAAAAGCTCATTCTCCCAACACAAATCACAGCTCTGCCAGGATTTATTGAACTGCCTGATGGAGAGGTACCATACCAGCCTCTATTAGTCCCTTTCCTCAGCTTTGCCATCAGGAGGCTTTAAATAATTGTATTTGAAAGAAATGTCAGAGTGACAGAACTGGGTGCAGAAGGCCATAGATATTCCCTCTCAGCTCCACCCCACCCCTGTTCTTTCTCTCTTGCTCTCTCTTGCTCTCTCTATTATTTGATAATTTCAGAAGGAGAGGCCTTCCCCAGCTGCATAATTGGAAGGTTTCAAGACATTGTGTCTGCTACTTTAGGCAAAGTGGTTATGCTGCAGAAATGCCTGCAGCTTCATGCAGCCCTGCAGATCTGCTCAGACAGCCAGGGATGCTCCTGACAGGGTTGGGACTGCCATGGAGGGTGGCAGTAGCAACTGTGAAAAGAGGAAAACCTGTAATGGTGGCTCTGTAGGAATGGGCAGCCTTGGGGAACTGTGGTACAACCCCAGAGGCTGCCCACCAGCCCCTTTTAACTGGCTGGTGGTGAAACCTCCATATGAGAGGAAAGGCAGCTGGTGTGCAGGAAATGAAACAGAGGTATTGTGCCTTTGAAAATAAAGGACACTGAGTTCATGGATCATGATGTTTTCACTTGGAGCAGAGCTCTGGAGGGTCTCTGGTCCCATGAGCAGCACTCATGTCACACCCTGGAGTGGCCAAGACCCCAAAATCCCTAAGGATGGAGCTTCCCTGAGGGCCTGTGAGCTGGTGGGTCTGAGAGGAGAATGCAGGAGCCCTTGTCCTCCCAGCTGTGTGCTCCTCCAGGTGTGTTCCCAGGACACCTGTGTGTGTCCCACAGAGCCTGTGTGACCCAGTGAGCCTGTGCTGGGGGTGCTGTGGGTCTGTGTGAGGGGCTCTGGCTGTGCTGGGGGTGCTGTGGGTCTGTGTGAGGGTCTCTGGCTGAGCTGGGGGTGCTGTGGGTCTGTCTGAGGGGCTCTGGCTGAGCTGGGGATGCTGTGGGTCTGTGTGAGGGGCTCTGGCTGAGCTGCCTTGCTCCAGCTGGGTTTTAGTTGTGTGCAGTAGAAATTGAGGTTAATGGTTTTGGATAAACACAATGCCAGCCTTTAGTGTGACCTCAGTGACAGTGTGGTCAGCAGGGATTTATCCTTGGCCTTTCTTTTTCCTTCACATTGCTTTTGTGCTGCCCTGCCCCATTAACAGAGCAGTGGGGCTGAACTGGCCACAGCAGTGAGGATGCTGCCCCACCACTGCACTGATGCATTACATGCATTTAGGCACAAAGGCTACAATTGATCCTCAAGAATGTGAAACTGGGCTTTTAAGTTAATTTTCATGACATTCTGCTACCCACTCTGCACTTTCAGAAATTTTTGCCCACTGTTTTAGGATTCCTTGATTTCTCTGTGGTCTGTCATATATCTGAACTGTTCCTTTCCCTGGAGACAAATTAGGGGGACTAACAAATAGTTGTTCTGCTGCAACTTTGAATGTGTCTGTGATGCCTTGTATTTCATAATCTCAAGGTAAGCAAGGTTCACAACTTACTGCAGGTGGAGAAACCTGGTTTCCTGAAGCTGGCAGCACATTGTCCTGCAGTTTGGAGAAACAGCTGAGTTCCCTTTTCTCTTAATGCTTTGGCTGTGGGATTCATCCAGAGGCTGCTGAAGTCAGGAGATAATGGATTGTATTTGTAACACTTGCATATGAGCTCCTGTGTCACAGCAAGAGGGATGGCTCTCAGGGTTTGGACATGAGTGTGTTTGGAGAAAAGCATCTCTAATTTATTGTAAGCAGACAGAAAAGAAAGCAGCATCTTTTCCTGCTGATTTAGTCATTTGGAACTAAATGGACATGGAACCATAATAAAACAGACTTGTAGCTTTTAGAAGAGAGAAGACTCAGAGTTATGATTTTTACAATAAAGATCTGTAAAAAGCAAGAATTATGATCTTGTTTTTCCAAATTCTCTTATAAAGGTAAGCTGCAGCTGCATGATCCTCTCCCATAGGCCGTTTCTTGTGTCCTACAAGTTAAGGATCTATTTGTGCAATTTTAAAGCTGCCCTTTTACAGCAAATGGAAAACAAACACAAGATATAAGGTGCTTCAGTCCTTTTTCAGGGTGTAGTGAAGAAATGGCTCCTTTTTTTTCCTTTTTCCTTTTCCTTTTCCTCTTTTCCTTTTCCTTTCCCTTTTCCTTTTCCCTTTTTCCAATGAAATTGGCCCTTCAGAGGATGTGGGATCTCAGAGGGTTGACTCCTGTAGTAATTGGTAGAATTTCTTCTTGTCATCAGTCTCCCTGGTTAGATGTAGCTTTGAAGTAGAGACCTCTGGTCCCAAATGAGCAGCTAGCATTCCTTTTCCTTCTTTTCAGTCCCACTTTCTCCTACCCCATCTTGGTGTGAATTGCAGGCTGGTTTCAGTTCCAGAACATACCTGGTAAGATTTTGACTAGAGAGTTTCTCTTGTAGCTTCTTTACTATCCCAGCCAGCCCCAAGAGTAATAACAAGCCTGTAAACACATGGTTTGTGAGCCTATTACAAGCTTCCCATATTATACTACAATTAGTCAGCACTGACTCATTTGTTTCATGGAGGCAAATGGAGGAGATTCAGGGATTTGTTTTTTTGGATGTACCAATTTGTTGCACAGTCTAACTTGTTTCAGCAAAGGCAGTTCCTGCTCTTCAGATGGGTTCCCTTTTGCTGGGAGACTGCAGCCTGCATTTGCAAAATCCTGCTTTCCCCCAGCATTACCCAGCTTGCCTTTGCAAAGGAAATAATGTTAAATGGAGCTTTTTATTGAATACAAACTTTTTCCATATAACTCCAGAGAGTTAAATGTGGCACAGAATGTAAATTCTGAACTGTTCTCCATAGGATGTCCTTCTCACTTCCATCTTGAGGTAATTATGTCAAAATGCATGCCACTGCTCCCATGGACTGGTGATCCAGCTAGTACTTAGTGTCTGAATTAATGTTTGGAATTGTTGCTGCTTTCTTTGTAACAGAGACAAGAACCCAGCTGGTTTGGGTTATTGGTAATGGATTCCAGTACTCTGAAATCATTCACTCAAATCCAGCTCCAGTCTGTAGTAACCCAAAGTAATTATTATTTGATTGCTACCCGGTGATGTAAACTGAGCTGGTCATCCCAGCCTGGGTGGACAGATGTCCAAGTTAAACAGCACCAGCTTAACTACTGCCAGTGGCTCTTTGAAAGTCTGAAAAGGATATTGCTGAAGACACTTGGATAAATTGGGTTGGGAGTTTTTCTTGCTTGTTGTTTGAGTGGAGAAAGAAATCCAGAATAGAAAGCCAGTAGAGCCTCTGAGGACTCTTACCTGAAAATTGATTCTCTGGAATCACAATTGAGGAGTGTGGAGTGGGAGGAAAATGCTTATTGTATCTTTTCTGTCTTGTATCTGCTGGGACAGTGTCTCTAAGGCAGCGTGGTGGTGTCACAGCACTGTGTGCTTGTGCATGGGCATGAAAAGGTTTGTGCTTTTTAACTCTGTGGGCTTGGTGTATGTGCTTTCTTGGAAGCTGTTTCTGTATTTAGCCTGCCAGAATTTTAAAAGAGGAGTTTAAAACCCACCACATTTTCAAGTAATTTGTACTGACTTTGTTCCTTTTCTTTTTTTTTTATTACTTTTGATAACACAAAGAACCACTGTTTGTGGGAATGTGACAACATGAAATTTTGGCCATGCAGGGACCAGCAAAAGGCCTTGGGAAGGTCTAAAAATCCATTTGTATTCTCCACTCAAAATATTATGTAGATGCATCATAAATGGTCACAGAACTCTCACAGTGCTCTTCTGGAGCACCTCTCACCCTGAAATTCCTTCAGAGATGAGCAGCTCTCTTCCAGCTCTCCCCCAGCTGAGCAGGGCAGGCTCTGCTCTGTGGGGTTTGTGCACTGCCCCAGTGCTGTGGGCAATCCACGTGTGACTGTGACTCCACTGCCTGCAGACCTGTTCATCACATGGGAATGTTGCCATCACCTGACAAGAGCAATATGAAACAAATGCCTTTGTGGCACATCTTTCATCACATAGCTGGGAGATACAAAATCTCTTGACCTTTTTAGCAGTCTGTTGAGGCAGAGACAGGAGATGTGCTTTACTTGACGTGAAGGTTCTTTTCCTGCTGCTGGAAGAGAAATGCTGCTGTCAGCTGAACTTTTGGCTGTGACTGAAGGTCTCCCTTTACTGTCTTTTATCTCTGAGGCTTGGCTCTTGGCCATGCAGTTGCAATCCCTTTGCTTGCTCTGACTCTTGTTGTCCTCTTTGGATTGTCAGAAACTGAGCCAAAGCCACTTCTCTGTTCCTTGTGCTGGAGCTGAGGTTGTGAAGTGGCTCAAGAGCTTTTGCAGGGCAGTTCTTTCTCATGGGCACCCAGGTGAGTGCTCACCTGTGTCCCCAGGTGTCCTGCCCCTCACAGCAGACCCTGCACCTGCCCTTCACAGGGAGGTGGAGGCTGTGGAGAACCCTCAGTTGGATACAGCCATTGGTGCTTCCTGTATTAGCTGGTAATACATGGTGAAAATAATGATGAAGTGTTTCTATTAGGGCAGACTTTTAGGGCATTTCCCTGTGAACCATAGAGCATTAAAGGGTGTGAAGAAAGACTGCTTCAGAAAGTACAATGCACCAATGCAGTTCTCTCTCCCAAAACCAATTTCATGTTCCAAAGGAAACAAACTTCAAATGAATTGTCCTGGCTTGATTGGTTGATATACTGATATACTGTTGTGAATTAAGCTGGCGTTACACTCCACTTGAAATTCCCAGTTGTATTAAAACTAATTGATGATGTTAGTACTAGAATTTAGGCTTGAAGTTTCTACATGCATTAGTATAATCTTCCAATGACCATGTCATTCAAAAAAATTTCAGCAGTTAGCAGCATATGAGTCAAGGAGCCTGTGAGGGAGGAATAAAATGAGTAAAATTCAAGTATTTTGTTCCCAGACCAGTGAACTCTGCTACTGAAATGGGATCTCAGTTCCTTGACCCTGAAAACAGCAGCAACAACAGGAGAAATAAATGCTGCAAACAGCTCTATAATGAAACCTCTTAGACAGGCTGTCAGCATGTGCTGATCTTTTGCCTTCACTTGCTTGCTATGGCAAATTAGGTTGACCTTTCCTTGGTAGCATCTTAAAAAAAAAAAAAAAAACGGGGAAAAAAAGGTGCTAGGTTTTAAAAAAGATCCTAAGGGAATTAGGTGTACCCATTGCTTGTTGAAATTCAGCTGAAGGTGGGCATTTAACTCTCACAGCTGCCTTTCAGAATCCCACCCTCTCTAAATTATACCCTGCCCCAGAGGCGCTGAGAGTACCAGGGCTGATGGCATAGGGCTGTAATTTACCAAAATTATAGAACATACTCGAGAACTCAGAATTGATGCTTCCCACCAGTTAGATTAGAGAGGCACTGGCATGAGAATTAACAGAAGAGCTGGTAAATAAAATTTGAGGAATTGCTGATGTCTGCTTTCTGCCTCTCCCCAGAAACCCCTGGGCACAGGGCAGTGACTGAGAGCCCTGCCAGGGGCTCCTCCATCACACCAGGCATTTCTCATCTGACAGTGGCAGGTTCCCAAGGTCTCAGCCCATGCTGCTGTAGATTTTCCAGCTGTCATGTATCTTTCCATAGTTTACCAGGTGATTTCTGTCACCCTCCCCAGCAGTCTCTGGTGGCTTTGCCTGACAGGACTCAGGTGAAAGGCCCAGAGCAGCAGCAGGGGCTGGAGGATGCTGTGCTGGGTACCAAGAGCATCCATCCCCTGTGTTTTTACAGTGCACCCTGCCATGGCCTTTAAAGGAGGATGTTACTCTGCAGTGATGGAACATTTCTCCTGCTGCAGCTGTAATTAGGACTGATGAGCATCCTTGGGGTCCTGCCTGGCTCTCATTTAAATCAGCAGGAGCAGAGCTGATCCCCTTGGAACAGAACTGCAATTCTGCTGCAGCACAGTGATGGATTTGGTTGTTTCCCTTTTTCTTAACGACAAAGGAGGAGCAAGAAAGATAATGTTGTGGTGAGGGGAGGGGTATTTGTCTTGGAACAATGATGAAGATAAAGATGGACAAGCAGGGCAATTTGTGAGTTTTATCCTCTATCCCACTTAATGGGCTGCAGTTATATAAAGAAATTGAGATCTCAGTTAATCTTTATACTGTGTCCTTCTTTAGGAACACAGTTACTTCAAATTAAATTAGCCTTTTGCCTCTTGCTGGAAATGATAGGGTTTCTTTGGCATCCTTGTTTATTTTTCATTGATCTAGAGAAAAATAATTTCTCTCCCTTCTCCCTCAGGATATTAAAAATAAAGGGATCACCTTTCTGTTTTCAGCTGCCATGGCCTAAAAAAAGTATAGAAATGAGGAATAAATTCACCATGGTTTGAATAAATCCTCTTCAAAAAACCAATGGGGAACATGACAGAGTTAGAGAGACCTCTCCCTCAGAAGAAGAGTAATATATATTTTATTCTCTTATTAATATTTCATTGGCAAGAAGGTCAAAATCTACATTTAAATGGAAATATTTAAAAAGCAGAAGCATAATATTTGACTATCTGGAGCTTTTATGGGTTAGAGAAAACCAGAGGCTTAAACACATTGGTTCAAAATTCATGGGGTGGGCTGGGAATTCCTTGTGTAATTTATACAGCAAAGGAATCCTCCATTTGCCTTCATCAGCACCTCTGATAAAGGGTTTATGTTCCTAATACAAAGCTCCCTTTTAATTTAAAAATCCTTTAAAGTATGTCATGTCAGCTCGAGTCTTTAGATGAGATAGTCTGTCAGTGCTCAGAATATTATCTGGGTAGATGGAGCAATCCATGGCTTGGGAGGATGCTGGGTTATTCCTCCCAGGGCTGGGCAGATGCAGTGGCAGCAGGGCCTGGGGCTGGGGGATCCTGCCCTGGGAGGGTCTGGGGTCACAGCACTGCCTCTGCTCCCAGCTGGGGCTGGGGGAGCCTGCCCTGGGAGGGTCTGGGGTCACAGCACTGCCTCTGCTCCCAGCTGGGGTTAGGGGATCCTGCCCTGTGTGCAGGACTGGGGTCACAGCACTGCCTCTGCTCCCAGCTGGGGCTGGGGGATCCTGCCCTGTGTGAGGGTCTGGGGTCACAGCACTGCCTCTGCTCCCAGCTGCAGCCATGGTCTCATCACAACACCCACTGCAGATCCCATTTGTGTGTATGGGAAAATCTGGTTGACTCTGAGAGACTTGAAGCCTTGCATGGGGAGGAACCTGTAGATCCTTCAATCAGAATGTGAAGTGGCTCAAACAGCTCCTGCCTTATGCTTAGGCTCATCTCCAGCACATTCATTTTCCAGTCCCATCAGTTTTGGCTTTTAAAATCATTGAGGGGTTGAGGTTCCCAGGCTGTGGAAGTTGTGCCACTAACTTTAGGTATGCTAACTCAAAACAGAGAAAAGGAAATTGAAAGCCCAGTAGGCTGTGTTTTCCTAATCAATTTACAAAGATCAAATTTATCTTCTGCCCAGCAGAGAACTGTTCATGCCCACATCCTCATTATGCATGAGGAGAGTCCAACACCTTTGTTGGTGACAAGGACAGTGGGAGAGGAGACCTTCAGCAGATTTGCTGATGGCACTGAGCTGTGTGCTGCAGTCACAGGCTGGAGGGAAGGGATGGATCCAGAGGGACTTGGACAGGCTGGAGAGATGGGACTGTATGGATTTCATGGAGTTCAACAAAGCCAACTGCAGGGTCCTGTCTTGGGCTGGGATAATTGCAGACACACCCAAGGCTGGGCAGAGAGCTGGTGCAGAGCAGCCCTGGGAGGAGGTTTGGGGGTGATGGGTGGTGGAAAACCTCCCCATGAGCCTGCAGAGAGTGACCCCAGCCCAGAAACCAGCAGAGTCCTGGCTGCACCCAGAGGAGTGGCCAGCAGCAATGGAGCAGGTCCATTCTCCCCTTTGCCCTGCTCTTGCCAGACCCCACCTGGAGTCCTGTGCACAGGTCTGGTCCCCAAAATAGGAAACACATGGAACTGTTGGAGCAAGTCCAGAGGGGGGCAGGCAGTTGATGAGAGGACTGGAGCCCC
The DNA here is from genome assembly GCF_903797595.1 of Erithacus rubecula. Taxonomy (NCBI): domain Eukaryota; kingdom Metazoa; phylum Chordata; class Aves; order Passeriformes; family Muscicapidae; genus Erithacus; species Erithacus rubecula. The sequence continues at coordinate 8,818,557 of NC_136674.1, forward strand.
TGCCCATGGAGACAGGCTGAGAGCTGGGGCTGCTCAGCCTGGAGGGGAGAAGGTTGTGTGGAGACCTCCCTGCAGCTCCCAGTCTGAGCAGGGCAGCCAGAGAGGGACTGTGCATCAGGAGCTGAGGGACAGGACCAGGGGAATGGGCTCTAGGTAAAAGAGGGGAGATTTAGGTGATATATCAGGAAGGAATTCTTCCCTGTGAGGGTGGTGAGACTCCAGCACAGGTTTACAGGGGAGGCTGTGGATGTCCCAGGGTGACAGTGTTCAAAGCCAGGCTGGATTGGCTTTGAGCAACCTGATCTAGTGGGAGGTGTCCCTTCCATGGCGTGGAGTGTTGGTATCAGAGGATCTTTAAGGTCCATTCCAACCCTTTAACATTCTGTGATCCTGTGAGAAAGCTGGGATGGCATTGCTGTGCCCATGGCAACCCTGCAGGGCCAGGAACTGCTGCTGCTCTGTGATGGGCACATCATTCCCTGCCTGTCATGAACAAAGAGCTGAGGAATCTCTGGCTTTGGGGACACCTAAGGCAGCCCAGGACAGACAGCTCTGAAAAGCTGGCCCAGCTCAGTCCAGGCAGGGTATTGATCCCTGGCTGTGTTTGACACAGCCTGTCTGTAAATGGAGCCTGTGGCTCCAGGAGCAGCTGTGGGAGCACATGCCCTGCACAGGAGTGATAACATTGATTCCTTCCTGGGCAACAATATTTGATCGAGTCTCACAGCTGGGCAGAGGCTTGGTTTGGGTTTTTCTTGTATTTTGGTTTGTTGTTGTGGGTTTTTTTTTTAAATCAGCATTGTATTGACTAGTAGCAGCCCACTGAGTATTTGTGCAGTTTGGGAAGACTTGCCTGCTTTGCCACCAGCAATTTCCTGCACACCTGAGCCTCCCAGGAACACAGGTAATTGTTGGAAATGATACAGGGGAGCTCAGTGCTAGAGAGAGAGCAACAGAGAGATGCTCTGCTGCTGCTTGACAGACTTTTAACCAGATTCCAGTTTGTGCTGCATTGCCCCTTCATGTAACCCTATTAAGAAGCTGTAAATAGTAATATAAATGATGTTACAGTCATTTGTTTTGATGTATCTGAGCCTTTAATAAATCAGCTGTTGCTTGGCTAATAGGAATATGAGAGGATGGTGTTTGTTGCCAGCAGCTGCTAGTAAATTACAATGCAGTCATCTGTTTTACAAGGAAATTAAATGTTTGTTCTCTTGCTCCCTCTCCCTCTTGCATATTTTAGAGCACCAGAATTGTTCAAGAGCCCCTGTGTTCTGCTAGGCATCCTTTTTGATCCTGTTGCATGTGGCTGGGGTGGCAGGGAAAACATCTGCAAGGAGAATTGAGTCACTGCAGTGTGTCAGTCCCATATTGCAGCATTGCTCTGGGTGCATCCTCCAGAACAGGCTGTGTTTGATTTTACTTGGGTAACAATGTCATTCATGGGTTGTCAGCAGCATTTGATCCTTGGATGTGCCACCCAGACCTGCAGAGCTGAGCTAAGCAGTGATTTCAGTGGTGGGCAGTTCCCTGGGCTGGGTCTGTGTTTGCTCCATCTGTGCCTGGCTGAGCTTTGTTCAGGGTTAGCACTGATTGCAGTGTTCTCAGGGCTGGTGACAGATCTGAGCTTTGCATGTGTTCATCCCAGTGAATTACTGTTCATGTGTTCATCCCAGTGAATTGCTCCTTTAGCTTTCCTTTAGAGGTAGTGAGAGGATCCAAGTGCTCAGAGCTGCAGTAGGTTGGGATAAAGTTTAAAGGGGTGATGGTTTTACCAAGATCTCTGCTTGTAACTGGAGGAGTCAAAGAAATCCCCAGACCCCAGAGAAGCCTCTTGTCATGGTTTTGAGGCTTTTCATAAACCATTGTCCACCAGAAGGCTCTTGTAGAGTCACAGCCATGCTCCATCCTTCTGCTCCATACTCCTGGGAAGGAGTTCTGAGGAGAGTTTCATGTTTCAGGATGAAAAATTAATCTCATCTTTCAGTGCTCTACTTATCTCTAGATAAACACATAAGTGCAGTCTGGGGCTTGAAACTTCTGAGTTACTCAAAGAAGTGCCTAGAATTCTATTAAAAACTTCTGATTTCTGTATTTGATGAAGGGAAGGTTTGGCTGTGCTCTTTATCTCATAAAATGTAATATGGTGATTGTTTCTTCTGTCTCTCACTGCAGCTATGCAATAATTCATGTCTCCAGACCCAAAATCACATGAGTTTTGCCAGATACTGCAATTGAAATGCAGCATAGAAGCAGTGTTCTCTCTGTTTTCCTAATTCTTTTCCCAGCTCTCAGGTGCACCCACCTTCCCTGGTGTGACAATACAGTGCTGAGCAGGAGGTAGCTCCATCCTTCTGGAGGTGTTGGTGTTAACAGAAATTATCCTTTGGCAAAGAAGGGAATCTCTTTGGAGTTCAAGCAGTGTTCCCAGTGTCCACAGGCAGCTGGAGGAAATGCTGCCATGCACAGCTTTGGTTTAATGGGAGCACTTGGTTCACCCTCTGTCTGTTCAAGGCTACTGGAAGGAATGTGCTGGGCACCTTTCTGCAGTCAACACTAACTCTGCTCTCACAGCCTGTCCTGGCAAGTGTGTGCAATCCAAGGATAACTTCACAAATCTGTGCAGTTTTATTATAATTTAAAGGAGAAATAACTGCTCTGGATGACATAGATACTGTTCCTTGTAGACTGATTATTAATATTTTGTTTATTATGTCTTGTGGTCTGTCACAGAAGAACACCATTGGTTTCTGAGGGTGATTTCATGCAAGGTTGCACTTTGTAATACATTTGAGGTCTGATTTGGAGAAATAAACTGTTGTATTAGTATGACTAAGGCTTTTGTCAACTCCCAAGCATAGGTTATGTGGAAGTGGATATTGCCTGACAATGTCTGCTCTGAATGTTTGATTTACTGACCACTTAAATCCATGCTGTGGTTTATTATTGTTATTGTTAAATTTCCATTTAAAGAGTAAATTTATTGCTGTCAGTCAGAAACTGGTCAAGACAGAACCAGTAACACATTCAGGCACGTGTTTGTGTCATGTTGAACACAGTGACTTTTCAGAATACATATGTGCTTGTTGTTGATACCTCTTGTAGGCAAAAATCCAGGTGCAAAAAAGGATTTATGAACAAATAGGTGTTGAATTTGAAAGGGGCAGATATTTCTGGTGCAGCTTTCTGGCAGAAGCTGTCTCAGTTTCACTGCACAGGACAGGGGGACACAACAACCCTCATAGCAAAAGTTTGTTTTCTTTGCACTGCTCAGCTTGGCTCTGCATCCCCAAACCTCAAACTGCTTTTCTGGCGTGGGGCTGGGGCTCATTCTTTGCTGGGATTCGTCACTGCATGTTCTGAGAACTCTACAATTCCCAGCTTTTACTCCACCACAGTGTAAAGAGAATATTGTTACACTGAAGTCTCTTGGGGGCAGAATGGTTTGCTCCAAGTCCAAAATCAAGAGAGATTTTTACAGAAGTCTTTTGTCCAATAGCAGTCTCAGTGAAATGTTATTGATAACATGAGGTACACTGCATTTCCTCCTGTAAAGCACACTGTATCAGCAAGGAGTAGGTTCCTATCCCTGTTCAGCTCCCACGTGCTTTGGCTGACTTGCTGATGCTCTCCAGACACACTTTATGAGCTCTGCCACAAATTGATAAGGGTGAATTAAAATGTCTGTATTTCATACTTCCACGGACTGGTGTTTTCTATTAAAAAACCAAAGGAGTGTGGGCTGTGGTATCTGAGGAGCAAAGCCTGAGCTGGGGTTTCTGGATGAAAAGAGTTTCCTGGGACAGGGACACGCAAAGGGCCATGTGCTGCACATCTGGCAGTGTCTGCTCCAGCTGCAGAGGGATCTGTATGGAAGGAGTGCTCCTGCCTGGGAGCTTTTCCCACTGCTGCCTGCAGGAATCTGCAGTGCTGCTCCTGCCTGTGTGTGCCATGGCTGAACAGGGACAGAGTGTTTGGGGCACTGTGATCACTCTGCCTCAGGGATGGAGTGTTGGGGCACTGTGGTCCCTGTGTCCCATGGATGGAGTGTTTGGGGCACTGTGATCATTCTGCCCCAGGATGGAGTGTTTGGGGCACTGTGATCCCTGTGTCCCATGGATGGAGTGTTTGGGGCACTGTGATCCCTGTGCACCAGGATGGAGTGTTTGGGGCACTGTGGTCCCTGTGTCCCATGGATGGAGTGTTTGGGGCACTGTGATCCCTGTGCACCAGGATGGAGTGTTTGGGGCACTGTGATCCCTGTGTCCCAGGATGGAGTGTTTGGGGCACTGTGATCCCTGTGCACCAGGATGGAGTGTTTGGGGCACTGTGATCCCTGTGTCCCATGGATGGAGTGTTTGGGGCACTGTGATCCCTGTGCTCTAGGGATGGAGTGTTTGGGGCACTGTGATCTCTGTGCCCCAGGGATGGAGTGTTTGGGGCACTGTGATCCCTGTGTCCCAGGATGGAATGTTTGGGGCACTGTGATCCCTGTGCCCCAGGATGGAGTGTTTGGGGCACTGTGATCTCTGTGTCTCATGGATGGAGTGTTTGGGGCACTGTGATCTCTGTGTCCCAGGATGGAGTGTTTGGGGCACTGTGATCTCTGTGCCCCAGGGATGGAGTGTTTGGGGCACTGTGATCCCTGTGTCCCAGGATGGAGTGTTTGGGGCACTGTGATCCCTGTGCCCCAGGGATGGAGTGTTTGGGGCACTGTGATCCCTGTGTCCCATGGATGGAGTGTTTGGGGCACTGTGATCTCTGTGTCCCATGGATGGAGTGTTTGGGTCACTGTGGTCATTCTGCCCCAGGATGGAGTGTTTGGGGCACTGTGATCTCTATGCCCCAGGATGGAGTGTTTGGGGCACTGTGGTCCCTGTGCCCCAGGATGGAGTATTTGGGGCACTGTGATCTCTGTGCCCCAGGGATGGACTGTTTGGGGCACTGTGATCCCTGTGCTCCAGGGATGGAGTGTTTGGGGCACTGTGATCATTCTGCCCCAGGATGGAGTGTTTGGGGTACTGTGATCACTCTGCCCCAGGATGGAGTGTTTGGGGCACTGTGGTCCCTGTGCTCCAGGGATGGAGTGTTTGGGGCACTGTGGTCCCTGTGCCCCAGGGATGGAGTGTTTGGGGCACTGTGATTGCCTTGCCTGCAGCTCTGCCTGCTCAGGCTGGGACAGAAGGCAGTGAGGGGGCAGCAGCCCCTGTCCCTCTGCACAGAGCTGCTGCTGGGGCACACCCTGACACAGAGAAGCTTCTCTCACAGTAAGAATGGAGGTGCTGCTTGCCTTTCTTGCTGCTGTACTGGTGAAGGAGAGGCACTGCCCATGGCTCAGTGACTGCCTGTGTGCTGGGCTGGAGGGTCAGCAGTGAGGTACCCAAATGCACCCAGAGAGGGGCAGCAGGGCTGGTGACAGGTCTGGAACACAAGTGCAATGAGGAGTGGCTGAGAGAGCTGGGGATGTTTATCCTGGAGGAGGCTCTGGGGAGACCTCATCCCTCTCAGCAACTCTCTTTCAGGATGTGGCACTGAGTGCCATGGTCTGGGTGACAAGGTGGTGTTGGGTCACAGGTTGGACTTGATGATCTCAAAGGTCTTTTCCAACCTCATTAATCCTGTGATTCTGTGATTCTGTGTGGGTTGTGTGGGGCAGCAGTGATCCCATGGCAGGGAATCACCTGCTTGCACTGTCCTACTACCTGAGTATGTTTTTTGCAGATTTTTCTTAGTGCTTTGGAAGACAGGTCATGAATAGGGTGCAAAGAAATTAAAGGAAACAAAACCAAGGTGCCAATGACATCAAGGGTGTGAGTTTGATCCCTCTGTGAGCCTTTGATTTAAGAACTGGGCTCAGTCCTTGTGGGTCCCTTTCAACTCAGGATATTCTGTGAAAGTGTGAAGCTATGAGTGTCTGTATTGTTAATCACAATGATAGTGATGGTAATGAAGATAATCTATAAGTAGGCATGAAATCTCTCAACAGAAATGTCTGTGTCATGCTTGTGTTTCTCAGTGTAGCTGTTGCCTCCCACTGCAGACTTGTTCTCTGTGCATCTTTGGACTTTGGTAGCTCTGCTGCAGTCTCTGAATTCTGGGACATTTTCCTCAGTGTGTGGTGCCTGGCAGCAGTGCAGGGTGCTGAGGAAATGCCATGGGAAATACTTGGATAAGGAGCACGTGTTCCTGGGAGTGTTAGTGCATTCTGCCAGCCCTGGGAACAGCCTCTGCCAGCTGGAGATTTCCTGCAAAAAGGATTTCTGGATGATCTGAGCAAAAACTCAACCTCTGTGCTGAAAAGAGTAACATCTCCATAAATAGGGATGCTCTCTGGCAACTGCAGTGAACTGACATAACTGACTGATGATCAGTGCTGCACAGATTAATGATGTCAGGTAAATGGGATTAGAATTACATTCTTGGAGTAGTTCAGGTTGCAGCACTTTCAATTTACATTAATTTCAGGTCAAAGTAACTTTTCTCTCTGCTGGTGCCAAGGGGCAGAGAATCAGAAGCAAGTCTCTGGCACCCCAGTTCTCTGTTCCAGACAGATTGCTTAAAATAGTTTTTCCATGAGCTTGAATAAATCAGACTTAATGTACGAAGACTTGAAATGCATTTTCTAGGCAGTAGGAATATATATTTTGTAACAGATGCCATACAAATGCCTTGTGTCCTGTAAAAATATATAGACATTTTGAATGTGATGGGAAGTTGCAATTTATAAGAACATCAAGATTCTTCAAGCCAAAAAGCTACAGACAGTTGTAAGAAAGATTGTCTTGTCTGTCAGTGCAAATGCTATTATACAACTGAATCATAACTGGCTGCACTCGACTAGCTGCATCTGAACTTCTGTCAGCTGTTACAGACAACTCCATTCTCTTTGCAGGGTTTTTCTTCCTTATCCCAGGAACTGAGCTGAACTTGTTCTCGTGCAGAGATCTCTGCTTTGGCTAGAGCATTTCATTTAGATACTTAAGGTGTTTGCTGCATTAAGACTGATCCCCATATCTAGAGCCAGCTAACACATCAGTGGAGCTGGCAGGGCATTGAAATACCAGCTGGATTTTAAACATCACACCAGCCAATTGACTCTTCAACGTTCTTCCTTAGAATCTTACTTTTTTTACTGCAAATTAGCCCATCAAAGCCATCCAGAAGTAGCTGCCCTGCAGTGTATCTGTGTATTTAAATACAGGATACCCATCTGAACTTCAGTCATTACACTGGAGTAGTTTGGCTGGGCAATTTAAATATCATAAATTTTTGTCATTGTAAAAATGTCATCTCTCTGTCATCCAAAAATCTGCCCTTTCCCCCCCTCTTCTTTAAAGCAAGTAGTTATTTAAAGTCTGCTCTTGCAGTGCCAAGGTTAGAAGGTTCAGCTGTATGACAAGCTGGTGGTTAAATGCCAGGGATAACACACTTTCAGAAATATTTTTGGAAATTTACTACATTTATAGTGTGGTTTAAATTTAAAAAAGGTAGTTGTCAGCTTGAAGCGGACCCTGCTTTGGGAAAGAAATAAATTATGACAAAGTGTCAAAATATTAAAAAAACACAGACAAAAGTTCCTGTAAATTGCATTAAAAAGTTCATTGACAAATATTTGATATGTGTTTTGTGCTGTGTCAACATTAGTTTAAACTCCTGGTATGTTTACCTTTGGTAATACTGGTTTTTTTTCCCCTCTTAAGTAGGTTATTTATTTTTAATGAAACACTGTAAAATCCATTTTTAACTCCCTGGAAGTGCTGCGAGCTCCTGAGAGAAAGTGCTGTCAGTGTAAGAGCACAGCAGCAGAGCTGCTCTGACCCGGGGAGCTGCAGCAGCTCCACTGAGCAGCCACTGCCCATGGACCAGGCACCAAACTGGCACTGCCAGGGATCCCAGCCAGATCCCTGCTGGGGAACTGTGGGGGTGTCCTGGTTTGGAGGACAGGTATCTGCCAATAAAGGCAGAAGCTTCTCTTTGAAATGGAGAATGTAAACTCCCTCCCTCCAAATTATTGTTATAATTTTGAAATTAAGGGGTTCTCAGGCAAAGATATGGGAATTAGGAATAACAGTTCTTCACTAGGAAAATTAAAATAGAAATGCAGTATTACAAAGAACAATCCAAACCCAGCCAGAGTCAGAATCCAAGCTGACACCCGTCAGTCAGTCAGGGTGGTGGCACAGTCCCATTCAATGGTGGCTGCATCCTCCTGCAGTGGCAGATGTGGCTCAGCTGGAGCAGTGCTCCTGGAGAAGGTGCAGTTTCCTCTGAAGGTGCAGGGATGATGTGAAAAGGTCTGGCTTTCCTCTGGAATCCAGTGGAAAGAAGGTGCCTTGGTGTCCAAAATGTCAGTTTTTATCTGGGTAGGAAAGGCTTGGCTCCTGCCCTGGCTGGAGCATCTCCCAGTGGGATGATGGAATTTTATCAGTCATGCACTGGGACTCACTGGCCATGAACAGGAGATATCTCCTGGAGGGAGGATGGGCTGTGGAAAGATAAAGATGATTGCCCAGCTGGTTTAAAGATGGCCCATTAGCAGAGAATATGTGTCACAGATGGTGATAGAATACACATTGCTGCCCACATCAACCCAACACAGGGTGCTCAGCAGCTGAAAGTGGAGCTCTGGGTGTTCAAAGCACCTTCAGCAGGAGCTGCAGGGCTCTGGGGTGAAGCCCAGGATGCAGGCTGGCACTGACTGCCCAGGGAGCTGTAACTCTGCACTGCTGGGATGTAGTGGCAGGTGAGAAATGGTTATGGACCAGAAAATGGGAGAGTTAAGAGTGGGTCAACACTTCAGTTCCTGGCTCTTCTCCTGTAGCCATATAGAGCATCAGGAAAGGTTCTTCCCCAGAGGTGCTGGCACTGCCCAGGCTCCCCAGGGAATGGGCACAGCCAGAGCTCCAGGAGCTGCCAGGGATGGACAGGGAGGGATTGTTGGGATGTCTGTGCAGGGTTGGGAGTGAGACAGGGTGACCCTTGGGTCCCTTACAGTCAGCACATTGCATGATTCTGTGACACGTGACATTGGACATGCCCCTTGTTCTCTCCTGCCTCTGCTTGTCTCCTGGGAAATAGGCTTAAGCCTTTCTTTCGGGGATTTTTTGTTCATTTATTTTTTCTCTTCACCTTTCTGGTGGCAAGCTCAGAAGGCTCCAGGTTATGAAGTTGTCACTGTACCACAGATTAAATGGCAGTTTTGTTCCTGGAGTTTTAAATCACCTGCAATTAGGGCACTCACATGCCTGTTTTAGCAATATAGAATAGGGCTAATTCACATGGTGCTTTAATATCAATCATTTTTTTAAAGGCCCAAAACCATGGCATTTATATTTAGCCCCTAGCATACACTAATTTGATCTGTCAAGCAGTGTTTGGAATTAGTGGAGCACAGAAATGCTGTTCATTGTCACAAGGCCTGTTTTAACTTGGTCCTTAATTTTAAAAATTCTTTAATTTTCCATGTTATGATGAAAAGACACGTTTTAATTCTGTGATCATTATGCATCTAACACCAAAATATTTTACTCAGTGTCCATAAGTAAGAATTGCTAACTGATAAATATTTTACTTTCATTACGAAGACATTCATCAGATTAGATTTTAATGTGCTTATTTTCTTTCCCTGTAAAAGAGTTTATTATGCAGGTACAGACAAGTCTTTTGATAACAACAGTGGGAATGGTTCTGGTTTTACTCAAATTTTATTAGACTCTTTTTGAGAAATAATTCAGCAATAATCCTGCAGTAGCAAATAGTTGTGTAAGGGGCTGTGGTCTCCTGTGGGCTTATTATAGAGAGGGAGGTATTTCTTTGCCTGGCATTACCACATAGTTTAGTGCTGTTTCACTCCCAGAACACTGGAGAGTTTGTTTCTGATTTAAAGGTATCGGTGCATTTAAATTTAGTGCATTGAATGGGTTTGGAAAGATACTGGCTTGAATTTGAGGGGCTGCCTGGTGCCTGTTGGCTGCTGCCTCTGTTTAGTCTCTGTGCATGGGGTTACCCATGTGCATTCCCAGTGCTCAGAGGTGATAAATGCAAATATCAACATGTGATATTTTCCATTCACTCTGCCAAGCTGTAAACAAAGCTCTCGGTTGGAAATTATCCCTTTTCAATAATGAAATATTTAAGAGCTACACAGTGCTTTTTATTTTTCAGGTGAAATCAAGCTGTATGCTCCCTGTTAGAATAGTCCTGGTATGGGACACACAGACCTTGTCCCAGAAGTTATTTTCCTTTAGAAACATTCCCCCCATGACAAGCAGATCTCCTCTTCCTCAAACCAGACACAGGACTGGAATGAAGAGGGAATGGCCTTGTGCTTTTGTTAATGTTTTTTTTTCTGACATACCAAAACATTACCATTCTGTATTAGGACAAAAGAAAAAATATTCCCAGCAAAATATTGAAATGACATTTTTGAAGTTGTTCCCCACTGTGAAGTAGCTATTGCAGAAGCACAAGGAGTGTACAGAAGACCTCCACCCCAAACCAGATTTTAACTCTGGGCACCAACGACTTGACTGAGAGCTGGAAACACAGGGTTGATTGAGCTTTTGGCCTGGCTTGAACCTCATTCTCTAAAATCTTGGGTTTGTGTTTGTCAGTCTTGACAGTCTGTGTTTGTTGAGTTGAGGGCTGGTTATAGAAGGCATTTGTCTTTCTCTGAACATTAATGTTCTTAAATTCTTTGAGTATTTCCATGTGGGAAGTGATTACCTCCACACTTGTTGGTCACTTGCTGATTCTGCATGGGGAACAGGGATTACCTTGTATTCACCTGGAAGAGATCTGAAAGAGAAAAAAAGTAAAGTATTTGTCTCTGAGACAGGCAGCCCAAGATGGATGTGACTGCATGCAAAAATTGGAAAGTAGGCAACTGTCCCTGGTATAGCCAGAGCCAGTCCTGTACATCCCAGGCAGCTTGGCTTGAGCCTGCCCCATTCAGAGGGAGATTTTGGTAAGGAACACAGCTTTTCTGGGAAGTCCTGGATAGCTGCAGCAGATCTGTACCAACCCAAATTCAGGAAGCCTTTCTGCTGTGCCTGTTGATCAGTGCTATTGGCTGTTTCTCTCTCTCAGACATGGCGTAGCACAGAATACTTTTATTATCACAGCATTATTTAGGCTCATCTAAACACAGACATTAGTAGGAATTAAAAAAAAACCCTTTTGAATTTGAAACAGTATTTCTTATTTGATCATCTTTTCTCTGGGAATAACAAAGTTTATTGCATAACAGTTTGGTTCTCTTTCTGAAGTTGCTTTAGTTACGTCATATATAGAATTTTCATTCTTTCATTCTGGTTGGGATTACCAGTTCAGGAGTAAATGCCTCCCCCCTTCAGTTATTTATTTACTCTCTTTTAAGGCCCAATCTGCAGGATCACATCTGCATGCCTATTTAAAACATCATTTCCTTTGCACAGAAGCACTACTATGGCTAAAATTTAATTCTGATATTTAACTGAATGAAATTGCTTGCAGATGACTGTTTGAAAAAGAAACAAACCACATCCTTGTGTGCTGCTGCACTTTGGAGGATTTGTGAAATATTACAAGAACACAAAGAATGTGCCCTCCCCTGACTGAAGAATTGGGTATTACTCATTCAAACACCAGTGCATTTTGGTTCAAAAATCATGGCTTGTTATTGTTGTGTGGCAAACTGCAGCCAGCAGCAATTGCAGGGAGCAGATTCAGGCAGCAGTAGGACTGTCCTTTGTTCCTGCTGAACCTACCACAGTGTCTCCTCTGCTGCTCTTTCAGGGACTGATAAACATTGCATGGAGTATTTCAGAAATAATTGCAATCAAGATTCAGATTTATTTTTTTAATGTATTTTGCATTAGGTAACTTAAAACATCTGAAAAGTTGGACATCATCTCAGAAATTGGACTCAGAGCATCAGAATAAGCTGTGCTGGTGCAGCCTGGCCCGGACATAAATCACATTGTACCAGCATGAATGAGAACAGTTTCCTTTCAGATGGGTGCAGAAGGGGAGTTGGCATGAGGGGGAGCTGTTCCAAGTCACTTGGCAAGCCTTTCCTGACAAGAGTGCTTTAATTCACAAAGCAGCCTTGTTTTTACATCTTCATTGGTAGCTGGCAGTGATTTGGAAGCTGTTTGCCCATGGTTCAGGTGATGTGAGCTGCCTCTGCCCACAGCCACCCTGCTGTGCAGCTCTGTGCTCAGAGCTGTGCTGTTGACATTGCTCATCTCAAACAGCAGCACTTCCATCAGCTGCTCTGGGGATCAGCTGTGTCCTGTGCCTGATCTTGCTGCTGGCAGTGGCAGGGGTGCAGAGAGGTGTCCTGGTTGGAAGGACAGGTGTCTTCCAATAAAGGCAGGAGCTTCTCTTTGAAATGGAGAATGTAAACCCCCTCCCTCCAAATTATTATTATGATTTTGAAATTAAGGGGCTCTCAGGCAAAGATATGGGAATTAGGAATAACAGCTCTTTACTAGGAAAATTAAAATAGAAATGCAGTATTACAAAGAACAATCCCAAACCCTGCCAGAGTCAGAATCCAAGCTGACACCCGTCAGTCAGTCAGGGTGGTGGCACAGTCCCATTCAATGGTGGCTGCATCCTCCTGCAGGGGCAGATGTGGTTCAGCTGGAGCAGTGCTCCTGGAGAAGGTGCAGTTTCCTCTGAAGGTGCAGGGATGATGTGAAAAGGTCTGGCTTTCCTCTGGAATCCAATGGAAAGAAGGTGCCTTGGTGTCCAAAATGTCAGTTTTTATCTGGGTAGGAAAGGCTTGGCTCCTGCCCTGGCTGGAGCATCTCCCAGTGGGATGATGGAATTTTATCAGTCATGCACTGGGACTCAGTGGCCATGAACAGGAGATATCTCCTGGAGGGAGGATAGGCTGTGGGAAGATAAAGATGATTGCCCAGCTGGTTTAAAGATGGCCCATTAGCAGACACCCCAACAATCCCACCCTGGGCATCCCTGGCAGCTCCTGGAGCTCTGGCTGTGCCCATTCCCTGGGGAGCCTGGGCAGTGCCAGCACCTCTGGAGAAGAACCTTTCCTGATCTCCATCCTGAGCCTGCCCTGGCCCAGCCCCAGCTGCTCCCTCAGGTCCTGTCCCTGTCACACAGAGCAGAGATCAGTGTCTGCCCCTCTCTGCCCATCATGAGGATGGTGTAACTGTGATGAATCCCCCCTCAGTCTGCTCCAGCTGAACATTCCAGGTGCCCTCAGCTGCTTCCCTTCCCTTCAGACCCTTCCCCATCCTCGTGGCCTCCTTCAGCTGCTCCCTGATGGCTTCATGTCCTTTTTACACCCAAACTGCCCAAACTGCCCCAGCTCTGAGGTGAGGCTGCCCCAGGCCAGAGCAGAGCAGGACAATTCCCTCCCTGTGCTGCTGCCCCAGGACAGGGATGTCCCTCCTGGTTCCAGGGTACTGCTGGCTCACACTGGCCATCAAATCAGCCTGGGATCAAGCTAATGCTTTCCCCTAAAGGTGCTGTGCCCCTGGAAGGGCTGATGGTTTGGGCTGAGCCCCTGTGGCTCCTCTTTGGGTAGGGGTTGGCATTGTGGAGGTAACCTCTCTTATGTTCTTATCACCATGTTTGCAAGCTTTGTGCAGGGTAGGCTTTGAAGATATCTCTACTTTGCCTTTAATCTTTCTGTATGGTTTTCCCCTTCTTCTTCCTTCTTTTTATAGCTGGGGACTTTTTTTACACGACATGTCTGAATTTTTTGAGCTGTTTCAGTGATTCTTGTTCCAGCCTCCCTCCCCCACTTCATTCTGTTGAGCTCTTGCTCTTTTGTTTTTCTCTATTCCCTCGGTAGATTTCTCTTCTCTGGTGCTTACTTTGTTTCCTTGTCATCTTTTGTTCCTCATTCTGCTTTTTCTTCCTCAGGGTGTTCTTCACATCCAGGTTCTATCTGTGGTTCCCTTCTTTCCCCTCACTTTTCAGTCTCCTCTGCTTCTCTATAGACATACAAAGAAACTGGGAGTATCTGGTATCAGTCCTTTCCTTACTCTCTGACTCCATTTTCCTTCTGTTTTCTTCTGTCCCTCTTGAAGAGAAGAAGTCTCTTCCTCTTTCCATAGTGCCATTCAGTTGGCTCTAATTTTACAACCCTTTACCAGTGAGGGCAGAAGGTGTTGGTGTTCCTGCAGTGAGCCCAGGAGAGTGCCCAGCTGGGCTGTCCTTCCTGGGCTTCACTTTTTCTTGGTGCTTGCTTTTCAGTCTGTTTTCCTTCATATAACAGCAGTGATAAAGTTCTTGGTAAAGCACAGAACTCTCATCAAATTTTGGGGATTGTTTCTAGGCTTGGCTCAGTGAGCTGCTGGTGACCCCACAGCTGTCACTAATTCTGACCTCAAGGGCAGATCTTTCAGAGGACACTCCAAGGGAAGCTGTCATAGCTTTAAAGAGCAATTATGTATATGAATTAACATTCATTTGTAGATGAGTTCATTAATTAAGCAAAACAGTCATTAATACTTTGCTCTAATAATTAATAATGGTCAATTTACCATTGGTGGCCTACTACTATAGCTGGGCACAGAAAAAAATCAATTGTTTAACACCAACTCGTGAGCTTTTTATCTGTTTGCTGTCTTTTTTTTTTTTTCCCCCTTTTTCAATAATCCTTTATCAGCCTGCACTGAGGTGGAGCACAGGAGCAGGAAGGCCTTTCTCAAGATGCTTACTTAACCTTTAAAAACCCACTGACATTTACAGGAGGTGCCTCTCTCAAACCTGCCCAGGGCTGCAGGCAGAGCATCTTCCCAGAGCATCCTCAGCACCCTGCCCAGGCTGATGTGCTGGCACTGCACTGGTCCATCTCCAGGGATTCCACTCTTCTTGGCCCCCTGGAAAGTTGGGGTGCTGTGATTCCTTGTCCAAAACTGTTTTTTTTTTCAAGTTTAAGGTGCAAGTTTGTGCTGAGCTTATCTGCTGATGAGCAAAATATGGATTATCTCAATCTCACAAAGTCACAAGGGCTGTGTGTATACATCACTAACACTCAAATCACTTGCAGCCTGTGATCTCTAAATCAGACATGGAGTATTAAGCTGGATGTGGGGCTTCTAATGATGTACCAGAGACAGCAAGTTAACTACACCTTCTATAGAACATAATAAATTAAAAAGTGTTTGAAAAACCCATTGTCAGTAGTTTACACACAGGTCCATATTGTGAAATGATTACTCTGATGAGCCCTCTTTTTGGAGAATGCACTAGACAATGTTGTGACTCTGGTCACTTTTCTAGAGATTTGTATGAAAAGTTCATTTCAATACCTTTTTCTGTTTTGGCAGGAATCGTGGTATGAATGAGTATAGACTTATGGCTTATGTGTTTTATATATAAGTATATTGGATGATCTTTTTGAAATAGTGCATTTTCAATGTTGTCTCTCATGCACAGCACCTCTAAGGACTAAACAGACCAGGATGACTCAGGGGGAAAGAGAAAGGAGAGGAAAGACCCAGTTGTAAATAAGGTTTTATATGCAGCTCTTCTGAAATTACAGCCAAGGTTTAAATGCTTGACAGTTCACATAGTTATCAGATGGCATTCAAAAATGTAGTGCTTTGTCTCTTTAAAACTCTCTTTTATACATCTGTAGTTACCATATACTTAAAATTTAATAATACGTGATGGCGTTTTAAATTACTGCACAATTCATGGGGTTAAATGCAGGAAAGAAAGAAAATCTGGTAAGAAAATCTAGAAAGAAAATCTAAAATCTAGAAAGTCTGTCTGTGAATGTCTCAGTTTGAAAGGCAGGTGTCTGCTAGGAAAGGCAAGATTGGAGAATATAAACACCCTCTCTCTGAATTATTGTGATTTTGAAATTAAGGGGTTTTCAGGCAAAGATCTGAGGATAGGAATGGCAGATCTTTACTAGTGTGTATAACAAGGCAAACAAAGAGCAGTAGCAATGGAATTGCTAACAAACAGCCCAGGGACCCTGTCCAGCCCAGGGACAGAGGGAGGAGAGAGGCTTTGGCTGGCCCAGCCCTGGCACTCGGTGCCTGCCCTGCAGGACTCTGAGCAGCACCGAGCTGGAAGGGCAGCAACGAGCAGAGAGCCCGGGCTGGGGGAGCAGATGGGTCAGAACCTGGGACAGTGCCTGAACTGCGGGTCCTGGCAGGGCAGGGCTGGGGAATGGAACACAGAGAGACAGGGCAGAGAGAGACAGGGCAGGGAGACACAGAGAGAGACAGAGAAACAGAGAGACACAGAGAGAGACAGGGCAGAGAGACACAGAGAGACAGAGCAGAGAGACCCAGAACAGAGAGACACAGAACAGAGAGACCCAGCCAAGAAGGAATAAAACAAACAAAATCTAACCCCCAACAGTGAGGAGTAGCAAACTGAATTTGGAAGCTGAAAACCTGCTCATATATTGAGTTAGAAAGTGAGTCCTTACATGATGTTCACAGCCAGGCAGTGATATATTTTGCCATACCTGCAAATAGTTTGTCAGTTAAGAATTGGCTGATGCCAGAGCTTTAAAATGCCATTTTTTTCCTTATAGAGTCAGCTGAAAGCATAGTAAGAAGTGTGTCAGCTGGGTGCTCACTCCCCTTTCATTAAGTCTGTGTGGCAATGGGATGGTAAAATTTTGTGCCACCATGGGGAGCAGGATGACACTTCAGCCTGTGGTGAAGAGTGTGTTGGTCATAGCAATTTCATGGCTGGTAAAATCTAAAAGCAGAGGTTTCACTGAGCAAGGATGTGTGCTTCCATCTGGGATTCACTGAGGAGGAAAGCACTTCATGACCCACTTGTGGGAAAAGGAAGAAGAACCTCTGTTAGGGACACCCCAAGGTGTTTGCTCTTGTTCCACAGGGGCTGTGGGACAGCACTGCCTGGATTTGAGCCTGAGAGATTCTGTCCCTCCTGCTTGCCAGTTCCCTTGGAACCTTGCCTCTGCCTGGCATTTGTGACACTGCTAACAACTAGAGGTTTGTATTTCCTCTAGAAAGGTGCTGACAGTAAAGAGCTCCCTTCTGTGTGCTGGTGTTTGTGCTGCATTTCTGTCTGGTTACTTAAGCTGAGATGACCCTTACAAATGAACAAAAGGAAGCAGAAGCCCCCTCTATTTTGATGGCTAACTCCTTATCTTGATTATTATTTTAAATTAGTTCACTGGAGTATCAGTATGTCAGTGTCCATTAAAGCCTACAGTGGGACTCAGTGAGAAGTCAGATGACTGACTAAAAAATCTGATTCTGTGGGGTTTTGTGTCTCTTGCTGGCTTCTGTGGCCTCTGCCTGACTGCTGGCCTTGTTTAAATGCTGGTTTTTCACTGGTCTTTGTCTCAGCAGGGTGCTGATGGCCTCAGAGCAGCAGTGCTGGATCAGGACCTCACAGTGGCAGATGCATTCCACAACAGAGGCAGAGTTCTTGCATTTAAAAACAGGAGGTTTTTCTCTTTGAGGTTGCTGGTGGGGAGGAGCCATGAATTTAAGTTTGGTCAGGCTGGGAGGCAGCCCCAGAGCACTCAGCATCAGTGTTTGCACACCTTGAATATGCTCTGCTGGGGAGTCAAGTTAGAGAAATCCACAGCTGAATCTCTGCCTTATGTTTGCAAGGAGCCTCTACAAACTGTAGTCATTAGCTCTAGACAAGGCTCCCTCTTTTGGAATGTTTTCTTGTTTCTTGTTTATAATGGGAGAAATTAAACATGAGCCATTGCTGGTGATGGAGCTGCCCTGTGCTCAGAAGCTGCAGTTCCTCCAGTCTGACAGTGATGCTTTGCTCAGTTTGTTCCATGAATATTGGCTCTCACTGTTAAACATTTGCAAATGTCTCCTTGCCACAGTGCTCGTGGCTATGTGAAGGTGAACAGCAGCTGAGAGTCAATAAAACATTTCTCTTTCCATGAGCTGCTATGGATTAGCTGGTAAAAGAGCTGTAAGCAGCTCTGATTGCTGCTTTGGAAAGCAGCTGGCAGGGGTCACTGCTGGAGGGGCAGCAGCAGCAGGCTGGGCTCCTTGTCCTGTTTGCACTGTTCCCTCTCAGTCTGGCTGCTGTCCCTGTGCTGGGAGAACCTCCCCTGCCCGGGGCTGTTTGACTCTGCTCCCCAGGCTGCTCAGCTTCAGTTCTCAGGAGCAGCCAGTCAGTTCTGTCTGCACTGATCTGTGCTGTTCCCATTCCCTTCCTCCCCCTGTCCTCTGCAGGCTCCTCAATGCCCTCTGGCAGTCCCTTCCTTTCACCTCCCTTGGCCATTTTCAGCCTCCTGAAGTGACTTAGAATTCCTCTGCATTCATCACTTTTTTTTTTCATGTTTTTTTGTTGCAGTCATTTTATTTTCTGCTCATCCTCCATTCCCTATGGATCTGTAACCTGCCCTTGCATTTTTACCTTCCCTCTTCCTTCAGTGAGGACTTTAAGCTGCACACTTGACACCCAGCTCATCCTCCTTGTTCTCAGTTTCATGACTCCTCTCATGACTGAAACCCCCTTGGTTCCTGTGGAAGGAAACCACACTTTTCCATGTTTCCTCAGCTGCCTGTGCCAGCATTCCAGGGTGGAGATGCCCCCATCACTGCCTCCTAAGCTGGCCACAGCAGCTTTAGTTTTCTCTTTGCAGAGTTGCATGTTTCTGTGAAAGTTGGTATCATGTTGTGATTTTTCTTAATTATCATCCACTGAGTTTTGATACTGCCAAGTTCCCTAAACTGAGGGTACTCTTTGTGCTTAATGTCACTGGAACCAAAAAAGTAATTGCATTCCTTTGCCATCTATTCCAGGTTAATCCTCCAAAAGAAGTGTTTCACTCATCATCTGAGCCAGTGGTTTTAGTATAGACTGTGAGCCCTCCAATCTTTAATTTTCTGCATGGAAGCAGAAGAGAGAGGGAAGAGACTGTGCAGTTCATCTGCTTTGTAACAGATGTGCATTGAATCCATGGGCATGGCCACATATATGTCGAGAAATGAAGGAAAGCAGAGAACTATACTGAGATTTAACTTTCTTCTGAACCAACATAAAAATCCTTCCAGCTTTTAATGCTGGATTCCATTCTGACTGTGGCTGAGCAGAAGCTGGTGCTCTGGCTTGTCCTGGGGTCATGTTCATGGAGATGGTGGAAGGAAAGCTACCCTAATTTCATGTTCATGCCTACTCACACACTCCAGTATTTGTGATACCACTTTGGTCTTAATGAAAAGAGACATCAGAGAATAAGCAGCAACAGTGCTGCAATGGAAAGTGCACATAATTCACAGCAGGAGTAGGATGGGTCTGCTTGCCATGTCCTTTTCAGGCCATTAAAAACCATGGAGAGGAGTTTAAAAAAAAAGGAGAAAGAAAGATGGGAAGCTTTCTGCAGACCAGGCACCCTCAGTGTCTTCTAGAAGCTGCAGTGTCCTATCACTGTTGTGTTGGTCCTGAGGCACATCTCAGTCATGTTGGAGGGCAGGAGGAGGCCAAGCATCAGCTGGGGCTGGGTCTCTGCTCACCATTTGTCTCCAGTGCTGGTTAACATTTTTCCTTTTTAATTTGGCTGTTTCTTGTTGCTTTCTGCTTAATAAGAGTCTCCCCACTGACTCCTGCAGTGGCACTGTGAGCCTGGAACTGGAGAAGCAGGAAAAGCTGGTATTTTGAACAGCCTGATGGAGGTGGGACATGTCCCTGCACCCCAGGGTCTGTGTGTGGCTGGTGAGAGCATGTGCTGGGCAGAAATGTGGTTGTTAGAAAGGGTGGATGCCACATTTTCTCTCATTTTGTTCTTTTCTGAGCTTTACACCATGTTTTGATCCTATCTTGGAGAGCCTAGGTTCAGACTGCTCCAGTGTGCAACTGTAGCAGTTCCAGCTGCTCTCACCTGACTTCCAGCTGTGTCCCCAGAAAAGTGTGTGCCACTGATCCCAACTAAAACCCTGCAACACCACTGCCATTCCTTGTAAAGCCTGTGCACAGCTGAAGGGGAAGGCAAGAAGTGTCACTTGGAACAAAGGCCTTGCTTAAAGCACTGCAAAGTGTAATGTGCTAACAGGTTTTCCCAAATCTTCAATAAAAGGTTATTTAAGAAGAGCTCAGCTGCTGTTGCCAGGGGACATGTAGGCCAGTGTCTCTGTTTTGATAAACCTTTAGCTGCATTTGTCTGCTTAATAGCTGTTGATGACAAGGTCATGTTCACACCTTTGAATTTCTGGGCCCTTGTGGCCACTAGAGACAAACCTGCCACCTTTCATGGTTCATTTTGCTCCTAAAAACTCACTTCTCTCTGTTGTGCAAGGAGAGCTGATATGGCTGAATACAAACTAAGCTCACACACGTGTCCATCCACTCATTCCCTTCTCCCCTCTCTGTGGTGACTTTCCTCAATTTGTTGGCTGTTGTGAGCAATAAATACAATTGTCTCAGCCTCTCCTACATAATAGTAACAAATAGCTGCATGATTTTCAGGCTCAGCCATCCAAGGTATTTGGATTTCTTAATTGGGATTTGTACTCTTGGCTTTTCAAAAAAGACAATCCTCGTACAAGTGAACAACTCAGATGTTTTGCATGTTTTTGATAATAATAGTTTGCTTGCCTTGCTCCCTTCTTGCTTTTTCTTTGTGATCCAAGACTGCAAGCAGGCATTAGTCTATACTGAAATGTCAGAGATTGAGCTGGAATTCAATTGAAAACATTCAGGTCCTGCTCTTGGTGCTCTCTGTGTATTGAGGTGTTCAGAGGAACGGGGTTCATTTTTCCTCAACTCTTTAACCCATTTTCTGCTTTGGAATATGTTTGCCTTAATATCTCTGTAGGATGAAAACAAATACCAGAGGTAGGAACAGATAAATTTGCCCTGGCTGTTGCTGCCTGCTCTGTGTCCTGTATCTGCCCTGTGTCCATCCAGCCCAGAACTGAGCTGTGAGTGCAGAGCCAGCCTGCCTGGACAGCTGGGGCAGCAGAGTGGCTGGACTCAGGAGGTGTGCAAAAATCAAAGGGACTTCTCTGTGTGTTTAATTCTTGTTTACTATAAATGTGTAGTTTCCATAAGAGCAAGGGGGGTTTACCTGCCCCTAAGGTTCAGAATCTTTGTTTGATCATGTGTGCATATGACTGAAGGACTGGAACTGAGAGCTCTTCCCTCAGTCCCACATGGGCATGTAAACAAGTTGGTTTGGAGCTGATTTTCTGTCTTCTATGGTAAACTAATTCTGTGAAATGTGTAGTGCAATCCCATACACTGGAGAGGAAATGGATTTTTTGCTGACTGTGTGATATCTTCTTAATGTTTGTTCTTCACAGATGTTACCACTTGGGAGCACACTGAATTGGAGATATCAAGTGGTTTATCATAGCAGTGCATGCTGGCATTAGGGCATGGTTTTTGTTTGCCTTGTAAGGTGTCTGCAATGGATTCAGCAGATGTTAGGACTTTGAAAATGCTGTATTTGTCTTGATGGGTTCCAGGTCATACCAGCCAGGAGCTCTGTCAGGATTCTCAGGTTTTGTGCCATGATGAATCCCTAGAATGAAGCTCTGCAGTGTTACCCCATCCTTTACATAGCAGATGACAGGTAAAAGTCTGTTAAAACTGGTTTTAACTTTCTTTTGGGAGCCTGTCAACGTGAGCTGACCCCAGTGACACCATGCTGATGAATGTGACACAGAATTACCATAGGCACAGCTTGGCAGGGAATGTGAACACTGGAGAGGGCAGGAGAGGACAGGGAGAGCAAAGTGCTGGTGATGGTCTGTTCTCAGCCCTCAGCAGGCAGAAGAGCCCAGGGTTTGTGGTGGTGCCAGGGGGTGAGGCTGGCACAGCTGTTCTGCAGGGCTGTGCCTGTGGCAGGTGTCCCACTTGCACAGGGCACAGTCTGGCATCAGGCTGCTTCTTGTGCTCCTCCCCTGGAGTGCAGAGCAGTGAGATCTGGGGTCACCTGTAATTCCAGCAAGTTACACTGTGTGGGCACTTTCTGTTTTCCAGTGCAGAGCCAATGGTTTCCAGCTGAGGAGTTCTGCTCCCTACACATTGCTCTGCCTGTTTTCTTGTCTGATGTGGGGAAAAATCCCAACTTAGCCAGAGGTGAGCTAACTTGTACCAGGAATGAACCTCCAGAGGATGAATCAGCATTTCCAGTTGAATTTTTCAGACTTTATATTGATGGAATTGCTCTTCAGGTAGAGGAAATCTCGACAAGCTCTTGCTGAGGATCAGTCCAGGTTTCTTGATGGCAGCTCAGGCTGCTCCTGAACACAAGCAGGATTTAATTGGTGCCAGGAGCTGCTTCAGAAATTAATTCTTCACCCTTCTGCAAAGCTAAACTTTTTGGCAAAGGGACTTACCCTTACCTCAGAAGAGATCATCATTCTGTTAACACCACAAATATCTTCAGACTTCGACAGTGAGTTTGTTGCTTTGGAGAAAAATTCTGCAGCAATTCAAATAGCCAAGTATATTAAGATTGACTTTAAGTACTAGAGTTGGAATCCTTCCATGTGAAGAAACCCACAGTGTGTTGATTTTGAAGCTGACCATTGGTCTAAAAGTGCTTTCCTGCCTGGGGAGGGGAAAGAAAAGCTCAGTAAGTGTAGATCAGGAGGGACACTGGGTACAGCACTTGGGAGGTGGAGATCACAGCCTTTATCAGTCTTGAACTTATCTTTGACCTTCATTGCTCAGTGCTGTTTTTCTTTATTCTCCTCTGTCTATCAGATGTCTGCAAGTGGGTGTGAAATGCAGCAAGTGATCTGCACTCTGTATTGAACCCATGCTGGGGAGCAGGGCTGGGAAAAGAGCAAAGCCAGTGCCAAATGTGTTCAGAGCAGAGGAGAGGGCTCAGGAGCACTCTCACCCTGGAAAATCTCCAAGGCTGATCACATTTGCTGGCTCTTTCTTTCCTTAATGGGAGTTGAAGCTGAGACATTGGTACAAGTGTATTGGTGCTTGGGAGGCTAAACAAGGAGAAACATAAATAAAAACTCAATAATCCATCACTGGAGGGAACTAAGGAGCTTATCTGATTGGTTACAGCATGGCAAACACATCAGAAAAACACATAAATCCAGAAGACTGTGGGGTTTTGGGTTTGATTTTTTTTTCTTAATCCTGTTTGAATCTTTTTAAACACTTAAAGGGCAGATAAAATGAGCAACCAGCATTTGAAATGAAGAACTGATATGCTTGAAAGGAAAATGTCAATGCCACAAAAACACAGCTCTGTAGATTCAAGAGAGGCAATCTGCAACCCCAAATGCCAGCACAGAACTGTCGAGCTCAGGGAATCCATATAAACAAACTGTTTGTTGAACTGGCCAGAATGGTCTATAATGAAACAGAATTTTTCATGTTTTCCTGCAAATACAAAAGTCACTTTGGGCTTGTCTATCCACAAGTGAGTTACCAGAGGTGAGTCCTTTGGTCCATCTCATTAAATCTTGTTTTTCTCACACCAGAATTCCATTCCTTCATTAGCTCTTCAGCTGGTTTCCAGGCCACAGAGTGGCAATGGGTGATCTTGGAGTTTGCCAGTGATGGAAATGATTCCTTGGCCCCCCTGCCAGGGATTCCTCCTCCTCCCTGCCCCGTGTTTGGTGCTGTGCACATTCAGAGGTGCTCAGGAGCAAACTGAACAGGGGGCAGAGCAGCTGATAAAGAGAAGGAAAGGCAGCACTTTGACATGAAGCCTTTTCCTCTTCCCTGAGTGCCTTTCACTGACATTTGTGTGCTTGGGCTTTATCATTGTGCTTATCAATGTTCCAGAGAGACTTTGGGAAGTACCAGAGATGCTTTCAAGGCATCAGTGTCACCTGCTGGGGGTTTATTCCCTGTGCTGTTCAGGACATGGCTTGCTTTTGGAAAGAAAAGGAGATGGAACTGGAGGAAATGTCTTTCTCTGTTCTTCCAGGATGCAGGGGTCTCTTCCTGTCACATTTGACTGATCCTCAGCCCTCATTATGTGGTATTTGAGAAAACTCAACAGGCTTTTAGCTACCCCAGCCTCACCAGGCTGTGTGTGCCTAGAAGCTCCTCTCTTCTTCCCCACTTATCAATGGGTCTCATAAAAGCTGTTACTTCTTCCTGAAATCCTTTCTTGTTGTGGCTAAAAACATTCCTGTTGAAATAGCAAATGCTGTAATTTTATATGTAGCTGCATTTTAAAAAGGGAAAAAATGATCTTGGTTTATTTTTCAGTGGGATAAGCAGTTATTTATTGTATTTTAGCCTTCTGAGATCAGCAACTGCACCTATTCCCATCTAGTGGCAAAACCAGCTCGGTTCTTGTGTGGTGGAATGTGAGGTTTGGGATCTGCAGTTCTCTGTTGCAGAGCCCTAGGTGTGAAAATGATCCTAATTCCAGCCCCATGGTCTCTGCACAGGGTGGGTCATGGCAGAGGGACACTGCAGGGACACAGAAAATGTGCTCTGCTCTTTGGAATGTCATGTATTGCTCTAATAGCTTTGCACACCAACTCAAATCTGCTTTTAATTCTCTCTGTAGCTCGAGTCAAGGTCCAGACTTCATTTCCAATCTGTTGTTGTTTTTGCATGCCCTCTTTTTCTCAAGTGGTTTATTTTGTCTAAATGCAGCAATTAAAAATAAATTATTACTCTGTGAGAGAATTTGTCTCAAGAAGAGGAAAGATGTTTACCACAGCAAACTCTGATTGTCCTTATTTGTTTTGGCAGATAAACAGGAAAGCAGTTTACAAAGCAAAGCCACAGGAGGTCCCTTTGGGATACTTGCCTCACTGGGGAGAGACTTCTTTTTCTCCACCTTGAGCAGATCACAGCATAGATTCTTTTTGGATCTGGGGTGTCAGTTCAGGCTTGATTCACACATGAACTGTCTTTCAGTCCTTCACACCCACCCCCTCCTTTTCTGGCAGCTTTTTGAGGTGCTGCTGCTGATCTTCCCCAGGTTCCTCTGCCACCTCCCACTCGATTCCTCCAGGGGATGTGGGGCAGAGCTGCTGAGCCCCGTGGGTCTCCCCCTGCAGGATCCCAGTTCCAGCTGGTGTCCACTGCAGCTGGCTTTGTGTGAGAGGGGATTCCTGCAGAGCTGAGCTCGCCCATTCCCAGGGAGGGACATTTCCCTGCCTGTGATCTCAGCTGTCTGCTGGGGCAGGTGCAGGTGGCTCAGGGACACCCCTGGGTGAGGATGGAGCTGCTGTGCCTGATCCCTGGCACAGGGATCCTCCAGAGCCTGGGCACATCCCCTGTGTGGCAGATCATGTGTGCTGGAGCTGCAGGGAATGCTGATTGCTCTGAGATTGCAATTGCAGTGCCTGCCTGGGCTCACAGGAAACATCCAGGGCCAGCAGGTTTGTAGGCAGTTCAAAATCTTGGCAGGGGCTGCCTGGCCTTGGGAGTGCTTGTGGAATGGCAGCTTTGGAGCCAAGCAAAGCAGCCCTGCTGCAGAACCCACCGTGTCCTCTCTGGTTTTGGTTGTGTTTTAAAGCATTCTGCCTTTGTGCCCTTCTGTTGCACTGTGTCCCCTTAATGGCTGATCCTGGGATGCTGCTGGGTGCATTTCCTTCAGCAAAAATAATGCAATCCTGCTGTAAAAGGGGAGATTTATGATGTCTGTGTGCTCATCCCATTTCTGGAGACAGCTCCTCTAATGATAAAGGTGCATATATCTCAGTGTGATGTAAACAACTTGATGGATGGGTTGCAGTTTATGTGGAGAAAATATTGGAAGCTTCCTGGGAGGCTGCAAACAGGTGGCCTGGAAGCAGCAGACAGGTAGATCATCATTAGGGACAGTCAGGCTGTTTGCAGGTACCCACTGAGGCCAGATTTCCATTCTGAAAATAATCAGCTGGTGAAGGCAGAAGGGACAAAACTCAAGGCTGCCAGAGCACTTACCTCTCTTTTAAAACAAGAGGAAGCCAAGATGGATTATATTAATATAATAACTGGCAGCCAGTCTATGTAGTTAAGTGCTGCTTTAATCCTTGTTTAGGAAAAAAATGCAGACTCAGGGGTTGTAGTGTCCAGTCATGGATGCAGGTTTTAATTGTGGACTAGTGGGGAAAGATTAGAATCTGGCCATTTACTGTGTGAATAAGGTACAGGATGTCCAAGTTCTCAAAAGGATATTCATTTTTCCACCCAGGCAGTGTGTGTGTGTGTGTAGGTCTGTCTGTGTTTTTGCACCTGCATCCCCAGTGTGGGCACCAGCACTAATTAGCTCTTCAAGTGGAGAAATTTCACTTAAGAAATGAAGCCTAGTTTCAGTTTTCATAAAAATGTCAACCAGAGCAATAAAATGTCTCCTTAATTTAGGAACACTAGAAGGCAAAATAAATTAAATATTGAAACAGATAGAAATTCTTATGTTGAAGTTGATGGGTTTAAAATTATTACTAACATAAAATTGCCACAACTCCTCTTTTCCTCCTTGCTGGCACACAGGCCTGGAGTAGAGAAAGCTTATAAATAGTGGGGGATTTGCCCTGACTCCATCAGTGTGATGCTTGAGAAGCTTCATTCCTGTGTGACAGCAACTCCTGCCACCCCAGGAGCTCCCAGCTCCTTTATTTGCTCAGAGGTGGCTGCACCCCTGGGAGCAGAGGATGTTGTGTGTCTCAGGGCTGGTTTTTTTGAAGGGTTATTCCTCAGGGCAGGTTCTGCTCAGCCAGGCTGGTTTGGAGCCAAAGGACAGCATCTGATGGACCTTGTGGTGTGTGACAGCCCTTCTGCCTGCCTTTGAAAGCAGCCAAAATTTACATGGGTCACCTTGAGATTGTTTGCATGAAGCTGGGCAAATCCTTTCTCAGGGATGTTTTTTTCTGGAAGTTTAGCATGGTGTAAGGTTAACTGATCCTGCACTGCTGGATATTTGGGCTGTGAGAATTGGATTTTTTACACAGAGAGTCTGAGATTCCAGGTGGGCTGAGTGAACCATGGGCAGCATCTCTGCATGAGCAGGTGTGACCCACCTGATCCACGAGGGAGATACAGAAAACCAAAGCAAGTGAGAATATTTTTTTTTTTGCCCCATGATGTAGGAGCAGGATAAGAACGGTTTGCAAGATTTCAGTCCTGGTGCTGTCCCTACCTTTACACAGGCCACAAAAAGTCTTTGGTGTGGTAATGAGATGAGCTTATGTTAGATGAAATAAAGACTTCATGATTCAAAACCACACATTTCTATTTGCTACATTCCTGTGTGGTGCATCCTTATAGCTCCAATATCTGGTGCTTCAGTAGAAAGGGGATTTTTTCATCTGGCAGAATGATAATTCTTCCTTTTTTTTTTTTTTTTTTTTTTTTTGTGTGTGTGTGTGTGTGTGTGTGTGTGTTTCTTTTCTTCGCCTTTATTTTTTTTTTTCTTGGCTTGTTTTTTTCTTTGCTCTTTTAATTATTTTAGGATCTGTAATATAAGCAAATTAGAAGTGCTTTTTAATCAGCTTTCTATAGATAGGCTCACTTTGTAGTACATAAGGATGGCAAAAACGTTTGACTTCATTATCAATAGATTATATATCTTTGTTATGTCATTATTATTGAAGATCAAATAGAAATATCAGAGTTCACCATATAATTAAAAATCACACCACATCACAGTTCCAAGTGGAGACCACCTAAGGTTGTGTGTGTAACCTTAATATCTTCAAATTTGGAATTACTTCTTTTTTTCTTAATGTTTGATTTGGCTTCTGATATATTATTATGTATTTAAAAAAAAAAAAAAAAAAAAAAAAAAAAAAAAACTAAGAAAACACTTGTCAGTGGTGATTTGGGGTTCAGTTTTATCAGACTTTTCCCCGTCCTGGGGAGGTGAGAGTTGAGTGTTTGGGGCAGGACTTGCTGTTCTTGTGGCTGGAGTTTCCTGGGGGTGGAAAGGCTCAGCAGGGTTTGCAAACCAGGTCACATCCACTCAGCTCCTATCACCTGAAGTCATGAGTCAATTTTTTTCATTTTTCTCTTTTTAAGTTGCCCTGGAAGAAGTTGACAAAAGAGGAAGAATCGTGGCTGTTTGCTTTTTTTGCCTGCAGGCAACTTTCAGATCGTTTTTGGCAGATCACAATAGACAAAGGTTATTGAAAATCCAGGATGTTCTTTCCCCTGGCCCTGGAGCTGTAACCCTCTTGCTAACAGGACACTGATGTTCCCTCTGACACGATGGGGCTGTTAATTGAATGTTAATCGTGTCATTCATGCCATGGTACTTTTGTAACTAAAGGCATTTATTGTATATTAGCATTGGTGCTGATGTTTGCTCCCTGGTCTCTGGCAGTGTGTGATAGGAACACTGTGATTTGGTGATTTAATTGGCATTGGTTTGGCTCTGAACTGGCTGCATGTACAGCACACACATTTGGGATCCCCATCTTTAGTTTGATACATACGAAAAATTTACCCTGATCTGCTGTTTCACACTACTTATAAATGAACAACAAAGGAAGTTTTTTGATGTTCTGCTACCAGGTCCTGTGTCTTTTTAGCTGAGAAAATTATTGTTCAGGAAAGTTGTATCACTGGGCATTAGGAGAACTGGATCATTAATATTTAACTGTGTTGAAAGTAGAAAGCACTGTAACAGTAATAATAATTTGCACTTGCACAACACATTTCTCCTGAGGATCTCAAAGCACTTTACAAACCATTTAATTAAGTCTAACTAAATCCCTCTGAGGTTTGTTATTAGTCCCATTTTACAGATGGTTAAGCAAGGGCATAAAGAAGTTAAATGGTTCACCTAAATGAGTTAGTGGCAACAATAAGCACATACTACAGGAGAGCTGGCCACATCCCTGGCTCTCCATCAGAGCAAGGGTGTGTGATCCATCCCATTGCACACAGGGACACCAGCCTGGGCTGGTTTGGCTCTCTGTATGGTGCTGGTGCTTTGCTTTCCTTGGGGAGGAAAGGAAAGGAAGGAAAGGAAGGAAGGGAAGGAAGGGAAGGAAGGGAAGGAAGGGAAGGAAGGGAAGGAAGGGAAGGAAGGGAAGGAAGGGAAGGAAGGGAAGGAAGGGAAGGAAGGGAAGGAAGGGAAGGAAGGAAGAAGGAAGGAAGGAAGGAAGGAAGGAAGGAAGGAAGGAAGGAAGGAAGGAAGGAAGGAAGGAAGGAAGGAAGGAAGGAAGGAAGGAAGGAAGGAAGGAAGGAAGGAAGGAAGGAAGGAAGGAAGGAAGGAAGGAAGGAAGGAAGGGAAGGAAGTTCTTGCCACTTCAAATGATTGATGCCATCAGCAGCTGCTGCTGCTCAGCTGCCCAGCAGAAGTTGCTTTATCAAGACATAAAGCAGGAGTGTGCAGGAGAGGGGACTCTGCTGACTGCTGATCCAAGAGCCACTTAGGAGGGTGCTCGTGTACAAATGCATTAGATTATGGTTAAGCAGCTTATGGACATAAAAACACATTAGAACTTTACAGCACACTATAAATTACAGTTTTGCAGCATTCACAGCCACAATGTTAGGTAATTACATTCATTAATCTACTACTAAGAGCACATAAAGTTGCCTCCCAAATGGTACAGTGTGTGCTTGTGCTCAGCTGGGGATGCTCTGAGAAGGGCTTCCCTTCCCCCACAGCTTCCTCCACCACTGTCCTGCTTTGCTCCAGAATTTTCTGAGTTTATGATGGTTTTCAGCAAACCAGAATGTCAAGCACATTGCTGTAAATCTTCAGGATTCACAGAGGAAAGATTTCTGATCATCTTGTCTCATACAGCTCTAAGCTTTTCTCAGTGAGCTGTAAGCAGTGTGGGGACTCACTGAAGTCACTCAGTTAGGAAGAAGTTCCTGCTTGGTTCCCTGGGTGATCCCTCTGTGCCACCTAATGTTTGGTAGCCCTGTAATTGTTTGCCTCAGCAGTTAATATTCTATTGGAATTTCCTTACCTTAGGTTGAGCATCTTGTGCTTCATTTTCTTTTGTGCAGAAATATTCCCTCTAATTAAAACAGATTCTCAGCTGGTGGAAATTTTGTAGTTTCCAGGTTGAAAGTCTGTCCCAGTGGCTATTTCCTTTTCCTTTTTCTATCTTGCATTGCAGAGAAAGGCTTTAATATATGTCCTTTATATACCCTAATTATATCCTTAAATTTATTCAAACCATCTCTTTGAGGTGCACCCGTGCTCTGTATGAGCAGAGTCTTCTGCTGATTCATTCTTCCTTCAATTTCTTGTTTTGAAAGACCCTTCATGGCCATTTCCTTTTCTCTCTAATGGACCAAGTGTTATCTTTGATATCCCTTACCTAAGGACAACCAGCTCTCCAAGTCCATTGCTCAACCACATTTCCCCTGGGATTTTCCATGATTTTTTAGTTATGAAAGTAGGCGAGCAGAGAATTGTGTATTCTCTCTTTTTAACCTCTTGCAGTGTGTGTTAAGAAACAGAGCACACAGAAATTCCCTGGAAAACTTTCTCCAATTTCAGTGGCTGCTGAGCAGAGCACACATGTGAAAAGAATTGCTCAATTAGAAGGGTAAAAGTAAGAGAATCAGTATCACCCTGAATTTTTAAGAAATCAAACTGCTTAAATAGATTCAGTGTCTAAGTCCTTGAAAAAACAGAAATCAAAGTCCCTCTAAAAAAACTCACACTCCCTCATGAAGATATGAGTCCACTCAAACATAACTTTAGTGAGTCAGAAAGCAAAATTTATTCTCTTGTGTTTGTAAAACTTGAATGAATCTGAAACTTGCTCTAGTCAAGGTGAGCAAAAGACTTAGAGAAATGACCCATTACTTCTGTGTCAGTTCATTAATTGGGTTTTCAGTTGCTGGTTTCCATTCACATCAGGATCATCTTCCCATCCCTGGGAGGAAGAGCCCTGAGAGCTACAAGTGCCTGTGTCTGTGCCAGTCTCTGTCCCTGTGCCAATCCCTGTCCCTGTCCCTGTGCCTGTGCCTGTCCCTGTCCCTGTGCCTGTCCCTGTGCCAGTCCCTGTCCCTGTGCCTGTGCCTGTGCCTGTGCCTGTCCCTGTCCCTGTCCCTGTCCCTGTCCCTGTGCCTGTGCCTGTGCCTGTCCCTGTCCCTGTGCCTGTCCCTGTGCCAATCCCTGTGCCTGTGCCTGTGCCTGTGCCTGTGCCTGTCCCTGTCCCTGTCCCTGTGCCTGTGCCTGTGCCTGTCCCTGTGCCTGTGCCAGTCCCTGTGCCTGTGCCTGTGCCTGTCCCTGTCCCTGTCCCTGTCCCTGTGCCTGTGCCTGTCCCTGTCCCTGTCCCTGTCCCTGTGACTGTCCCTGTGCCTGTCCCTGTCCCTGTCCCTGTCCCTGTCCCTGTCCCTGTCCCTGTCCCTGTGCCTGTCCCTGTCCCTGTCCCTGTGCCTGTCCCTGTGCCAGTCTCTGTGCCTGTGCCTGTCCCTGTGCCTGTGCCAGTCTCTGTGCCAGTGCCAGTGCCTGTGCTGGAGCAGCTGCTGCAGGAGATTGTGACAGCTGCTTAATCACATGCAGGCCTCACTGAAAGGCATTCATCTATTTGCTAAATAGATGGAGCCTCAATGGCACTTGAGTACTCCCAGTTTCTAGGGAATTTCTTTGTCATTACTGACAAATTTATTATCCTGACCATTAAATTAATAAAAGGCAGAGCACGCAGCAACTGCTTTTTGAGGGAGGTGATTTTGGGAGCCACAGAAACCTCTGCAGCTCCATGTCCTGAGCTGTCACCTGCCTGCTGCCCTGGAGCTCTGAGTCTAAGGGCCAGAGGATGGAGGAAAATGCAAGTTCATCATCCCTTAGCTGTGGGACAGGACAGAAGGAGCAGGGATGAGCCTCCCATCAGGAATTCCCAGCTGTAGTTTGGTGCTGTCTCTCACAGGCTGCTCGTGCCCAGGGCATAATCAGGATCTGCTCTGGGCCCTGTGCTGTCTGCTGGTCACTGATGCACTGGTGGGGTATCAGCAGCAGCATGCTGTGTGTTTCATGAGCAGGAGCTGCAGGGATGGCCATTGTTCCCGAGAGAGAGCAGTTGCAGGGAAACAACTGCCTGGGAAAATCCCATTTTGTCACCTGCTTGGCTTCAGCCCACCTTTCAGGTGGTACTCTGAGATATGCAACTGCATTCTTCCCAGTGGGCTTTATTTCCCTTCTCCTGCATGCAAACATAAGAAAGCCAGCAGTGCTGGTTTTTGAGGGCAGTGTGTCTCCCTGGTGCCAGTAAGGCAGGGCAGCAGGAATGGGGTGGGCTGGGATCCCAGGGGGCAGTGCCAGGGCAGAAGGATGCTGTCAGAGCTGGATGTTCAATGCCACATGCAGCTGCTGACCTGCTCCTTGCCCTCCTGCTGGAGCAGCTGCTGCTTTGGGGCAGTGCCAGTGCTCCTGTGCTCCTGGTGCCATCTGTGCCACCCCTGAACCAGCACACAGGTGTGTCCTGCTGATGGAGCACCAGGGGAGGGGTCCCTGCCCAGCTCCCAGAGCACTCAGACCTTTATGGCCCTGCTGGTCACTCTGGCACTTCTCTGTGTGATGGCATCCATGTAATATTTAATAACCACAGTGTAGATTGGCTGTGACTTCACTGGTTCCTGCTGGAACATTCCCCACTCTGCATTTAGATATTTTTGTCAATTTATTAGATATTACAGAGATTTTCCCTTTCTGGGAAGAACTGGCAGTGATTTCTGTAGTGGAAGCCTACTGGGAATGATGCTAATCTAGTTTCTGAGGATTTGTTTATTGGGGCAGCACATGCTGGGCTAATTTTAGGGTACATGCTCCATGGTATTTTTTCTATCCACAAGTGAAGTTTTAATAAGGGAATGTAGTATTCGGACAGCAGTTTGTGTTTTGGGATTTTTTTCCTTCTATTTTCCTCCAAAAAGCAGTAAAGGAGAAATTGGCTCAGTGAGTATTTATTGGCAAATTAGTGTTCCTAAAGCCTTCCTTTTTGCTTGTTCTTTTCTAGAGCTTGGAGAAATAAGATTTCACATAATGCATCTGGGATTGGATTACTGGATTGAATTTTGCAAAGTACACTGGGGATAGCTGAGCCTGTTTAGAAAGCAGCTAAGCCCCTCTGAGTCAGTAAAAATTCAATTCATGATAGTTGATGAGGGATTTTTTGGATGGGTTTTG
The DNA here is from genome assembly GCF_903797595.1 of Erithacus rubecula. Lineage (NCBI taxonomy): Eukaryota > Metazoa > Chordata > Aves > Passeriformes > Muscicapidae > Erithacus > Erithacus rubecula. The sequence goes on from NC_136674.1 coordinate 8,851,519, forward strand.
TTTTGGGTACTTTATTTGCTGTTGGATGGTCATATTTCCTTTGAGATATTTTATCAAGGTTTATTAAGTTTTTGGTGGAGGCTGTGGTGGGACACAGACTTCTCTGAAAAGTATGATGGAAAAATGCCTGGAAGCTGGCAACCCTCCTCCTGCTTGCTTGTTGAACACAAACATTAATTTTTAAAGGGACTCTTCAGCTGAATTTGTGTGTTATGACCATTTTGGAAACCCATGGAAACATGATCAGAATTTATCAAAGCTGTGGTTGGGATGGGTTATTACTTTGTGCACTCAGGGTCTCCTGCTCCTTCCCTCCCTCTCCCCCTTCTCTCCTGCTGAGAATTGAGGTTTTGGTGCTCCAGCCAGGCCAGAGCAGATGGAAATGATCTCTGTGATTCTGGGAACAGAGCTCAGGGTGCAGCAGGGGCTGGGTAATTCTACCCTCTCAAATAATAGTGTCTGAATTTAGATTCTCTCTGTAAAAATATTGCCCTGATTGTTTTTTCCCCTGGACTTTCTTTTCTGTTTCCTAAGACAGTGGTATGATGTTTCTGGTGCCCCTGGGGTTTTTTGGTTGGTTTTGGGTTTTTTTGAAGGGGAGGGGTTTGTGGGTTTTGTTTGTTTTTTTTGTTTGTTTTATTTTTTTTTTTTGATGCTTTGGAGTTGAATTTTTTGGCAGAGAACATCAGAGAACTTTGCATAGTGCTGTGCAAGGAGAGGTGTGAGTGTAAGAACCTGGGGGGTGGCTGGGCTAAGCTGAGGGGAAGGAGAACCAGGAAAGCTGCAAATTTCTCAGTGTGTGGGATAAGTTTTAATAAGGTCATCGAGATCTCAACATTAATTCTGAATGAGGCAAAAACTGCCACAGCAGGAAACCATAAAATATTTCATTGTAACCCTGTGTAGGATCCTTCAGTGTCCTGTGCATCCTATAATGGCCCTGAGGAGGAGATTGGAGAGTGTGATATGGGAGAGGGCTGCATCCTCCTCTCCTTTAAAGAGGAAATGGGCACTGAGCAAAATGCTTTTGCTCTTCTAACAGGAAGAAATAATGGTTTTCTAGGTGAGGTTTAATGCTCTCAGCAAATCTTTGCAGATTTTGCATTACAGTCATTTCCTCCAGTCAGACTTCCCTGCTGCCTGGTAAGTAAACACAGAAAGCATAGATTATCAGTTAAGAGTATCGACAGCATTTCAAGTGCTATCAGAGAACATTTAATTCAGTTTAATTTTGTGATAAATCTCATGTTTAATCCTCTGGTTGCTCTGTAATCATGTCTCTATTGATCTTCTCTGAATGACTGCATGCAGTTTAATAAACTTTGCCATTAACCCAAGCTTTCTAAAAGAGGAGATTGATTCCAGTATCAAGTCTGATAGAACCAATAAGCACCTGAAAATCATTAAATGTGTCCATTATAAAATATTTGCATTAAGATCAAAGTAAAAGTGTAGAGGTGAATTTGCAGCTTATTAGAGAAAGAGTTTGCAATTGAAAAGTCTTCAGTGTGTCAGTCAAAATCAGCAGCAGTTTTGAACCTGGCTGATTCAAGTTGACACCTCCTTTCATTTCTTGTTCCTCAAATCCCTCTTTCATCCTATTGAGCAACCTCCTTCTCTCGTTTCCCAGCCATAATTATATCCTTTAATTTATTCCATCTTTTTTTGCCCCAGGCATTTGTTTAGTCCAGGGGTTTGAGGTCATTTTTGCCTCATAATAAAGCTGCAGACTCGGGTGTCTTTTTGAAGTGTTGGTTTGGATTTTCTGTGCTGAACTCCTTTTCTAAGGAGTGTCTAATCTCACGTTACATGGGATGAAGGAGCGGGGAGGGAAGTGCAGTGCTCCCTGTGTGTCTCTGTGCAGGGAAGAGCAGGAGAAAGAAGAGCCACATGCCCAGCCTTGGCTGGGTGACAGCAGTGGGGATGCAGATGCAGATGCTGGAGGAGGGAGATGTGCCATGAACCCCCTCCCTGTTTGCTCTCCACAACCAGGCTGTAATCCCATGGCTCCTGTGGGGCCTGCCCATCTCCCTCTCCCAGGATTTTACCCTGCACAGACTGAGCTCTGCTGCATGGGAGGGCTGAAAACCCAAACTCATGGAGCCATTGATGTCCTTTGGAAAACCAGTCAATGGGAATTAAATAGTTTTAGGCTCCTGAATACCTTCTTTGTGGTCCAGGGCTTAGCTGAGTGCTGCAGGGCACAGGGAGAGATCAGGAATTCCCACATCCATAACTCCCCTTCCATCCCAGCAGCTCCAATCCTGTGCCTGGCAGGGCACAGGGGGAGATCAGGAATTCCCACATCCATAACTCACCTTCCATCCCAGCAGCTCCAATCCTGTGCCTGGCAGGGCACAGGGGGAGATCAGGAATTCCCACATCCATAACTCACCTTCCATCCTAGCAGCTCCAATCCTGTGCCTGGCAGGGCACAGGGGGAGATCAGGAATTCCCACATCCATAACTCACCTTCCATCCTAGCAGCTCCAATCCTGTGCCTGGCAGGGCACAGGGGGAGATCAGGAATTCCCACATCCATAACTCACCTTCCATCCCAGCAGCTCCAATCCTGTGCCTGGCAGGGCACAGGGGGAGATCAGGTCAGACAGAGAGATTTGGATTCTGGCCCCTACAAGCAGCTTAGAAAATAAATCTTTCCTAGGAAAGGTTTCCTTCCCAGTGCAGACTGATTTCCTGCTTACGGTTCTTATTCTTCTCAGCTGTCTGTTCCTGCTCGAGGCAGTTTTACAGAGACAGGAGCTGGGATGATTCCTGCAGCAGGAACAGTTCGAGTTCAGTCAGGCAATCAAGTGGGGTTTGACTCTAAGTGCTGCTGAAGTGATGTGATTCACAGCTTTTGTAACTCCTTGCAAGTTTGCTGCAGGCATTAGCAAAGCTCTTGACTTCAGATGTTCTGCTTTAGAACCAGATCTCCCGAATGTGCATCCCTACCAAGTTAAATTTGTAGCTTCTAGGTGGCTATAAACAAGAAATATTACAGTAATTGCTTTTCCAGCCTCTAAATAGCCCTGAATATTAGATGACACTTCAGTTTTAAAAGATCTATCTACAAAGTATCTTGAATATTTGCAGAAGACATTATGTTTTCAGCCACAGCATAACTTTGAAGGAAAATTTCTTTTTATGTCGTGTGTGAGGTGGATTTGCAGGTTCTGTGCTCTGAGATAAAACTGGAGCAAGCAGCCATCTCTGGTGTTCCCTGTTCATTTATTCATGCTGTGTTCTGTGCCCATTTTACTGGAGACCGTGTTCTACACACAGGTGGGTGTGTAGGGAGGATCTGTTTCACCTCCTAGGAGCTGCTGTACGTACCTGGTGGGTTTTTGGGTGATCCCACAAAGACTTTGGAGCATCCACTGAGCCCAGAGCTGAATCCAGGATGTGATGCCTTCACAGCAGTGCAGGAATAGCGGTGGAAAACTTGGCATTTCCCCTGGCTCTGTGTTGGGCACAGAACACTTCTGGTATCGTGTGCATGAGTGAGGATTCTCAAGATAGGAGCAACTTATGTCTCCTTTGCAAAGGACAAGGCAATGATAAATCTTGTCTGTTATGCTAAGCTGTGCTCTGAACTGCAGAGAGGGGGATTTGCCAGTGATCAGCACTGTACAAGAATGTAATCCCTCTGGTTTTTTGATCATCAAATTTATCTTCACTGTATCTGTTTCCTTGGGGAAGAATAAGGCAGCAAATGGAAAGGTTACATATTGCTTTATTTCCTATACTTTTGTTCTTTACTATTTTTTTTCAGCCTGAATGCTAGAAGGTGGTTTCATTTGCAGATGGGAAGTTGAACAATTGTTTCTTTTTAACCTCTAATTGCAAAAAGGTTCTGATTTTTTTCCTAATGAGGAATATTGCCAAGCTCACCTTAAGTGTTGCAGTCCTCAGGTCCTAGCTGAGCTCTCTTTCCCTCTTCTTGTTTTCTAATCACTGTTTTTTCTCTTTAAAATCTTTGCTCATCAGTCTTCTTGGCTGTATGCCACATGCCAAAAGAGTGGTAGAGTTAGGGAGTTCCTAGAGAAGAAAAACAGAAAATCCAGAGGAATATAAGACAGTAGGAGCTTAAAAGACAGAAAAGGTCCTGTGTTGAGTAATTCCAATTCTTGATGTACAAGATGAAAAGAATTGTTTTAAAATAGATTAACTTTTTCTTAAGGCTCAATAATCACAACCCATTAAAATGTGGAGGTTTTTTGGTTGGGTGAAAATATCTGCAGGTTGGATTACTCCTGGACTGCAGCACCTGGCATAGCCCACGGGTGGTTCTGCTAATTCTGTCCTTTCCTTTGCTCACTCCTGCACTCTGTGTCCTGCTGCCCTGGCTGTGCAGAGGGATGCTCTGGTTTCCCTGTGTGGTGCAGAAGGGCAGGACAGGGATGTTTCCATCTCTCCCCACAGCAGTTTTTACCTGAGTTGTCTCAGGGTGGTGTCTCTGTCTCGACTCCAGGTTTTCTCACCCAGCCTTGATGCTGACACAGCAAAGCCAAGTGTGTCCCAGCTCAGTGCCTTCCTGTGCCAGGAGATTCTAGGGAGCATCCTGAGACCTTTGGGATGCACTGCACTCTCCTGGTGCTGCACATCTTCCTGCAAGACAAGGAATACAAGGAATGTTCAATTTACAAACCATAATACATTTTTGATGACTGCTGAGTGCTGTGCTAATGAATGGTGCCAGTGTGAGGCTGAAGTCATCTGTTTCCCAGTGCAGGGATAGCAGGGATGAGAGCTGTCTAGGCCAACATGCATTTATTCTAACCCTACCATAAGGGGGATACCCTTTAAATGTAAAATTTATTGGCCCACTAACTCCTTGCCTGAGTCTGTGGCCTGTCAACCCAAGTGCTGTTTGAATTATTCAAAGAACACAATATGTGTGGAGGGTGGAGGAGCCCACAGCCAGCATTCTGCAGCTCCTGCAGTGGAATTTTATTTCTCTCCAGTGAAATCTTCTGGAATCTGTGTTTTGATCAGTATATGCAAATCCTGTATAGCTGCATATATAAATGTACAAAACTTCTATTTTTGGGAGAAAGTTTGAAATTTTAAAATATTTTTTCCATTCTAAATAAGGAAAAAAAAAAAGTAAAAATTAAGAAAACCATGTGAAGAATAAAAAATTCTGAAGTTTAAGAGTAGAACTGAAGAGTTGCTCAATTATTTAGACATACTGAAGTATTTGTGCTTCATATTATTCCATGTGGTTCTTGGTAACTGTTCAGTTGGGTTCTCTCCATCATGAACACCCCATTTTCCAAGGATAACTATTCCTGGCCCTGAAGCTGCCCCTTGAAGTGAGGCAAGGGCAGCTGGGGGAGATGCCAGTCCCAGCCCATCCCAGCTGGGTGTGCTCCTGCTCCAGAACAGGGAGTGCTGCTCCTTGGGGTCTGTCTCACCATAACTGTGCCACTGGAGTGTCACAGCTCAGGGACAGCCCACACTCAGCACTGCTGGCTCAGTGCTCCTCTCTGCCTTTCCTCTAATCCCAATTGAGCAGTGCAGGAGCACTGCAGCCCTCTTCCCTGGCATGGAGATTTAAAGGGAGCATCCCTAGGCACTTCTCTCCACATCTCTTTTCTATTTCTTTTCATTCCTCAGACAAAGAAAATAAATATGAGCATGTGGCCCTGCTGCTCCCAGGGTAAGCCAAGCACATTTATTTAAGGCACAGTGCTGAGAGATAAACCCAGGGCCAGTGGGAATGCATTTCCCTGATGTGTGAGCAGCTGGAGCAGGGTGGGCTGGAGGAGGTTGGTCCTGTGGTGCTGGCAGCACTCAGAGCTGGGCTGGTTCTGCTCAGCCATGCTCAGGGAGCAGGGATGGGCTGCAGGGGCTGCAGGGGCTGCACAGCCCTGGATGCTCTGCCAGGATCAGAGCCTGGAGCTGCAGGGGCAGCAGGGACTCACCCAAGGGCAATCAGGAGTGTGCATGGGGAGGTGAGAGAACGTGGCTGAGATGGTGTCAGCAGGGGACACAGATCCACTGCTGGGACAGGCCAGGTCTGGCTCTGCTTCAGCCTCAAAAGGCAGCCCCAGCTGTGCTGGGGTCACTGAGTCAAATCTGCAGCAAAGACAAAACCTTGGGCTTTGCTGGCAATTTGTGTGAGACCTACAAAAGTCTCTAGAGAAAACACAAAGGGACTTCTAGGCTGGCAGAACTGGCTGGAGCCAGAGCTCCAGGATCTCTTGGCAGGAGCACACAGGCTTCTGGCTGAAGCAGTCAGAGCAGATCAGCTGTGTGTGCTTTGCCTTCCACAGAGCCAGCAGCTTCAAGGAAAACAAATCCATGGCTCTGCAGTCGAGGCTGGCATGGCTCAGCACTTCCTCACACTGGCTCCAAGAGGAGGGTTTTGCTATCTCAGCTTGCTCAGGCTCCAGTAATTTCTTGACTGTTCTGCACAACTGTGCCATGTAATGGCACAGTATTTGAGTGACAAAACAGAGAAGGGAGGGGGGACAACCAGGCTGAGAATAGCACATCATGTTTGAAGAACATGAAATAAATGAATAGCAATCAATTGCTCTGATGCTCATCTTCATGTATGACACCAGCTTTTGCCAGCTCTACAACCTGCACCAGTCTTAGATTTCCTCTACCTCCAGCTTGTATTTGATATGTGGCATTGAGGGAGGCCATGGCAGCACATTATTTTAGAAACAGCTCTTCCCTGTATCCTTATAACCCATTAAAGCCCAATTTTCAGGAGTGCTCAGCACTCCTGGACGCTGCTGGAATCAATGCAGGCTGTGCTTCATTAGAGAAAGTGCTCTGTGGAGCCAAGTTCTCTGAAAAATCAAACCTCAGATGTTTCCCAATGAATGCTTGAAATTAGCAGATGTTCCTGACCTGAACATGTCAGGACTGTTGTTGCCACCTCTAAAATGGGAATAGTAAAATACCTTTGGAAAAACAACTGTACAATAGGCCATTGGTGTTTGTTGAGTATCTATCTGATACTATCTGAGGAGCTGTGCAGAAAAGCCCTTGAGGAAATTAATCATTGTGCATGCAGAGGAGGCTGTGAATGGAGTATCAGTAAACAAGACCCAGGTCCACACTATGGACAAAGAGGAGCAAACAAAATCCTGAGTGGTTGCTCATTAGCTGAACACCTTCCATTCTGTGTAGGGAAATAGGAGCATGGGATCATGTAATTAAAGATTGTATCTTGGCCTGCATGCACAAGAGGCCTGAATTAAGGTGGTGGCTGCAGCCTTAATCCTGGCCTTTCATAACTTCCAAGCCCTTGACTTTGTAACCTCAATAATGTTGCCTTAATGTGTTTTTGTGTGCAATTTAAATCGGCAGGACCTGAAAAGGAGCCTTCTGTTTACCAATGCTATTGTTAACAAATGATTTTTGGGATGAAAAATCAAAGCAATGTCTTTGCCACAGAGTGCATCCACACAAGGTATCAGGAGCAGACAGCAACTTGCTCTGCTATTGTTCTCCTTCCTCTGCAGCCACCCCAGGCTGGCACTGCCTTTCACTCCCCTCTCTTGCACAACTGCTTTTGCACAACACTCAACCACTTTGTTTGCATATCCCAGAGAGATGCAGGAGACAATGGATTGCAACTTTACAGAATCAAAGCAGACAAAACAAGATGAAACCTTTCTGTGGAGGTCTTGTGGCTTGAAGGAATTTTTGTGATTAGTGGATGGGCTGCTGCACCCAATATAGTTAACATCACATCTCTCTTCACCAGTCTCCTGTGTTTTAAAATACCATAATAGTGACACTGAGAATCCTTTTCACTTTTGTATTGTGCCTTACACCTGCCTTCCTTTCTCCTTGGTGTTATTTTCAGAGTGTTTGCAATTTTTTTCCCAGAAGAAATTCTGGAGAATTTCCCAGAAGAAATGCTCCTGAGAAAATAGCTGTTCATCAGAAGAATACACAGTAAATTTATCTATTTTATCTGGAGGTAAATTAATGGTTGCTATAAGCATCTCCTTTTATTTTTTGATTTTGATTAGGGGACTGGTCAGTGCATTATTTTCTGACCTTTACATCTTGTTGTTTATCCTGGAATTAAAACAGCAAATTATGAAAGGGGAGAGAGGTACTGAAGATTTGGGGAACTTTCATTCATCAGCTGTAAAAATCCTGCAGTGTAACAGAAACACAGTAGGAGTTGATGTGGACTGTCAAGATGTGATGGCAAACTGGGTACCCTCAGACTAGCAGTGTTTATGGGGGATTTGGGTTCAGTTTGTGCAGTTTGGGTTCAGTTTGTGCAGTTTGGGTGCAGTTTGTGCAGTTTGGGTTCAGTGTGAGCAGTTTGGGTGCAGTTTGTGCAGTTTGGGTTCAGTGTGTGCAGTTTGGGTTCAGTGTGTGCAGTTTGGGTGCAGTTTGTGCAGTTTGGGTTCAGTGTGTGCAGTTTGGGTGCAGTGTGTGCAGTTTGGGTTCAGTGTGTGCAGTTTGGGTTCAGTGTGCAGTTTGGGTGCAGTTTGTGCAGGTTTTGGTTCAGTTTGTGCAGGTTTGGGTTCAGTGTGTGCAGTTTGGGTTCAGTGTGTGCAGTTTGGGTGCAGTTTGTGCAGATTTTGGTTCAGTTTGTGCAGGTTGCTGTCCTGGATTCCCAGCTGACAATTCCCCTGTGTGATGCTTCCCTGTGATTGGGGCAGGGCTGGCACAGGTGCCCAGAGCAGCTGTGGCTGCCCCTGGATCCCTGGCAGTGCCCAAGGCCAGGATGTAACAGCCTGGGACAGTGGAAGGTGTCCCTGCCATGGTAGGGTGGCACTGGATGAGCTTTAAGGTCCCTTCCCACCCAAACCCTTCTAGGATTCTGTGCTGGCCAAGCTGCAGCATTTCTCTCAGCTGTACCCTGCAGGCATCCTAATTTCTTACAAGCTAAACCTCTGTACCCTGTGTAGTGGGTGAATGTGGGGGTGGTGGTTTTGCCATCGTTTCTGTTTCTGTTTCTGTTTCTGTTTCTGTTTCTGTTTCTGTTCCCTTTGCCTGTTCTTTCTTTCCCCTCACCTCCTGTCCCAGGCTGAGGGGCTGGGCTGTCCTAGGCTCAGGATGGAACTGGGAAAGAATTTCAAATCGGCTTTTGTAGCTTCTGAAAATATATTTTCTTTTCCCTTAATTGGCTTCTTCCTTCTGTACTAGTGTTCCCAATCAAATGTGAATTGTTTGCACCTCAGAAGGCTCCAGAAGTGCCTTTCTTGCAGTTCTGTTTGACATGGGTATTTGGATGTGTGAACAGTGAACGGGGCAGACTGGCAGCTTCAAGCTTGATTTTCTAAATACTTGTGTTTAAAGTGGAGTATTACACTGAAATTTCATAATTATTTAATATTTTTTTAAAAATGCCTAATTTCTTTATACTACATTCTTGGAGTGAAGGATAAATTGTTAGGCTCTAACATAAAGCTGTAGAAGACTTCTATAAGAACCTGAGGAGCAAATAATTGGAGTATAGTTGTAGACTATTGCAGCTGTAATTTGGTTTAACTAGCACTGCAGTGTAAACTACTCTTGTTTTGAATAATCAGTTTTTAAAAGCTGTATTTTACTGATGTCACATTCAATGCAAATTCAGAAAGAAAGTTTTTACAACAATGGAATTGTAATGCTAATCCACAAGGTTGGTTTGGAAAGGTCAAGGCTTGAAATCCCTGAAATGTTCATCCAGAGGAATTTCTGCAGTGTGTTTGCTAGCTGTTTTTCATCCAGCACTCCCATAGAAAACCCTGTAATGAGGAGTGGAACAGAGTTATTCCCGGGGGGGTTTTCAGGTGCTGTCAGAGGGCAGGGGTGGGAGGGAAGGGCAGTGATGGCTCTGGGGTGGGCTCATGGGGGTGATGTGTGTACCCCCCAAAGCCCTGCTCTGCTGCCAATGAGGGCTTGATTTTTAATCAATGAGCTCTCATTGATGGACTCTGCTGAAATAAATCAGGCACAGCTCCCTGAAAGACCTGATGAGAGCACAGTGTGTCCTTCAAACCTCCTGCCTTGAGAAATGCCCTGAAGGGGCTGGGGGCTGCTCCCCCTGCCCTGGAGTGTGGGTGCTGCTGGAGCCAGGGCACTGCAGTGCCCTGCCAGGCAGGAGCCTGCTCAGCACCACAGCCCCTTCCCCACTACAGCATCTACACCTACAGCACCATCAGCCTGATTAATGTGCCCAACTGAAATAAAACAAATGGAATTTTTTTTAGATTATACAGTACACTCATAAATATTAATGCACCTTTGTATTGAATTGCGTGTAATTACATATTTATACATTTAAGTCACCTTCCTGATACACTTAAGGCACTTTGCTGATGAAAGATATCTCTGAAAGAGATGGTTTTAAACTGTGCCTAATATGTTTGTAGGATTTATTTAATAATGTGTGGGCTTGTGTGCTGGCAGGAGAGGAGAAAAACCTCCATTAGAGACTGGAAGTGTTCATGGGTTCTGCTCAGGCTGAATCCACTCCATGGGCAGCTGCTGAAAAATGTGTCTCAACATGAAATATTACCACATCTTCTTATCTATGTAGATAAGGTCTGTGCAGTCCTGTCACCTTAGAGTAATTACAGCTTATTACTCTAATCATGATGATGCCTGAAGTCTGTAATTAAGATTGTGCTGGCTAATGTACTAGCACACGGCGTGGTACAGCTATTGTCCTATCTAAACAAGGGAAAGATAAAAACGGGATGGGGGAGAAAGGGCAGCAAGTGGGGAAGTGATTTATGCAGGGCTGTGGTTCCCAGCCAAGCACTGTCTCCACAGAGCCCAGGGCTCCATGGGGCACAATCTGAGATAACCCCAGGCAGCCCTGCACCCTCAGACATGAGCACAACACCTGGGAGAGCTCTCCTCAAGCTACTTTGAGTGCATCTTGTCCACCTTTTTGTGGGTTTTATTCTTTTATCATCTATGTCCTCATCTTGTCTGCAGATGAAGAATTTAACACACATTTCTCTGTACATATTTATTTTCAGGCCAAGTCTTGTCTCTGTTGAAATCCATGAGAGGCTCTACCCCACAGGTCCCTCAAAAGGATTTGATTTGTCAGGATTCAGCTGGTGAAAAGCAGACAGCTCTTCTGGAGGAACAGGGTTATCTAAACACCAATCCTAATGGCAAAATTTCCTACCAAACAGGATTTAAGGCCCCTCTCACAAGTTAGGCATGTCTGGAGCTCCTTGGCCTCTGTTTGCTTGTGTTCCTTAATTTTGAGCATTCCTTAATTTTGAGCATTCCTTAATTTTGAACATTGCTGCCAATCATCCCTTCTGCCCTGGAAGGTGTCTCTCCATCCAGCTTGGGGAAGGATTTGTGGATTTGGTGTCATCACCTTTGCCACAGGTGTGTGAGCAGATTCTTTCCTCCCAGCTCCCCTGACCTCCACCTTCTTTAGGTGAATCTGAGTTTGTGAAGTCTCCTGCAGTTGTTTGAACCATGGGCTCTGAGGAAGGATCATCCCAGGGACATCCACAGTGACCTGCTGGGTCTGACCCATCTCACACCCCCCTTAAAGCTAATAGGAGCAAGTTATTTCTTGATGGCAGTGCCTGGCCCCATTAGACATTTTATGAGCTTCTGGAAGCCTGCCACTCTTTCATTTAGATCACTCACAGCTGGGGGAAAAAAAGTCCCACAAAAGCTACTTAGTAATCAGAAAAATTCTTTTTTTTCTTTCCAGAAAGTTTCCCCTTTGTTCACTCCTTCAGCCTTTCACATTTAGAATGAATCCTCTTGAACAGCATTTTTATCTACAAACATGAGCTTTTTGTTTTAACAGAAGTCTTTGCTGGTATAATTTTCCACTCATAAAACACTGGATTTTTTTTTTTTTTTTTTTAATGCTGAACTGAAAAAAACCAAACTGTCAGCAGCATGATAGCTATCCTAAGTTACCAATCAGTTCTAATATATAGTATCTGTTATTTTATAACCTGCCCTTGCTATCCAGGAGGTCCAGGTGTGTTTGTGGATGCTGCAGTTTTACTGTTGATGGGGAGCACTGATGAAATGGATGCTGCACCTGAAAATTTGCCTTTCTGCATTTATGGTGTGCAGCTAAACCTAAAACCTTCCTGGCAAGGGAGAAGAAGTTGTGCTGAGAAAAGGGGTTGTTCTTGCTTTTGATTTGCTTGGGCAGCTCCATTGGATCCCCCAGCTGTGCACAAGGAGATCCCAAAGCATTTTAGGAAGATCAGTGCTATTCCTGAACTCTTTTCCAGTAGAGCCAGGGAGGAACCAGCAAGCAGACACAGAAGGTTCTTAAATTACTAATCCTGTGTTGTAGCTAAGGATGCTCAAATTCTCTTTCATGAGGTTGGGTAAGGCTCCTAATTTTTGGGTATGGATAACACTATGAAGAAAAGCCCAAGGAAAATCCTGTGGTGTCTTGGGTGAAGAAAAGGTAGAAAAAAATGTCTTACAGCTTCTGTTCAGTACTCCCATCTTTAATATCTGTAAAATCACTCCCTTTGCTAAATATCAAATTTGAACAATGACTGTCTTCAGTTTAATTAATCATCTCATTGGTTTCAGTTATGAATTTTGTGAAGCACTTGTGTTTTAGAGAGTCATTTAGGGAGCAGTCTTTAATTAAAACCAAACTGCTTCTTGCCTTTAGGCATGTTTTTTTTTGCATAAAAAGGTGCCATAATTTGAATTACGTTCTCCTGAGCCTGTCTTTATGTGACACAGGGACCAATAGCCCTTCCTGCTGTCAGTTATAATATTGAGTGACTATAAACAACAGCTGAAAGGCTCACAAGATTACCCAGCACTTCATGGTGGCCCAAGCAGCCAGTGCTGAAAGCACCACCCTGCTGCAGGGAATTCCCCTCCCAGGGCAGCAGCAGACCCCAGTGTGGGCAGTTCTGGGAGGAGGTGTGACTTAGCATTTATTGGATGAATAAATGCAGAATATGCACTGTAATTAACATCTTTTCAATAGCTTCTGGTTCTTTTTTCCTAATGAATTCTCCAGCCTCCTCTTCCTCTGCCTTTAATTCTGTGCTATTGAAAAAGATTAATTTCAAGTAACATTTATCTGAAATGAAAATAGGGATTCTGTGTGTTGCAGTTTATTTGTAAGAAAACAGCTGTGGGCTAAGTGACAAAACTCACATTTGTGTTACAAGAGTGGAGTATTTCTTTATATACAGACATTGATTCTGGGGGCTAAAGGGTCAGTGACAAAGTTTTCAAATACAAGTTGCTTTTTTCGTGCACTTTTCACCCTTCTCCCTGAGATCTGGAAATCTACTGCTTAAGTCAGGCTTGAGGGAAGTGTGCCCTGAAGTCAATGCTGATTCATTGGCCCTAATTGGATTTAGGTCAGCTGGTGCCTTGGCTTCTCAAATACAAGAAATAATAAGAATAAATACTGAAAAGTCAAGCATTATTTAAATCATTTAAGCATTGTAAAATAATGCTGCCTTCTAAATGTGTGCTGTCTTGATGCATGAGATGCTTATGAGAATTGAGGTTGACTGTATGAAGTCTCAAGGGGGATGTGCCTCCTTCCATGCACTCACTTCATCCTGCCAATTTTATTTAGCATTTGCCTATCTTTTGATTGAGAGGACATCAGTGAAGAGTGGCTTTGCTCCTTTTCTGGTGGCTGCAGCACTGCCCTGAGAGTGCTTTGCTGATCATCTTGCAACCTAACCAGGGCTGTAGTCTGACCAGTGTGTTTTTTCTCCTCCCTCTGCAGAAGGACGTGGCTCTGAAACCTCAGGAACGTGTGGAGAAGCGACAGAACCCTCTAGCCAAGAAGAAAAGGGAAGCACTTACCAATGGGCTGTCATACCTCCCCAAAAAGAACAGACTGCACCACCACCAGTACAGCTCCGACAGGGAGAATGACCGAAACCTGTGCCAGCACCTGGGCAAAAGGAAGAAGCTACCCAAGGGCCTCAGACAGGTGGGACACAAGTTTCCTGCTGCAGGGAGGGAGGGCTCTGCCCGTTGGCTCATGGTATGTAGAAGCCAGTTTCTCATTTTGTGGGATTTAATGCTGTTGTTTTGTCCTTGGGCTCTCGGTGTGACGTGGTGCAGTGTCCTGCACTGCAGCTGAGAGGGAGAGCCAGGGGGGCATTGCTGCTGAGCTGTTAATAAATGTGTGAACTGGGAAGTGATTTCCACAGGCTGGCTGTGAGGCTGTCAGGGCAAACAAATGGGGTCTCTCTGTGGCTGCAAGGCCAGCTTGGTCCTATAAAGACCTTCTTGTCTGCAGGCTTTGTACACAGAAGCAGGAGAGCCCTCTGAACGTGCAGGGTGAGGTAATTCAAGAAGGGCAGCTGTTAATCAAGGCAAAGCTCTAAGACTGATTAGAGTGTGAGGAGCTCATTTGTGAGGTGTCAGTGGTGCTGGTGTCTGCTCTCCTGGGTTACTGATCACCTGTCCTAAGCAAGAACTGCCTTCCCAACGGTGGTGGAAGTGAGCAGGACAAAGCTTGAGGCTGTAAACACTGGGTTTGACTTCATGACAGTGCAGTGTTGTGTTTGCTGTGTTTATTAAAGAAGAAAGTGTGACAAGTGTGAGTTCTATGATGCTGATAATTGTACATAATAATAGTGATCAGGTCAACTTTTTCCTGTATTTGAGTGATATTAATGACTCTTGAACCAAAATTTAAATATTTAATGGAGATGTTTGATATTCATGGAATCAGTTTTTATCCTTGTTTAGTGCAAACCAAACCTTGCTTTGCAGGGAAACTTATAGCAAATAGTGATAATTCACTGCTTCTCATTTTGTGAGCTCAGGGACATGGAAGGAACATTAAGGATGACAAGTATGCTGAGTTGTATTCAGTTTTGATATGCAGAGTTAGAGAAGCTGGGAAAAAATAGGTTTCCATGATAATTTTGAAGCCTATATGTTAAGTTGTATATAGGAATATAGTAAGAGATTATATAGCATTTAGCAGAGCAAAGAAATTGTAAAATGTCTGTTCTACACTACCAGCTGTTAAAGGTGTTTCTTCTGATTTAATTTTACTTGGTATTTTAAAGGAAGGTGGGGAAAACTCTTCAGGGTACTTGTTGCATTGATTCCATTATCAGTAGATATTGAAGGTTGCTGTGTTTGACTGTTTCTTGTGCTCACCTTTGTGGTCTCTGTTCTGTTTTGGTCTGTCAAATGTGTTTGCTTTGGGCAAAAGAACTGACTGTGTGCACTGTGAACTCTCCTAGTGGGGCCTAATGTCAGGTGGAACCTTTCTGCCCAGAATTTCATCTGTAAAGGAAATTGGTCTCCCTGCTGATGGAGATTATTTGTGAGTTTGTGTTTTTGGGAATTGCATTGGCTTGGAAGGTATTGAGTTGACAAATGTCATGGAAAATGCTTTTTCCTTTAAGCTGATAAATCTGAGCACTCTGCCTAATTCCTAAAGTGTAAGACTGAGAGGAAATAAAGTATCTTGCTCAATATAAATATAAAACATTTGGTAGGGGTAGAGCTCCTCAGATAAGAATATTTAAGTCTTATGAACAGTGTAGGTGCTGACAAACACATACAGCTTTGGCACTTAACATGGAAAAAAGACTACAAGGTTCTTTGGAAATACATGCCCACCACCTATAGAAAGAGTTTGGGGTAAGCATTTTCTGACCTCTTTCAAGACAAATGGTGAAGAGCATAAAAGAAGGAGGAGATTGATAAGTTCTGAGCATGTTTTTTCTGATTGTGTTACACTCTTCCACCTCAAGTGCCACCTGGCTGCACACCCTGGGTTGCTTTCCCCACCCAGGTCCATCCCACTGAATCCTGGGCTCCTGAAGGGGAAGTAGATTTGCTTGTCAGCCTTGTTAGACAGCAGTGAGCCAAGAACTGGGGCCACTGTGGTTTGTGTGACACAGCAGGAGTGTCCAGAGTCATGTCAGGTTCAGGAGGCTCCTGCATGCCTACAGTGTCTTTGCTGTATTAGGACTTTATATTTGATACATAAATGATTTATCCTGCCTCTCCTGTCCCTGGGGGAATCCTGAATTGTCAGCTGTGATTAGGGTAACTGGATGGCAGGATGCAATCTCAGAGCTGTCACTTGCATTCCTGTGCTCACATAAGACCTTGGCTGCAGTCTGTCCTTGCTGGGAAACGTTTTATACCTGGAGATCTCATTCTTAGTTTTTCCAGTGGTTGTCAGTCCTGCTGGATATGCTTTCCTGTGAAATCTGTTATCTGCTGGAGTAGCTCTCACTGCAGGATTTAGGGTGTGAAGCTCCCTTGTCAAACAGATTTAGTTGAAGTCAGCTATTGAAAGCATTGCTAATTAGTTTTCAGAGAAAATCCTTGCAGTATTCATGCAGGTATTTATCCAGCTCTGCTGAAATGCCTACAGGTTTATTGAAATCCAGAAAATGTGAAACTGTAGGTTAATTAAGGCTCATATTTTACTAGTGAGAAGACTTTTGAACTCTGCTTTGTGAGCTTTTATAAATGTACTTATTAAATGCCTCAAGGAAATTTTAGCGTTAAGCAAACATAAGACTCATCAGAATATTTCTCCAGCGTTTAAATTTAATTTCCTTTACGTTAATTGGTGATGGCATGTTTTTATGTGCTTTCTGTAAAAATCATTTGGAAATCTTAAAGTGAACATTTTTAAACTAGTAAAAGGGTGGCAAACATTTTTTTAATGGGTTTTAATGAGATTTTATTCCTCGAGGTCTGAGCACAGTGGGGCATACCAGGAAACAATGAGCTTTCAGGGCACAAGGAGGGTTGAGAGTAGCTTGATAATGAGGGGGAAGATAATTTCTCTTTGTTCAGTGGGTGTGTGATTTGGGAAGAACATAAGACTTTTTTTTTTTTTTTTTGCTACCTCCACCATTTCCTTCACTGTTTTTCTTCATCTGGTGGGAGGTTCTTGCATCTTCCTGCAGAGGAGGATCATCTCTGGATAAACCAGCAGTGTGTGTGTTGGGCAAGGGGTGCCTTGGCTGGCTCACATGTGCACGAGAGCCAGCAGCTGCTGAAAGACGCTTCCAGAATATCAAATCCCAACCCCAGATACTGCAGGAGTGCAGGGAAGGAGACAAATGGTAATAAGTAGGAGGCGGATGATAAATAGAGGGAAGAAAACTCATGATGGAGAAATGAATTAGGAGGTAAATTGTAATGAGATAAAGGAAAAATGGGAAGAACAGCAGCAGAAGATACACTGCTGACTCTGGCAGTCCCCAGCTACAAGTGTTATAAACCATTGGCTTTCACCTCGGAGTCCATTACATGAATCAATTAAAGGGGAGGGAGGGGAGTGTTGAAGCTGTTCCTTCTCAGAATTAAGTCCACAATCCTCTTGGCAGTCTCACCCTGAATTTATACATCTTAAATTCCAGACTTCTAAGCCTTTGGGTGGCTGATCTGGACAGCCACCCTCGTCCCTGCAATCAACACCTGAGAGCGCCACATTTCGCAGTGTCGCTTTAGTGCCAGCACACTTGTCCCCGTGCAGAGGTGCTGCTGTTCCTCAGCGCAGCAGAGCCGTGGTGCAGAGGGTGCAGTCCTGGTGTGGATGAGGCTGTTCTGCTGCAGGATGGCTCAGCGGGCTCTCGGGGGCTCTCGGAGCTCTCAGGGACCCTTGGAGCTCTCGGGGCTCTCGGAGCTCTCAGGGACTCTTGGAGCTCTCGGGGCTCTCGGAGCTCTCAGGGACTCATGGAGCTCTCGAGGCTCTCAGACCTCCCGGAGCTCTCGGGGCTCTTGAAGCTCTCGGGGCTTTTGGAGCTCTCGGAGCTCTCAGACCTCTCGTTGCCCTCGGAGGTCTCCAGGCTCCCGGGGCTCTCAGGTCTCCGAGACTCTCAGGGCTCTCTCTGGTCCCAGGGCTCTCGGAACTCTCGGAGCTCTCTCAGGGCTCTGTCCGGTCCCAGGGCTCTCGGAGCTCTCCTGGGGCTCTCGGAGCTCTCTCGGGACTCTCTCCGGTCCCAGGGCTCTCGGAGCTCTCTCAGGGCTCTCCCGGGGCTCTCTCCGGTCCCAGGGCTCTCGGAGCTCTCTCAGGGCTCTCCCGGGGCTCTCTCCGGTCTCAGGGCTCTCGTAGCTCTCTCGGGACTCTCTCCGGTCCCGGGGCTCTCTGAGCTCTCCCGGGGCTCTCGGGACTCTCTCCGGTCCCGGGGCTCTCTGAGCTCTCCCGGGGCTCTCGGGACTCTCTCCGGTCTCAGGGCTCTCTGAGCTCTCCCGGGGCTCTCGGGACTCTCTCCGGTCTCAGGGCTCTCTGAGCTCTCCCGGGGCTCTCGGGACTCTCTCCGGTCCCGGGGCCGGGCGCTGCTGGCGCTCCCCGGGCTGGGCCCCGGGCAGACGGGGAGCGCAGCAGATGGGGCTGCGTTGTCACCGGCACTGCGATCCCGGGGAGAGTCACTGTGCTGACAAGCCATTTACAATGTGCTATTTACAGTTTGGGTTTGCAGGCTCTCAATGACATCCGAGTGCTCTTTAGCAACTGCCTTCATTACTACTTTTCTAAGAGCCGCTAATTGAAAATGAAATTGTGGGTGGGCTCTGGGAGTGCTGTAGCAGCTGCAAGTACGATACACAGCCACGGAGAAGTGTTTCATCTCTTGGCAAGGGAAGAAATGGGGATGTGTTTCTGCAGTGTGAGGTCAGACACCTTGGAAATCCTGCCTACAGCATGCATCACCCGGAGTGAGTGATAAAGGCTTGAACCTCCTTGAGCGTAGCCACTGGAATTTGGGATTCCTTTACTGGCAGCCGGTGGATTTCAGTGACTATAAAATTGCTGAAGATGAGGAAGGAACCTGAGCTGTGAAACTACCACATTCAGGGGATTGGAAGCTGTGTGTAGGATTTTTTGGGCTGGTTTTGCACTGCCGGAGGTCTGGCTTTGTAAGAAGTGACAGGAAACATCACCACTGACTGGTGAAATGTGGGACAAAGCCACATGCCTTGGGAGCAGTACCAGCCAGGATCAGGTCAGTGGGGATATGGCCACACATTGATGGAAAGGGAGATAATGCTCCCATTCTGTATGTAAAGGGCTTATTGCAGATTCAAACTGCTAGAGCAGCCACTTTGAAATGAGTGGATTTGCTGCTTGTGCTGCTGCCTAAACAGCGTGGTTTGATTCTGTGCCAGTGTGGCCAAAAGTGTGAAGGCACCTACAGCAAGTGTCACCAGCAACAGGACTTGCAGGGGCCACTGGTTTAACAAAACTGTGTTGCTACCATGCCACTCAAACACTGGTTATTAATCTAGCATATCAAACAACATTCAATTTGAAAAATAACTCATGAAATGATGAAAATAAATCAGATTACAGCTCTGAATAGAAAGGGCCATATCTGGGTAACTGAGCCTTGAGGCTACATCACAACATGAGTGGGTGTAGTAATACAGTGGGAGAAGATGCTCATGTGATAAAGGGGATGGGTAGATCTGGGATTTGAGAACCCTTTGTAGGATAGAAAATGGGAAAGAGATCTGTGGGGGAGGGATGAAGAGGTGAGGCTTTGCAGAGGTGTGGGCTGGGCTGTGTGGGGTTTCTGAGGGGTAAATGTTACACATGGTGTGCAAATAGAGGGGGATGCCTAGAGAGGGGCAGGTTTTGTGAGTGAATATTCTCTCTCTGCTAATGTTCAGCCCAATTTATCCAGTCCACCATGTGCTGTGGACATGCTGAATGTTTCATGCTGGCCAGTTGGTAATTGCACCCTTGGCAGGGACCCACACTTTATCTTCACACATGCTTGCTGTGTGGATTCCTGTCTGTGTGGAAGCATGTGCTGAAAGCTGGGCTGCCATTCAGTCCCCTTTTCATTTCCCGTTTGGAAACCGCCCTGGGTGACAAACAGTGCTTGAATTACAAGCATTTTGTGATTCCTGACTGCTGTTTGTCTCTGATCAGAGGCCACAGAAACCTCCAGCTGCACTTAACCCGCAGTCACCGTATCCAGTGCGTCATCTGTGAAGGCACCCAGCTGCTCCAAAGCATCCAAACAACTTCTGGGCCCTGATAATGTATAATTGAGCTCAATGGGCACAGAAAAGACTGTTGTTCTCTGCAGAAAGGACTGAAAAATGATGTGTGTGGCTTCGTGTGCCTGCTGTTCCACCCTGCACATCCCCTGCTCCTGAATGGGCACTGTGGATTCCAGGAGAGCACAGACAAAGCCAGGCTGGGGGAGTGCAGCTGATCCTGGGACACCAGTCTGGGCAGGGCAGGGATGTGCTGAGGCACAGCAAACCCCTGCAGTCACTCATCAGTGCTCAGGGAGCTGCCACTCCACCAAATGTTCACCCACAGTGACGTGTCACAGGCGTCCCCCCCTCATAATCACCAGTTTCACCTGCAATTTTTCAATAAGCTATTGAATTATACCTCTCTAAATGATACACTGCAAATCCAGCAGGTCCTAATTGCTAATGATGGTTCTGAAAGACTTTCATTTGACTGTAATTAGGTTTGCAAGCAATCAGCTGCCCTTATCAGGATGGAAACACATATAATGTAAAATACAGGCTGGTGGGAACAGAGTGTTTTCTTAAAAGAGGAGGGAAGAGGAAGATGTTTTATTAGCAGAAGCTGTGACATATTTTAACACCTTGAAAACATCATGTGTGAAATTAATTCTGCTCAGTATTATACCATCTGGCAATGTTATTGTTCTGTGTATATTGCCATGTAAGTGTGCTTTTTTCGTCTGGGTATGAGCCTGTGTTTGAAATAGTAATCACGAGTCAAATTGATTACTAAGGATGTTATCTTTGCTGGAAGGCTTAAAAATACATTTTGGGAAGTCCCAGGGACTCAAAATGGCTTCTCCATGGAGAGCTTCCCTTGCAGGGCAGATGAGGGTGGAAGAAAAGGGCTTTGTTTCTGCCTTGCCCCTGTCCTGTGAATGAGTGCCTACAGGTAAGAGGAACTGCCCAGATGCTGTTTATTGATACCTGTAGCTCAGCCTCAGAGCCACTGTATTTGGAGTGATGTTTGCTGCTGTCTGTGTGCTGCTGTGTGCACTGCCCAGCTCACAGCCTGCTGTGCCTCAGCAGCTCCAGAACCAGAGCAGGCACACAACAGTGCAAGCTTCAGGCTTGGTTAGAGGCTGGTGTTTGGCCACTCTGGATGAAATATCAGCTGTTGGGCAGCTGCTAAGGATTGTCCCTAACCAGGACTCAGAATGGCCATTGGCACTGACACGGTGCTGTGAATTTTGTGGTGCTGGTGGAGCTGGTACAGCCAATGGGGGGGGGAAACACAGGTCACACTGCTCACAGGAATAAGCAGTGGGATATTAAAAGATCTCCCCATTTCTCTGAAGCTGATGGTGGGAGCTGATCACCCCAGGCTGAGGCACATGGAGGGTTTCTATGCCTGCCATCGCTGCTGTGCTTGAGTGTGATCAGGCTTGCAAGAAAATGAGCAATGCTGGCATGTTTTTATTTCTAATGCAAATATTGCCACTCTTTCTGCTCTGCCCTGCTGCATTCCACTTTGTCTTTAGGCTGCAGTTTGCTCTGAGACAGTTGCAGAGATGTCACTGTGCTGTTACCTGAGGTAATGCTGTGGCAGAGGAATTGCCCCTGTGTGCACAACTCCCAGCAAATTCCAACTAAAAAAAAAGGAGATTAGAAACAGTCACTTTTGGGCTAACCTAATTATATTAATCAATTAGAAATCTTGATAATTTTAGTAAAAGAAAAGAAATGGTTTCTTGTGCACAGAGCAGCTTTTGTCTCTCAGGATTATCTTTTTTATTTTAATGCTGGCACCCTACTTTAATTGAAAACTTAAATGATTGTTAAATGTGCCAGGAAGTGAACCATATTTTAAATGTTCAATGCAATCAATTGCTGTCTTAAAAGTTTCCATGCGTGTTACTAGTAAGGAATTAACCAAAAAATTAATTTTGACTGAATCTGCCTGGAGACAAATTAAATGCTAGCTTAAGTATTATAAGGCAGCATAATAAAGTGACCATTTTTAATTTGAAAAGGAAGTCATCCAGAACTTTTTAAAATATTTTTTTTTGTATTCTAGAAATAAATTTAGGCCAGCACTTCTAACCTATGGGTTTTCCTGAGATTAACTGTAAGCACAGAAGTTCATCCTCTCATTTGTTGATTCCAGTGCCTGGGATGTGAGGGAGGCTGTGACTGTCCTGGGTCTGAACAGAAGCATGTCACAAAGGGGGAGCCAAGGGCAGGGGAATGGCAGTGTGCAGTAAATCCCTGTGAAACTCCAGGATGGAGCTCACACAATTGCTTTCATGGTTTGCAGTGCTTTTTGCTTTTTTTTGAGCTTTCCTGGATTTAGCCTGGCTAGCTCTGGCCAGCCCTAGAGGCTGCTGTTCCCCAGAGGTGGCACAGCATTGCTGGAAGAAACAGGGAGCACTTCTACACTCTCTGCTCTTTATTTCATTCTAGCAAAAAATGACCTGGGTATACAGCTTAGGAGAATTACTGACAATGTTCCTCACACTGGAGAAAGTTGTTCTCTGCTTTGTGGAGTTTCAAAAGTCATAATGTTGCAATTATATAAAATCAAGACATCTTCATTTGTATCCAAACCCATTGAAATGGAAGAAGCTTTTAAATCTAACTTGCCCATTTCCTATGTTTAATGCTTTATCAACAGTCTATGAGCTCTGTGCACTAGGAAAGGCTCCTCTGTTACTAGCAAAATGTGCCATAGGTGATTGTTTCCTCTAAGATTGTACACTTGGATAATTCCAATGAATATTTGGATCCACTGTGGAGCCAGTTGAAGAACACAGTGTGGCCATTACTGCCTAAGGCCACAACTCCTAAAACAGACAAAACAAACTTCTCCTTTCCTCCTGACATTTCCCTGCAACTATTTTCACTGCTCAATATCAAAATACAGTGAGGTTCTGTGAGCAAAAATGAAAGAGTTACCCTTAAGAATTTTTATTACATTTGCTGCAAGAATACAAATATTTTTATAGAAGATTGACTGCAAAAGTTAGTGTGGTTTTGTGTTTCCAGTGCTGTTGGAAGTTTATCTCTAATATCAGCAGCACCATAGAGGCTGTGACAAAATACCTTCTCCTGATGTGTCTAATTTCCCATTTTCTAATAGTCAGTGTCAGATCAGATTTATCCATTGGGTCAGCTATTGAAGACTGTTACTCTGTTGTGAGTGGACTTTCCTGGAAAAACTAAACTTGTAGCAAAGTCCCCCCTTACCCAGGAGGGTGCAGGAGCCTGTTCCTGGCCATAGCTGCTCCCTGCCTCCCTGCTCTGCTGGGCTCTGGGAGCTGTAGGGACCTGCTTCAAGAAAATTCAAATCTCCACTTTCTCCAATTAAAGAAGAATTGCTATTGCAGTTTAATCACAATTCCTCATAGCATGGAAGACACCAGAAGGCTGTGTTCTCTGAAATCCAGAAGACACAGGAATAGAGTGTTAGTCTTTCCAGATCTGTCCACGTGTGAACATCCTGAGACATCTCAGATCTATTTAAGGTAAAGTTTGACAAAATATGACAGAGCTGTAAACTAGTGCAGAAAGTTAAGCCTTCACCCCAAAGCCTGCTGAGATCCTGCAAGAAATTGTCAGAGAAGGAAGCAGGAACAAAATTGCTTTGCAGGCACAAGTTGATTTAGGTCATACAAAAAGCCATGGGCCATTCCAATCTCTGACAGCAAAGACTGAGTCACTGACCTCAGAGTTCCTGTGTGCCCTTTCCCAGGTGATAGAGTTACAAATGGTGAAGGACCTGTGGCCTTCAGAAAGAAGAATCAAGTTCCCTCTCATGGAACTCTGTTCTGCATGAACAGAGAAACTCCAAGTTTGCTCATAAAATGTGAGGCTTAAGCCCATCTTGCCCTGCTAACCCTGTCCTCAGGCTCAAGTCCTTAAATAAATTTAAAAAGTACATCTAAGAATGGGTGTAGAACTGGAAGCTGAGGTTTGATACCTTTCCTTGAGATTTCAGGTTGGCTCTTTCTAAATATGTTAATTAAAAAATCATAAAGCAGGTGGATTTTATCCTAGCCATTGGAAGCAGCAGGTATTTGGCACGTGAAGTTTCTCCATGTTACTTTTATTTTTGCCAACCATGCTCATCATTTCCTTCTGAACAGGATTTTCTCTGATTTAGTTGAACAAAAAAATCTCCTACTTTTATAAATGAAATAAAAATCGAGTGCCCAAAGCACGCAGAGGGCTAATAAAAATGGAAATTCAGTTAAAATCACTAATCAATCTGTTTAATGTTTTATTGTCTCCCCTCCCCCCAACACATGTTCTTTTCTTGTAAAGCATCTTATTGCTTCCTGCTTGTTTACCAGCTTTTAGCAAATCAAGCAGCATTCAAATTGCTTTGATGTTAATTATATAACCTGCTCAATAGGGCTTGCTAGGTGAAGGAAAATATCTGCTATATTTAAGAAAATAAATTAATATCCAGACAATGTTCTGTGCTTTAGTTCTGAAGAAGGAAATTACAGGATACTGATGACTTAGTGTAGTGTTGTCAAATAAAATCCATATTGGGGTGGCATGATGCTCTCAGTTTGCAAGATTTGATATTGGTTGTCTTCACTTCTCCTGCTGATACAGAATGATGCGCTGAGGATTGATCCTGCTAACTGGCAAAGGAGTGAGTTTCCATATCTCCTGAGCCAAAGTAAAAGATTCAAAAGGCAGGGATTGTGCCTTAGCCCACAGAAGCTGTTACTAATGATCCCTTTGGATGCTGGGTTATCCCAGCTCCTGCTCTGGGCCCTGCCCCAGCCCGAGCTGCACCTACTCAATTCAGTTCAGCTGCTGCTGGCATTAACATCTGAGCTGCAGCTCAGGCTGAGGATTTCCAAAAAAGACTCCTAGAATGCAGAAAAGCCTGGAGCAGCCTCTGCAGGGACCTGGCAGGTGCTCAGTGAGTGTCCACAGGTGACCCCTGCGAGGGCTGGAGCTGCACCAGGACCTGCCACAGCCTCTGCTCCTCCTGCAGGGAAATGGGGTCTCATCAGGAGAACTTGTCTAACAATTCCTAATCAAGGCAGATAGGTTTAATTGGAGGATTTGTGCAGAGTTTGGAGATCTCCAGATGAAAGGCTGTACCTGTGTGATGAATGAATATTAATAATTTTGAATGCAAAGTGCTGGAGCTGGCTGGGTTTGTGTGGAATGAGTGGATAGCAGCTCCCAGGAAGCAATGCAAACCTTCAGCTTGTTAATGGCATTGTCTTTATAAATCACTAACAGTATGGGGGGGAGGCTGGGTTGTGTCTCCTTACAAAATGCTTTGGGAAGATCTGAAGTCAGATTTGTGGTCTGATGCTTCCTGTAAGAAGTGCAGTGTTTTCCATGATGGAAAGTGTTTATTTGCAGTACTAAGACTTGTGTTTCCAATGTTTTAAATGAACCTGTGCTTTAATATGCAATAAATACTGAAAATGATCCCTTCAAACTTTATTCATTATCATAATGATATATTTTGATATAATCATTGCTGGTGGACTATTACTGGTCTAAGGCATGTACCAGAGTGTGTGTTGTTTCCAGGAGGAGTGGGTGTCAGGAGACTTTTGTACTATTTTAGAGTGATCATAAAGCATTTCCAGCAGTAGAGACTGTAACATTGCTTAGGGGGAAAGAGATCTTACCTATCAATAGCAATGCAAGGCTTGTAATTTTAAGTCTTTCTAATTTAAATCATGAAAATCTGTTTTTCATGAATAATTCATAACTCTGATTTAGTAGAATTATTTCCAGCCCATGTATATTAAGCAGCCAACCTGCTATGCCAGTTCTGTTTTCAGACACTGTTGATGGGGGGTTTCTCTTTGCTGCAGAAATGATCATCTTTGTCTGTTAGAAAATAAAGCTGCTGTGGTATTTTGTTCTTTTGATTGCACGAGGATTTTGCTTTAAACCTTGCAGGCTAAAATTCAAGCTGAAGAAAAATAAAGCCCTTACTACAGGAGCTCCTAGAATTAAATTTGGAGAGAGTAAACCTTGTACTATATCCATTAGGAAAATGGCAGTATTCTTCCATTTCCTGATGTTATTCAATTACTTACCCTGCTTCCTGCTTTTAGCGTAAACTGTATATTTTAGCTCATGACCTTTGACAGCAAATTGAATCAGAAGTGGAGATGCAATGAAAGTGGGTTTTTTAAAAGACTCTTTAAAAACATGGGTGTGTAGGAAATTTGAGGTTTTGTTTTGTTGTTTGTTTCGTGGGTTTTGTTTTTTTTTCCTAACAGACCTCACAGTAGATTTTGTAGTACAATGCATTTTGCTTGGAAAAAAGGAAATTGAAGTTAATGTCCTTCCTTCTTTGCCCTGGAGAAAGCACAGCCTGCATAGCTGCTTCTGTTAGTGCTTGCCTGCTGAAATTAGCATTGCATATTTTTGTTAATACCAATAAAAGTGGAGTTTGTTTAATTTAGAATCAAACCCATGTTTGGATTGGATTAGCACTTTAAGGAAAATATTTAACTTGTAAAGTGATGCAACACAGGTCGATCTAATCTTTAGCTCCTCCAAGATTGTAGCTCATTTACAAGCTTTAGATCCTACTATTTCCCTTACACTTGTGAATAGTGTTAACACATTAAAAAATCCCCAACCAGTGTATTCATCTGAAGCTTTCCAACACAGGTACCCCAAACCCTCCAGGAACCATCAGCAATGAGGTCAGTGCAGTCCAGCTATGCCCAGTTCCCTGATCCTGATGGAACTTCTCACTTTTAGTGTTCCTTGGGTTTTTCTATTAACTGTTGAATGAGAATTTAGTGGGTTTTAGCTTTTTTGACCAGAATGCATTCATGGCACTGTTCCCCACAAATTCAGCATTTTTACTAATCCTGTGTCTCAATACAGTAATGACATTTTGAAGGGAGTAAGAGCCCTTTGTTGTGTTTAGGACTTGCCTTGGATTGAACTTGAACGGAACTTGAATTTAAGACAAAACTCAGGAGATGTCTTAATTTAATGTAAATCAATGGAGACTTTCCTGCAAGGGCAGCCTGCCCCTTGCCCCCACTGTAGTGCTGTTTACTTGCATTGAGAGTAAAATCTCTTTTTCTACACATTCCCAAATTTTCAGCACACAGGGCTGTGTTGTATCCTGGCTCCTCTTGGGGCTGTGCTAGGAGAGAGCCTGGCTTTTCTGTGTAATTCTTCTGTCTAAGCTGGTACCAGAGCTTTGCTGCTTTGCATTGTGTTGTTCTGCAGGCTGTTCCAAGATAACACCGAATTCTTTCTTGTTCTGGCTGCAGCAATGCCAAGTGTTTGTTGAACATCTGTCAGCGTGTTCAGATTATTAACCTAACTTCTGCTCATTCATGTTAATGAAAACATTTGAGCTTCATAACAAGGCTGTGTAGCAGCTCCTCACTCTAGCAGTACCAGTGACACCCAGCTGAGTGGCTGCCACAGTCCAAGCACACCTGGCAGGGCGTTGGCAGCTCCTCCTTCAGAAGTGCTGCTGCCCTCAGTTCAGCCCAGCCTGCAGGGTGCCACCACTTACTGCTCCTGTTTTATATTCAGGCTCTAAAGCATCGTCGTATTTTGGGGCAGACTAGAAAAAAAAGGAAATGGACAGCAGAAGTTTTGGT
Organism: Erithacus rubecula; assembly: GCF_903797595.1. NCBI lineage: Eukaryota > Metazoa > Chordata > Aves > Passeriformes > Muscicapidae > Erithacus > Erithacus rubecula. The sequence goes on from NC_136674.1 coordinate 8,879,046, forward strand.
TTGGCACCTCTGCTCAGCTGGGTGTGGTGTGTCCCCCCGTGGTGGTTCCATGCTGGGTCTCACATGCAGTGCAGCAGAGGAGGGTTGAGGAGCAGAGTGTGTTGGGTTGATGTGCCCAGCAATGTGAATTCTGTCCCATCTGCTGCACTGGGTGGGGCAGTGCCCCTGATCTCCTGGCACATATTATCTGCTCATGGGCCATCTTTAAACCAGCTGGGCAATCATCTTTATCTTCCCACAGCCCATCCTCCCTCCAGGAGATATCTCCCATTAATGGCCAGTGAATCCCAGTGCATGACTGATAAAATTCCATCATCCCACTGGGAGATGCTCCAGCCAGGGCAGGAGCCAAGCCTTTCCTACCCAGAGAAAAACTGACATTTTGGACACCAAGGCACCTTCTTTCCACTGGATTCCAGAGGAAAGCCAGACCTTTGCACATCATCCCTGCACCTTCAGAGGAAACTGCACCTTCTCCAGGAGCACTGCTCCAGCTGAACCACATCTGCCACTGCAGGAGGATGCAGCACCATTGAATGGGACTGTGCCACCACCCTGACTGACTGACGGGTGTCAGCTTGGATTCTGACTCTGGCAGGGTTTGGGATTGTTCTTTGTAATACTGCATTTCTATTTTAATTTCCTAGTAAAGAACTGTTATTCCTAATTCCCATATCTTTGCCTGAGAGCCCCTTAATTTCAAAATTATAATAATTTGTAGGGAGGGGGTTTACATTCTCCATTTCAAAGAGAAGCTTCTGCCTTTATTGGTAGACACCTGTCCTTCAAACCAGGACACACTGGCCACACAAAGCTGAGGAGGTCAGAACCTGGCAGTGCTCTGCTCAGATCTGCCAGGGAGGTCCCTTCAGTCCAGAGGCTGTGGGATCTGCATCCTGCACCATCCACCTCTCCCCTGAGCAGCCAGATCTCTCCTGAATAAACCTTGCTTGGAGTGGGGCTTGGATGAGGTCACCCCTGAGGGCCCCTCCAACCCAAGCTGTTGTGTCATTTCTGGGAACAGGACCTGCAGTCCACTGCAGCTCCCTGGGCTCTGCTCTGGGCTGTTCCTGTAACAGGGAGAACAAGCCCTGCTGAGGCCAGCCAGGGAATGCTCCTGCAGTTGGGTCTCCAAAGGCCTTTGCTTTTTTGTTAGCACACAGCTTTGGAAGTGGAATTGAGGACTGATCTCCTTTTTGGACTGTGTGTAGTCTGCTGGGCAGAAAATTGCACTCAGAGTCATTCTTCCAAGTCCTATAAGCTTTTACTACAGATATTATTAATAAAAGTATTAATTACTCTGTTCTGGAATTAGGAGTTCGTAATGAAACCTCAAACAGAAAACTCAAGCCAGGTTGGCCAAATGTCATGGAACACTCAAACCTGAGCTGCAAGTAAAATAAAAGTCTGAGTTGCTTTAAGGTTTATGGTTAAAAGAATGTAAAACTTTTCAGCTTGTCCAAGTTTTGACAGAAATCCTTGTAGTATTTGGCAGGCCTGGCTGGGTTTCCTTAAGTGTGAAATGCAAGATAAAACCAGCGACTCGGAGCCAAGCACAAGGAAAGGAAAAGGTTCTCCTGAAACAAAGAGAGCTGGAGATGCACAGATTTTTCTCACAGCTCTCCTTCAGCTCCTTGCCCACTCCTGTGGCTGGAGCATCCCAAGAATGGGTGGTATGGGAGGGAGAAGGGGCACTGGCAGGAGCTCTGTGCCACAGCTCAGGGGGTTGTGCCCTGAGGGTCCAGCCCTGAGCTCCTGCTGTGGTTTAGCTCCTGTTGAGTAGAGAGGGACAGGCACTCCCATGGCCCAGCAATGCACTGGGCAGTGCCAGCAGCAAAAAACTGCTTTGAATACATTTCAGATGTTTGACTTGGATTGGAGAGGAAAGGCAATTTTCTCCCTGTCCTTCCTTTCACCCTTGAACTGGGACTTCTACAGCCTGCTAGGCAAAATGAAGAACTTTTTTCATTTTCTATCCAGAAAGGCTTTTTAGGAAGAAAGTGTGGTTGTCAAAGTACTTGGGAAGATTTTGCTGATAGCAGAGGAGAGTTGTGTTTGCAGATGTGGGGAGTGGGGGCAGTCAGCATTTTGACATTTCTGTCCATCCAATATGCTGCACAATTCTGATTATTTACAATATTTTTAATATTTCATTTACTTCAGTGATGTGGATATCCAATTTTAAGTACTACTTTGACTTCCTCATATATTTCAATGTCCTGATTGAAGTTTTGTGCTAAAAGGGGTGGGTTTAGGTCAGAAAGAGGTTAAAAGCAGATAAATAGGATGTAAATAATAAATATATATATATATATATTTATATATTTATATATGTATTAAATAGTTAAAAGAGCTCTTTTATCTGTGACTGAAAGAATTTACTTTTTATTTTTATTTTTATTTTTAGGCAAGACTTTGTAACTCTTGTGAAAATTGTTGAATTGTTGCTTGCTCTTTTACACCAACACAAAGCATGGTCGTGCTTCTGAAAGAATTTTCCCAGGGTGTCTGTGGGCTTGGGGAGCAGGGAGGAGGATTTGTTTCCACCAGTAACTGTGCTGGGGCACTTGGGGGCCCCTGGCATGAACTCCCTGGGTACAGGGAGTTGCAGCCAGTTTTCTCCACTGCCAGGTGATCGCCACTAAAATATTCTGTAGTGATTTCTTAGTTGAGAGCAGTCCATGAGGCAGGGAAAACACTCCTCCCATATGCTTTGGCTTTCCTGCTCACAGGACACCCTCAGCTGGAAGGGACCTGCAGGAATGACCCAGCCCTGCACAGACACCCCAACAATCCCACCCTGTCCATCCCTGGCAGCTCCTGGAGCTCTGGCTGTGCCCATTCCCTGGGGAGCCTGGGCAGTGCCAGCACCTCTGGGGAAGAACCTTTCCCTAAAATCCAAACCAAACCTGCCCTGGCCCAGCCCCAGCCTTGCCCTGGGTGCTGTCCCTGGCACAGAGCAGAGATGGGAGCTGTCCCCCAGGAGAAGCTGCAGACCCCAGTGAGGTCTCACTTCCCTCAGTCTCCTCCAGCTGAACATTCCAAGTGCCCTCAGTCACTCCTGGTGTGGCCCCTCCAGACCTTTAACCATTTTCATGGCCCCTCTGTGTAACCTGCTCCTCTTTCCTTATTTAAAATAATTATATTATGCATAGAATGGTAGAATCCCAGAAGGGCTGGGTTGGAAGGGACCTTGAGCTCATCCATCCCATCCCATGCCATGGCAGGGACACCTCCCACTGTCCCAGCTGCTCCCAGCCCTGTCCAGCCTGGCCTGGGCACTGCCAGGGATCCAGGGGCAGCCACAGCTGCTCTGGGCACCCTGTGCCAGCCCTGCCCCAATCACAGGGAATGGTATCTCTGCTGTCCCTGCCCTGTGTCCCTGTGTGTCCCTGTGTGTCCCTGTGTGGCTCTGTGGCCATTCTCTCTGGCCCTGTGTGGCCCTGGCCCAGTGGCCATTCCCTGTCTCCCCGTGGCCCCGTGTGACTCTGTTTGGCTCCTTCCCCCTGTGTTGCCCTGTGTTGCCCTGTCCCCCCCTGTCCCCATGGCCGTTCCCTGTGTCCCTGTGTGGCCATGTGTGGCCCTGTGTCCCCCTGTCCCCGTGGCCGTTCCCGTGTCCCCTTGTCCCCCTGTGGCTGTTCCCCGTCCCCCCGTGGCCGTTCCCTGCAGCACAGTGTGCCCCCGTGTGCCCCTGTCCCCCCGTGTCCCCGTGTCCCCGTGTCCCCCTGTCCCCGTCCCTGTCCCTGTCCCCCTGTCCCCGTGTCCCCCTGTCCCCGTGTCCCCCTGCCCCTGTCCCCGTGTCCCCCTGTCCCCGTGTCCCCGTGTCCCCCTGTCCCCCTGTCCCCCTGTCCCCGTGTCCCCCTGCCCCTGTCCCTGTCCCTGTCCCCGTGTCCCCGTGTCCCCGTGTCCCCGTGTCCCCCTGTCCCCCTGTCCCCCTGTCCCCGTGTCCCCGTGTCCCCGCTCCCCAGCCCGGCCCGGTTGGGCTGTGCGGCGCTGTTGCTCCCCCTGCGGGCGGCGCCGCGTTACTGCAGGAGCCAGCCCCGCAGCCGGGCTCACGCTTTCCCCTTTCCCCTTTCCCCTTCCTTCCCTCCTTCATTTCTTCCTCTGCTCCGCAGACAGGCTGAGAAGGCTGCGGGTGGCCAGGCTGAAGAAGAGGAGGCTCCAGTGAGAACTTAGAGCCCCTTGCAGCGCCTAAAGGGAGCTTATAAAAGAGATGGATTTTTTAATATGAGCACATAATGATAGGACAAGGGAGAATTATTTTAAACTAAAATAGAAGCCATTTACATTAGATAAATGAAGGAATTAGGCAGGAATTGTCCCTGTGATTGGGGCAGGGCTGGCACAGGGTGCCCAGAGCAGCTGTGGCTGCCCCTGGATCCCTGGCAGTGCCCAAGGCCAGGCTGGACAGGGCTGGGAGCAGCTGGGACAGTGGGAGGTGTCCCTGCCATGGCAGGGGTGGCACTGGGTGCACTCTGAGGTCCCCCCAAACCATTCTGTGATTTATTTGCCTTGGCAAAGAATGCTTGTTTGGGGGAAAACTTTAGGGTGTGTTCTGCTTTTATAGATAACAAGTAGCAGATTCCAGTTTTGATCAGACATGAACTGGCCACCACTGGCTTTCTCCTGCCACTTGAACAAGCAGAAGAAAAGGTGGAAAAATAACAAAGGCAGCCATAGGATCAGCTGACAGGGAATCAGAGTTCCAACCTGGGTTCCGGGGTTTATTCCTTTATCTCACCAAAGTGGCATTTATTGACTTTTTTTTTTTTTTTTTTTTTTTTTTTTTTGTGCAGAGCAGCTGTTTGACTCCACACAGTGAGAGTCTGAAAACATTCAGAGCCTTCACACAGGTCTGATGGCAGGACTGGAAGTGAAAGTGAGAGGCAAGAGGCTGATGGTGTGACTTGCTCAGGGTCAAACATGCTGTGTTGCAATTTGGTCTGGTGGAAGCTGTCCCTGTTCATGGCACAGGACTTGGAACTAAATTATTTGTAAGGTCACTTCCAAACCAAACCATCTGTGGTTCTATTTGAAAACAGAAAATCTGTGAAAGAAAAGACTTGTGTACTGCTTCTGTCCCCTTTTCTGTTGGCCACTCTAGTTTGGCTGTAACTGACTCACAGTGAGTGATGAATCCTTGTCCCACATCCAGAAAACTTTAGTTAACACTAAATTTGTCAAAACTTCTGATACAGAGATAGAAAGCTTTCTTAAAGAAACAGAAATGACACTTCTAAAGGTGTCACTTGCCCTCTGCTTCCTTTGGGCAGTCAGCAGGGCCCCAGGATGGGACTGTGGATGGCAATGCTTTAATGCCTTTTGTGGTTGTGGAAAAGAATGAAGGGTTTGGTGTTGGAAGCTCTTCCTGGTGTGTTGTGAGTGACAGCCTGGCTCAGTACCCTGAGGGGTCACTGAAATGACAGAAACCAAAGGGCAGGGAAGTCTGGAGAGCCCAGGAAGTTGTTGGGATCCCCCTGCTCCTCCTCTGAACCTCGTGAAAACTTCCTTTATTAAAACCTGTTTGCTGAAGTGCAAGGGAATTAGCAGAGGGAATGTGATCCCATTAAGCATCTTCACAATCATCCTTGGTGTTACTGTACTTGAGAGAAGCTTACAAAAGCAGCAGTGTTCCTCCTTGTCATCACCTCAAACACATCAGAGCAGCTGAAATGGGGAACTCCAGTTCTGTTGGGTCCTGTGAAATACAACAGGTTTGGCTGCTGTTGCACTGCTGTAGCAAATTAGGAGCAGGAGAACTGACAAACTCTATTTTGCCTGGGATCAGCCTCACTGATGTATTATTCAGCCATGATTATGTTTTAATGGACTAAGAAGTCTAGAAATGTTTCAGTATGGCTGGATGGGAGTGGTAGAGATCACTGATTATAACATCTTCACTGTAAATATGGATTAACCTGGAGGTTAGATATTATGTGTCTTTTCCAGTGGAGTAACTAATTTTGTGGAGTGCAGTGAGAGATGGAAATGAATGTTTTTCTCTTGTTTTGCATGCATTTAGAGAATTGCCCTAACTCTGGCGAGGGGCAGGTCTCTCTTTAGTAAATCTGTAACCTCTACAATTAAAGAATAGCTGTTTCTCATCTTTCTCCCTCATTTCCCCTTTACTGATGAGGAGCAGAGTCCTGGCACACATCCAGCACAGCATGGCTTCCTACAGACCTTCCCCTCCTGGGTGGCTCTCTGCTGATAGGGAATAAGCTTACACTATGGTCTGTTTTACCATGGAAGCACTTCATGCTCCTCTCCTCCATCTTGATTACTCCTCATCAGTCAAATGTGCTTGCAAATAATTTTATAATGCCAAATCAGCATAACTTGCATTAAATATGATAGGGAATGTCAGCTGGAAACCTGAGATTGACATCAATGTGTTAGACTGAGCTTTTTATCTCAGCCTACTGGAATGGTGGAGGCAGGTCCTCCAGGTGGACTGGCAGGATCAAATTGGGGCATTCAAATGTGCATCAGTACTTAATTCTACTACATCAAGGACACAGTTGTGCTTCTGGAAGTGTTGTGGTTTCCTTGCAGCACTCTGGCTGGACTCCAGCTGTCTGCCTGCATCCTGCTGGGTGTGGATGCGTCTCAGTGCCTGTGAGAAGCACTGGGAGTACCCAGCTCTGTTCTGGGGTCAGCAGAATGCCTGTGGCTCAGGAGTGTCAGGGGCTGCCCTGCCCTGTGCTCTGTCCCATCCCCAGCAGGACAATGGAATCTGTCTGGGCAGAGAAGATGGAAAGCTCCCACACCTGCCCTCTGCAGCTTGCCCTGGACAAGGAGCATTAAGACAACTCATGCCATCCATTTTTAAGTGGCCTGAGTCTTTTAAAGTCTCTTTGAATAAGTGAAAATTGTGGTGTCTCACCCCATGCAGGCAGGTCGTGCTCAGAGGTGCCTGTGTGTTACTGATACAGGTTGGTGCTTTGCTGTCCTCTTGCTTCAAAGCAGTATCAGGAGTTATCTAATATTGAGATATCTTGTTATTTTATGACTTTGAAATGAAAGGTGAGAGCAAGACAAAAGACTGGAAAGGGAAGCTCAGGCTGTAATGTGTTTATGTAAAAAGTGGGCTTTAAAGCTTTGAAAGGGTTGTAATGCTCTTCTACCTTGAGATGCTAATGCTGAAACTTGAAACACAGCACAGTATCATTAGCAATTAAATGTGTCTGTGTACTGCTCTTACATCTTGTAAGGCTCTCACAAATCAAAAGGGAGAGGTGCACACATCTAATAAAATAATGATTGGGAAAGCAGAGTTCCAAAGCCCTGCTTGCAATTCACAGACAGCAGCTGCATGCCTGGCATATTTGTATAAGGTTTTAGAATTAAATTAATTGCCCCAGGCTTTGTACTTGTAAAGGATTGATTTTTGTTCTTTACCTGTGTGCTGTTGATACTTTGCCTCTCTATGCCTCTACTTCAGTGGCTTTTGTGCTGTACCATTCAGAGACTTTAACTAAAATTTAATTTTCTTTCTTTGAATTGCTTATACCATTCATTTGGTGGCAAAAAAAAAAAAAAAAAAAAAAACAAAAAAAAAAAAAAAAAAAAAAAAAAAACCCCAAAAAAACCCCAAAACCCCCCCAAAAAAAAAAAACAACCAAAAAAAACAAAAAAACCCAAACAAAACAAAAAACCCCCCAAACAAACAAACACCTACTTCTCAATAGGTAGATTGGAGCAGTTAATTCCAAATTTTGACTAGCATATACAAGACATAAAAATACCAATATCCAATGGATAAAGCATGTTAGTAAGAAAGTGGAAATACTTCTTGATCCTGTCTGTAGAAGCCAAAAGTTGAGTAGGACTGCACTGGATTTAAATTTTTGGTGAAAATGTTTACTCCAGTTTTGAGTTTTAACATTTCTGACACCTGTTTTATGTTTATTTAGCTAAAACAAAATCGTGTGTATGCATGTATATGTGCACATATGTATGTTTATTATGCACATGATGTATTTGTTACATCAAATGCAATGTAAACATACAAAAGTTCACATTTCTTTAAATACTGAGCTTAACTGTCAACCACAAAACATATTTGCAAACTCTTTCAACATGTGTAACATATACAATCCTAATTAGAACCAGCACAATAGCAGAGTTGCCCATATGGTAGTGATAATTATGTTGAAAGTGTTTGTCTTGTGGCTCAGAATGAAGTTTGGAAGATCCAGTGTGAGCTGCCTCATGCTGGGGGTTTGTAAAATGCCTTTAAAATGTGTATGTGAGTAATTTGCCGTGGCCACACTGGGTTAGATGAGTTAAAGATGAGGGGGTTTGGTGTGATGGTCATTTGATAGGAGTGTTTAATGTGTATTTCTAACAGAGTTACTGAAAGGCTCTCTTGACAAAGGTAGCGTTGCATGTTTGTTTGTGTGTTCTGTGTATGTTATCTTTAGAAAATCATGAGAAAAGATGAGTTTTCTGCATGTTGTGCTGCAAGGCACACCTGAGACAGCCCTGTCCAGTCATTTCAGAGCATGAGCTGCAGTGTGTGCCCCTCTGGCACACACAGCTATGGCTGTTAATGGAAAGCATGATTGCCAGCAGAATAATGAGAACTGCATTGATGAATGGACCAGGGCTCTCCACTGAAAACCTGCTTTAAAATAGTTAATTCTTCTGCACACTTGTGACCAGCTCACACTGTTGTCTGTCAGGTTAAATATGCCAAGGCAGGATACAAACCTAGCATAAAATGGGGGTATTTAGCTTTTCATTATATATGGGCAAATAATAACAACTATGAAGCAAAAAGGCAGTGGCTGGAGCAGTAGATAATGTGAGGTTTGTGATAAATACTCTGAGGTTTACAGTTCTGTCTTACCTCTCAAACGTGTCCTGTGGTTTTCACATCCTGCAAATCAGTGTGAAACAGAAGCAAGTTGTGCTCTACAAAGAGACAAGCAATTTGCAACACCCAAATGATGTTTTAGGTGAAATAGTGTGGGATACATTTGTATGTGTGAATAACAGTCTTTTATTAATAACACAAAATGCAGCACAGGGAGTGTGGGACATGTTGGTATCAATCTAGAAGTGTTCCATTTGTAGATTTAGCATCTGAACTAAGACACTGTACTGTGTTCCTGCTGGCAAACACTGAAATCTTGTTTGGTGTTACAGTGTGCAGAAAGATCCCCATTTTGATTCATTTGGGTTTATTTCTGGGGAAAAAAAAAAAAAAAAAAAAGCGAGTAGTGGTATTTTGCAGCAGTTTCAATGGAAATATCAAGGTGTTAGAGGAAAATCTGTCCTGGTTTTAGAAAGTATGTGAAAATACAAATCAAGATCAAAATAAATGAACATTGTGAATTAACCTGCTCTTACAGGCATTTTATTATGGATTTCTATTTACTAAGAGTCCTAAATTTGTGTTTACTAACAATCCTAAGTTCTAGCTTCTCATTTCAATAAGGGTCCTTCATTCCTGCTCACTGCAGAGCTGAGGGTGTAAGGTTCAGAGAGGGGTTCTGGAGAGGGTGGGTGTAAACCATCCCTCCCAGCTCCTGGGCTTGTGCTCAAGGGCAGTGCTGTCAATACTGTGAATTTGCAAAGTCAAAATCTCAGTTGATCTTTGGTCTTGGCTTCTTTATTTATTTCTGCTTTGGTCTCTGAAGGTTAGTTGCATGCTGTGATGTGAGAAGGAGAAGAATACAGGGATAAGGGGAATAACATTTTAATCCTTTCAATGTTGTTGCAGGAGTGACTTCTAACTTAATACCTGTTCCACTTATTGACCCTCTTTTGGGGAGATATTGAATGTGTGCATTTTATTGATTGTGCAAATGCTCATCCACTTGGGGAAGCACATTCCTGTGAAGTATCACAGGTCAGTCAGAGACAATTACTTGCCTTAAAATCAATGGGATGAGGCCAGCTTGTATCACAGCATGTCTGATGGGGAGTGCTGTGGGTTTGGGTTTTTTTCCATCAGCCATTTCCTTGATCAGTAACTGATGCCTCATGTGATCCAAGTAAGGAATCACATACGTCTGTGTATTTAAACATTCACTTGCATTTTCATGTGGCAGGGGGTGGAGCATGGGTTTGTGTAGGAAAATGCTGGGTAACACAGCTGCTCTGGTGCAGCTTAAATTCTTCCAGCATTTCACTTTTACAGGTCAGCTGTGGGGTAGCTGCTGTCCAGCCTTGGTGCCCAGAACCTTGGTCTGGTGTGGGACTGTAGCAATAGGTGTGAGCCAGACTGTGCTGCTGTGGTTTAGGACAGCTCCTGCCATCTCCTGCTTTGGTGGAGTGCTTTTATTGAGCAGAAGAGGATTTCTTTTGAGGGTATGCATCTCCTACATCGAGTAGTCTGGGAGCTTTTTTCATCCTACCAACTGTTTAGTAGTTTGGAGAGATCATTGCTCAAACTGTCCACTTGTTGTGGTAACAGATACCAGCAAATGTTGCTCCATTTGGAGTGACAACTGGATTTCCCTCTTATAAGGAAATGCCTTATTTGTGTGTTTTGCTCTCCCAGCACCCCTGGCTGCTCTCCCAAGAGTGTCAGTGTATGGCAATGATGGTAAAACAAATGGGGAGATAGAATGGTGTTAAAATGGCTTTCAAGATACAAAGATATTCTTTAGATATTCTTTAGGAATAACATAGGCTGATAAAGTGTATTTGTAGTAAGTGAACTGCCTGCTTGGTTGGATAACACTTACCACTGATACACGGCTACCAGCACTGACTGTAGAAATTAAAGACCACAGCCCAAACTAAGACTGATAAGAAAAATAAATCAAAACCACAGCCAAGAAACACACATAAAAACACACTCTAAAAAGGTGACTCAAGGAGTGGCTGTATAAAATAGTTCCTAGAATATGGAAAATAGTTTGTAAAAAAGTTTGAAAATGTATGATAGGTCTATGAATATGCAACAGGCTGGTGAATTTAAGAGGTGTCCCCAAAACATGCAGAGCCAGAGCAATGCCTGGTGTTTCCACAGCACACAGGGGATTGAGAGTAGAGTGAAATCCATAGCCATGAGTCCTGCAGCAGCTTTAGTGTGAAACCCCAGCTCTGGCAAAGCATGAGGGTGATCCATGGTGACTCCACAGGGCAAAAGCTCCAGCAGAAATTCATTCAAGGAGTTGGTTTTGCCTTAGTTACCCCAGGAACTCAGATGCTTGAAGCAGACCCAAAGGCATTACTTGGGTAGGGCCTGGGTAAAGGGGGGCAGAGCACAAACCACAGAATGACAGAATATCCTGAGCTGGAAGGGACCCACAGAGACCATCAAAGCCCAGCTCCTGGCCCTGCACAGGAGCACAGCTCCATCCTGCATGGAGCTTGAATTGTTTCCTCAGCCCCTGGGCACTCTCAGGATCCCTCCTCCAGTGTTCCCTTGGGCAGCATCCCAGGAGCTGAGGCATTTTTCCCTGAGGTGTGGCTGCAGGGGTGTCCCTGTGCAGGTGGCTCTGCACAGCCAGAGGTGCTGCAGCCTGGGGTCCTGCCCTGGGGGTTGATCCTGATCCTGGGCATTGCTCTTTGGCAAGGCACTTGTTTCTATTTACAAGTTCTACCAGTGTTTTAATTAGGGTAATTACCCTTGACCAGCTAAGTGTAATGGCCTGCTGCCTCTCTAATGGCTTTTCCTTTGTCATTTCCCTGCTTGGAGCTGGGATGGCACCATGAGAGCTGGGAGGGGAGGAGAGAAGAAACTGCAGGAGAGGTTATTGCATCTGCTCAGAACTGCCACCAGAATTTTCAGATCATTAAGAAAGCTAATTTATTGCCTTTTCCCCTCCTTTCCCAATTTATTTGTTAGGGTTTTTAAAAAAAATTTTCTTTGCTTTCCTTTTATCTTTTTGTTTGTTTTGTTTTGTTATGTTTCCTTCAAAGAGAAGTGTAGAAGTGAGCCACTGTCTGGGCATAGTTGTCCAGTTGAGAAGTTTCCACTCACTACAAAATAATAAGCAAAATTTTGCTAAGGGACTAGTGGGAACTTGTGATGAGACCCTTTAAAAGAGGCTCCAGCAGGAACAGTTTTCTGTCTGAAAACGTTTCCAGGTTGGGATGGGATATGAGTAAAGTGGGGAAACCAGAAAACAAAGTCAGCAAAATCAGTAGCCACTGTTAAAATACATGAGCAATTTTGTGGTTAAGATTGGTTTTGGGGGGGTTTGTTTTTCATAATTCTGTTAAGCAATCAAGTGGATAAAATAGAGAATAGATGTTTTCTGGGGTTTCTGATTTGCTTACAGAGTCCATTCTCAGATTTTACTGGAAGGGAATATCCTGGAAGCCTAGTGCTCTGCCTCAGGTCTGCCATCCCTCCTCAGCCTGGGGCTCTGTGCTGCTGGAGGGAAGGAACCCCCTTTGGAAACCTGGGTGAAAAAGCACAGCCCCCACCCCTGACTGGAGCCACACAGGGAATTGTGAGCAGCACTGGTCAATTTATCTCACATTTATCTCACATTTTCATTTCTAAACCCCATCAAAGCACTGACAGTGTTCCTAGAAACAGCCTTTTAAAATTCTCACCTCCAAAGATGCTCTTTCTCTCAGATGTGTGGTGCTAGCCATGGTGAAAAATTCACAGCAGCTGAAAATATATGTGTATTATAAATTTTTTACAATAACTGCATCTGTAATCTGTGCTATGGACACTTCCAGAGATTGTGTTGCTGCACTGCAGAGTTTCAGAAAACTCTGCTGAGATTAAATGTTTAAAAAGAAATATTTTTAATCATTGGTGAAAAGGGTGGATTCTTTTGGTTAGGTGATAATATTAGTAGTGATAAATTAACACTATGGAAAGGATTTAAAGATTGTACTGTCTGAACTTCAGATTTCAGAGATGACAAATCTGGGTTCTGCTGCATTCATAGACTGGCAAATCAAATTTATCTAAAGAGCGTGAACTCCATTTTTTGAAATTTTCCTGCCCTGAATGCCTTCAAAATAAAGAAAAATGCTCTTCATATCCCTTCATTAGCATGTAGTGTGACATGACAGATTTATGAAAGACATCTCAGTGCTGGAGTGCCCTGGTGCTTTATCCCATTTGGTAAATAGCATGGTGATGTGCTGGGCACTCAGATTTCATTCTGGGCCCCATTCATCATCCTGCTATGTGACTCCAGACTATTGCACTCCTTTGTCTCAGTTTACCTAGGTATGAAATGTTGGTGCTATCTCCTCCCACTCTCATGAAATGTAATTAAGTTAATGCTTGAAACTACAGTTTAAGTACAAGCTGCAGCTGGTATTTCTTAAGGTTTTAATGCGTGTAAGGAAAAAAAATCCTTCTTGGTCCACTTCAATCTGGGGTTTATTTTTGGTTTCTGCCTTTTTTAGCTCTTTTTTTATCTCCCTCTATAGCTGTTCCAAGGAATTCAGGAGAATGTGACATTCAGTGAGTGACACCAGAGCCGGTGGAGGAGGGAGGGCTCCGAGTGCAAGCAGTGATGCTGGAGATCATTAACACTGCTATTTATAACTGTAAAAACTGGCTTTCAAGGGGAAACATCTAGGCTTAGCGTGGCTAATTATACAGCTGTTAACTAATCTAACAGTGATCCTAATTCCAGCAACCCTTGGCACTGACACTTCATGGCACGGATGGGGAGCTGATGTCAGGTGTCTGCTGCATGCACAGGTTCCCTGCAGGGGCAGGGGGCAGCTCCCACCTCCCACTGCCAGAGTGCCCACCCCAAACACTCCTCTCCAGGCAGGGTAGGGCACCTGGGCTGCAGGCTTTAGGGAAATCTCCAATTACTACTAAAGTCAAAATGACAGAGCAGGAGCTACCGGAGGATTTGACAGCTGCTGAATCCTCAAGAGTGACTCTAGACACACATAGAGTGTTTGCATTATTAATTTAATGTCTTTGCACTTTGTAGAAGTGTTTTCTGTAGAAGTATTGCCTGAAGGATCTATCTGCATAGATTTAATGCTAAGATCAAGGTCTTTATTTCCATTTAAAGGCATAAATTAGAAAGCAATCTCACGGAAAAAGTCTGATCAGTCACTGGATCAAATGGATTCATCAGAAGTGTGTGATGTGCTCTCCTGTCACTTTCCTTTCTCCTGTATTGCATCCCTTCCTATTTTTGAAGTTGGAAGTCACTCAAGGGTGACCTATTTTCCTGTTGATGTTGTCTGTTTGCATTTCCCCCTGTTTGCAGGTGGGAGATGCTTGTAGGGAAGGTGAAGGCTCATCCCTCAGGCAGCCCTGCCTCCCACTGGCTCCTCATTGCACAAGGGGCTCATGAGTAGGCAGGCAGGGGCTTAGAGGCCCTGGGTGCACAGAATTATTGTCACAGAGGTGGTGGTGCACACACTGACCTCATTGTAACATTTATGGCTTCAAGGCAAACACCAAGCAGCAGAGCCTGCAGCAGGCAGGTTCCCATTCAGGGCTGGAGCAGGGGAGTTTGCTTTCTGCATTTGCTGCTCTTCCTGTTGTTAGTTTTTATGTCTGAGTGGTTTCCTTGACTTTCTCTTTTCTCCAGTATTTGATCCTCACTGAGGGCAATAGAGGGGGCTCAATGGGAGTAAAACCAGTTTGGGCCAAGGCATACATGTGAAAAGCTTTTCAGTTTGCTTGTTGGAGTGCATGAGCAGAGCAAATTACCTGGCCAAGAGTTTTCTGAATATGTCTTGTGTTTGGGATGTACAGATTTTTTTATTATTAGCTTTTACCTTTTTTTTTTTTTTTTTTTTTTTTTTTTTTTTTTTTTTTTTTTTGTAATATGTGAAGCATATTTATCTCCCCATCTCTCATGGTTTTGCTGTTGTTATATTGGTTTCCATGCATTCTCTGGGGATCCATTGCCTCCAGTCCTGCCAAGTGCTCTGGATCACTGCCTGACAGAAGTGCTCATTTTCTCCCTTCTTTCCCCTCACCCTCCATCTCAGACTCCTGAGCTTCCACAGATCAAAGGAGAGTTCTGTTTTATTTTTAAATTTGGTGTTTATTGAGTAAAAGGGACAGCATAATGTCATTATGGATGGCATCCTTTAAAGCTGCAGAGCAGCAGCTGTTGTTGCCCTCTCTGTTACTTGACAGAAAAGCTGTAAGCTCTATCCTGCCTTCTGCACTTGGAGAAAGCAGAAGCAATCCTTAGGAAGCACATGGATTTAAGCATCCTGTGTCTGTTGGTGTTTTGGGAATAAAGACAGACTGCCTTGCTAGAAGTGCAGTGCATTGATCTGAATTTGGCCCTGCTCATTGTGTTCTGGATTGGAGCTCTTGTGTTCACCTGCAGTGTGTACGAGTGACACTCTGGTTAGAGGAGGTGACCAGAAGATGTGGAAAGAAGAGAAGAAAGCATTTTATGTGAGATCATACCTAGAACAGAATATGTGCTTTTATTTTCTTTTGCTAGTATTGCCAAAATATTTGTGATACCCTCTTTGCTGGAGGAGGGTTTTTTGCAAGCCAAAAAACCACAGTGTGTGTTTCACACAGTGCTCAGGTTCGTAGGTACTTCACTTCCTGCCTTTTGTTGTGATTTGACTCCTTTCTACCCTGCAGCATTGCCTCCATCCCCTGGTTCACTTGCCCACCCTTAGCCTGGTGTTCCCAGAGCTCAGGGAGGTGCAGTCTGCTCTGGGCACTCTGGATCTGGCTGCTGTCACACATCCCTGTGACAGCTCCCTCATCAGCAGGTGTCCTTGCAGCCCATGGGCTCCATCCCCTGTCTGCCTCAGCCCAAACCCACAGGCATTCCCAGGCAGCCATCCAAACCTTCTGGGAATATGTTACACTTTCCCCAGAGGAAAAGCACCCACCAGGCAGTGACTGGCACAGATTCCACACAGAGCTGTACAAGCAAATCCCCTTGCCCTGCTCTGGCTGCTGGAGGGGATGGGTGGATTCACTTTGTTAATGCACACAGGAGTCTGAGGGATCACCCCCTGTTCCTCCTGTGGGTATGCTGAGCTAATGATTCACCTGGCCCCCTCTTGCCTTTCCAGCCCCTGAATCTCCTTTAGGATCCCAGCTGTGTGCTGGCACCAGCAGCCCTGTGCCTGCATCACTCCCCTGTGTGCTGGCCATGGCCAGGCTATGGGCAGCACAGGCACCTGAGGATGCTGCTCCCTTTCTGCTCAAAATGGAAACCAAAGTCATGATTCACCAGCCATTTGTAGAGACCATTTGATAGTAAAAACTGGGATAGAAGATCCATTTTTTGAGAGCCTGTATGTGTGTTCTGTTTCTCCATTCTCCAACTGCGTCCTGGGGTGTCTGAGGATGTCACCTGGACCAGGCTGATGGAATCTCCAGCTGCCCAAAATCAGGGTTTGCTGTCTGGGCATTTCAGAGCACAGAAAATACTAATGGTCAAAGCAGACAATTAAATAAAAGTGGAGTGAAACAAAGTGTTAGAGCTGGGAAAACTTGGGCATGACTATAACAAAAGAGGTTTCTGGTTCCTGGTCTGTTTTCTACTAGAGTAGCTTTGTTCAAACTAGTTTAAACTAGGGTTTCTAAGCCAACAGAGAGGCTCCACAAAAGAACTAATTAAAAAAAAGAGTGTAAATACCCTCACCCCTGTGCAGTTGGACACATTCCTGAAGAAACGTTCCTATGTGCATTTGCTTGTTAGTGGTGCCTAATGAAAATATATCAATTTATAACACTAAGGTTGTTATTATATAAATAAAGCAATATGGTTCTGTTTAAAGAAACTATAGGTGCTCCAGCAGCAGCCTTTTCTTCCCAGCTGGAGGAAGAATGTGGAATATAACATGGACTCAGATTTTATTTTTACCTCTCCAAAACAGCTTGGTCCTTCAGTAGAAAAAGAGTGGAGAGGTGTTGACCTAGATCATCTTTATCTGGCTAAAATCCATCAGTGCATAAGTGTATAAAATGAGAGATGAAAGGAGGAAATCATATCAGAAAAGGGTTTATTTTTCTTTAATTTAGCTTGAAAGTTTGTCTCCAGTAATTTACTGTGCTGCTTTTTTTATTCAGCTCAAGCTCTGCAGTCCTGCTGGGTAAGGTATAAGAAGTACTTCTACTTCTTTCTTAAAGGGAGCTGTAATTTAGTAATTTTCATATTGGACTTCACAGCTGACTGGTAGAATTTGTTGGTTCAATACAATATGTGCTGTGGATGCACTATATCAAGTGTGTGGATGTACCCAAAATATGTTGTGCTTCTCAAAGAGCCTGATTGTCAGGCTCCTTTCAGAATTGGTGTGAAGCTGTGTGTCACACAGCCTGAACACACACATAATGCTGCTCCTCTTTTCTTGCCTTTCTCCTTGGAAAATGTGACCAGCAAGTGGCAATGCTGTTGAATGCTGCTTTTATTAGCAGCAGCTTATGTGGGGATGTTGTCCCATTCCTTTGGGCCATCTCCCCCATGTGCTTTGCAGCAGTGCTGAAGCCAATGAATAAAAACATTCAGGGGGGAAACAAGAGTCGTTTGTGAGGAGCTCTTTCAGGGCTGGGTGGCTGAAGAAGACTCAGATGCCTGTAGCAATATTGAAACACATCAGTCCATTTTCTGAATTCCATTTCTCTGCTTCTAAAATGTGTTCTGTTATGGAAAAAAATAATAGCAATGCTTGCTGCTGCACTGACTGTCCTGGGCCAGAGCTAGAAACTACTGAGGGCTTTTTGATACCCATCAGAAAGTAGTGCACAAAACCTTCAACAGAGGGTTGGTATTTGCTCTGCTACAAGGAAAAATAAGTTTAGTTGCTTGGCATGAAATCTGAGGAAAGTGGAAGCCTCTGGAGAAGCTTTGAAGGCTTCAACACTTGCAGGAATAGCATGTGTGAGAAACAAAGCTCCAAAGATACTTTAAAAGTGTGGTTATTGTAAGTCCTGGCTTACCCAAAAAAACCTGATTCTGGTGTCACCCAATGCCATTCACAAGTCAAGCTAGATGTTGTTGAATTTCAGGAATGGGGAGAATGTAGGAAATTTTGCAGATGGGCAGGAACTCTGGCAGCAGGACTTGCTGAGGATAAGAAAAAATCCTGTTTGCATGCCTTACTTTCACTGGGAGATATTTAACCTTAATAATGAGCATTTGGGGTCATGCTGTCAGATGATAGCTGGTAGCTGATTGTTTGTGTGCTGTGCCTGTGTCTGTGCAAACAGCAGTGAGGAGGAGCAGGGTGGAGGATGCAGTCTGGCCAGTCTGGCTGTGAGGATGTGCTGCCAGGGGAGGGTGACCTGTGTGTTCAACACCCAGGTAAATTAATTTCTCTCTGCAGGGGCTTGCAAACAAGTTTTTCCAAGTAATGTGGCCTAGGTACCCCTTTAGCCAGGGGAGATCTCAGTGTACTTGTCATCTGTTTAAATTTCAGTGAAGAGTTAAACACAGCCTGCAGCAGGGCAGGGGGTGAAGGCTCTGCCTGGCCATCACAGGAAACCTCAGCAGGGGAAATTCTGCCCCAGCCCTGACACCTGCAACAGGAGAGTGGCACTGCCACCAGCAGAGAATTGCTGGAGCCTACACAGTGCTGGCTTCTGCTGCAGGCTTCAATGGCACTGTGGCAGCTGCCAGGGCAAACCCTGCTCAGGAGCCAGGGCACCCCTGGTGCCAGCCTGTGTGCCCCTGGGGACACTGCAGGGACCCTGGGGTGGCATGGGGCTGTCAGCAGAGCCAGAGCAGGGTGCAGAGCAGTGAGGGGCACAGGCAGCCCCAGCAGCTGAGGCTTGTGCTGCCCCTGACCCACAGCACATGGCACAGGGCCCCTCCTGGCCTCAGGGATTGGTGCTGGCTTTCTCAGCTGCACAGCCCTGCAGTGATTGTTTAATTCTCTTTTCACCCTGCAACAGGCAGCCTGGTGCCCTGCACCTCCTTGACATATTCTGCACTGGCAAAGAGACCAATCCTGCTCTAGTAATTCATATATAATTCAGTGCCCTGAGATTTAGGGATTAGCCAGGTTATGCTAAAACTACTTTTCCCCCCACAGACTCATTTGCATATTAACTTTCCTGTGCATTGCTGATTTGGTTCTGCTGAAGTTCATTATGTTGCTAGGAGGGATAAGCTTTGAGACACTGGAGAACTATTCAGAACACCTTGCAGATGCAAGAAGTCAATACTGCTCTGGCTTGTGTTTGGATAGCTTCATGTAATGTAAAATGACTGGAAATTCTGGAAACTTTTCCTTCTAGAAACTCTAGGTGAGTTTTTAAAGCCTGAATGGTAACTCTGCCTAAGTGACAAAGTTCTTCATCACAGTGGGAATCTCAGAGCTCCTGTGGGACCTGCAGCTGGAAGGGTGCTCATGGCAGATCTTTTCCTGGAGTAGAAATTCATTGGGAAACTCGTTAACTTATAAATAAATGGGAATAGGAGTAATTGAGTCAGTGTGTAGAGGAAATATCTTTCCTTTCCAGGCAAACTGAGGCTTAATCTAGGAGCTTTCTTTTGTCTTCAATTAATACAAAAAGCTTGGCTGCTTATAAGTTCTGCTTGCATTTGGTGCTCAGCAAAGTTTGCCTTTTAAAGGGATGCTTTTGGTCAGCTGTCACCTAATTCCTTTATGCCATGTTTATGTAAGAAGGACATGCTATTTTTAGAAATTTAGCATAGATGTCAGTTGCTGGGGGATGAGATTTTGCTAGAAGGATGTACGAGCAAATTCACTTCACAGCAGGAATAGAACACTGGTGTGTGCTGTGTCCTGGGAAAACCAGGAGCAAAAGCACAACCTTAACTGGGATTTGTCCACCTGGTGCCTCTCCAACCCTCCAGCCCTTTGAATGTGGGTTTAGCACATAGACAACTGTTGGCATCCTGCAGAAATTGCAAGATCCTGGTGCTCAATGCAAGAGTTCTCTGGGGGTGTTTGTTTGTTTTTAATTTTAGTCAATGGGCTTTGAACTTTTCCTGTGCTCTCAGACCATGTGTTAAACTTTTTTTGCCAGGAGATCTGAAATGTGCTTTCAGCTGTTGTTGAAATGGGAACAGACCCACTGCATGTTCACTGGAGCCTTCCAGGAAGAACACCACTAAATATTTTCAGATTTCAGAAAAGAGCAGCATTTATCATCTGGGGAGCTGTCTGCCTATAGCATATTCATGCATGAGCTCCTTGCAGTAGAGATCCCCATTTCCTTGCCCACACTGTGCTGCAGCCTGCCAGCTCAGATGTGTCATCTGATTCATTTGGTGGCATTTCTCTACAGTATGTTTTTAGAGATAAGGCAGTAGGGGACATCACAGGTAGATGTACATAAATCTGTTTGGGCTGTGAACAGATACCTTCCAAAGGCACTGACTTGTGGTAAGAACAAAGAGGCTGCTCAGCAAATGTGTTTCATGATTTGGTGTATCCCATTCCTTCCCTCCTCCCTCCCCTGCAGTTGTATAAGTACTTTTGATGGCAGCTGCTGGATTAGACCCAGAAGCTTAAAAGATTAAAGAAACCACTAAAAGCAGCAAGGAGGAAGTGAAGGATCCGTTTGTCTGAAGGTTTGTGTTTTCATACTGGTGGTTGAGAAGAAAATTGCAAACAGGCTGTGCTGTGCCCCAGGGGCCTCTCAGCATCTGGGCCATGAGGAGGTGCTGCTGGGGCTCACTGGGACCTGCAGGGCTCAGCTGGCCTGGGCTCACTCTGTCACCTCCCAGAGCTGTGACAGTGGCAGTGGCAGTGCCCAGCCTGTGCCACAGCAGCTCGTGGGGTGGTGTAGAGGCAGAAAGCTTTGCTGGCTAGAGCCTCTTATGGACTGAGATGCAGCTCAGGAATTAAAACAATGAATGGCTCAATGAGCTACAGAGTCTGCATTTTCATGCTGTAGTAAACTTCTGCCTGCTGCTGCTTATACTGTCTGCTCAGCTTTGCAGGGAATGTTTTTTTAATGAATGTGTTTCTTGCCCAGGTGGTTCCAGTCAGTGACTGAGCAGAGGGGACTCAGCATCCCTCACCAAATTTAGGCTAGAGTCTGATTCTTTGCCCCCATTTCCCTTTTACCCCATCCACCCTCCTTAGCCCCCAAACCTAGAAACAGCTGTTTCAAGAAGTGATTGGGGTTTTTTTGTTTTTTTTGTTTTTTTTTTTTTTAACATGGTCTTTTGCTATGTAAAACATCTGCTGATTTCTGTCTGATCTCTAAACATTACTGCTGGGGTGTATAATCAAATGGGCAGGGGGGGCTTCAAGAATGTGAGCCACTCTTGCTTTTGTCATTCTAAACAAGCAGAGTCTGCAGCACAGGCTGATCTGGTGTGGATAAAGACAAGACCCCGGGCATCCAAACCCTGTTGCTGGGGCAGGGAGTGCTGCTGAGCACGTTAGCATTATTAACATTAATCTAATCTTTCCGTTTGTCAAACAGATTTTTGAGTACATGGAGACAGCTTACCCAGTTCTTAAGACAGTGCTCCCAGATCAGCTTGTAGTTTGTTCTGTAATACCATGTGGATTTGCTGGGATTTTCAAGTAAATACATTATGTATATGGCTTACAGATTGCTTAGGCTGTCTGCATCAATAATTAAAATGAGGGAGGGGACTATTTTGCAGTTTTCTTTTCCTCATCCTTTTTGCATGTCTGTTCTAATCTTTCCTCTCTTTGGATGGGGAAGATAAATGTGTAGCAGGAGGCATTGTTGAAGACAAGAGCTGGAGGTTTTTGCAGCAGAGACAGAGCCCGTGGCACGTGGCTGCAGTGCCAGCTCCCAGCATCACTCTGACCTTTGCCATTCTATTTGCAGACACTTTGATTCAGACTTGTCAAGCACTGCCAACCTGTTCCCTTTGCTGTTAAAACAAGCACACATCTCCTGCTGAGGCAGGACACAAAGCACTGCTTTAGAGCCCTGTGGCAAACATGCTGCTGTGCTGCTCAGTTGGCCAGAATAGAAGCAAAAGGTTTGGTGGGATTTGGAACTGCTGTGGTGAGTGCAGCATTGCCTAGATAGGATGGGGGTGAGCTTTTGGGCTTGACTGTTCATTGTTAGATCAAGAGATTCAATACAAGCTAATACTTAAATTTCAAGTGTATCACAGGAATAATCAATTTTTGCTTCATACCTCCATCCTCACCTGTCTCTGAAAAGCCCATGGGAGAGGTGCAGCACACAGGACATGGAGCCACTGTGCCACTGCTGGAGCTTTTGCTGTTGAATTTCCACACCAGAGCTGGGATATAGACATTAGAGCAATTTCCAAGTGCACCCGCCATGTGCTGGTACAGAGTAAGACCAGTTTCAATTTTGACACAAGAGAGGAAAAACCTCTTGGTGCTGCGCTGGTGTAAAGGGGGTTTGGTATTGCTCGTTTACAGAGCTCAGGGGAAGGTGGCACAGAGGCAGAGCAAACTAAGCTTGTCCAACATTGTTATTTTGTTTTCACATCTGGCTGAATAACAAAGTTGGGTGTCAGCAGCTATGTAACCTTTGACTGCTTTTTGAGATGGCTCATTAGGAGGATTTCTTGGCCGGAAACTTTGGAATTGGCCTGACATCACCAAGCCAGGGGCTGTGAAAGAACTATTAAATAGTAGCATCTATCCTGTCTCATTACTGGCCTGGCCCAGCCCTGCCTGGGAGGAGCTGCTGGCACAGAGCAGGGCCAGCTCCTCTGTGTGCAGGGCAGGTGCATCATCTCAAGGACCATGTACACTGTCTGTGCCAAGCTCTTCCCACTTCCATTTAGCTTGTTTTAAGTCTCTGTGTGGTGTATTCTCCCCATGAAAGTTCAGTTCTGATTGTGGGGTTACCTGTGGAGATCTGATGTCATCAGCAGCTTCTCTTGCCCACATTACACCCTGTGACCTTGGAAGCCCAGTTTGCTGGGATCATTCTGGCTGTGTTGCTCTCCCTTCCCATGCACAGGGGCAGTTTTGAACATTACCTATGTACAGAGACAGCAGGATTGGTGCTCTGTGGAAAGCCCTGGTGCTCTAAGAAAGCCAGAAGCCTGATTAACTTCTCCAAATATACCTGAGCTGACAGTGGGCACTGTAAAAGCAAGCCAACAACTGCTGGGCACTAACATAACTGCTTATTGGCAAGAATCTTTGGAGTCTGAGTGTTAAAAACACTGTGAATTGGAGTACTACAGGTCCTCAATGTACAAAGAGACTCATTTTGCTGGGGTGCTTTTGTGGGGTTTTTTCAACAACCCCTGTTTGAATTATATTTCTTAGCTTTTCTCAGCTGCTTAAAAAAGTTGCCAAGCCTTTAGGCAGATATTCACAGATACATTGCACAAGGTGTGATGCCTTATTTGCTATTTAAACTCTCTAAGGAGCAGAGCAGCTGCTCTGGAGGAAGTGGTGCTCTCTGCTCAGGCAGCCCTTCTCGTGGAATACAAACCCTGAGTGCTGATGTAATACAGATGTTAATCAGAATTTACAGTAGTTGAACTGAGCCTGGAATTTAGCCGAAGGGACTGGAATGGAGCATTAATCAAATGCCACAATTACTGAGCCACACTTTCTGCATTAAACTAATGTAGAAGATGTTTTTCACCTCTAACATCTCCATGTAAAATAAGAGGACATGCAGCAGCAGTCATTAGCCTTTACCTTTGGCTGAGTAAGGGAAAGGGCCCTGTAGATGTTTGTCTGCTCTCAGAAACAAGATTTAGAAAAAAAAAAAAAAAGAGAGAGAGAGGGAAAAAATTGTTGGCTTTTTTAATAAACTAGAGTAATTACAGATCTGTTTAAGTGGAGGCATATGATACATATGTTTGTGACAATTTTCCAGAGGGATGGTTCGGCTAGTGCTAAATAACCAGGCTCATTTTCCCATAATGCAAATGTTATTCACAAACTATTACCATAATTGATGCACCGAGCCACTGTAGAGTAAATAATGCCTTGTGTGTGGGAAGGAAACTAGAAGTCAATGAATATTAAAGAAGAACATCTCATTTTTAAAGGGGAACTTCACAAGAATGAGAATTATTCTGAAAATGAAAGGACAGTTTAGGTGCCAAGGGCCTGGCTGTGAGCACGTGTGCTCTGGCTGTGGGCTCCAGGCTGCCTCTGGCTGGGTGTTTTTTCTGCTTGGTGAGTACAGAGCATCCTCAGAGCTGATCTATACCTGGTGTGTGGAACTTTGGAGCTTCCCAGAGACGTGGGTGATGCACCTCCCTGCCCCAGTAAGGAGCTCTCAGGGTGTTTGGTGCTGGGGAGCTGGGATGTGCAGCCCCATGTCTGGGGAGATGCTGCTTGTCTCTTTGCTCTGCCTTCCTGCAGAGTGCTGGATTTCCTGTTTCCTGTGACACAAGAGGAATTTTGAATCATGCCAGAGGTGGCCTTGTGTTTGCAGGTCACTTGTGAGGACATGCCCAGGGCAGCTGGGGCTGGGATCTGAGACCTGTTTGGGTGCTGGGAGCCCAGAGCTGTGTGTAACCCCTTCCCTGGTCCTTGGTCCCTGTCCCTGTGCCCAGCCTGGTGCCCTGGTGGGTGTTAAACAGTTGCAGCACTCACTGCTGAGGTGTCAATGGCCCTGTGGCTGCTGCAGGAGCTGCTGGCACTGCAGCCTAATCTCTGCTGTGGGGATTTTTAGTGTCAAACGTTTTGCTGAACAGGACTTGATTTAGCTGTGGGCATTAATGCCCTGCCATCTAATCCCTTTTTATGTTCAAAGGGAGCTTGTGTTAGTGCTCCAATGTCAATACATACACTGCATGCAAAGGTTCAGTTTTTCAGGGATTTATCTGCCCCACCTTCCCCACTGGATGCATTGCTCCCTCATCCCTGTTCCATGTGTAAATGAGGGAGATCCGTACTCACAGCTCTTAGTGTGTTGCAGAGCTGTGTTCAGTAGGAGGAAATGATGGAGTGTCACAGAAATCACTGCTTTCTGCACTTGAGAATCCTGTCATTTCAAACACTTTCGAGTACTGGTGTCATCTCAGAAGTGACCTTTTTTCTCAAGGTAATAAAAGACTGTCCAAACAGTGCTGGAGCACTAGAAACCAGAAAAACAGGGAACAAAATGCAGAACCATTGTGTAGGATTACAAAAGCATCATTTCATCTCTTAATATCTTAAGCAATTTTGTCCAGCTGGCAATTTTTGTTGTTTTTTAAATTACAGATGATGGCACTGCACCTTCTTTTTCAGAGAGGTCAAAAAGACATTTTAAGCCACCTTTGCCTCCCACTGCTGTAGATAGCCACACGTGACTTGCTGGCACAGCTCCATAAATATCATATACCATCAGCAGCTCTCCTTTCTGCACCCTGAGCTAACTCAGAGTGGCAGGAGCAGCAGATTGTGAGCCATCATGAGCCCAGCTCTGTGTGCCAGCCTCATGGGCTGTCCTGCTTCTGTCTCAGTCTGCCTCTTGCAGGCTGTAAACCACTAGCAAATGCCTGTTTCTTGTCCTCTGTGGACTGCCTGGAGGTGTCTTTGAATCCCTCAGGGGTCTGGGGTTGAGCCCCATAGCCATAATTTCACCTGGAAAGCTAAGCATGTGCCCCAGTGGGTTATCCCTGACTGCAACTCATTACAGACTGGCACTTTGCTGGGGGAGATAAAGTACTTCACACTGGTTTTCTCACGCTAATCTGTGCTCTTTCTCTTTGAGTCAGGTGGTCTGACTTATTAGGCTTTATCCTATAGCAAGGGAAAGGCAGCTGTAAGACCTTAGAGCACTGTCAGACCTGGCAGGGCTTAGAGCTGCCAGGGAAAATGTCACTTGCACTTCTCAGTCACTGGGAAGAAGAAAAAAAAAAAAATCTTTGTGTAAAGGGTGACTCTGGTGGTGGTGTTGATCTCCTGAGCTGGAATGGTGCCAGTCCAGAACACCAAACACGGGGTGCAGCCCATCCTGTGCTTGTTCCAGAACATCAAACACGGGGTGCAGCCCATCCTGTGCCTGCTCAGGAACACCAAACACGGGGTGCAGCCCATCCTGTGCCAGTGTCAGGAACACCAAACACGGGGTGCAGCCCATCCTGAGCCATCCAGAACACCAAACACGGGGTGCAGCCCATCCTGTGCCAGTGTCAGGAACACCAAACACGGGGTGCAGCCCATCCTGTGCCAGTGTCAGGAACACCAAACACGGGGTGCAGCCCATCCTGAGCCATCCAGAACACCAAACACGGGGTGCAGCCCATCCTGTGCCAGTGTCAGGAACACCAAACACGGGGTGCAGCCCATCCTGTGCCAGTGTCAGGAACACCAAACACGGGGTGCAGCCCATCCTGTGCCAGTGTCAGGAACACCAAACACGGGGTGCAGCCCATCCTGTGCCAGTCTAGGAACACCAAACACGGGGTGCAGCCCATCCTGTGCCTGTTTCAGAACACCAAACACGGGGTGCAGCCCATCCTTTGCCTGCTCAGGAACACCAAACACGGGGTGCAGCCCATCCTGTGCTGCTCTCAGTGGCTGAAGGCAGCAGAGCTCCTCAATCCTGCCAGCCCACACTGGCTTCAAACCAGTGACCTGGAGAGTTTCTCTGCAGACGTGCACAGAAGCCTGAATTGACAGCAGCCTGTTCATGATGGGATTACTCAGCAGCACTCAAGATGAAAGAGCAGATGGTGTTGATGGGCGAGCGGGGTCCTGAGGTACAAGATGGGATTGTTACCATGTTAATAACGAGACAGCAAATCCCACAGTGCTTTCTATTAGCCTGGAAGATGAGAGTTCCCCGTGGACCTCCCTGTGACCCACAAAGTCTGGCAGCAGAGGAGGCTGCGGGTGCCTCATTTGTTGTGCTGGTTCTGAGATGTAGCCACTGATGTGAGTTTGGGCAGCCTGACCCTCCCCTCACTGCCCTGGAAGCCTGCTAGCATGTGAAGTGTTGGAATACAGAGCTGCTGTGGTTCTGGGTTAAAGCAGAAAGGCTGCTGTGGAATCTGGGTGTGTGGAAGTCAGCTGGGTGTTTGCTGGTTTAGAGCTGGGCATGTTCAGAGGCAGGCAGGAGCTTCAGCATTTGTGCTTCATTTGTAGAATCCAAGCTACTCTACATTTCTATGGATTTTGGAAAAGCTTTCCATCTTAGTAGGCTTGCAGATCCCACAAGCTTTGCTCTCAGCTCCATTTAATCTCCCAGGGATCCCTGCTTTGGCTGCTACATTAGGAGCCATTCTGAACTGTGAAAAACATTTTGAAATCCTTTTTATTTATACTTATTCCAAATTGCCTTTTCGTTCCCATCCTTTTTTCCCCCCTCCCTACAGGCTAATTACAAAAATTGCTGTAAACATATTCTGGAGATGGGATCTTCCTATGTATCTAAACTTTCTGTTTGTTGTTTATGTGCTATTTCTTTCAGCATCACCACACTTCACTCTGCTGGTTGGGAAGTGTGAAAGCTATTATGGTAATAGGGAGGGAGATGATTTTCTGCTCTCGTAGTGCCAAGAACACAGGAATGGCTGTAATTTGTCTTGGATGTAGTCCCTGCTGCAAATGCACCATCTTGCTTTAGCTTTAGTCCCCCTGCACACAGAGATTGCTTTTGCTTGGCATTAGGGTCAGGGTTCTTCAGCTTCCTCCAGGATTGGCTCTGCTGTACAAGTGGGCTCTTCAAGGCATTTCTGCTGCCTCAGGAAATAGTGAAAATAGGTGAAATTGTGCCTTGTTGTTCCTTCCTCCCTCCCCTGTGGCAAAAAAGTTGTTAGTCTGACTTAGCAACAAAAACAAAGCCAGGGAGAAGAGGAGGTACCCTCTGCTGTTAGGAAACTTAAAAACCCACTCAGCACTCAGGGTTACACTGCACATTGCATCAGTGTGTGATCAGCTTTGTCATGGGGAATAATTGAAATGAACTTGGATCGATACCTAAATATACATTAGGGTGTATTAAAAGGCTTAGAACCAATGGTCTGTTAAAAAGGAGGTTATTTCAATTCTTTTCTACACTGTCTCACAGTTGAAATGGTTTATTAGAGTATGGCAAAACCTGCTGAATAATCAAAGTAGGATTATCCTGGGAGAATTGTGAATAATCTACCAAAGCATGGTTCCCTTTTTGGGGTCATATGAAAACAATTGGAGATTTTGGCTGTACAGAAGAATAGGAATACTATGTTATTTCATGCCATTGATGGGTGGCTGAAAGAGAAGGTGTGGGCTGGCAGGGTTTTGGAGGTGGGTGCAGGGGTGGGTGTTTGTCCAGCCCCACGTCCCTAGGAGGGGAATTGGCAAACAGGAGTGGAGCTGTTGTGTCATGCACCATAAAGACTACAGCTCTATAAACCAGGAGACCCAAACACAGCTCACAGAAAATGCTGATGCTGCAGGTTTGAAAATAAATGGTGTGTTTTGTCCTGCTGCAGAGATGGATGGAGTGTTGACAACTGAAGCTGGTGTGTACTCAGGGTGTGTGTGCAAAGCACCCAGCTGTCAGTGCTGGAGGGAGCACCGGGCTCTGCTGGGCTGCCAGGGGCTCTTGCTGATGCTGATGTGGGGGCTTTCAACAGGGAGACACAAAATGAGCTATCTGGGGCCTGATGGGCTGTCCCTGCCCAGCTGGGGGATGGGATGGCTGCAAATTCCACCTCTCATTCCCTGCTGCACTTGGCCTTTGATTACAGAATGACAGGTCTCCAGGGATGGTGCTGTGCATTTTCCTGAAATGAAATAATAGCTCTGTGTTCTGGGACCCTGGGACTTTAGGTCCTGCCAGATGCTAATGAGCCAGTGGAAAACATCCAGGGGCTGGTGACTGCTGTGAGCCACAGCTGTTTGTGCAGGGTACACACTGCTGGCTCTGTGCCCTGTTCCCTGTGCCCTGTGCTGTGCCCTGTGCCCTGTGCTGTGCCCTGTGCTGTGCCCTGTGCTCTGTGCCCTGTGCTGTGCCCTGTTCCCTGTGCTGTGCCCTGTGCCCTGTGCCCTGTTCCCTGTGCTGTGCCCTGTGCCCTGTGCCCTGTGCTGTGCCCTGTGCTCTGTGCCCTGTGCCCTGTTCCCTGTGCTGTGCCCTGTGCCCTGTACCCTGTTCCCTGTGCTGTGCCCTGTGCTCTGTGCTGTGCCCTGTGCTCTGTGCCCTGTTCCCTGTGCTGTGCCCTGTGCCCTGTGCCCTGTGCCCTGTTCCCTGTGCTGTGCCCTGTGCCCTGTGCCCTGTGCCCTGTGCTGTGCCCTGTGCCCTGTGCCCTGTGCTGTTCCCTGTGCTGTGCCCTGTGCTGTGCCCTGTGCCCTGTGCCCTGTGCTGTGCCTTGTGCTCTGCCCTGTTCCCTGTGCTGTGCCCTGTGCTGTGCCCTGTGCTGTGCCCTGTGCCCTGTTCCCTGTGCTGTGCCCTGTGCCCTGTGCTCTGTGCTGTGCCCTGTTCCCTGTGCTGTGCCCTGTGCCCTGTGCCCTGTTCCCTGTGCTGTGCCCTGTGCTGTGCCCTGTTCCCTGTGCTGTGCCCTGTGCCCTGTGCTGTGCCCTGTGCCCTGTGCTGTGCCCTGTTCCCTGTGCTGTGCCCTGTGCTCTGTGCCCTGTGCTGTGCCCTGTGCTGTGCTGATATGGCACTGCCACTGGAACAGCCCAGTGCTGTCCCTGGCTCCTGCTGTGACACCAGGGCTGGTCTCTGTGTCTGTGTGCAGCAGTGCTGCCAGGCTGCAGGGAATGCTGCTGCACTGACTGCAGGAACAGCAGCAGCTGGGAAGGAAGAGAGGCTCTTGCTCTGACCTGATCTCAATCAAATCCACAGCCAGATCTGTCCCATTTATTCATCTGCTACTTCAAAAATGATAAAAAACAGTTTTGTAATTTTCTTTTTATGTTGCTCCCTCTTAGGAGACCTTCCCATCCATTTTTAACATTACCAGTTCTAAGCAATGGCTGGGGTATTTTAGCACCCCTTTAGCATAGGTTAATTCTCCCACAGGATTGCAGAATGAAAGGGAGAGTGGAAATATTTTTCTGTGGCATCAATAGAAGGTAATTTCTGACAGCTACAGCCATGATTTGAACCAGCCCAGCTGACTGCAGTGAGGGGACTTGGGAAGGGCTTCATTCCATTTCCCTGTCTGAGCAGAGAAGAGCAGGGACAAACACAGAGTGTGGGTGAGCAGGGAAGGGGTCTCAGGCAAAGCAGGACTGAGCAGCCTCAGCTCCACCTAACGCAGTGACCATTATTGGTCAAAATTGGTGTTTGGATCCCTTGTGCAAGTCCTAGTTTATGAAAAGTTCTAAAAATCCCTGTTGGCAGGTGAATGAGTAGCCAGGTTGTCAAAGCCAGCACTTTCAGATAATGCACTGGCACTGTTATCAGCACTGACAGTACTCTTTAGGTGAGTAACACTGACAAACTGGGTTTCAGGGTCTGCTTCACCTGCTTTATATCTCTTGTGAGCACATACAGTAGGAGATGGTAAGTGAGTGGTAAATGCATTTATTCCATCTTACTCTGCCCGTGAAAAAGATACCTAGACCTAGAAAAGGTACAGGGAGTGATGAAGAGAATCTATGGAGACATGAACAGCCTCCCTACAA
Organism: Erithacus rubecula; assembly: GCF_903797595.1. NCBI lineage: Eukaryota > Metazoa > Chordata > Aves > Passeriformes > Muscicapidae > Erithacus > Erithacus rubecula. The sequence goes on from NC_136674.1 coordinate 8,909,403, forward strand.
GGGGAAATTTAATAGTCTGAGAGGTGTGACATAAGGGAGGCAAGAAAAATCTATAGTGTCATGATCTGAAGATGATGAGAAGCAAATGATCCTCTTTTGTTAGCATAGGAGACTCCCACTTAAATAACCAGACAGCTGTTTAAAGCAGCAAAATGAGGTGACATTTTGTACTTCTGTAATGAAATTCTGAACCTCACTCATTGTATGGAAACGTGAAGAAGTTCAGGAACCTGTGTGACAAATTCATGTCCATCTGTGTTATTCCATGTGTTACTGAGGGCACATCTTTGCACTCCAGATTCCTGACATTGTTTCCTTGTGCGTGGTGAAGCGTTTGGGCACAGGATGCTGTGTACAGCGGAAATACAGGGGGCTGATTATACCCATCCTTTAGTTTGTAACTTGATCCTCACTGCTCCGAGGATGCACAGAGCTGGGAGGTTTGCAGCCAGATCAATGTGTTTCCTTAAAGCAGAGCCAGAGAATTGGGCAGTGTTTCTGAACAGACAGAAGAACAAACACTCTGACCGGTGTCTTCCCGGGGTTTTCTGTGCATTAGCTTAATTTGGTCATGGTGGTTGTTCTGATGGGTTTGGTTTGGGAGTTTTTTGTGGGTTTGCATCACAGCTTACCAAGGGTGTTAGTAGAGGGGGAGCTGAGAAAGGGATCCAGGAGCGAGTCTGGCTCCTGAGGACTTGCTCTGCTTCCACGGCAGCGTTACTGCAGCTGCAGAATCGGAAAGGAGATATTTGCTTTATGCCTAAGAGGCTTTATTGTTTCTAAACTATATTTAGTCCTGTAATCTTGCTTTCGATGGGGGAGGGCATGGCGGGACAGCCTCCAAAGCATCCCCGCCCTGCCCGGTGGGCGAGCGAGGGGTTAACGGGGGGCTCTCTCAGCGGACAAGCTCATTGTCAGAATAATGTTTAGCCAGGTGTTAATCAGTGTCTGGAGGGAAGCGCTGGAATTCATTATTCATCCCGCTGGGGGAGGTCACGGTGCTGGGCGGCTGCCAGCGGCGGAGCCAGCCTCCTCCCGGCTTTACTGACATGTGCCATTTGTGATGGAGGTGGTGAAGCGCCCGTGAGCCGCGCAGCGCCGGCTGCGGCGGGGAGAGCTGGGCAGCGGGGCAGGGACGGCACGGGGGGACACGGCACGGAGGGACACGGCACGAAGGGACAGCAGGGACACGGCACGGAGGGACACGGCACGGAGGGACACGGCACGGAGGGACACGCAGCGCGCTCCCCGCCCGTCCCCGCGGCTCCGCTGCCCCGCACCGAGCGCTGCGCTCCCCGCACAGCAGCGCAGCTCCGGCTCGCGTTCCTGGCGCTCGCCGAGGGCAGGAGGCGACACAATGATCAAGTCGAGTTGGTTCTACGTCAAGTTCAAGCATGCCGAGAAGGTAAGTCCAGCAGCCCTTCCCCGGGCACTGCTGGGGCACAGCTGCTCCCCTTCCCTGAAAGTGGCACCGGGAATTGGTTTTACTGTGACTCCACAGATCAGGCTGCACCCCTGGAAGTGGCACCAGGAATTGGTTTTCCTGTGATTCCACAGATAAGGCTGTGCCTCTGGAAGTGGCACCGGGAGTTGCTTTTCCCGTGGCTCCACAGATAAGGCTGTGCCTCTGGAAGTGGCACCGGGAACTGGTTTTTCTGTGATTCCACAGTTTTAAGGCTGTGCCCGGAGCTGGAGCAGCGCTGCAGATGTGGCAGCAACTTCAGCTCGGTGCAGGTGGAGGAGGAAAGCTCAGATATGATTCCTCCAGTGCCGTGTCGGGGAAAAGAAAAAAATCAAAAACAACAAAAACAATAGAGATGGTAGAGATGTGTTTGTTTTCCTCACGTGGAGCTTGAAAGAGAGGAATATTTCTTGTTCTGTGAAGCCCATTATGAGTTGTGACCTGTTTCTGCAGGGAGGTCAGTTGTTTCTTCTTTAGTAGCTAAGTATTTAATTGTCCATAATTATTCCTGGAAGAAAGAAGTTTTATTGATCAAAAAGTAGCAAGATGTATTCAAGACTCTTTGGCGTGAGGCTTACTGTGGAGTTTGCTGTATTTCCCACTGCACAGAACAGAGTGTTGTCTGTGGGATTTTCCTCTTACACTCAGCTTCCTCTTCATCTCGCCTGTGCCCCGGTGCCTGGGGGAAGCAGAGGAACGGGGCAGGGAGAGAGGATGGACCAGGATTGCCCAGGGACCTTCTTGGCAGTGCAGCATCTTCACTGGAGATCTCCTGGAGGGTTCCCTGCCCCGGTTAGAGGCTGATCCAATTCCCAATAGAGCTGAGGTGCAGGCAGAGTGTGGATGTGGCTTTGCTGTTTCCTTATTCCAGCAATATAAGGAAAAGGGCAAGAAAATTTTTAATGAAAATAATAAGCAGTCCTGCTGTCTGTTCCCTAAACATCCTTGAGCAGTTTGCAACTTGCTCTTCTTAGAACAGAGGGAAAACCCATTCATGTGCTCTTAGCTTGAAATTTTCTATTCTGGCAAATAGTCCCACATTGATTTATCTCTTGTCTTTTTGCCTCAAGTTATGCTGCACTCAGTGAAAGCATATATATTTCATTTAACAAAAAGCATATATATTTCATTTAACAAGATGGTCCTAGCATTTATCCCAGGCTGCAAATAGCATATTTAACAGTCTCAGATGTAACTGTTCAATTTCTTTTGTTTTGGGCAGTTTAAAAAAGGCTCCAAAATCCACTGTATTAGGCAGTCATTATCTTCTTGATATATATCTGCAATAAAAAATTCTGTGTTCTTTAAAGTTATATCCGACTATAAACATCTATAAATTAAATCATCTCAGCATATTTAGCATATGGAACTTCCTGGAAATAATCTAAGGAAATCACCCGTTATTTGTCAGTGGGTGAGGTTGGCTATTTAAAACACACAGGGATTTCTTTTTTCTCCACATTTTGTGATTCAGTTCTTCTTTTTTTTTTTTTTTTTTTTTTTTTGACACCCCTTGCAGTTGATCCAGAAAGCCCTGGAGTCCCTGAGCAGAGCAGATAATGTTCCTGCTCTGCTGTCACCGGGTGATTCTGTGCAGTGTTACATAACCTGTCATACCAGTTTTGTCAGAGACAGATATTTTTGAGATCTACAACCTGGGAAATTTGAACATGGATGAAATCCAGGAAACCCATTTAATCTGTGTACTTACAGTTACTTGTGGCTTACAAGACTTTCTTCTGATCCACCAGGGAAGGTGCCAAGTCTGTTCATCTGCTGGGGGGTAAAAAGGCCCAAACCACCCTGCACACATGCAGGAAGGCAAAAGCTGAAGTGCATTCCTGGTCTCTTACAGGATTTCAAGTGTGACAAGGGGCTGTTAACCCTTTATGTTGAAGTGGGGGTTTCCTAATGGAGGCCTCCTGAGAAATTTTGGGTTTGGCTGCTTGGGAGGGGGGTACCCCCTTGCTGAAGGAAGAATTTTGTGTCATTTCTGTTGCAGTTGGGGCTTGGCTTGTTCTGCTTTAGCTCCCAGTCTTGCCTGCCTGTGAAAGTTGTGCTAGTGTGGCTTAAGGTGTGAATTGACACTGAATTTATTAAACTGGTGCAGTCCTCTGGCTGGACACTCTGGGTACACACTCCATGAAATAAGTGTTTCTGCAATAGTGTAGCCACACTGGCTTAAAAAATTAGGTCAAATTCTTTTGCAACTCCTCTGTGTTGTCATGGTCTTAGAAATTGGGTTTATGTGAACTAAGCTGAAGAACCTTTGAAATTCTCAAACCAGCTTTTTACAGCAGTTTGTCTAAATGGATTTAAAATCTCCCTTGGAGATGCAGTTTCTCCTCTCAGCTGACACTGTGGGCTGCAGGATGCTCAGGATGTTGTCAGCAGCCCTGCCTGTGCAGCCACACGGGGAGGTGATCCCACCTCCACCTGAGCTGGGGTTATTCCTGTTGTTTTTGTGCTGGCTCTGTTTCCAGGCAGGTCAGTGTGTCCCAGTTCACTGGGAGGGTATGGCCCTGTGGGGTGCACCTGGATGAGCAGAAAGGACAGTGATGTCTCTTCTGGCAGCAGCCTGTGAATACCAAATTAATTTAAGTTTGCTCTCCTCATGTGGAAGTGTTATATAATCTCTGTTTTAGGGAGGTCATTTTAGGTGAGGAAGAGGTTGGGTCTGTGCCCTCCCATCAGTGTCTCAGTCAATCAGAACTGGAGCTGCTCTTCCTGCCTGTGCTGACATTGCACTGCTCCCTCTTAATTCTCTTGCAAAGAAGTTCATTGACATTTTTACTGACTGGCTGGCTTTGCTGAAGTTGATGTCCTTGCCTCTGGCCATCACAAATATATTTTTTCTTTTGATTAATTTCAGAAGATGTTGATGTCTGAAGACCCCACTTTGATAAACTGTATATATTTATATATCTATCAGAGGTAACTGCAGGAAACTTGTATATTGTAAAATCTTCCTTCCCATATGGATTGTCAACCTGTTCTATTCTTTTGGCATCACTGTGCTTTCCTGCCATAAACTGTTCCATTGGTTGTGTTTGAATGCTGCTCATCCCAGCTGGGTTATCTGCAGAGAGACTTGAACTGAGGTGTGCTGATAGAACTGGCCTGAACCTCAGGGACTGAACTCTCATCAGTCTTCTGTGAACTTCCAAACTCATCACATCCACCTGGAACCTTGGCATCTCTTCATCCCTGTCATCTGCCTGCTTGCTCAGTGGCTGGTTTTACTGGTAGGAGGTGGTCATGCACCTGTGGGTGCAGCACAAAGCCTGAAAAATGGTCACCTTTTATCCTAAAGACGTGTTGGAACTGGAAACAGGAGAGAAAGATACTGGGTAAATGGATGTACTTTGGTGTGTTAGTTTGCTCAAGTCATCCAAACAGTTTTTTTAAGTTGTGTAGACAAGCATTATAAAACCTTTTCCCAGCAGCACATTTTCATTTGTGATTAAAATAACCAGATAATAAAACTAACTAAAGCAGAAATCTCCACAACTTCATCTTGAGTCTATTATCAAGTTAATTGCTAACATTCTGTAATACAGACTGAAAGGAAGCCTACAGGATAAACCCCAAAGTTTTTATGTTTACCCTTTCAAAGATTTAATATAAGGTCATTTGGCCACGAGCCACTTGGACACAATACCCATATTCAGTCTGAGTGCATTTACACCGGAATTAAGATTCAAAGGCTTCATGTGAATAATATTGCTGACACCAGGAAATCAGTTTAATCTGAGGGGGAAAGAAAAAAAGGCAAGCTCTTGGAAAAAATCTGTGAAATTCTAGAAAGTGTGGGAGACGTGTGGAGGGAGGCAGCGTGAGTGGGCAGCCTGGCTTCACGTGTTGCTGCCTGCATCTGAGGGAGCTCAGGGATGAAAATGGAGGACTTGAAAGGTTTTGCTTTGTCCTTGAAAATCCCTGTCCCTTGTTTGAGGTTCATTGATAGATATTGCTGAAGTGAAGCTTAATTTTCCTGTTCCCAGCAGTGCCCAAGGGAGAGAAGTGCTGTATTTCTAGCTAGAAAATTAGATTAAAACACCCACTACCTAGATCCAGGGTACATTCATTTCATCCTCTCTTGTAAGACTCTCACTACTCTGAAAGGCAGTTTACAGTTTTGACAGCTAAAATAAAAAGCCTGAAGGACAAGCAACCACTTTGAATGTTAGAAGGGCTTCATTTCCAGCAGAAAGATTTCAATTACAGTCATTTTCCTCCAGTAAGTACAAAGAGGTAAATGGAACCCCTGTTTCAAATGTTAAACTCACAGACTACATTATTACCAGTTGTACTTTGAAAGTAAAGGATAAAGCCCATCTAAATCAAAGCCCTGGTTCCAAATTACTTTTTAAGAGTATGATGAGGTCTGCACCCAGTAATTCAGGCACTCTGTGCTGAGCAGCACGGAGCACATCAAATGTGACTTCCATTAGACCCTGCTGCTCTTGGGGGATCGAAGCAGGAAGCATCTTTCTTGACAAGCACTGAGAGTTGCAACTTGAAAGGGCTGCTCTGCAGCTGGAAATTCATGAGTTGGCTGTATTTTTAGAGAATTCAGGGTTTTTTTTTCATCCCTGACTCTGCTCGTTATTTGTCTTGTCCCTTTTCGCTGTAGTTTTACCAAGATTTGGTAATTTATCTCCTCTGTGGCACAACCTCTTCTCCCTCCCACTCCCCACAAGTTTTTTCATCCCAAGCCATTTCCTACCCCTGCTGGGGAGGAAACCACATCTTTCCATAAGTCCAGATGCTGAAATGTGCATAATACAGTGCTCTGAAGAGCCTGAGGTGATAAATCAGCCCAATGACCTACACCAGCAGAAGATTAATTTTCCCTGGAAAGATGAACCCTCCCAAAAATCTCCCCCCTGGCTGGCTGCACTCAGGGATCCCTGTGTGTGAGTGACTTTCTGGGCCAGAGCTACACCCAGAGGCGTGGGGGGAGTGCAGGGATTCAACCAGGCTGCTCTGAGAGCAGCTCCCTGTTCACTGTGTCCTGGTTTGAAGAACAGGTGTTTGCTAATAAAGGCAGAAGCTTTTCTTTGAAATGGAGAATGTAAACCTCCTCCCTACAAATTATTATTGTAATTTTGAAATTAAGGGGCTCTCAGGCAAAGATATGGGAATTAGGAATAACAGTTCTTCACTAGGAAAATTAAAATAGAAATGCAGTATTACAAAGAACAATCCCAAACCCTGCCAGAGTCAGAATCCAAGCTGACACCCGTCAGTCAGTCAGGGTGGTGCCACAGTCCCATTCAATGGTGGCTGCATCCTCCTGCAGGGGCAGATGTGGTTCAGCTGGAGCAGTGCTCCTGGAGAAGGTGCAGTTTCCTCTGCAGGTGCAGGGATGATGTGGAAAGGTCTGGCTTTCCTCTGGAATCCAGTGGAAAGAAGGTTCCTTGGTGTCCAAAATCTCCTTTTTTTATCTGGGTAGGAAAGGCTTGGCTCCTGCCCTGGCTGGAGCATCTCCCAGTGGGATGATGGAATTTTATCAGTCATGCACTGGGACTCAGTGGCCATGAACAGGAGATATCTCCTGGAGGGAGGATGGGCTGTGGGAAGATAAAGATGATTGCCCAGCTGGTTTAAAGATGGCCCATTAGCAGAGAATATGTGCCAGGAGATCAGGGGCACTGCCCCACCCAGTGCAACAGATGGGACAGAACACACATTGCTGGGCACATCCTGTATGGCAACCCAAGATACACTGCCACTCAAACCACCCTTGCCTGGGAGGTGGTAACCTACCCATTTCTTCATCAAAAGTGTTTGCTGGAGATAATTTTGCTGATTTTATCTATTTATCTTTCCTACTTCATTTCGTCATTGCCTTGTAGAGGGATTTCTGCAGGTGTGAAATCAGATGTTGCTCCTTAAACTGATGGGAATGATCAGCAAAGGGTTATGTTATCCTGAATTACTCAGCAGACACCTGGTTCACTATTTTTATCACTTTTCTCTGCTACAATTTTTCAATTTTTCCTTTCCTGCTGGTGAATAGTACAAGTTTGCATTTTTAAAATCGTGTTGCAACTGTGCCTGACACAATTTTAGGGAAATTAGTGAGATTTGTCATTTTATAGTCTTGTGAACAGAGATTGTGCATAATCAAGGAAAACAGATGTAGGGATTTAATTTACTTGTAAATACAGATTACAACAAATCATAAAGTCATAGAATGGTTTGGCTTGGAAAGGTCTTTAAAAATCATCCTCTGCCACTCTGCCATGAGCAGAGAATCTTCCACTGTCCCAGCTGCTCCCAGCCCTGTCCAGCCTGGCCTTGGGCACTGCTCTGGGCACCCTGTGCCAGGGCATCAGCACCTGCAGAAGGAATATTTTTGTCCTAATCTCTGATCCAAATGTTCCCTTGTGCTTCAGGAGCCTGTGCTTGCTTAGACTCAGCTCTTCCCCTGCCTGGCTTGGTCCTGTGACCCTGTGAGTGCCCTGTGACACAGAGCTGCATACCTTTGTGTTTTGGCCTTTCATTACTGCATTTTGATTTTCTCTGGCCTTTCAGTGACCACAGGAGCTTGCCAGTGGTGGCTGCAGCCTGCACAGCTGCTGTGCTTTGCCTGGGGCTGGCAGTGGCTCTGGGGAGGCTTTTTCTCCTTGCAGGCTGGGTTGGGCTGGAGCACCAGCAGTGAACGTGGGCTTGTGTCTCCATGGTCTGGCCAGCCCAGGTGCTGGAGCCAGTGATTGGGGGTCTCTGAATTCTTCAGAGAGAAATCAAACTGCAGGGATTGAATTAAAGCCTTTAGATAGATATAAAGTTACACGTAAGGTAGAGGTGTAAGTTTTAGTTTTAGGATAAGTAAGTCAGTAAGTTTTAGTGTGAGCTCTAATGCTTTTAGTAAATAAAAAGTTTAGATGGCAAAATAGAAGTGCAAGTTCTAGTTAAGGCTGAAAAACTACTGATGTTTTCAGTAGAGGCTCCAGGATCACAGCTGTAGACAGTGTTTTGACATAATAGAGCTCAGTAAGAATATTGCTGACATTTTTCAGATAGAACAAGATAAGTTGTATGCATAGTCTATACATAACCTGGCGTGTTAAGAAGCTAGAATTCTAATAAATTAAAAAGTAGTAGTCTGAGTTTGCATCTTAGCTTGTTGAGAAAATTCTATATAAGACTATGTATTAAAAAAGTTGGTGCTTTTTTCCATCATATTTTCCTGCTTTTTCTGCCATTGTTTTTTTTGTCTTTGTTCATTGTCACCACCCAAAAAAAAGATCAGAGCTACCCCACCAGGACCTCAGGGAGAAGCTTCTGCTTCTGTTTTGGACTCTAAACTAAACCTTAGCGTGGCTGTGATGTCTGTGACTGTGCCTTTGGAGACTGATGTGCTTCTGCAATAAATAACCTTTTAGCAGCTATTAGCTGCTTCATTTATTTAAGAATATAACCCGACAAAGTTGGTGCCCAGAGCACTGGAGTCATTAGCCTCAGACCCAGTGAGCAGCAGCAGGGCTGGAAGCCAGAGGAAGGAATTCCATTCCTGTCCAGTCTCCAGCCCCAGGGGGTGGGAGGTTGGCTCCTCAGGGCGAGCTTTCATTTGCTCCTGGGCTGCAGAACCAACCAAAGTGCTATTTATTTATTTTTGCTTTATTTATGTTTGCCCGTTTATTTTGACTTCAATGGATCTTTTTCAGTTCTGCCAATTCTTGGTAGCTGGACTGGTTCCTGTGTGCTTTTGGAGAAGGGTATTTAACTAAGCTGAAAAATCTTTCTGATTTCTCTCCCTGCTGTAGACTGAACGTTTGCTGTTTGCTTTTTGCTCTAAATGATTATCAGCAAGGGCCTCTAAGGTTTTTAGGCTTTCCTGGGAATATGGTAGAGATGTGAAGGGCTTTTTCTTCCTTGATCTGGGGCAGTGGTTGCATCCTGTGTGCCAGGATGACTCAAGGGCTGCTCCTGCCCAGGCAGGTGCTGGAGCCCCGTGGGAATTCCAAGCACCACCCGCTTTCCCCTTGATATTTCTCACAAAAGGAGTCACTGGAGCAGAACTATTTAAGCATCTCAGTGACACTTTAAGGTCCTCCCAGTTGTAAATGGGAATATGTGCACTTTTTTCCACCTGGAGCCAGCTTCTGGACAGCTTTGTCTTTAATATGGGTTGGGATCTAGACCTCAAACTTTTCCATCTTTAGTCATGGGTTTTTTTGCATATTCTTGTGAGACTGAGAAGAACTGAATATTAATGGGAATAGTCAGTGGCAGATAAAATAGCAGAGTAGAAAAAAGAAACCCTGTTACATTCTTCTGATGTAAATTTTTAATCAAATGTATTTTCTTCTGTTAAGCAACTTTTACAGCCCACTGCACAAAACATGCAACCAAAAACCTTTGCACAATGAACTGCATGTAATAGGCTAGCAATGCATCCATTACACGTTTTTAGGTCTGTAATGCATTTAAATCCATTTTTGTGTGCATGGTAGTGTAGCCTTCAAAAGATAATTAGAATTTGCTCAGTCTTGCTTTCATAGCTCCTTAGGTTTTCTTCCAATTGCAATGCTTTGGAAAGCTTCATTAGAAGTGGTCTTTTCTGTAACTAGAAGCAAATGCCATTTGAATGCATTAGGAAATTCTTAATACATTAGAAAGCTGGAAGTTTTGTATCAGAATTTCTGAAATGCTTGTTCAGCCACTGTGAGCACCATTCTGCAGCACAGCTGGGCTGAGGTGTTGGTAGAAGACAGGAGGCTGTAGCAGCAGTGATAATGACATTAAATAACAGCCCTCCTGTGAGTGATTGGGGTGAGTTTTGGAGCAAGGTGTGCATGCAGCAGTATCCTTTTCACAGGGGATCACTCAGCACTGCCATCACCCTGGGTGTGTCTCCTGCCTGGGGACCCTCTGTCCAGCCCAGCTCCTGCCTCCTGCTGCCATCCCCCACGGTCATGGCAGACTCCAAGCAGGTTTTTTCTCACTTCCTGCATCCCTGTTTGGAGTTTCCCCTGCCCAAGCTGTCTGTGGTGCAGGCTCCAGCTCCCCTCTGGGATCCCCCCTGCCTCTCCCCTTGCTGGTGTGATGAGCCTGCTGTGGTTCAACACTGGGGTGAGCACACCTAACAGTGCTATTCTTCATGGCTTGAGGAAGCCATGGACTGATTTGGGTTCAAAGAGACCTTAAAACACATCTCATTCCATGGGCAGGGACACCTTCCTCTATGCCAGGGTGCTCCAAGCCCTGAACCCTGGCAGGGATGGGGCAAACTGTGCCAGATACAGAGAGCAATTCCTTCCCAGTGTCCCACCTCCCCCATCCCTCTGGCAGTGGGAAGCCTTTCCCCCTTGTCCTGTCCCTCCATCCCTTGGACATGGTCTCTCCACCCTTCAGGCACTGCAAGGCTGCAGTGGGCTCACCCTGAAGCTTCTCCTCTCCAGCTGATCAATCCCAGCTCCCTCCCAGCAGAGCTGCGCCATCCTCTGCTCACCCTGGTGCCTCCTTCCTGGGTTCCTGTGGGGTTCCTCCAAGCAGGGGCTGCTCTCCCCACGGTGCCAGGAGCTGGCAGGCCCTGGGGCTCTGGCTGCAGGAGCTCTGCCAGGGCTGTGCCCAGGAGCTCTGCCCAGGGCTGGCACAGCAGGTGCTGGGTGTCCCCAGGCTGTGCTCCTGCTGCCCTCCTGGGGCTGCTGTCTGGGACCTTTGGGGTGGTGGGGAAGCAGCTCAGGCTGCACAGGAATCCTCTGGAGCAGCTGCCTGGGACCAGCTCCTGCTGGAGAGCCTGTGCTGAGTTTAACTCTGCAACCGGTAGGTGCTTGATGGATTAATATTCAGGACACAGTAGATGAGAGAAACTGGCTGGGGGGATGTCACACACAATCTGTTCTTTTTGAATTACTCTCTGTTTTGAAGCTAGATTCACCAGTTCTGTAGATGGGAAGAAAAAAAAATTACAGGCTTACTCTGATTTTTAAATTTTTTATTCTTCCCTCCTGGACATCATTTGCCTGAGGGCTAGTTCTGCCCTTTAATTATTTAAGAACTGGGTTTTGTTTACAGTTTGTAATAAAACTGATAAAAGATTAACAAGGTGCTTGTGAATCATTTTAAGCAAATTAAAGCTTTGAAAGACTTACAACTGCAAATATTTGAAAACTGTACAGCACAAAAAATAAGAACAGACCAGAGAAGATAATCAAGTTATTGGATTTGTTAGGGAGAAAAAGTAATCTTGTTTGCAATCAGATGTGAGAGCAGCATCGTCTGCTCTATGAAATATTTATATGTGCTTTTAGCAAATTTGAAGACACTGGTTGTATGAAACAGCAGCAGGCCTGTTAAAATCCTGTTTTATTACAGTGTGGGGAAGGTGCAGGGACAGAGCACGGGGTGGAGAGGGGATTCTGACTGGGATTAGTGTGTCCAAGTTCACTTTAGCAGCAAACCTGTGCCAGAGCATGGGTGCCTCATGCCCTTTTAGGGACTCTGGTGACTCTTCCCTAGAACAGTCCTAATGAAATGATGGACTCTGAGCTGATTCCCATGCAAAAGAGAAATCAGGGAGGTTCTAACTCCATTTCTAGGCACAGATTTTTGGGTTATAATGGGTATTTCCATCAGCACATCTCTCAGCAGTGGTATAACCAGCTAGAGATAAGGGAGTGTCCTAAGGATGGAACAGGGAGCATTGCTGTGATGGAATAGGAATTCCTGATTTCCCTGTGATTCTTTGGGAAGGTGCTGTCAAGGAAATTGTAGATGCTAATAGTTTACATCACTTGTGGGAAAGTGAGCCAATTAATGGAAAATAAATCAATGGATTGCACTGAAGAGGCAGAAACCCTGTAGGTGCTCAGTGAGCAGGGAGTGACTGGCAGTGGAAGCAAGGGGGAAAGATGTAGGCATATAAATAGAGAGACAGGAGTATTATATGTACTTATCCTATTTTTATTCTCTTCCTTTGGACTCCCATTTATGGCCACTGTTGGAAAGAGGATGCTGAGCAAGCTGAGCCTTTGATCTGGCCCAGTGCAGCCTTTCTCTGTGCTGGTGGCACTGGGGCAGCTCTTTCTGAAACATCTTGTCCTGTGTGATGACTGCTGCATAAAACACCTGTTCCTCAACCCACAGAACCAAGAGAAGGCAAGCAGCATTTCCATTGCAGTGTCCCAGAAAAGTTTGAGGATGAATTTTTCCATTGCAAAGTTCTTCAGCACCCCAGTGAAAAATCAGGATCAACCTTTAAGACTAAATTACATTCACAATTGAATGAGGTGACAGGAAACTTCTGGGGCAGATGAGGATAGCTGGGGTCTAATTAAATGGAGTAATTTTATTCCCTTGGGGATGAGCTGTGAAAGCCAACACGGTAACACAGCAGGTTCAAAGGTCTGTGTGTGGGTCCTAATCTGCTTAAAAGATGGGATTGAATTTCACTGCCTGTATCATAAACTTGAGTTCAGTAACTAAATAGTTCCTTTCTTGAGTATCCAAATATAAACTGAGAAAGAAGGCAGAGGAGCTTAAAGGAGGGGAATTAAGCTGTGCCTATGCACAAATGCTGCCCATAGCTCAGTGATAATCACAGAAATATTCTGAAAGCTCTGTAGCTGGTCTTTTCATGCCCTTTTTACCTGTCTGGCAGCTCTAACATACTTTGTCAAAGTTACACTTTGAGGCAAACATCATCTGTAGGTCTCAGCAATGGTTCAAATGTATTTTTAAATGCATGTTTTCCTTCTCCTGCAGCTGATGTTTCTGCTTTGCTGTGCATGTTTGGAAATAAGTTCTGACAGTGAGAGCTGGCAGGGTGGTGGGGCTGAGCCCTGTGTGGGGCAGGCAGTGGGTCCCCATCTCAGGGCTGCAGGTGGATTGCATTACTCTGTAGCTTTATTCAAGCAGGATTTGCAGCTTCCATCGTTTCACACAATACAGATGTTGGAGATGAACAGATAGTGCTTCTATTTCCTTGTTTAGTGTTCTGTCATTTCTGTGTTATGGTCAATCTTTGTCCAACCCTCTGGAAACTTGGCCTGTGTCTGTTGTGCTCTCTGTGATTGCCAGTGATCTCCTTTAAAAGCCCAGGATCCATTCCATCTGGTTCTAGGAACTTGGCAGCTTGCATGGCAAGCAAGAGCTGATTTTTTTTTTCTCTGAGTGCTACTTCAGAGAAGTCAATTCATGGCTAAAAAGATTAAATCCCTAAATCAGAAAAGCTGGAAAAAATATAACAATGTCAACTCTGCCAAGGAAATGCTTCTTGTCGGATTAAAAAATCTTATGACAAGTTGAAAGAGAGAGATTTGGAAGGGTAATTCAATTCTGTTGTCAATCCAGGAGAGTTAAAGCTGGAACTGTGCTAGAATACATTAACAGCATGCCTGGACAGAGAGAATCAGCTGCTTGTCAGACAGTTTTGTGCTGGTTCATCCTACCTCTCTGGTTCCTGGCTTGGGTTCCTTGACCCCATGTCAGTGAGGTTCATACCTGCTGTGCTCTCTGCCCCAAGTGCAGGTTCCCACTGAAAGGAGCTGTGCTTGCAGCAGCAGGACAGGAGGGCAGTGGGATGAGGAGTGGAGGTGTCAGGCTGGCAGATTTGGGGACAGAGGCACCATATGGTGTGTGGGAGGTGACAGGGACACCTCACACTGCCAGCAGTGTCCGCTCCCTCCCCAGGGACTGGCAGCTCTGCTGATGGTGTGCTGTTATCCCTGTGCTCCTGCAGATCCTGGCAAGCCTTGGGGGAGGCAGCACTTGGAGCCAGGCAGAGAGAGCCCTGCTGCTGGTTCCTGCTCCTGCTGTGTCCTCACCAGCCTCCCACGTCCATGGAAAATGGGGAAACCAAAGACCAGCAAAATCATCTCCCTCCGTGGCTCAAGGTTCAGATTGAAGGATTTTGTTTTGTCTCACCAAACAGGCTCATTCAGTGCTTGAACACTGTGGTGTGTTTGTGAGAGAAACTGGGAGCACAAAATCCCACTTTTCTCCTCAGCACAGACAGAAGATTCCAGAGAGAGATCTGGGTCCTGCCACTGTCTGTGGAGGGAGATTATTGAAAGAGGTGCTGCTTTTGTCACCTCATCTAGTAGTCACTCTGAGACCAAAAGAAGGTATAAATAAAATCTCTAATAAATCTAAAAAATATTAGATATACTGGAAAGTGTTCCAAAAAGTGCCTTGGCATAGTGACCCAGAGATTTCATATTGCATTCTTCTTGCCTTGTAGGTTTGTGTGGGGTTGGGATAAAATTTAACATGAAATCTCAGTCCTTTGAAAGATACCTCTGTGGTTAAAACCACATCTCTGCTGGCCCTGGGCAGTGGAATGATTACATGGATATCTTACATGTTGATGAGAAATATTTAAAGCCATTAGTTCTGGCTGTTTGATGGGAGGCACCAAGAGCTGATGGCTGCAGAGTGACCCGTGTGGGGTCCTGCACTCAGAATGGGAGGGACAGTGAGAGCTGTTCTAAAAATTTGTGGGTTCAAAATCAGGGTAAACTTCCCCTTCTCATTCTGTGCAACTCAGATTTGAATCCTTTCTCCTCTAACTTCAAGCATGTACTATGTCTGAATTGGGGGTCTCGTGTCCTTAGGGCCCCTGGGTGAAATTTTTGCATATGTTAAAGGAATATTTTTTAATTTCTCCATCTCTGAAGGGTGATCAGGTTTGGATTGTTAGAGGTGCTGGGGGTGCTCAGCTGCTGTGGGGACACAGATGGGCTCCTCATCTGCCTCCAACACAGGGAGGAAGTGTCTGTTCACATTATTGCTTTTATCCTCTTCAAAAGTCAAAATGCAGCCTGTGTTTCCACAAGCATTTCTATCCAAGAATGGAGTTTGTGTGAAACAGTCAGTGCTCAGTACTGACTTGGGGAGAGTTCCCTGCACAGCTGCAAACTGATTTTTATCATGAGCATAGTCAAAACTCAAAAGATCTGTCTGGAAGTGTCTGTGTGTGGGCATGTTTATGTATGTAATATAATACTTGTAGGTCTAAACATTGCATGTTGTGCTTAATGTGTAATTACATTAGACATATAATACCTCTGGTTTTAAACACAGACATAGGTACAGCACTGATTGGATCTGTATGATTTTGATAGATAGTCTCTTATTTTTCCTTTTTGGAATAACTCACTGAGATGCATATAAGAAAACAGCAATAGCCTTTAATTTCCTTCAATAATCCTGACTGCCACAATCAGTGCAGTGAAAGCCAATGTGTCTGGCTGGAGGTGCTTGTGTCACTGCCTCAGGAGCATGGCAAAAACAAGACAGCAGCCTGGGAATTCCATGGAGACCTTTGCTGAGATAGCTTCCATTTTGTGATGGGGAAATTTTTGCATGATTCTATAGATCTTCTTAGTCTGGATTAGGATTTAGCTAAAATCAAAATTGTGGAGCAGCTTCATCAGGATGTTTGCTTATAGACAGATCCTTGCAGTTCCCAAGACAGATGAAGGAGTTAAGCTTTAAGGGATCAGTGGGAAGCAGATGCCCAGATTCCTTGTGTGATATTGAATGTTGCACCAAGCTGGTAATTGCATCTTTTGGAGCCTGACTGATCTGTGCAGCTCCTCTGGCTCCACTGCAGCAGTGTCACCTCAGGTCTGGTTAATGAGCCCAAGCCACATTCACTGGGGCTTTCCTGAGCCTGCCCACACCTTGTCCTCCTTTTGTGGTTTGCTGGTGTGGTCACACCCAGCAGTGACACAGTCCCAGCCCAGTGCACACACAGTCACACAGCCAGGCAGCAGGTCAGTGCCATTGTCTGAGGAGCAATTTCTAACAGAAGGATAATGATATCTTATCCTGAAAGACTCTAGTCTGTCATGCAGCTAATCTGTTTCTAAAATGAAGTCAAGACCTCCTTTTTGCATGTAAGAGCTCCAGTTTAAAAGCCTGAGGGATTTGCATGAAGAAATGTCACAGACTGAAGGCAAGGGTGAGGTTCTGCCTGGGCACACAGGGTCGTGTCTGTCCATGGCAGACTCTCCTGCAAAAGAAGCACAAAGGTGGCTGTGTTGTTATTTTCCCCCTCACTAGATCAGCACTCCAGCAAACTCAGGAGCAGCAGTCTGGAGCACAGTGCCCTCTTTTCCTGCTGGAGATGATCACATTTCAGCTGAGGTGTGTGCTGGAGGTCTCCTGTCCCATCAGCAGCTCTGCTCTGGGTTGGTGCTGCCTGGGCTTCCCTGGCAAGAGCCTAGCAATCAGATTTCCCTACTGGAAAATGGCTTTACATTAAATAGGTATCAGCCTGCTACTCTGAGAGCTGAATGTCAGTGCTAATAGACCAGAGGCTCCATCTTTCCCAAAGGCCCTTTGGGATCCTTGGAAAGCTGTGTGCTCCATCCCCTTTCCCAGCAGGTGGGTGTCCCTGCTGTGCTGTCCCGGCAGGGAGGGACAGTGCCAGCACAAGCTGACTGACAGCACTGCAGGAGAGGAAGTGACCTTCAACTCTGCCCTTCTGCTTCTCTTTGGACTCTAAGAAAATACTATTTTTTCTCCTTTTTTCCCCCTCTCCTTTCCTTTTTTAAAACACTGCCCTGCAAGCCTAGCTTTCTATTCATCTCTATGTATTTTTTAAGGTCTTAACCCCTTCCTGCCCCGAGGCAGATTTAGATAAGCTTTGAAAGCAGCTCAATGTCATTTGTTTTTTAAAAAAAAAAGAAAAAGAGAAGAGACAGAGACTAAAGCAAGGAAGGTGACCTTGCAAAGTTGCCTGTAGAAAAAGATCTCTCTTATCATAAGCCTAAAGTAATTAGCTTTATTTTTGGAGTTGCCTGATATGAATTGTTTGTGCATCTCAGCTGGCTGTGGAAATGCCTAATGACAGCCTGAGTGCTCTTTCCAGGCTTGGCCACTGCTGTGAGTGCCTGTGTCAGTGCAGGAGTTTCCTCTTCCCATGGGACATGCACTGAGCACTCTCCCCCTTCTGCAGGGGAATGCTGGTGCCCTCTCTGGTAAAGCCTCTGTGCTCAGGGATCCTGCATCACCCAGCACAGGAGCTCCAGGCTCCTAGCAAGGAATAGTAATATAACAAATCATCACTGTTACTAGCAATGAAAACCATTTTTCTAACCCATTTTACTATTAAATAATGGTGAAGTAAATGCTTAATGTGGCAGGTGGGCAGAGAGGATCCCTTGCCCTGTTTCAGTTCCTTTCTCTAGGCAATTAAAAACTCCTGGCTGGCTGAGATGAGGCTGTCAGAGGTGCTGGCAGAGCCATTCCATCAGGTGTGTGCAGGGAAGTGTTTCCCTGGGGAGCTGCTGGAGTCCTGCAGCTCCTGCACAGGTGCCCAGGGAGGTGAGCAGCAGGAATGAATCTGCTCATGATTCTGTCATGGGCTGCTTCTCTTCCCTCAGCTGCTGCTCCATGTTGCAGTCACTCCTCATCTCCTGGGCAGTGGCTTTGCCTCCTCACCTCCCCCAGTGCCCCTTGCCCTGTGAACAGCTGATGTTTGCACCCAGCACAGGGAGCAGCCATCCCCCAGCCAGGTGACTGACCATGGGGAAATGTGCTGATGGACATTGGCAGGAATGCTGTCCCTGTCTGTTCCTTGGCTCTCAGTGATGCTGAAGAGTCCAAGGATGATGTGGCTGTTGGTGTCCTCTTAGTAATGGCATAAATTCAGCTATTTTAAGCCACGGTGAAAAACTAAATGCAGATATTGTTGGCCAAAATACTTGGCTTTGGTGTGTAGCCTATTTCTGGGTGCAATTACCTTACCTGTTATCAGTGTGGCTGTTGGGGTGCAGCAGTAATCAGGTTTTGGCAGGAGATATGCTTTGTGTCTGCAAAGCCCTGCTCTAATCAGGAGGGAGGATCAAGCTGTGGCTGCCCCTGACCCAAGGCAGGGGCAGAGTGCTCCAACCCAAACAGCAGCTCTGACTCTCTGAGCCTCAAATTGCCAGAGAATCAAGCATCTGGGGGGAGACTGATGCAGCCTGGGGCCAGGAGAATGAGCTGTGATGTCAGTGGCATGGAGGATGTGAGAGAATAGGTCAGTGTCTCAAATCCACCCTCCTGGCATCTGCTCCCTCTGACACTGGCAGCGCTGGTGCCAACAGAGGGAGGTCATGGGAGGCAGATGTGGGATAATCTATTCTCCACCTTAAATCTTCTCCTGATTTAAACCCTGAGAACAAGCTTTAATAGCCTTCTTAAAGGGTGCAGTTCATTGAATTCTGCTTGGATTATGGCTTGTTCCATTTGGCTTGATTAGGTTCAGCAAGGAATTGGGAACAAACTTCAGAGCGACTCATTTTGAATCAGGAATGAGATCAGAGCTGACTGATGTATTACTCTGAAATGCAAAAAAAAATCAGTCGTGTTTATTCCCTCAGCTGAGTGCACACACTTCATGGGCTTTCAGAGGATCACCCCATGGCCTTGGCTGTGGTAGGCAGCCCTGGCAGCTCTGTACAGCCCCTCTTAAAAAGGATGCATTTTCTAGCACAGCAGGAGAAGTGGAATGTCTAAATGTGGATGTGAAGCATCACTGCAGTCATTCCCCCACTTAGGCTGACCTCCAGGATCATCCCTGCTCCTTCCACTTATCTAAATGCATCAACTGTAATTTCTTACATACAACTTGTGTGGCCCAGGGCTGATTTTTTTTTCCTTTTTTTTTTTCTTCTCCTTCCTAAAGTAAGCTGAGGCCACTTCTGCCAGAGCATAATCTCTCCTGTAGTGCAGTGATTAAATGCTGGTAGTTGGAGGGCCAGGAAAGTACAGGAATTGCTTCTCCCAGGAAAAGCACACTTTTGGAAGATGTTTTTTGATTAGTCACTAGAATTTGTTGACAGTGCTCTCTGGAAAGCTCAGGTGCTCTGGGTGGATCAGAGCAGGTAACAGCTATTCCCCTGGGACCAGAATAAGTATTCCAGCTTTATGGTATCTTCTGAGGGAATCCTTCTGCAGCCTTCTTCAGACTCCCAAAAACGCCTGATCTGAATCAGCTTAGAGGGTTTTATTTTCCCTTTGCTTTGTTTGAAGTTTAAGCCCTGTGAAAATCCATGAGAAAAGATGCATTGTTGGCCGGGCCCCGATAGCATCAGCTGCCAGTTTATCTTTCATGTCCCACAGTGGCTCCCCTTTCTGCCCAGGGGCTCTGCCTTGGATTGTTCCCATCGTTTGGGTGGCTTTTGACCCAGCCCAGTCCTGAGCTGGGCTCTCCCTCAATGAGCTCTGTGTTAGCAGCTCCCCAGCCCTGGTGTACCTAGCAGAGCCTGGCACCCTGTCAAGGCTGGGGGCGTCCCTGAGATCCAGCACTGATAGCTCACATGCTTTTTCCTCTCCAAGGAAAACAAGCACTTTTTGTTTAAGTTCACTAATGTTTGGCAAAGAAATATAGTAGTAATTATACACCCAGCCTCCTCCTCCCCCTGCACCCCCAATCCCACTTTTATAAAGGCAGCTAGCACTGGAACAGAAATAAATGTCATGAATGAATAATAATTTCTTTCATTTACACAGTAATTAAACTTGTTGAATGCAGACTTTATGCTTTACTGCACAGTGTTTAATTTGAGTGGTAGATCCAGGCTTTTGTTAAATCCAGGAAGGAAAAAAATGAAATATCTACGTGACTATCAATGTGGTTTTGTACAAACACTTTGTGGTTATTTTTTTTTTTTTTCTACAGTGAGGCTGACAAAGGGGAGAATGTGCTTTTCAGGCTGTTGTTTGCATCTTTACAAAGGTACTTTGTGGCCAAGGTTTCAGAAATGTGACAGAGATGTACCTCCAGTGCTTTAAAGCTGCAGGGATTAATCAGCATTTCTGAAATCTTGGTTATGAGATATATGGGTATATCCATCTTAGCAATTTTGCTTTCCACAGGATTTTTTTTTTCCTTCTGTGCAATTTAAGTCCTTTAGGTGCAGCTCTCCCCAAGAACTGGCCTCTTCCCCTTCCTAACAAGATGCAGTATTTTTAGAGGGATGTGCATGGTGATGTCCTCATCCTAGACCAGTGACAAGGGTGGAAAAGTTGCATGTTTTAGGTACAGAAGCAGTGCAGGGGGCAGAGGTCCAGGCTACCTGGTGTGCCCTCCCCCTGCAGGAGTGAAGTCAGGCATTGTTTAAAAGGAATGGGATAAGAATTAAGAATTAAGCTGCATGGGCTGAAGGGAATCTTGGGTGACTTGAGGATGGGAACAGGGACAGTGTTGATGGGAGATGCTTTGGTTTCTTGTCAGGCATGAGGATTTTGGGAGGGGAACATTAAATTTCCACTCTAGAGAAGGACAGAGTGAGTCTCCCAAGGGCCATCAGCCCAGCCACTCACCTCAGTACCTGCAAGGCTTTGGCCACCAGGAGAAGACCCTGCACCAAGGAGCAGATGTTAAAGGTGTGCTCAGCTTGGGCCACCAGCTCACATCTCAGTGCTTCCATTTCAAGTTTTGTGAATTGTGTGTCATTATTTTTGAAGCAGAGACTTGTCACAGAGTTGTTCCCCTTTTCTGTGAGTGTGTAACTTCTCAGATACCCTGAGTTGGTGGTTCTGGGCAGCTTTGCTGTTGTTGAGCTGTTTTGGGGCAGGTTACCTGTGTGAGTGCAGAAGGTTCAGCAGGGGCAGGCAAAGGCACTCCCCTGCACCTAAGCAGGAGCTGCAAAACACTTCTGAATTTTTAAGGCTGCAAAGCTGATTTGTTGATTTGATTTGGACAATTGCTGAGTTTTGCCAACATGTTCTGGAAAAATGATTGTTTGCTCCTGCTCTGGAACATTCCAAGCAGCTGCCAGCAGCAGCTCTGGTGGGCACAGTGGAAGAGCAGAGGGGGCAGTGAGGGGCTGCAGGAGGTACTGGGGATGGGGCACAGCCCCAAAGCACTGCTGGGCACAGGGGGAGGCAGCAGCAGCTCCAGCTGTGGCTCCTGCCAGCCCTGCCTGTGCCAGGTGCCCGTCCCAGAGCCCCCAGTGCCACACTGTGCCCATGGCTGGCTGAGGTTACAAAGGGCTCCCAGGACTTGGGGCATGGTGGAGAAAACCACCCATGGCTGGGGATGGTGGGTCTTGTGTGGGTTTGAGGCTCCAGGCAGCTGTTATCCCAAAACTGCAACCACAGAAGTCTCTCAGGAGCTTTCCCAGAACGCTTCCTAAAAGCCAGACAAAGTCTTTTAATTGTCCTACATCCAAAGATTATTTTTCTCCCCTTTTCCACTCTCAGGGGGCTGACATCTACAAATGAGTGTTGCTAACTTCATTTTCTTTCTTACTGAGGGAACAAGAGGCACTTGGGCTGTTTTGTTTATAGCTGTGCTCTCAGCTGGCTGCATGTCTGGAGATGAAGGTGACAGCTTGAGATTTGTGAGCCTAATTGGCATACAAAAAAATTAATCCACTGGGAAATGAGTTATTTGCAATTATCTGTAGATTTGGCTTTATTTCATGGAGACAAATATAGTTGCTTGGTGACTTAATTACAACATTTTTTTAAGATTATGAGATTTTAAAAAGGATATCATTATTAACAAGATCTTGAGACTATATTTGGTGATTCCATAATTACAGCTATGGCCATATTTGTTAGCTCAGAAAATAATACGTGGAAGCTTTTAATTAAAATAATGAGATCTGTTCTTGCAGATAGGCTTTCAAGTACCCCCTTGGATAACAGGACCCTTTATTGTTCAGCACAATCCAAAACGAGCTGCACTGTGCTGGGAGAGTGTCACAGCTCAGGCTGAGACAGATCAGCATTAAAATATTCTTTGGTTAAGAGGATGAGCATGAAGTGGGTAAAGCAGCTAATTGTCCACAGCTCAGCTGAGCTCTGCTTGCCAGGGCAAGTTTCTCAGAGCCCTGCTGTCTGGATCACAGAGAAAGTGGTTAGGAATGGTGGAATGTCCTGTGTGTGTGATTTGTGTTGGTGTTAAGGGGGTACAAACGTAGCACAGCTCTGAGGTGGCTGGTTCCTGAGCTGATTGCCATGGCTGTGGCTCACAGCAGCCTGGAGGAGCCCTGGCAGGATGTGCAGCCCTGTCCCCACTGCACACACTGGTGTGCAGCCAGCTTCATCTGTGTCCCTGCAGCCCCTGGTGCTGGGGGTGGCTGCTGCTGCCAGAACTGCCCCAGTGAGGGGGGCAGATGAGCTCCCTGACAAGGGCTGCCCATCTCCTTGGGGATAGACAGCCCTGTTACAGCTGGGAGCCCCTGGGAGCTGTGCTGTGACTGCAGCCCTTGCAGGGACTCTGTTTCAGCAGACCTTGTGCTCTGGGGTTGATACTGCAGCCTGCACACTCCCAAATTGGCTTGGCTTGTGCTGCTAGAGCAAAATACTGTTATTACTCTTGTCACTCACTGTGATGGACTCATTGAAGAGGCCTAAAGCACAATCCCGAATTTTTGTCAAAGACCCACCAGCAAGGGATCTCCAGGAGGCGATTTTTACCCTTCTGCTGACGTGGTTACTCCACCAGATCTAATTGGCATCACCATTTTCATAGACAGGGTGCTCATGTCACTGTTCCCCTGTGAGGGAGTTACAGCACATATCCCTCCTGGCATAAAGCAGTGTGGAACAGCACAGCCCTGTGCCCCCTGGAAGCAAAGAAAAAACTAGAGTGGACTTAAGCATACACTGAATCAGACCCTACAGGAGAAAAGAATTAGACATGCAACATCAAAGAGGTATTTCCACATCTGGGAGAGTGTTCAGAGAGGCCCCAAAGGTAAGATTAAAAAAAAAAAAAAAAAAAAAAAAAAGTCAAGTGTGTTCATTTCTTATTAGCAATGTTATTGGCAATGAGATATTCTAATTGAATTACTCCTAATTAAAATAATTATGTTTTCTAAGTACTCTGATCTGCAGAGACCATGTAGAGAATCAAAGGTAGAAATAAACAGCACCTTGTAAATTCTCTCTAAGCTTGATGATGCTTAAAGTGGTTTTTTTATGATTTCACTTGCTCTGCATGGGCTGGTGCTCATACCATGATGGCTTTGGGGAACCTTGCTCCTGGCTCAGAAAACAACTGCTGTTGTGAGAAGGATTAGCTGGGAAAAGCTCAAGGGTCAGATAAGGAAAACAGGACTGGTTGTCTGCCCCCTTCACACCCATCCTGCCTGATCTGGAGGAGTATCTTGGACCTGCTCCACCAGCCACTGGACAGCTATTATCTCAGTTTTCTCTGCATTGCTGTCTTACTCTGGTCTCTAACAGCCTTTTTGGCATGCAATAACCAACAGCTCAGCAGTGATCTCTGATTTCTATCAGGAGAGAAGAAAGCCCCCAGGAAAGCAGTGTTTGCTGATGAAGGGTGAAAGGCAAAGCCCAGGCTCAGACACTGAGTGGTCCTGCAGGGGGATGTTAAGGTGAAGCTGTGATCCCTGCTGAGCTCTGGCACTGGGATATTGCAATACCTCACTTCCTTCTGCAGTGAATAATCTTGAATTTATCTCTGCTTCAAAACACTGGGATGAACCAAGGACTAATCTGTCTGGGAAGACAGAAATCACCAGTCTCAGGCTGTGCAGATCCATCCCTGATCTGCAGATCAGTGCTGTCCTCAAACTGAGCTTTCCCTGAGCCTCTGAGCTTTCCCACACTGCTCTGCCCTTGGCTTCCATGGCAAGGGTTTCTTCATTTCCCAGCATGTTTTCTGTTGGGAGCTGTGTATCAGGGTAAATAACTTTGGGTTTGTGAGGTCACACGAGGTCACATTTGACCCAGGATCCATGGCTGGGTCCCAGGGATTCTGTGGGATGGATTTTGGTGGTGTCCCTTCCTTCTACACACAGCTTGGTGCTGCAAACACCTTGGAAAAGCACCTGGCACAAACAGGGAGGGTTGGGACCTTCAGCCCAGGGCCATGTCGAGGGTCTGGGATGTTCGGGACCCCTGGCACAGGGGATTTGTTACCTGTTCAGGAGGAGCCTGCTGCTGGCACAAACATTCCTCTGGTGGAAGGTGTCCCTGCCCATGCCAGGGGTCAGAACTGGATCATCTTTAACGTCCCTTCCAACCCAAACCATCCTGGGATATCATGATTTTCTGATTTAGGATAACCCTTAACATTGTCCTGAATCAATCTAAAGGCCTAATCAGCCTCAGAATAAGCTAATATTTATCATACACAACCCTTTATAAAGGACTTTGCAGTTTCTTCTTCTGAGGAGAAAATCTCAAAGGTTTCTCACATCAATTACTGCTGATTTTTCTTTTTCTTTTTTCTCATGTTCACGATTAAAATTCATTCAACATCCTTTCACAAGGAAAAAAAAAAATATATACATTTGATGGCTTTGTGCTTTCTTCCCCTCCCTCTGTAAAAATAGAAAAGCTTTCAGATGTTGCATGAACAAAGATATGGAAATGTGAGAAGAGGGCAGCATCTGGAGGTTTTCAAACACGAGAACACGGGCTGTACGTTTCTCTTGCTGTTAGAAGAGTGAAAAGCTGTTTCCTGTCATTTCCCATCTTGTCACTGGCAAGGCTGGCATCTTGCAGCTCCTTGCACCAGCTGTTGTTTTTTTCTCCACAGACAGATGGTGCAACCTCTTTGATAATTTTTTTTTCCCCGTGTTCTGAGGATTTTGCATGTGTACTACCTTTATGTAATGATCATATAACCCTGTCACTCACTTTATCCTGTTAGCAGTGTCATCCCTGCAAGGAGGAGGAGGAGGTGGTGGTGTAAGGAACTTAATCCTCCTCTTGTGTTCTGACATGCTTTGAAAATACACTGTGGAGCTGCAGTTACAAATGTTTCCAGAAGCTTTCTGTACTCCTGGCTGAGGGATTCCAGAATATTTGCTGTGATTTTGTAGGATTCCTCTGCTTGTGTGAATTTGGTGCAGCTTTATGGGAATTAAAGGGGGGTTTGTCCCTTCCAATGTGGTCTTGTAGCACAGAAGTACATTTTGCTTTGTATTCCTAGAATACAAACCTGGACTGTTATGAATAATTCCAATGCAGCTACACATGGAAATGACTTCTAGTATCTCAAAAATGACTGCATGTAATGCTTGTAATTGCTTTATTCCCTTTGCCTTCCACCTGCTTTGCAGGGTTGGGATGTGGCTCTTCTGATGTTCTGCAGTGCTCAGGACTGAAAGCTGCTGAGGCTTGCTGGACACACCTGGAGATCCTGAAGCTGCAGATGAGCAGATACCCCCAGACCCCTGCTGGGGGTTCGTTCCTTCAGGCTGGATTCATCTGGGAAAGGCAAATTCACAATGAGCCCCTGCTGTGGTTTCTTTTGCACAACAAACTTTGCTCCTCGGTCCTACACTGCAGAGTTGAACTGTGAGCAAATAAAGCTGTGTCAAAGGTGGGGAGAATTGGTAAAATTAATGAATCCTGAGCAGCCAAGCTGCTGGACTGGGCCTGAGTGGGGGTGAGAGATGGGGTGTCTGCACCAGAGCTGGGACAGGTGTGTTCTGTCCATTTTAGGAGAGGATTCTGTCCCTGTGCCCCTGTGCTCAGGTGAGACCCCGCCTGCAGAGCTGCCCCAGCCCTGGGCACAGCACAGGCAGGACCTGGAGGAAGGAGCAATGCATTAAAAAGCATTTTCAATTGGAAATTTAATCCTAGAAGTTTAATTTTGCAGGTATCAATATGCATAATTATTATTAAAGATACAATGGCAATCTCCCTTTGATGATGAGATCTGTGATTTGTAGGGTTGAGCCCATTTTTCTAATGAGTGGTGTTTAATGGTACTTTGGATGTTTCTATATTTCTTTCAAAAATATTGTTGCAGAGTGAATATGTATTTCTTTTTGGCACTGTGTTGCCCATTTATTGGTCTTGTCACCTCCAGAGCAATAAGTGTAATTGGAAGAACAAGGTAGTAATGAGCCATCCTGGTTCTGTTCTTTGTTTGCCTTTGCATTGTGTTTGTGCTGAAAAGAGCATCCTCTTCCCACAGCCAAAAAAACATTTGCTCTGAATTGTTTACTGAGTGCCATATAAAAGTGTGGCTGCTGTCACAGAAGTGACTATAAAACTAACACCATGGGGCTCACTGTTTATTTTCTTTTTCTCCCTGTCTTGGAGATCTTCTAGAGCACATTTTCTCAGCCCAGCTACCAGTGCTGCAGTCTCCAGCTGCCAGCAGAAAAATCAGAGCTTTGTGAACACCACAGGGTCAGGTTCATGATGCTACTGGAAAGCTCAGAGCTGGAGCACTCTGAAATCCTCACATTCCCTTTGCTTCCCACCACTGGACCATGATTGTGCCTGTCTTCTTAAGGGCACCCACAGGGCTTCCTCCTTATGTTTGCTTTTTGGATTTTTTTTCCTTGTGATCCAATCCACTTATTCTGGTTTTTTTTCACCTGTGCTGGAAATGTCATAGGAAAGGCAGATTCCAATCCCAGCTGCTTCAGTAAGGACAGGCAGGATGAAAATAGTACCCAGACATCAAATGGAAAACAAAAAATTAACTCTGAGCAAATAGAGGATTCCTGCATGTGAGGGGTCAGGATCTCCCAATATCCAGATCAGGCCTGTACCCTACACTAAATCCAACTTCAGTCTCAAAGAAATATGGATCTGGCTGGCTGGCTTGCTGTGTTCTGTATCCAATGCAGTGTGTTTGTGTGTTTGTGTGTGTTGGTGTTCTGTATCCAATGCAGTGTGTTTGTGTGTTGGTGTGTTTGTGTGTTTGTGTGTGTTGGTGTTCTGTATCCAATGCAGTGTGTTTGTGTGTTTGTGTGTTTGTGTGTTTGTGTGTTGGTGTTCTGTATCCAATGCAGTGTGTTTGTGTGTTTGTGTGTGTTGGTGTTCTGTATCCAATGCAGTGTGTTTGTGTGTTTGTGTGTTTGTGTGTTGGTGTTCTGTATCCAATGCAGTGTGTTTGTGTGTTTGTGTGTTTGTGTGTTTGTGTGTTGGTGTGTTGGTGTGTTTGTGTGTTTGTGTGTTTGTGTGTGTTGGTGTTCTGTATCCAATGCAGTGTGTTTGTGTGTTTGTGTGTTGGTGTTCTGTATCCAATGCAGTGTGTTTGTGTGTTTGTGTGTTGGTGTTCTGTATCCAATGAGGTGTTTGTGTGTTTGTGTGTTTGTGTGTTTGTGTGTGTTGGTGCATGTTTGTGAGTGTGCTGGCAGAGGGACAGGCAGGGTCTGAGTAGGGAGGGCACACAGAGCTGGCTGCTCTGGGGCTTGGATACAGGGGAACATTTATTCCCCTCTGTCCAAAGAGGTGCAAATGACTCTCAAGTACTTTGTCAAGTGGATGTGGGTGAGAGAGTTGCAGGAGTGACTTAGAGGTTTGGATGACTTTCTTTTATCTTCTTCCTTTAGTGTAACAAAATTTAATTCCATCATCTAATTTTCCTCTTTCTTTTCTTTATTTTTTTTGCTTCCCTTTGTGTTCCTTTTCGTTCCATCTTATTTTTCTAGGTTCCTGCTCTCCTTCACTCTCCTTCATCTATCCACAATTCCTCCTAGTGCCTGATGAAACAATATTTTCCTTTTCCCCTACTCTTGCATTTATTAATTTGAAACAGAATTAGAGAAAAAAATATTCACCTCACAGATAACTGCTTTCTGGTATTTCTAGACTTTTCTGGTCTGCTAAGTTAATCAGTGCTAATGGTTTCCTTGAAGGGGTGGGAACACTGAACTTGAGTGTAATCCTTGTTCATCAATATCCTTGTTTTTTCTGCTTGATCAAAGTCAGGATATATAGTACCATTGATGCTGTCTGCAATCCCAAGATTTCCAGCCCAGTTTCTCATATCAAGTAGTTGGGGAATATTAAAATTCTGCAGCATTTATTCAAGGGAGCAGTAAGAGTTTCTTGCAAGGCACGTAGCACTAGTTAGTTGTGTTATGAATTTAAGAAGAATAAGCTACCCTGGATTGGCAAATTCATGCTCGATTCTAAAGAAGCACTTAAAAGGATTATTGAAATTTGTCTTGTAAAACCCCCTGAAGATTTTAGCAGCTTGTGTGGGATTTTGGTTAGCATTCTGGAACTTGGCAGGCTCAGCAGCTGCACAGAAGGTCCTGTAATCCCTCAATAATGGCAAGGTGCACAAAGGTTCCAGCAGCACCGAGCACCATCAGCACTTTGTGCTGGGAAATTCCCCTCTGCTTTTCTGCCTGACAACCATCCCTCTCTCATCTCTCCCTCTAATTTGGGCCACTGCAGCTTCAAGCTGTTATGCTGTGAAGCAGCCTGATGGTTCACAGAGTTCTGTAGTTGAGCAGGAATGACCCTGAAGGAGCTTAAAACCAAACTCAGCCCAGCCTGGGTGGGCACTGGGCACATTTGCCATCATTGTGTCAAACGCACAGAAGGAAATGCATTTACTGGCTACAGGAGGTAAACACAGATCATGTTTTTGGGGAACCAGAGAGCAGATTGAATTCCTTGGGGCACTTGGAGCTATGGCATTGGGAGTCATGGCTGAGACTGCTTTGGGCAGGGCAGAGCCTGGCACTGCACATTCCTCTGGCTCTTGCTGTCTCTGCAACCCCTCCTGTGGCCCTGCAGCCACCTGCTGCAGTGCAGTGCATGATTTACAGGAAATACATTAGCAATTTTAGCCTATTGCTGTCCCCTTAGCCTGAGTTGTGATTAGAGGTGTTGTGATTTCCTCTTTGTTGCTCAAATTTTCTGTTTTACAAATATTTTTTTTAAATCTGTGGGTTTATCACAAATATTAAAATTTCACTTGTCACATTAGATGTGTTGTCACGTAGGACTGCTCTGTGATTGTACAGGTATTATACAGCATGTGAGACAGCCCCAAGGAAGCTTATTACAATTTATTGTGGGTGGAAGGGGCTCACGTAGTGCCAGAGAGGGAACCAGGGTAATACTTAAAAACAGGCAGTCCTTGTGCCAAAAATAAATCTGTGCTGTGATTAGCTGTGTGGATATGATTTCTCAGCAAAATTAATTCTGTGAAGAAGTAAATAATGATTCTTTTAATACTGGGAGCAACTTTGA
Organism: Erithacus rubecula; assembly: GCF_903797595.1. Lineage (NCBI taxonomy): Eukaryota > Metazoa > Chordata > Aves > Passeriformes > Muscicapidae > Erithacus > Erithacus rubecula. The sequence continues at coordinate 8,938,750 of NC_136674.1, forward strand.
AATTCACTTTTCTGAAGCATTTGTGCTGGTAAGATTCAATTGCTCAATTTTATGTGGAAAGCAGGCATGGAGCAGACAGAGGCTGAGCCAGAGCAGACTTACTGCAATTCCAAACTGACTGCTCATTGCATGGGAATATTTATATTTTTTTTAATGTTACTTGTTTTCTCTAATGGCTGGGGTGCAATGAGGACCATCTCCCTGTGCCTGCAGCCACAGCGAGCCTGATAAATGAGCAGGGATGCAAAGCAGGCTTATGGAAAGCTACTTGAAACCCCTTTACTCTGTCACTGTTATTAATTAAGGGCATCTTTTCCCACCATCAAGAACAGGCTGTGTCTGTGCAGCCCCATGAACACATCCCATTTTTCACACTGCTACACTTTGTTCCTTCTCTCTGAAAAGCCAGAGGTGAGCGGGTACCTCCCTACCTGGGGTCTCATGGAAACCCCCTGGAGAGTAGGTGAAACAAGGGGTTCCAGAGCATTCCCAAGGCTCTCCCAGGAGCATCCAGCTCTCCCATCTCTCGTGCTCTCAGCGAGGACTCTCCACACTCACCAGCTCTTTAGCAAGCAAGGCCTAATGACAACCGCGGTCATTTCAAATTACAGAAAGGGCAGGATTTCCCCAAAGGGACTTATTTTCTGCCATGATTGAGCAAAGAAGGGAGGCAGCTGCTGAGACTGGAAAAGGTCACTCAGTCAGATTGGCTGATGAAGGAATCAGAGGAGCTGTCACCCTGTTGCAGCCTCCCCTGCCAAGTGACAGAGCTGTCACCGCCGGCGTCTGTCACGGCCCGGGCAGAGCAGCGCCGCCATCCTCACTGGGATCAATTGTTTGTTCAACAAATGGTGTTAGGAGACTCTGGCTTTTCTCTCCTGCAGCTAGGGAGATCAAGTTAAGCTAAATATTTGAAGCTGTACTAGGCTGGTATTGACAAAACACAGGAGCACTTGGGCTGAAAGGGAGACAGACGTGATGGGAATCGGGATGTGCCGGGGCGGCGCAGATCACATTCCTCTGATGGATCTATAATTTAAGGTGTTTCTGCAGGCAGGTGAAGGAGGTAACAGTAAAGATTGCTCAGCAGGGGTGTTGTGTGAGGGTTCAGGTTGCCCTGGCTGCAGGTATCCTAATGTTGTATCAGTTGTGGTGGAGAAAACCCATTGTAGGTTTAAGGAGCGATTGTTTTCTCTCCTCGGTCTGCTCACAGAGACACAAGTGATTTTCAGCCATCCCCATGCTTCCCTAAAGATGGGAAGTTCTTGAGAAATTTTGGAAATGACTATTCAGAAAAAAACTAGAAATTAGCATGTATGCATGTTCCAGTGACTTCCAGTCATACAGTGACCAAATAATAGCTGTTGAGGTAATCCTGAATGGGGCTTTCTCAAGATCATATGTTCCTGCCAGTCCTGAGAGCTGTAGGTCTTTCAGCCTAAATGTGAGTGGCATTAAGGTCTGTCTTGCACTCACCTCTAACCTAGGCAGTGATTTTTCAGAATACAATAATACTGAGTTTTCAGAATATAATGGTATAATTTGCCTGTTACTCAATCCATACTGGCATGTAGAGTCCCATGATTTGTTTTTAATGGGAATTCACTATGTATCCCTTCTTCCTCTTTGTGGCTACCAGAATCCTGATTTAGTAGACCCATCTGCTACACTTACCTGCATTTGCTGCTTTTACACCTCCTGTGTAATCTTAATCACTCTTTTGAATCTGACAAATATCTCTTGTTTTTTAGTAAGAAATCTTTCCTGAGGGATCTTGTTCAATTGGGCAAAATTCACAGAATGGTTTGGCTTGGAAGGGAATTTAAAGCCCATCTGGTTCCATCCCCTACCATGGTCAGGGACACCTCCCACTGTCCCAGCTGCTCCAGCCCTGTCCAGCCTGACCTTGGGCACTGCCAGGGATCCAGGGGCAGCCACAGCTGCTCTGGGCACCCTGTGCCAGCCCTGCCCACCCTCACAGGGAAGGATTTCTTCCCCAATATCCCATCTAACCCTGCCTCTGGCAGTGGGAGCCATTCCCCCTTGTCCTGTCCCTCCATCCCTTGTCCAAAGTTCCTCTCTTTAAGCCCTTTAGGCACTGGAAGGGGCTCTAAGGTCTCCCCAGAGCCTTCTCTTCTCCAGGTGGGACAATCCCACCTCTTTCAGCCTGTTCTTTATGGCAGAGGGGCTCCAGCCCTTGGAGCATCTTTGTGGCCTTCTCTGGCAGGTCCATGTCCTTGTGCTGAGGACACCAGAGCTGGACACAGGACTCCAGATGGGGTCTCACAATTGCAGGATAGAGGGAGAGAATCCCCAGCCTTGGCTCCTGTGCTGCTTTTGATGCTGTCCAGGCATTCTGAGAGAAGTTATGGTGTTGGTTTCTCTGCCATGGTGCAGTTACAGTGGGGTAGTGACACCAAACATGCTCCTCTGTAGGTGATCCTTTAATCCAGATCACACTCAGGAGGTTTGGGAACTGACTGTGGTTTATGAAAGGGCAGATGACAGGAAACAGTGACACAGAGACAGAACTCTCCCATTAGCTTTGTCAAAACATTTGCTAATTGCAGTGTGATCCCTCAAAACACACTTCTTAGGGAAAAATGAATCTAAATTCAAACCCACGCCGACCAGGGAAGAGCAGAGTCCTCTCCAGGATGTAAATTAGATTAGTAGTTGAGTGGAATTGATTCTGTTGTGACTAAATTAATCACAGTGCTTAATCACTGTAACCTTTAAACATAGCAGTCCTGACCACAGCTGTGGGGCAGCACATTGTTCTCACACACTCCTGACCTTCCCAAGGCAGAACAGCACGAGTGGGGCAGTGAAAGCTGCTCCAGCCTGACCTGCACATCCTTCCACTGCTTACAAAAGGGGAAAGCATTCATACTTTGTGGATATAAACCCGTGGTGAGTAAATGATAATGTCAGTGTCAGTCAGGACACTGCTCTGTCTGTGCTGGGATGGAACAGTTCATTATTGAGGGCTGTGAAATCAATGACCCTGGATCCACCTCCACTCACAGCTCTTCACTGCCTTTGGGGTGCATGTTTGGGACCTCAGGCTGAAGGATTAACCTTTTCCTTGTAGTCCTGTGGCCTGCACGTGCTTCCTTTTCTTCCTTACGTTAGCAGAGAGTGGGATTTCTGGCAGAGCTTTGTTTGGGCACAGAGGGGACACTGAGACCTGCACACACACCCCACCAAGATCAGTATTGTAGGACACTGAGATCCCAGTGGCAGAATCTCCAGCCCACAGATGATCTTGAAAACCAAACACCAGATAAAAATTACTTGTGCTTCCTCGGATCAGACTCCTGCAGAGCAGTTTGCACAGGTGGTGAAAGCTAATGCACCTGCATAAGGAGAAAAGCAGGCAGGTTTTAAACACACTCCAGCCACACTTTTCAGGAGCTGGGGACTGTGAGTACAGTGTCCTTCAGGTGTTTGCTTTGTAGTGTTGATGCCAAAGTCCATCCTCTTATAAAATGTGCCAAACCTCTGAGAAATACAGAATCACTGGCTCCTCTTGGAACCCAAGGCCTTTTCCTGCAGCTTTCAGCTGCTCCAGCCAGCTCTTGGAGTGCCAGAAGGAGCCTGCCTGTCACACAATGAGACACAGCACAGATGGGTTTTCTTTCCACACTGTGGACAGAGCCTGAAGTTAAAGGGACCAGACAATGCTGAAGCAGTTGTGTTTGATGTTGATTTTTTTTAATTGCTTTTTTATTCTGTAGAAATATTTGGGGATATTTTGCTGTGATGCTGTATAGGAATATGATCTTCTGTATGGACATGAAGGAAACTTGAGATGAGGAGCCCACCTGTGGAGGTGCTTTGCTGTGGGATCTGTTCCCTGCTGTCATTAACCATCAGTCACACTTGAATCTGTCTTCAGCCCTTCCACTCATCTCCTTGCATCTTCTCCCTCAGATTCTATCTTGTAATCTGAAGATGACTTTGTTTCTGGTCCCCTACCATCCTTTGTATTTTCTCCTTTTAATTGTTTACCTTTTGGGGATGTATGGTGCAGCACATGAATAATGGATGAGCAGAGTTTTCCACCCAGCAAGGCTTTGGGCTTGATTGATGATGGTCAGACAGTCAGAGCAGCAGTTCTCTGTAAACAGTAGGTTGAGTTGTTCTTTAAGGCTCTGTCCCATCCCTACATAAACCTTTTACCAAAAAAAAAAAAAAAATCCAATGCTTTAAAATGAAGCTTTGAAAACCTGTGCTGAGAGGAATTTGTCACTGCTTTTAAAATTCATGCTTGCTGTGATTTATTTTTCTTTTTAAAATAAGGTATCCGAAAATTTCCCCAGCTAAGAGACATAAAAATCCTGTTTTGCTGTAATATATTGTTTCACACATCTACTTTCCGTTAATCATGAAGCACCTTTGTGACAAGAAGCTGGGTAAATTGTATGATTCCTTGAAACCATCTTTCTTTGCTATGAATGATTAAAACAACCCATCATCACCCTGAGTTAACTAAGTGTCCCTGCTCTGTTGGAAGCAGAGGGAGAGGTTAAATGCTGACAATTTGCCATTTCACTGCCAGAGAAAATACCTATTTAGACACTGAAGATGGGTTAAGTCCTGCCAATGTGAAATAAAACAAATAAAACATGACCAGAGTAATTTAAAATGGCTTTGAAAAATACTGCTCTGTCTCTGTATGTTATTTAGTTATCAATATCCATATCACAGCTGTACCCTCACAGGAAGGAATTGAAAATGAACTGTTAATGGTCATTGGAGTCAGGAAAGTCTGAAATATTCAATGGGGGCATGGTCTGTGAACAGAGCTTAGGAATTTGTACATCTGGGTGGGAAGGCTGGAAAGGATCCAATGGTGGTGTGGACTCAGGTACTGGTGCTGTTATCAGTTTTGGAATGTGATGTTTTGGAAGCTGTTTGGTTTTGTCTGTTGAGCGTTGAGAGATTTGAAGTTTATCCTTTTCCACAGAGGAGCATCCCATGTGTTTGTGTCCAGGCTGGCACACACTGGAGCTGGTCCCTGCAGCAGGGCTGAGCCATGGCAGAGGTGGGACTGGGGCAGAATCCCCTGCCTGCTCCCAGCCCTGCCCTTTGGCTCCTCACTGAGCCAAGCCTGCCAAGCACACTGCCATAGCAGCATTTAAAGGGGATTTGTCATGGTTACCAAAATCAAGGTGTGGCAATTCCATTTTCTACAGGTTGTGTAGAATTCTATCAGGGAATTTTGGGTTGCAGACTGATGGGGTGTCTGGTGTCCTCCTTGCCCATGCAGAGCTGCAGCTGGCACTGCTCAGGCACACCTGAGCCCTGTGGGTTATGGAGGTGGCAGGCTGAGGAATTGAAGGTTGGCTTTGTCACTTGGGTGTCCTTTGCACCTTCTCCTGACACGGGGTCAGGGTTCTGACACCTCAAGGAGTCACCTTGCAGGTCAGGAGACAATTCAGCCCCTGCTGTTTATTCACCTGAGCTCAGATCTTGGCTGGATCATGGGGTGCTGGTTATGGGGTCTGGGGAGTGCCTGGGACCTGTCACACCCCCAGCAAGGGCTGCTCTGCACCTTTGGGGAATTACTTTGAGCCATGATTGTGCAATTGGCTTCCTCACAGCTTAAGCAAAGTGCCAGACTAGGGCTTGAAACCAGTTAGGTCTTTAACAGAGATTATTATTTTCTCCTGGATTTTATTATGCAGATATATCTCAAACATAAATACATGTGTATATGGTTAAACTTTTATTTTGTCATTTCCTGCAGCTGGAATTTATTGTGGATTGAAATACACAGGTTTATCTGCCTGACCTTTTGCTAATTATTAGATTGAGATAAGTGTGTATATAAGTGACAAATTGCCTTTAATGACATTTAATCTGCACACTGACATTAATGGTGGGTTTAGCAGCCTGGTTATAGTCTTTGTTGCTGAGAGACGAAAAGAGCAAGGACTTTTATCTTAATTTGACCTTATTCAAAAGGTGTTTGTAGTAGTAGTCAATTTCTGATTAACTTAATGACCTGTTTTACATAGAAAGCAGTCAAACATTGATATATGAAAGGGCCTGGAGGTGATAGATTACAGAGGCAGCAGGGCCATTGCCAGATTCTCACTCTCAATGGATGGGGAGAGGGAGGTGGGAAGAGGAGCAGCCCCAAATCTTCTTGCTGATTCCAGAAGGGAACGTGCACATGCAGAAAACGTGGTTCTGCTGAAGGCTGGGTGCCAAGAGCCAATATCTGACCTTGCTGAATGCCTTTGTGCACAGCCCAGCTCTGTGAAACACAGAGGTGTGGGAGTGGCATCCACTGAAGGGAGTGAAAGTGTCTCCACTGGGGATTACCCAGCTGAATCTGTCTGGGAATTACCCAGCCCCAAATCAGCTCAGGCATGGGCTATTTCTGTGCCAGCAAATCTGCCACATCCTGGGGGCAAACACAGCACTGAGCCCAGGGTGGGCACCTGCAGCCCTTCCCTCTCTCTGCCCTGGGGTGCACTTCCACAATGATTTAACAGGAACTTCAGAGACAAGAGCAGAGGTTATAAGCTGCTTTTAGGAAAAGTAAACACCTAAGCAAATCATTCAAGAACCCATTAAATGGCTAGACAGCTCCTATAAATACAGTCCATAATGCACTTTGGAATGCTCCAGCACTTGCTGGCTCTGCTGGGCTTTCCTCTGAGAGCTCCTGAAAGTTACATTTCAATGGTAAAAATTGTTCCTTGCACATCACTGAAAAAATGTGAAGATGCTTCAGAAGAGAGATGGAAGGATAAAAATGTACCTTAAGTTTGAAAACCAACTAATTAATTTATAGTTTAATTCAATTTTTTTAATGCAACAGAAAAATGCCTTAAAAACTAAACCAAATGGAGTGGCAATTGACACAAATGTTTAGTGAATTGAGATCAACACTTATTACATCAAGTGACAATGGAAATGCAAACAGAATGTCTTGGCATGTTGCTGTGGAGCCCTTCAGCTGCTGCCTTGGCAGGGAGGTGCTGCACAGGCAGCACCACTGGGCCATCACAGAGCCTCTGAAAGCACCCAGGAGCTGGGAGCAGCTTGGAATTGAGGGTTGCAATTTTGGGTTCTGCAGTCTGCAGTGTGTCAGCCACATCCAGCTGGAGATGCTCCTGCCTGTCCTGCTGTTTGAACATTTTTAATAAAGGAGTGTTGTACCATTTAATAAAAACAGCCAAACACAGCTACAAACACAAAGCAGCTCCTTCAGTGGGACAGCCTGGGGTCTGCTGCTGCCTCTGGGGGATGGGAGAGGAAAGGGGAGATGTTTCCAGCATGGCCTCACACCATACTTAGAGCATTTGCTGAACCCCATCTTTTACCCAGTTATTCCTTTCCCCCCAAAAATGTAAATTATTTGATAATTCCCTGTGTTCTACTGTATCAAGGTGAACTTCAGTCTATGAGTTAATGACATTCTGAGTTGTGGGAAGAGCACCAGCTCTGTGTGGGAATAGGAACCAAGCAAACCTCAGAAAAAACATCCCCATAATGCATGAAGAGTCTCATATGTGTCTTGTTTTGCTAAGAAGTATTTTATGGCTATGCCTTTTACAAAAGAATTGCATTTTAAGTCGGTGCTGCCCCATCCAAATTTTGTTCTCTGTTGCTGTAAAGGGGAATTTGAACACTGCACCCCAAGTGGATGAATTGTTTTCCAAGGACTGTTTTCCCTGTGTTGATGCTCAGTTTGAGATGTTGACCCTTTTGAGAGCAGGGATGGTGTCTCCAGGCCAGCACCAGTGCAATTGTAATTACATTCCTTGTGAGTGCCCAGGTTGTTTCTGAACTGCTGTCCATCTGATCCAAGAGCAGAATGTCAAAAAGATCATTTGGATCATTTTGAGTGAGCTTCTGTGGCATTTGGGAAGCAGGAGTTGATGTAATTAATTCCCGTTCAAGCATATCTTTAAAATAAATAAATCTGGTCTTCACTTTGAATTGCCAGTAATTGAGAAACCACTGCAGTCCTTAGGAAGTTGTTCTAGTGGTTAATTACCCTCACAGTTAAAAATTAGCATCCTATTTATAACCCAACTTTCTTTTTTTCTCGCTTCTGCTTGCAGCCACTGGATTTTATCATGCCAAAAGAGCTCATTCTTTGGGTATTGTTCCATGTTTTCCATAATTTCCACATCTCCTTTCACTTCCATGTAGATACAACAATGCTATAGCAATATGTTTTTGTTTAGGGCCTTTTTTTTTTTTTTTTTTTTTTGCCTGAAGTTGGACTACATTTGAAATGCATTCTAAGATTCTTGGGTGAAAATTGCTTCAATATACAAATTTCACAAAGATCCATTAATTATCCATTTTCCCAGCATGAGCTTCTGTACCTTCCAGTGATGTACACTCGGCAGGGTTTCTTGCATCCCTTTGTCCTCTATCAATATTGATGCTGATTTCCCAGGACTGACACCTGGGGGAGAGGGAAGATGCCCTTGCAGGGAGCTGAGGGGTGAGTGTGTGCCACAGCTTTTCCCCACAGTGGGGTTTGCAGGCACCACCAAACGAGCCCCACAGCCCCTCTGTGCTTTCCCCTCCTCAGAAGCCCCACAGGCTTGTAGCTGTGTGTTGCACAGTGACAGCAGTGATGTGTGAGAGGGAGGGAGAGGTGCTTGTCACTACACTTGGCATGGTCTCATGCACTGGGATGGAATTTGGTGGCTGGCAATTACAGACTCCTGTGCTCACAAACCTGCCCTGAAACTGCTCTTCTTGTAAGGGGCCAGAACCAGATTCTGTGCCTCAAATGCTTCAAAAAATCCATTTTCATTAAATTTACTCAATCTGTGTTTAGGAAGTGGTGACCTTAGCAAAGGGCTGTGTTGTGCTTTTGCAGATATGGATGGTATGTGGATTCCTCAGTCTTCATGACCTTAAATCATCCAGAAATTGCCAGATGGACTTGAAAGTATTTGTTCCTTGATTTCTTCCTACTTAGGAGCTCCACAGACCTCCCACAAACTGGAGTATGAGGAGGATGAGGAGGGCTGGAGCATCTCGGGGCCCAGGAAAGGCTGAGGGAGCTGTGTCTGCTGAGGCTGGAGAGGAGCCCCAGCTGAGAGGGACCCTCAGCCCTGGGTGTCCCTGTGTGCAGGGAGGGGCAGAGCAGGGCCCAGGCTCTGCTCCAGGGCCCAGCAGTGGCACCAGAGCCACGGGCAGGGACTGAGCCCAGCAGCTGCCCCTGCACAGGAGGCACAACTTGTGCCCTGGGCAGTGCCCAGCCCTGAGCAGCTGCCCAGGGAGGGGCTGGAGTGTCCCTCAGGGGGATATTCCAGAGCCACATGGACACGGTGCTGTGCCCTGTGCTCTGGGATGGCCCTGCCTGAGCAGGGAGGTGGCACCAGGGACCCTCTGTGCTCCCTGCCAGCCCTGGGGTCAGCTCCAGACCCAGCTGAGGTTTGCTGCTGTCCCTGGGGCTGCCTGGGCTCTGCTCTCCCCCTGGGCAGAGCCCCCTGCAGCTGCAGGGCTGTGCCATGGCAGCAGATGGCAATGCCAGCTTCAGGGGCTTCTGCTGGTCAGTGAGATGGACACCTCTGTTCCTCTTTGACTTTGAGTCTGTGTCTCTTGGAACTTGGAAATGGCTGCAGAGATTATTTTTCCTCTGTGTTTCCACTGGTATTTGAAATGAACATGGTTTTCCAGTGTCAGCTCCTACCACCATTGTCACTTTAGCCTTTTAAAGTACTTTTCCTTGTCACAGTCTTCCCAATAAAAGTGTCTGTCAAAAAGACGAATTAGCAGATGTGACAGAATATTCACGTTTTGAAGGTGCATGTTGGACTTCTCTAGGCAGTGGCAGCTGAAACATTGCTGCAGTCAGAAAATGCAGACGTGTGGTCCAGCTGATATGTAGGCTTGGGGTTTTATTCTTTGCCTGTTGGTATTTCATTTGTTTTACTGACAGAGGAGGATTTGCAGCACCTGCTGCCAGAGTCAAACCCTTTGGATTCCCAATTATGGCAGCAGAGTCAAAAGCTGGTGCTGAGCCCCCAGTGCTGACACAGCCTTGGGGTGGATGGGGGGATTTCTCTAGGCTAGCTGGGAGTCTGTGGCCAAAATCTACCTTGGTGAGCACTGTTTGATGTGTGCTTTAAATTCCTGCTTAAGCCTTGCAAATATGTCCATGAAACCCACAAAGCCCTGCCTGCTGATGGCAGACAGAGCCAATCTTGTGTGAAATCATTTATTAGAAATTTCCTGGGTCTTTTTTTTTTTTTTTTTTTTTTCTCTGTTTGCCTTCATTTCCCCACCCATGAAATAAAAATACCAACCTTCCCTTTCTTCCAGGCTTTCTTATCTGTGCTAATACAAAGCTGCTCAGGGATGCTTTTGTGCTGTATGTCTTCACAGTGCTGAGCAGAGGGGGGCTGTCAGTCTCAGCTGGGGGCCTGTATTACTACTCATTCTGTAGTCATACAAATAGTGGATAATATAATAATGATGCAGAAAAGAAAGTAAATGCTCTTTATATGGAATAATTGAATATCGCTGTGACGTTGAACAATGACTCTTAAAAGGATGGGGGGAAGTCATGCTTTTTTCTTCCTTAATTACAGTTGAACTCAAATTACTATATTTAGTTATTTCTAAAGCTCCATTGTATTTTTCTGTGTCTGAAAGAACACAATGATTTGGATACGCATGCATTTTCCTCTCCAGATGTCCTATTGCCTCTTGAATGTGGTTTTATATCTTCATATCTCCAATAATGGAAGCTTGGATTTCTGCTCCAGTAGTGTGCCAATTATGCAGGTCAATATTAAAGGAATATTATAAATGGTCTCTGTAGGCTTAGAATAGCTTTATGTCACTCTTGCCAGTACTTTGTATGTGGATAACTGTCTTAGCTTCCTTGCCTTTGTGTTTTATTTGGATTAATGGGTAACCTAGATATTTTCAAGTGCCTGTAATACAGTTCTTTCTCTAAAGAAACCAGAGAAGTTCTTGTTCTTTAGGATTGAATTCCCTGCTCAATTTGCAGTGGTGGTGCTGCTATATTTGCAGCAATGTGCACCCTGTGATGAGGGGCTCAGTGTTGGAGGGAGCAGTGTCCTGGGCTGTGGGCTCTGAGCTCCATGCCAGCAGCTCCTGCAGGAAAGGTGAGGTGTGAAATCATCCAGCAGCTCCCTCTGCCTTGTCTGAGCTGGAGAATCCCTTGATTTCTGCTGCTGGCACTCGGGTTCAGCTCTGTGGCAGTCGGGGGCTCCACACCAGGCACACCTGGGGTGTCCCCCCAGGCTGGGAGCTCTGTGCTCAGTGCTGCTCAGGGCACACACCATGCCCAGGCTGAGCAGCCTCTTGCCACCAAGTAAATGCACGGGTTTAGAAAGCAAAGCACTTTTTGCACTTTTAAAATTAGATTTCTTTTTATTTCATTTTTTAAATTCAGGTATTTTTTGGTGATTGTGGGTTTTCCACCAGCTCTTCCTGGTAGCCAAAGGCCAGTGTGCCCAGCATAGGTTCCACTTCACACTGACTGAAGGAGCTGGGGCTCTGGCTGGCAAACAAGATGCTCAGGCTTCTCCTTCCCCAACCTCCTTCACTTAACATCTCCCTAGCCCAGGTTCCCTGTCTGCCAAGTCTGTGTGATATTTCTCTACTTCAAAGCAGACTAACACAATGTAATGGTGGCAATATATTTTAAGATCCTTGCTAACCAGCTTGTCTCACTGAGCTGAGGAGTTTAATAAGCTGTAAGACATGTTTTTGTCTTGCCAGCCTCTGTCTTCTCAGAGCAAACTATATTCATATCAAAGAGTAGCTAATGTTAAGGGTTATGTACATGAGAGCACCCTTCATGGGAGGCATGTAGCAGTGATAACAGAAGTAGTTTGACACAAAGCTGCCTGAAAAGGGGAACTCCTTTACACACATCTTCACTCTTATGTGCATTTCAATTTACACGACATCAAATTGGATTAGAGTCTGTTAATTCAATTAATGACTACATTGAAAGTTTGCCTTTGCTCGTAGTGAAAACAGGAGGGCAGCTCCTAATAGTCTATGGATTTAATGATTGCAACTTTGAAGAGTGTTAAGCTAAAGTGAAGTTCAGAATGGCTTGTTAACTGGGTTTATTAGCTGTTGACCTTCCCTTTCAGCATAATAGTAGCAGCCAGACTGAAGAAAGCATTAAAGCCCTCATTAGCATTTATCTAAAGATAGGCTGCTGCCCATTCCACAGTAAATTAGCTCAATCAGCCATAAAGAGCCTGAGAAACATTTTCTCACATACCTTTAATTCTCTTTCTTGCTCCCATCTCCCCCTTCCCCCCCGTTTTTTTTTTAAAGTTAGTCGAGTTCATTTTGTGCAGCTTATTGAGACTGAAGCCTCAGGACAGTTGCATTTAAAGTGTTCCTACAAGCTTATATAATTACAGACCTTCTCCTGTGAGACAAAGGCATGGGAGTGGAAGTACAGGCTTTCAGGGCTGTCCTTGGCTTGGCCTTTTGCTGAGATGAAGGATTCCTTGCTTGTTTTCCAAGCTGAGCAAATGCACTGGGTTGGCTCAGCTGCAGATAAAAAAGTTTTGTCACCTGCCCTCCCTCGCTGCTGACCTGCCTTTAAAGAGAGGAAAAGAGATTGGAAAGTGTCAAACAGGGTTTATATTTGTCACATCCAATGGTGGAAGGATTTATGCCTTCAGTGTAGTGGGTTTTGTTCGATGTGAATAATTTATATAAAATCGATTGTGATCTTGTGTACATCAATAGCTGAGAAGGCTCAGGGTGCCAGCCCTTATCCTGCTCACAAATCTGATGCCCAGTTTGTGAAGAGTAATTTTTGACAAACCTACAACCCCATACATTTAAATTGCTTTTTGGGTCCTTTTTTTGTTCTATCTATTCAATCTGAAAAGATGCTGAGAATGTCAACCCCAGCTCCAGAAGACTTTGCTTATTCAGATGAGATAAGCCTTGTTTGCTTACAGTTAAGAATGTATTTACAGCTTTTGCTGTATCAAATCTCATATTCCCTTTCAAAGGTTATCAATGAATACTAGTACAGGTCACTGAAATAAAAACATTAATAAACAGATAGCATTCTCCTACTTTCCCAGTACATTGGAGAAAAAAAAAAAAAAAAAAAAAAAAAAAAAAAGAGAAAGAAATTGAGAGACTCTAAAAAATAACAAACACCTGTTTTAAAAGAAGCCAAGGAAACCAGTGGCAGTTGAATTACCAGTAGTATCTCATTTGATCCTGGTTGCTTTACAGCGATTTGCATTGAGTAGAGCAGGAGTTTAACAAACTCTTGGTGCCCTTCTCCTCCTGTAAACATTGAGAGTCAGAACTTGTTTTATTTAGAAAACTTCCATAGGAATTTTGTTAGAAGTCATTTTATTAAATTTCTATTTACTCTTAACAGGTCTCTGCTTCCAGTCACCCTGTCTTTAGATTTTCCAAACCAGTATTTATTCAGAATTTTCAGTCTGATGTAATACTTCTCTTACAGGAATAATCAGAAGCCAAAAGTTTGACAGACTCAACATAAACAGTTAAACATACACTCGGGCTCTAAAATTTAAGAGCTTGATCTCTGTTAAGTATGGGTCCAGGCCTAGCAAAGCACTTAAGCATGTGCTTAATCTTAAGCCCCTGGGCAGCACCATTAACTTCAACAAAACTCTCCCTGTACTTAAAGTTAAGCTTGTCCTGAAGGATTCTGCTGAACTGGAGCAGGAATACTTGGCATCTTGAAGGATAAAGCCATAAAACCAGCCCAGTTTATTAAAGCAGCTCAGCTTCTTCAGCTGTCGTTAGTTTTAAGAGGATTTTGGAACACAGACATTTTCTTTGCTTCTGGGGAACCCACTGTGTTGGCTGCTGCTGTAAAGGTGTTCCAGCTGGACTCAGGGAACCTACATTTTGTTCCACACTTCTGGAAAAGTTACTTTAAATAAAATGGTGGAGGATTTTCACCTAAATAAAATATCTTAAGTGCTGGAAATTTTGAAGAATTTTCTTCCCTTAGACTAGAAACCCACTTTTTCCTTTTTGTCTGTGAACATCAGAGTGTGATCAGGTCACAGCTTTGAAATTTATAACCCAGAAGGGGCATTTTGTTGTCTGTGAAACTTTTTGGCACCTGTTTTGCCTATAATACTTTTGGGTTGTGAGTTTGATTAATTAAAAAAAAAAAAAAAAAGTGATGCTGATGGGGAGGAAATAGATGCAACTTTACCTTAAAGTTGCAAGGGTTTAATAGGGTTAAATTGGAGTCCTAGTAGGGATGGGCACAATACAGAGAGTTCTGAGGAGTTTTACCTGTGCTGACCGGGATGAGGGATGGGGGATGCGGGATGAAGGATGCGGGATGGAGGATGCGGGATGAAGGATGCAGGATGGAGGAGGGGGATGGAGGATAAGGGATGAAGGATGAGGGATGGAGGATGCGGGATGAAGGATGCGGGATGGAGGAGGGGGATGGAGGAGGGAGATGGAGGGGTGGCAGTGCCAGAGGGTCAGGGCAGGACAGGGACCCCTGGTGCCCTCCGAGCCCTCGGGGGTGAATCAGGATGGATTTGTCTGCAGCTCCCGCAGAAGAGCCGTGGCTGTGCCGCTGTGAAAGGACTTTCCAAAGGCTGGCTTAGTTGCCCTGGACCATGTCGGGGAGGGTGTCAAGCAGCAGGGGCGCTGGGGCGGCAGGGAGCCCTCCCTGGGAGCTGTTTGTGCTCGGGCTGAAGGGAGCGCGGATCGGGAAAAGCAGGGCGGCAGCACCATCTGCAGGCTGCGAACCAGGGCGCGCTGCGCTCCGGCACCCGCGGGGAAATCGGGACAGAAGGGCCTGGAGGAAGGGCAGGAGGGAAGGGCAGGGAGGGAAGGGCTGTGCCAGGGCCGGGCTGGGTCGGGAGCGCTTTCAGTGTGCTGGCACAGCTGCAGGGTGCAGGTGTCCCCAGCAGGGACAGGTGCCAGGGACAGGTGGGGTGACAGCGCTGCAGTGGGGCTCAGTGCCTGGAGCTTGGCACTGTCCCTGTGCCCTGGCCAGCACAGCGCACCCCTTCACTGTCCCAAATGGCTGCCTTTGCTCCGAGCTCTGCTTTCCTCGGGACTTTTCCCCTGCGAGCTGCCTGAACTTCAAACCCTGCTCTTCAAGTGTTTCTCCAGCAAGCGGCCTCTGAGGTGTCACGTTGTGAGCTGGAGTAAAAGACAGCACGACCAGATTGCTCTCAGGACATGAAGCTGCAGAGGTTCCTCCATCCCTGCTTGGCTCCAGCGAGGCTGTGGCAGCCCCAGGTGTGTCAGGGCACAGCTTGGTACCCAGCCTGCACAGCATCCCAGGGCACGGCGCATCCCAGAGCCCACGGGCTGCAGGGACAGTGGGTCAGACACTGGGGACAGCACAGGGGGAGCAGTAACCCCAGAGTAACCCCAGAGTAACCCCACAGAACCCCACAGTACCCCACAATACCCCACATTGACCCTCAGCCCCCTTTCCTGCCCCAGCCTGGTGCCAGCCCTGCCGCTGCCTGGCCGCTTGCTCGCCCGGCCCGAGGTTGCTCCAGCTCTCTGCAGCAGATGGCACTCTTTAGTTCTGTTTCAAGCCCTCTCCTTCTGGAAGTTTCTCTGGGAGAATCTCTTTTAAAGGGGCCTCAGCACTGTGGCAGCCCTATTCTCCATGAGGCTTCATGAGAGCTTGTAAAGGCTGCTGGCTCTGGAGGGAGCTGGCAGTGGCAGTGGGTCCTGCCAGTCCCCAGGGATGTGTTGGCTGCACTTCTACACAAGTTCAGCTGATTTTGTCCTTCTGATCCTTGATCAGTAGCACCAGCCCCTCTAGGAAGCCCTCTTGGCACCCAGTTCCTCCAGTACAGTTCTGGTTTCTTTAATCCACAGTGGACAAGGAGAATCCCTTGACTCACCTTTATTTTGTTGCTCCCATCCCACCTTGTGCATCAGACCTATTGTAGTGTAACAGTGCAACCACCACCACTACCAGTTTCTGTGTCATGGAAGGGAAAAAAAATAGTAGCTACAACCTAAATGAACCATCACTTAAGGCTGTGGCTTTGGTTGTACTTTATCTGCATGAATAAGACTTGTATTTAAACTGCATGAGAGCCTCGAAAGCATGGGAAGATGTGAATCCTGTTCACACAACCTGCAGGGACACTCAGTGCATTGCCATCCTCCCAGCCCCTCTCCCTGAGAGGCTGCTGGCCAGAGCTGCCAGACTGCACAAGGGACTCACCGAGTGGTGGCTGGGCTGGCAGGACAGGGGACAGTGAAATGTGTCACTCAGGAGCTTGGCTGCAGTGGCTGCTGAGCAGAGCAAAGTGAGCTGGTGGCAGAGAGGGCTGGAAAGGCTGGGCTGCTGGACAGGGAGGGACTGCTGGTGTTCTGGTTTTGCACACTGAGATGATGTTATCTCTGACCTTGGCACCAAAGCCAGCTTTGTCACAAACCTCAATAAAATAGTTGGTTAGAGCCTGGTGCTAAAAACACCACGGTGAGGTTTGATTCCTTATGGGCCATTCACTGACCCTTATGATTCCTTCCATCTCAGAATATTCTGTGATGAGGAAAATGTTGTATGGAAAGCAGGTACCACCCTGGGACTGGGAAAATGTGCTCCATCCCATGTGTACACTGAGCTGTGGCCCCTTGGGCATCCTTTCTGCACCGTGTTCAATTTTAGAGGAAACCAAAAATTTGCGTTGAAAATTAGGTAAATCTGTATTTGCACATGATTACAGAGGTTATTTCAGGGAAGATCAAAGTTTTCCAACCTTTACTTTATGCATCTGCCTGTAGGAAGAAGAGTTTGACTGATTTTGTTGTTTTGGGCTATTTGTTTATTTATATGTTTGGTTTTTATTATTGTCCCCTCTTAGATGGGATGTTCTGTTGGTTTTCACTAATTACAACGTGGTTGCTGTTCTGAGCAGAAACTGCTGTCCATGGAAGTGCACTACAAGATGTCTCTGCTCCATAAATCAGTCTCAGGATTTTATTAGACTGTTTATGTAACCTTAGTTTATGTGCTATAATTCTTTGCTGTGTTGCCTTGAGTAATTCCCAAAGAGAATGTTTGTTCTTCTTGCTTATAAATTCTTTAGTATGGGAGCTTTGCTTGGAGCTCCTTTGCCCCCATCACTTTCCCTTTCCTCTTTTCTTGGGTAGCACTTGGTAGCATTATACATTCCAGTCATTAAAACTTAACTTGTATTAGTTACTCACACATCATGAGCTATGATTGTCTTGAAAATGGGAAGGAATAACTTTGTAGTTAACCTGATTGCATTGATTTTCTTTTAATGCACCTGAAGAAACGTTGGAAGTACCTAATCCCTCAAACCTTGGTGCAGTTCTTGCATGGAAGGTGTCCTCCTCTTTGGAGACCTTTGAGTGGACCTGCTTGGTTTTGGTCAGATCACATCTCATAAGATAATTAGTAATAATAGAATCCAATAAAAATCGGATGATTTCAGGGAGCCCAAAGCACAAGGTGGAGCACAGGTTCTCCACACAAGCTCTCTGAAAACAATACATCTGCCAGTAACTTCTGAAGGACTGCTTAGGGGCTTTTGCTGACACGTGTTCCATCAGTTTATAAAACCATAGCCTCAAAACATCTGATAAAAATCAAGTGTACTTCTCTTCTGAAGTCATTGCATGGCCTCATGCAGAGTGTTTTGACATAAATCCACAGGGCTGCAGTGGCAATGGCTCTGTGGGGCTGGGGGAAGAATGGAGGCACCTCCCTGCTGCCCACACTGGCTGGATGGTTCCACACCCCCATCCTGGGCTGCTGCAGAGCTTCTGGGGGGCTCTGGGCTGGGGGAGCTCCTGTGCTGACCCCTGCCCTGGGGGCTGAGGCTCTGCCCCACTCACTGCCCCACATCAGCCTGGGGGAAACATCAGCTCTGCCTTACCAACAGGAGCAGCATGTCCTGGTGAACCAACAGGTCTGCTGGATTAGAACTCCTTTGAGATGTTTAAATATGGTATTTTCTCCCATACTACAGAAATAATCAGCATCCTGATTTCTTTGCTATTATGGACTAGCACATGGGTGTTATCTGAGGGCTACATGGCTAAACCACCTCTACCCCACATATGACCCTATTATTTAATGGTAATTCCTTTACCTGCCTCTGTCTTCAGTCCCTGCCCCAGTCTGCCTCTCCTCTTTCTTACCTTCTTTCACCCTCCCACAAATACCTTTATTTTTATGTGTAGGCACCTCTGCTAGAGGCAGCGAATTCCCACTGTGGTGCCTCTCTGCTTTATGGGCTATAACTTGCTCTTGTTCTCCTTTTATTTTTTATTTTTTTTTTTCTGTGACCAGTTTGACCACATGTAAGCAAAGGCAGCAGAGGCAGGGAGGGGACAGTGCATGTCTGTGATGCTGCTGTCCCCAGGCTGAGCCAGCCCTGTGCAGAAGTGGCAGTCCCTCAAGAGCCATCAGGGCTTACAGGAGTCTGTAACAGATTTCAGGACAGCCTGCTTCCTCTCTCTCCTCTCTCCCCCCACCTCTGTAAACATATGAAAGAAACATGAGAGAGCATTAAACCACAGAAGACAAATCATGGTCAGAATAAATATACTGTTTGCTAGCAAACTTAAAAATACGCTTGTGGATTCTAATAGCTGTAGGCAAGAGTTGGATATTTATTGCAACCAAGGCTTACTGTGGTTTATTATGTTTATAAAACAGTTTAATACTACTTTTCTTTTAAAATGAGTTTTTAATTTAGAATAATTTTTTAGGATTTGTTTCCAGAGTACAGATGGCTGATCGCTGCGGGGGTGCGGGGTGAGAGGGAGAAATGTGCTTGTGGGTGTGTTTTAAAAGCTCTCCCAGATGGAGTGTATTGAATGAAATTTAAACCATTGCCCTGTGAACTACAAGTGTGATAAATATAATCAGTCAATCCCCAGAACCACGGCAGAGGGGGAGCAGAGGATGGGGCTGTGCTGGGGAGGGAGGTGGGTCAGGCAGCAGCTCCAGCATGGACTTCTCCCATGGAGGGTTCCTGATCTGCATTGGTGCTGACAGCACCCCCCACCTCCTCTGCAACCCCTCCAGCCCTTCAGCTCCTCTCAGCACACTGAAAAAAGGGAGAATTCATGCCAAAAAGAAGGCCTGGCTGCTGGGAGTACTGGGCTCTTGGAGCATTTTTCATTTACTCAGTCTTAATTACTTTCTAAGTGTAAGAGTTTATAGCTATCACTGTTGTTTCCAGAGGTTAGTGTAGTCCAGTCTTTTAAAGCCCATAGATTTCCTTAGAAGGATTTGTTTGTACAGTTCTTTCTGTGTTTGAGGCAAGTAAGCCACACTGAATAAACTGCACAGACTTTTTTGGACAATATCACAGAATAGGTGAAGGAAATTGAGTGAATTTTAATTGCTCCAAAATTCTGAGATCTTCCAGGCTCTGGGAAACAATTTCCAGCTAAAAATGATCTGTAAGCCTTGAGGTGTAGTGTGGGAAAGTGTGTCTGTGTCCTGCCATGCAGATGGATGGTGCAGCATGATGGACTGTGGAAGAGAGTGCAGGATGGACATTCACAACTGCTTCTCTCATTGCAAACACGTAGCAGCTCAGCCTCCTTGGCTTCCTTCCTGCCAGCTTCCATCAAAAATAAAGTCATCTCTGCCCTGGCCCAGATAAATGTCTGGCCAGCTCATTTTCCAAAAGGATGTGCTTTGAGCAGGGCATATTAGAAGGGTGACAGTTTGTTTTTTCCTGGCCAATGCAAATTTAAGGCCATGTCCACACTTGCAAAATCTGGCATGTTTTCTCTCACACTGTCCTTCCACCAAGCTTTCATCATGCCTAATGTCTGGATATAAAATTGCCAGCTAGGCTTCCAGACTTGCAGACTGCCATTTGGATTAGATATGCTCCAAGCAAGGCTTGCTGTGCTCTCTTGCACGCTGACAGCATGGACAGAAATTACTGGCACGGGGGCTGTGGCTGGACAGCCACTGCTGCTGCTGCCCTGGGCTGCCCATGGCTGCCTGCTTCTGCTGCTTTCTGCCTGGCTCCAGCTCTCCCTGCCTGGCTCCAGCTCTCCCTGCCTGGCTCCAGCTCTCCCTACCCATCTCCAGCTCTCTCCCAATCTCCAGCTCTCTCCCCCCACATCCAGCACTCCCTGCTCATCTCCAGTTTCCTTTCCCCATCCCCAGTTCCCTTTCCCCATCTCCAGTTCCCTCTCCCCATCTCCAGCTCTCCCTGCCCATCTCCAGTTCCCTTTCCCCATCTCCAGCTCCCTCTCCCCATCTCCAGCTCTCTCTGCCCATCTCCAGTTCCCTTTCCCCATCTCCAGTTCCCTTTCCCCATATCCAGCACTCCCTGCCCATCTCCAGCACTCAGTGCCCATCTCCAGTTCCCTCTCCCCATCTCCAGTTCCCTCTCCCCATCTCCAGCTCTCCCTGCCCACTCTGGTGCTCCCTGCCTGCTTCCTGTGCCCAGGGGTGCCTTGCCTGGCAGGCAGTGCCTGTGCACACACTGTCATCTCTTTTGTGAGTCTTTTGCAGCAGCTGCTTTGTGCTGCTCCCAGCACCTGGGTGTTTTGGGGAAGGCTCACTGGGAGCAGTGTGTGCCAGCTGGCCAGGGCTGTGTGTGGCCACCAGTGCTGCTCAGAGGGCTGGACCCAGTGCCAAGCCTGCTCACTCATTTACATGCCTCAATACATCTTCAGCTGACACTGTGGAGGGCATACCAGACATGCACAGGCTGGTGAGGTGCTCTGCTCAGAGTTAAAATGGACTTTATCAGATCATCTTTGAAAATCTCAGCACATCAGGGTGAGGGACAACAGGAGGACATCTCCTGGGATTGGGCTTTTGGTCTAGTGGAAGATGTCCCTGCCCATAGGAGGGGACTGAAGGTAGATGGTCTCGAAGGTCCCTTCCATCCCAAACCATTTTGTGGTTTTCTGTAGTTTTCCCCCTTGCTGACCAGCTTTCTGAGCTGAGATGGAGGATGTTTCCTGGGTGTCATGATTTATTTGAAAAGATTCAGCCAGCAGTGGTGCAACAGGAAGGACCTGGAGGTCCTGGCTGATGGCCAGCGGGATCTGAGCCCTGGAACCAGGAGGGACATCCCTGTCCTGGGGCAGCAGCACAGGGAGGGAATTGTCCTGCTCTGCTCTGGCCTGGGGCAGCCTCACCTCAGATCTGGGGCAGTTTGGGCAGTTTGGGTGTAAAAAGGACATGAAGCCATCAGGGAGCAGCTGAAGGAGGCCACGAGGATGGGGAAGGGTCTGAAGGGAAGGGAAGCAGCTGAGGGCACTTGGAATGTTCAGCTGGAGCAGACTGAGGGGGGATTCATCACAGTTACACCATCCTCATGATGGGCAGAGAGGGGCAGACACTGATCTCTGCTCTGTGTGACAGGGACAGGACCTGAGGGAGCAGCTGGGGCTGGGCCAGGGCAGATTTAGTTTGGATTTTAGGGAAAGGTTCTTCCCCAGAGGTGCTGGCACTGCCCAGGCTCCCCAGGAATGGGCACAGCCAGAGCTCCAGGAGTGTTTGTACAGTGCTCACAGGCACAGGGTGTGACTCCTGGTGATGTCCTGGGTGTTGGACTCAGTGATCCTTGAGGATCCCTTCCAGCTCAGGACATTCCATGATTCTGTGGGGGCAGTTAGCAAATATCTTGTTTCAAGTATGTTTGTTGTTGTTGATGAGTAGAAATGCAGGCTCAAAGCCTAGAAGCAGCTTCCCATGTTGTCACAGAGCTGTGATTTGGATTTTTAGAAGGATTGTGTCACATGAGGACCAGGGTGCTTAGATGACAGAGAGCATCACCATGGCTGGCATCCTTGTGGGGTATCACTAATAGGTCTAATTGCATTGTAAGGCTGCAGTTTCCTACACCAAATGCTATTTTTCACCAGCTCTATCAACTCCTGGTGTGCACTAACACTTGTGTGTCTGGTGCCTGGTGCAGGAGTGAAGTAGCTGTTCTTTAATTACATGGAGGTTTGTTTTGTGGAGAAACAAACCTGCCCTCCAGGTGAACATAATCCTTGCAATAATAATGGATTTAAACCTGTACAGACCTATAAGCAAACTTTGTAAATGAGCTGAAGATGGGACCATAATTAGAAGGAGACATTCTTAAAACTTTATAAGGCATG
This sequence comes from Erithacus rubecula, assembly GCF_903797595.1. NCBI lineage: Eukaryota > Metazoa > Chordata > Aves > Passeriformes > Muscicapidae > Erithacus > Erithacus rubecula. The sequence goes on from NC_136674.1 coordinate 8,960,869, forward strand.
TTTGGTCATACATAAATTAAAAGTGGAATTTAGCATATTTAACAAGTAAAATTGCCTTGCAAGACATGCAATGCAAAAACAATAAACTTGCTGTAACTTGACAGTTTCAGCATGGCTTTGGGTTATTTTGGGCTCTAGACAGTTTGTACACAGAATCTCTGGATTATTATTAGCATTACTGGTAGTTTCTGCTGGAGCAATCCTGAGTGGACTCAGTTTTGGTGGCCTAAGAAAGCAGTCAGCCCTGCTGTTCATATTTCATTTAAAAGAATTGCTCATTGCATTTCACCTCCCTTTTCAAAGGAAGTGTAAATTTTTCTAACCAGTAGTGAAAATTCAGGCTGTGATGTTTGTAGCCCTGTAGACAATCAAACCAAAGCACAGGATGGCTACAGATTTTATCCATAAAACAAGTCCTGGACACTCAGCTCAAAACTCTAAACCTGATTCTGATTTGCTTTATGAGTCTCAGTTTTTCCCCATGTGTAAAATGGAGCTCTCTCTTTGGTGAGGGAAGCTTTGATCAAGCCAACACCTTTAGGAGTTGCACAGTGTTTCCCTGCTCTGCACCAAACCATTCCCTTGCTCCTGAGGATGCAGCTCAGATGCAAACAGCAGGATCTCTCATCTGCCAACAGGCAGAGTTCTGGGGAAAGCAGAGCTGCCATATGGAGGACAAGAAGTCCATGTGTTCTCATGGTAATAGAAGCCTCAGATTTTTGCTTGGTCCTTCTCTGTATTGCCTTTTTGGATACAAATCCTGGTCCCCTGTGCTCCCTGCCTCTTGGAGCTTTCCTGAATCTGATGTAATATACTTGCTTTCCTCTTTTACCAAGGTCTTTTGATTTGTCTTCATTTTGTTTTAAACTCTGAAGCACTGGTAATGCAATTGTAGAGCTAAATAAACACTGTATTGTGTTTGGGGATATTACTTTCAGGAAAAATGGTCCAGTGCACAAATTGATAGTGGAGTGTACTGCACTTAAGAAAGACAGACTGTGCACTTACTGCTTGCTGGAGAAAACACTGCTGGAATCTCTGGTCTATTTTTTTTTTTTTTCAAGTTTAGTTTTTTAGTCATCTTTTTTTTAGAATATGAGTGTAGTGTGTAAAATCTCAATGTCCATGGAGACATATTTTGAAATGCACATGTTGTCACCTCTGTCCTTTTCCAGGGTGCTTCCTGCAGGAAATCCTCAAGAAGCTAAAGCAATCCCATCTCCTTTTTATTTTGTAGAGGTTATGGTATGTCTGTTTAGGAAAAAAACATAACTGGCTTATTTTGATCTCAGTACCAAGGAAAATGAATAGTAAGGCGCTTTTTTTTTTTTTTTTTTTTTTTTTTTTTTTTTTTCCTCCACTGGCTGCTTTTTATCTTGTTTCTTAAGGGGAATCAGTGACAAAAGGGAGAAGACAACCACTTCTCTTGTACCACCCTTGTTTCTCCCTCCTAACTTTTTTTCCCCTTTTTCAGCTGGGTGCCTGTCTGTCTTTTGATTCCAAGGGCCTTGGGAGCAGTGCTGTGCTTCCCTGAGCATCTTCAAAAAACATGGAATTGTGAGTGCTGCCACAGAGAGATGAGTGACACAAAACAAACCCAAGGAAGGGCCAGTTTCCATCCTGGGTCACACAGGTGCTCCACACTCCACTGCCAGGTCAGGGGGCACTTTGAAGAAGATGTGGGGAGAGGGGACAGGTATTGGGAGGGATTTAAAGACCTGTGGAGGTTCCCTGAGTAGAGTTCACCTGGGAAGAGAATACATCCAAGATTTCTGCTTTTTCAAACCTAAGTCTGTACTGCTTGATGAAGGGCTGCATGTGTTATTTGAAGTAGTAGCAGGCTCATAAATCTCCATTTTCTGGTTGCTTTAGGGATCCACACTTACCTGGTATAACACCTGGGGAGTGTAAAACCTGTACAGTGCTGCTGGGGTTGCACTCTCCAAATAAAATACTGAGCTGTGGGTGAAACCAAAAAAGTATTTCTTACCCATGCATGTGGTATTCCAAGCTCCCAATCTGCTCCTGCTCCTTAGCAGGCAAACACAACCTTGGCTCTAATGTGTTTGGCCCTGAAAAGAAAACCACAAGTGCTTGCATGAGCTTAGATTGAGCCTTTTCCTTTATTTTCTTGAGTTTTTCTTTCTGAGAAGTCCAGAATTGTGGTCTCAACAGTCCAGGAAGTGTAATTCACTCCACAACATCACAAGGCTCTGTGTTAATTTTGGAGGGAGAGATTTCCAGTGTCCCCCAAGGGCTCAGGAGCACATCCCCACTGGAGGTTAATGAGACTTTTGTTACAGCTTGCATCTTCCTTCCAAAGAAGGTCACCATTTGTATTGCTCTCAAATGGTTCTTGGAAAGGAAGCACTGCAAACTCTCAAATTGCATCAGCAGGAGAGCTAGAACAATTTGACTGGTGGTCAGAAGGGGACAGAAAGTCATTTTGCACTCACCAAAAGGGAACTGTCTGTGCCTGCCCACCTGGAGCTCCAGCACTTCAAGCCTTGCTGCACTGCCCAAGGTTAAATAAACTGTGCTTCATGATGGTTTTACATCCCTCAACCTCCTTTCATAGCATCAAAAAAATAATTAAAAATGTAGCCTGGATGTTTGCAGACTCCCCTCCATGCTGGCAGCTCTCTCTGGTTATCAGCTGGACAAGGGCTGGAGGGAGAGATGATATCTTGTGTGGAATAAATCAAACATTGTTTTTATTATATCTCTTTTCACTGGTGCTTCTGCCTGGCACAAAGAGCTGGGACCTGTGGATGAGGAATCAGCACCTCTCCCTTGTGCCTTGCCTGGAATGAGGCAGGGACAGAGCTTGGAGGTCTCCAAAATCAGGGGGGCTTTACTGGAGCTGAATGCATGTGAATGTTCATGATGGGATGTTCTTCACAAGGTCTGTTTCTTTTGAGCAGGTTCCATTTCAGCTTCTAATGGGCAAGAGAAAAACCACTTGAGTAGCAATGCATGTTTTTATCATTAACTTCTGTAGCCAAGATTGCTCTGCTAGAAGAGTTGGATTCCCTTTCACATCTTTTCTCTTTCTTCCTCTCGTATCCTGTCAGAATTCACTATGCTCACCCTCACTGTGGCGTTATTCTCTCGCTGCCAAAATTAAAATCATACTGATGCTAACTGATTTTCTGTGGTTGTGGTGACAGATCTGTGATGTTTAGAGGTTTGCATTCCTGCCCTCCCTCTGAGCTCCCCTCAGGGGTGTCAATGCCAAAGAACAAGCTCTTTGCCTACGGCACTCATCGTTGAACCTTCAGATCAACCAGTTAATACTCAAAACATTTTCTATTTAAATTAAAAACTTACTTATCCTTAATCTCTCCGTTCCCCACAAAAAAAAATCTCAGGTTCAGCCTCTTATGCTTCAAATCTAAACCCAAGGGTAAATGATCTTTTTCTGTAAGAAACTAATCAGATGGAGGAATTTACTTAATAGAGAAATTTTTTGAAATGGATCTCTTCAATAATAAAAAGTGAGAGCCTCGAAACACTTTTGTGCTTTTTGAAGTCTTAGCAGAAGGTATCAATAGACATCTTCTGTGGTAAGGATTTAGCCTGAATTTATTGAAATCCAGCTATTAGGCCTGAGCCTGTTGACTTCTGGGGGCAGCTGGTCCCCCTGTGTTATTTATGACTCTTTGAACATCTCAGATGCAGTCTCAGATTTACCAAACAGAATTATGTTTTGGCAAGTGTCCCGTGTTTATGCTGCTCATATGCCCTGTGTTTATACTCTGTGTAACTCTGGAGAAGTGCTGTCTGCTGAATGGCTGGGTTAATGCAGTGCAGTGTCACTGCAGGAAGGTATTTCCCCCGTGGATACAATCTAGAAAATCCCCCAGGATTGTTTAAGGATGGCTCTCTTTATTTCCTTTTAAAGGCTGTAAAAAGCAGATTGGTACTGAGCAGCATTAGGTAACCTGAAAGGGAGAGCAGAACATTTCAGAATGTTTAAACTTTGTTTCTTAATTTCCTGTTCAGAGGCAAATTGCTTTTGTTTTACTTCTCAGCCTTTTTTCAGACCTTCTCCTCCTACCTGTTCTTCCTCACCTGCCTTGTGCTCAGCAGAAAGAGGGCACAGGAGAATACAAAGGGACTAGAAAAGTTAACCTTAGTTCTAAAAGTTACGATTTAAAAAAAAAAAAAAAGGAAAACTTCATGAACATGAACATGACTCCAGCTTAGAAGGCCAGGAACAGGATGGGCTCTGTTTTGGGGGGCGACTGTGGAGTGAAGGGAAAGCAAAATGGAGACAAAATAATGTACTTTGCTTTCTTTTTATTGCTGTTTTTATGAGCTTTTTCCCTCCTCGTCCACTTCCTCCAGTGAAAGACCATTTTTTTCACCAGGAATTTCCCCATACCTTCTTTGGGGAGTAGCAGTATTTTTCTCCATCCCTCTAATCCACATCCTCCCTCTGCCTGTATTTCACACCTCTGAGGAAATCCAGAGGCACTTCATTCCCTGCCTTTTTAGCTGGGTGGAATTTCACCAGGGGATGGGAGGCAGGGCTGATGTGCAGGAGGGCAGAGCCTCTCTCTGCTCTGCTAAAAAAACCATTTCAGCCCCTCCAGGCTCCCTTTGCCAGGCTGGTGAGCCCTGGGCACCGTGTCACCAGAGATGGCACAGCCTGCTGAGGCCATCCCATCCCTCTGGGCAGGGTTCCCATTAGGACTCTTGAAAGGGCTCTGCTGGAATGTCAGCACAAGGTTTTAATTTGGGAGTCATAATGGGAAATGCATCTACAGAGCTTTGCCCAGAAAAGGGTTAATGTGACAGAGCCAGACTTCTGATGGAGTAAAGCAGGAAAAACTATTTCCATCACGGTAAATAAAAGTGCATTAAAAAGACATTTAGTCATGGGAATAAAAGCTAAAGAAACACATGCTACACTGGGATGGTTTATATTAGTGTCGTTAACTCCTATGTTTTGGAATAACTCCCAGATGAAGGATTATGCTGAAAGTAGGAATTAATGGCACTAATGTAAGCCATTCTGTGGAGTGTGCATTTGTACCTTTGATTTGCAGGCACACAGTTGGTAACACAGCAGAGCTGAGTTGGACAGAGCACAGTTAAATGAGCATGAACCAGCCTTGCTCTGGGCCAGGGGAGTTTATCCTGTGGAACCCACCCAGCTGGGAGGAGGATGGAAATCCTTAAGAATCCTCATGTAACCTGCCATTAAGGTCTGGAGCTTCTCAGAAACCTTCCTGCAGAGAAAAATGCAGTGTGGAGTGGCACACAGCCTGCAGGCTCAACAGAAAGGAGAAAGGTTTTCCCCAAAATTCTTACAGTGTTTGCAGCCCAAAATGAGCAAGTCCTTTGGAGCTTCCAGGGAAAGCTTTCAAGCAAGGACCATGGTTTGCTGTGGTGGAGCATGGCTGCAGCACATCATGCTCCCATCCCTGGTGAGTGCAGAGGGAGCAGTAGCACTTGGCTCCTTCCACTGCCAGATCTGCTCTTTGGGAACTTTTAGACCAATAAATGTGAATTTCACCAGAGAAATGACCTGTAGGACATCAGTAAGTAACTCAAGAATAGTTGCTTGGTTTTTTTCCATTATATTTTTTACTCTCTTCACTCAATTCAGTGTTTATCACTGTTTGTGCCTGAGCACTTTAGAAAGAGAACTAAAGGAACTCCACCCATCCTTGTGAAAATCCCATCTGTAATATTTGTATGGCTATCCTTTATATCTGTTTGAATAACCCTTTATAAAGTGCCACCTCTTGAGCACAAAGCCTGTGGTCCCAAATACTGATGGTCCTGTCTTGGTCCCAGCAGCCTCCCTGGTCCATGAGGGTGGTTGGACTTGTGCATTAATAATTTCTTTGTTTAAAATAGGATTGTAAGCAGTGATTCAGTTGGTTTGGGTGTGTAGAGAAACACATCAATACTTTTTTTTTTAATCTAGGCAGAGTTCTTTCTAGTAACATTGTGAAATGTTTAAGGGAATATAAGATGTGCTCATGGCTGTGTTATTCTTTTAAAAGTTGAGGTCTTGATTATAGAAGGATACACCAAAGAGAGCAGACCCTTAATTTTTATGAGTGTGCTAAATTTAACATTGAACCTGAGACATTTTTATTTTAACCAACTGTGGGATTTCTTGGGTCATAGTTTGGATCTAGTCTGAGATAAATCCAGCCTTGGTTCTTTCTGTTCTCCCTCCTGAAAGTTGAGGTTCTTACATCTGTTGGTGCTCTGGAGGAGCCTCCTGAGACTCTCTCCTTATTGCCTACTGTCTGTAGAGATATTAATGCCTACAGAAGCATTAAAAATAGATTATATTTTTTAAATCTCTGTACATCTTTACAAGTCTCATGGCCTGTAAAACCTCTCCCATAAGGACTGCAGTGTCAGTGATGAACCTGCATGTTAGCACTAACTCCTCCTTTCCCCTTCTTTGCTCCTCATCTATTTGAATAAAAGGAAATGGTAAAGAACCCTTTCTCAGCATTACAATTGATGTATTTTAATTTGATGATCTCTCTGCTTGTAACAAGTGTATGTGGAACTGTGAAATCCTGTGTTTTGATTAACTTCTAAGGCCTAACTAAACTTTGAAATGGAAACTAACTTTGCTGAAAACAGAAAGCTTCTTAGGTTCTGGTCTAATCCTGGAATTACACACTGGATTTGCTTCATGGAAATAACTGTGTTTAAAACATTACCTCAGCTAAGCAGGTTTGCACTGTTTGCAGAGGCCAGGAGCAGCAGGTGCCTTTAACCCTTGCCATCTGTGCTGCCTGTGTCCCTGAGCAGGGCATCCAGGAGCTGGGGGTGCAGGACAGGTGAGCTCAGCACCCACATGGGGGGCTGTTAAACACAGCCTGGGCTCAGAGCAAAGGCTCTGTACAAGGGATTAAAATCAATTAGGAGGTAACTGCAGAGCCCCCCAGTCTCTGGAGTGTGTCAGTGCTGGTGGCTGGCTCAGGACAGGTGGGATTGTGTCCAAAGCTCTCCCTGTCCTACCTGTTGGGTACAGCCAAAGGGGCTGTTGGGTACAGCCAAAGCATTCTTTGCTGGCACTGAGCTGTAGGTGCAGACCTTGGAGATGAGCATTCCTGGGGAACACCCCTGGGATGGTGTCCTTGGCTGAAGGGCTGTCAGAGTGCAGGGGGTACCCTGGGCATCACAGTGACCTCCTGGGCATCACAGTGACACCCTGAGCATCACAGTGACACCCTGAGCATCATAGTGACACCCTGAGCATCACAGTGACTCTCTGGGCATCACAGTGACACCCCGAGTATCACAGTGACACCCTGAGCATCACAGTGACACCCTGAGCATCACAGTGACCCTCTGAGCATCACAGTGACCCCCTGGGCATCACAGTGACACCTTGGGCATCACAGTGACTCTCTGGGCATCACAGTGACCTCCTGAGTATCACAGTGACATGTGCTCTGTCCTGGCAGCTGCTGGGGCTGCCACATGCTCTGCTGCTGCTCCTCAGGGTGTTGCTGTGAGGTTGCAGAAAGCTCTGGAAAGCCTTTTGCCTCATGGAAAGGCTGGGGCACGTTTGGGCAGGGAGCTGCTCCTGGGCATGGGCACTGATGGAGCACATGAAGGGAATAATAATCCTAAAGTGTGTCAGCTCAGGGGACACAGGCTTGACTTTGTCTCTGCTTTAGGCTCAGTCTGCCCACAGAGACCTTCTCTTTTCTCTGCCTCATTACCCCATTTGTGAAGCACCTATAAATTCTGCTTTTCCTGCCTGGGATTTTGTGCTGTTTAATTCCTTTATGCTTGTGGATAGTGCAGTGAGGGGTCCATGTAGGTTCAATAAATAAATGATGAATATGATTATTTCTCTTCTGTTGCATATTTACAAGGCTATGTTCTCTTGTGCACCATATTTAGTGCAAAATTTGTAAGGCATTATGTTGCAGCAGCTTTTCTAGTGGCTTTAGAAAGGTCAGGGTGCTTTAATTTTTTCACTGTATCCTTTATTCTGTTCAGCTCTGAATTTGAGATAAAACCAGCTTTGCTGAGTTGTGATTAAATGCCAAAAAATATGTTCAGCTCTAAATTCAGCTTCACTTTTCCCCCTTAAATACATAATTCTTCACAAGTATCTTAGAGGTCTTTTTCAACCATAATGATTCTGTGATTCTTCACAAGTGAATTTAGATGCAAGTAGTTTACTTTGGGATGATTGCACACTACAGCCATAGCCCATCCTCCTTCTCATGCCTGTCATACTGGAGAAAATGGCTTTGGTTTTTGTTGTTGTTGCTTTATGATTTAATGCTTAAAGTGTCCCATCAGTTTCTCAGTGTCAATACTTTCCTTTGCCATTAAGCACTCAAGACAGGGAAGGAAGGAAGGAGGGAACATATATCTATAATTCCAGAATGCCTTGTGTAGATACTGACATTACCACCGTGCCCTCCAGAAGCAGAGAGTTGAGTATCCAGCAGCTCTGCCAGGCATGCTTAGCTCCAGCAATGAAGAGCTCTGAACATCTTCAATATTTATGCTTCACAAGGCAGTTATCCTCAGTTATCCTTTTAGCAAGTCCCATTTCTCTGTGTTCTGTCATGGGCTCATTTATACTGGGCTGATTTAGTGCTAACTGGGGAGATTAGATTGCCCTGCTTGATGCTGTCAGCTAAAACTGAGTCAGTGTCTGTGTACTGTGGCCCAATTGCTCAAAGCACCTCACCCTTCTCTGTATTGCTCATTCTATTAGCTACAAAAGCCTTTCTCACCCGGCTTTTGTGCCGGGGTCAATTAGCTCCTGAAATAGCTCATATAACACAAATAATCATGGCAGTGCTAATCCTTTGGGCCAGCTCCACACAATGGCCACTTCTGGCCCCAAGGACAAAGAGGGCTGTTTATCTTCCCTGCACACAGGCTCCAGGACTGTGCCCAGTCATTTGCAGAAGAATTTATTATCCCAGAGGTCAGAGGTTGTTTGCATTGGAGGAGATTTTCTACCTTGCTGCCATATGGGATGTCCTTGTCTTATCCCTGTAGGATGGAGCAGTGCTCCAGGTGAATTGGATCACAAATGCACACGTTCAAATAATGCTAACTTAGGTAAACAGGGACCTGAGAGCCATTTAGACTAACACAGCACATTTAATGGTCCTTCTGGTGTCAGCAGAGAGGGTTCCAGCAGGAGAGATTACTCCTCCAGACTGTGGCTGCAGTCACAGCAAAGGGTTTCACAGAGGACAAAGCCTCCAGACAGGGGTGGGCTCTGCCTGGGCGGTGTCATGTCTGAACTCCCACACTGAAAATAACCTGATCTTTGTCTTTTTGCTCCTTACACCTTGGGAGAAGGAAAAGGGCTGCTAGAATAAATTAATAGTAAGATTTTGTTGTGTGTCCACAGAAGGAAAAAAGTTGCCCCCAGCCTAGGATCCTGCAGGTTGAAACTGGCTTTGAGTTGCACACTTAGATTTGAGTATTTAAATTCTTTAGAAGAGACAGGAATGGAAATGCTGACAAAGTTGCAGTGCAGTTAACCTGGGAACCTTAGCACTGTACTTAACCTTCCTGGGCAGAAATGATCCATATTTGATAAAGCATGGAAAGCATGAAGAGCTGTTCACCAGACAGAAATGAAGAGGTGTTGACTTCCTCCATCTTTAATATTTCTGCTGGCTTTTAGCACCATAATTGCATGCAGAAGGGAACATCATATCCAGCTAATCCCTGTTGCTCTTTCCTTAGCAGGAAAAGCTGTGGTTCCTCTACAGGTGTTAGCATGCCTGTAGGACAGGTGGGGGATGATTTATTTAATTCCTGATCCATGGAAACAGCACTTCCCACTGAGCACTTTCCAGGCTCACATACCTGTTCATGGCCCCTATTGCTCATTTGTTTTTCCTTGTGGTTGGTCTTTCTCCAGATGAAAGATTTTCCTTCTCACTGCGTGAGATATGATCTACCATTTGTTCTGGGATAGGGGATTTATATTTCTCTCACATTTTTGGGTTTGTTGAGTTTATTTTTTTTTCTACCTCATTCCCCAGGAAGCCTTGTGCTTCCCTAGCAGTTGTTTCTGTGGCACTGCTGTGCCTGGAGCTCATGATTTCCTGAGCCCTGAGCTTGCTGTGGGATTTCTAAAGGATGGGATCATCCCCAGGCTGCAGACTGGCGTGTCCTGGGAGCTCCTGCAGCTTCAGCAGATCAGTGGGGTCATGAGGAGAGAAGTGTGATGGCTTTTACAAAGTTCCTTTCCATTGTTGGTCAGTGTTGGCCAATTACTTCCATCCTCGCTGGAAGTCTGGAGAGGGGCTGTGTTGCCTTTGTCTCTGCAGTTCCTCTTATCTTCCCAGACTACTGTATGAATTTGTCCCAATGACTTTCATTTCCATAGTTCCTTTTCTTGTGCTTTCTCCAGTCTAGTTTTGCCAGATTTTTTTTCTCTCCTTGCTGATGAGAAGAAAAATTGCAGTAACTTTTCCTGCTCATGTAAACACTTTGAGATGAAAGTGGATGAGAAGAGAACATGGCAAGTGAGTTGTACCCACAGTGTAACAACCATTACACCAATTGCTTCAGTTTAGCTCACTCCTGGTAATAAGATCTGCTAAACTTTCAAGGCTCAGCATCAAGGGAACTATCTTTTAACAGAATAACAAGAAGATGTGTTTTAAAATATCTCCTTCAGTCTTGGATAAATCTAAGGGTAGATGACATGTAAGCCTCTAGGGACTCAACTTTCTGAAGCAAGTTGGATGAGCTTCCCTAGCTACTTTTTCATTAAAGAGGAGTGTATAGTGCATGTTCAGAGTACATTAATGACTACATCATCAGTAATAAATTAGGTTAAGAGCTGTATGTGATGCTATCGGATTGTTGTAGCCATTCTGCTTTCATTCTCTATTTTTTAATGACCCTGGAGTTGTATCTAGAGAAAGTCAAAAGCCTCTGAGGCCAAAGGGGGAAAGAAAAGGCTGGATGGATGACTGGGAGAGAGTAGCAGATGAGAAGAAATACAGCTTCATGGGTTTTGTTTCTCTCTCATACGATTTTTATGTATTGTATCTGCATCTAAACTCCAGTGTGAGGAGAAATGTGTTCCCTGTGCAGCGTGGAGTTAGCTGAGCTCATACAGTGCAGTGTAAAATGGGCATTTTAGGAGCAGCAGGAGGGCAGCTGTGCACAGAAACAAGGCCTCCCATCTCTAAGCTGCTGGTGGAATCCCCTCTCAGCAGTGCCCCAGGCAGGGCTGGGCTGAAATTGTTCTGTTCTGCTCTGCTCTGCTCTGCTCTGTTCTGTTCTGTTTTTTCTGTTCTTTTCTGCTCTTTCTGTTTTGTTTCTGTCTGGTTCTGCTCTATTCTGTTCTGCTTTGTTCTGTTCTGTTCTGGTTCTGTTCTGTTCTTTTCTGTTCTTTTATGTTCTGTTATGCTTTGTTCTGCTCTGCTCTGCTCTACTCTACTCTGCTCCGTTCTATTCTCCTCTGTTCTGCTCTGCTCTGTTCTGTTCTGGTTCTGTTCTGCTTTATTCTGTTCTGTTCTGCTCTGCTTTGTTCTGTTCTGCTCTGCTCTGTTCTATTCTGCTTTGTTCTGCTCTGCTCTGTTCTATTCTGCTTTGTTCTGTTCTGTTCTGTTCTGCTCTGCTCTACTCTACTCTGCTCCGTTCTATTCTCCTCTGTTCTGCTCTGCTCTGTTCTGTTCTGCTCTGCTCTGCTCTGCTCTGTTCTGGTTCTGTTCTGTTCTGTTCTGCTCTGCTCTGTTCTTTTCTGTTCTGTTCTGTTCTGTTCTGTTCTGCTCTGCCCTCCCCTCCATGGCCACCCCTCTGTCCTGGGAGCTCACAGGCTGTCCCCAGGCTGGCTGTGGTTCTCTGCAGGTTCACATCCTGACACAGCTCCTGTCCTGCAGCCTTTCCTCAGCACTGATGTGGGAACAGCCAAGCCTTGCTCTAATCATTCAGAAAATCAGCTGAATTTACTGACTAAAAAGATTACTTTGGTCTGAAATAGATCCTTCCCACATGCTCTTCTACAGTGCTTGTCCAGCTGGTTGAGTTGGCCACTAGTCAAGTGTGTTAAAGAACCAAATCCTGCATTAGAATGTTGACCTTTTCTTTATGAGACATCTAATTTTATCCCAGGAGTTAGGGCAGTTTCTCTTTAGGAAATGTGCTTCCTCATCTGCTTTTGTGTATTCCAATAGATGTTGCTACAGAGTTCCCATCTCCATTTTTTCTCCTTGGTCATAAAAAGAACACAGCTTCTCTTGGACAGAAGATGATTTCATTGATACCTTTAAAGGTTTTGACATGTACTGGGTTGTTGGATTTTTATTTTTTTTTCTGTTTCAAGCCATTCCAGGTCAAGTGTCCCATGCACAGATTAAAAATCCTGCTGATACATTATTTCAGCACTCAAGCATTCACCTGTGGAAACCACACTGGCTTAGGTGAATTGGGTTACTTTTTTTTTAATTAGGAAAGTTCTGTAATTATTATAATTTATATATTATATATAATTATTATAAATAACTGTTGGAATAAATTGTTTTAAGCAGAATTAACTTATTTGTTTGCTTTTTGTAGTGAAAGAAGATGAACTTGTGTAAAAATACAGATTTTGAGCATTACAGTCTATTTTTATCCTGACTTAGATCAAGAGAGTGGTGTGTAAACAGTGCCCAAATTATTTCCAAACAACACAGCATCGTCCTGCCACCTGTTTAAACAGAATTTCACAACTGACAGTCATTCCCTAGAAGAGACTCTCTTCCAGGACATTTTTGTTGTCCAGAGTTTGAAGTGTGAAATTACGTTCCCATGGGGTTTTGTGTCCAGTTGTGCCTCTGGCTCTGCTTTGTGTCTCCATTTATTCCCTATAAATTGGTGTGCATCACTTGCCTGTCTCCCAGGAATGTAGTGAAATTTGGTGTTTGCAAAGCTGTTTGGCTAAAGAGATTATTCCCAATAAAAGCTGGTTCTAAACATCTGAAAAAACTGGATGACATTCAGATCCCAGATGGACATCGATGGCTTGCATCCATAATTATTATTATAATAATAATATTATTATAATATGGGGCAGGAATTTCCTAAGGGCTAAAACATGGGGGGTTTTCCTCATCTGCCTTAAATTTGGGTTCTGAGCTGTAAATCACTAAGTTTTTTTGAAGCTTGAGCTGTTGCTTGGCACACAGCTGTAAAACAAGTTGTTTAAGGGTGAGGTAGTCTGTGGGTTTAGAAGAACAGGAGATTCTCTTTGGTTAGTGGCTGTGTCACAGTTGTACAGAACAAATCCAGGCCACAGCTGCTTGTCCCACCAGGTGGAGTGGCAGGGGTGAGGGTGACTGGAATGGAGCAGGGCTTTCCCTTAAACCTGTGAAAAACAAGGTTCACTTTCCTGGTGGATTTTAAAAGGTTTAATGAAAGATAATGAGACAAAAAAGGAAAGCAAAAGGTTATAATGGCCAGATGTTTGGCATTCAGCCAAAGCCCACCTTCTGTTTTGGAAACACCCCTCAAATTCACTAGCCTGTTGCATATTCATAGACCTGTCATACATTTTCAAACTTTTCTACAAACCATTTTCCATATTCCAGGAACTGTTTTGCATGGCCACTCCTCCAGACCCCCGTTTTAGAGCATGTGTATTTCTCACCTGTGGTTTTAATTTATTTTCTTATCAGTCTTAATTTGGGCTGTGGTCTTCAATTCCTACAGTCAGTCAGTGCTGGTAGCTGTGTATCAGTAGCAGGTGTCTTTATAGAGTGTTACCCAACCAAGACAGTTCACTTAACTACAAACACACTTCATCAGCCTATGTTATTCCTAAAGAAAACTAGATCTTGAAAACCATTTCAACACTGCACATACAGTATCCACCCTAATATTTGTGAAAATCCCATAGCATAATATGTATTTATAACAAACCTGCACACTCATTTCCAGTGTTGAGAAGGCAGGAAGGTTTTTCCATGCTGTAAAGTCCCACTGGTCAGTGTTTCCCACTCCTTCACGAGCTTTAGTCCTTGGATCTCCAGCATAGCACCTTTTCTTCTGCTGCCACCATAATGCCATTGCTGCAGTTCCCCCATGGTTTTGGAGCAGCTCACAGATCAGGGAAGGAGGGCAGCTGTGCTGGGTGTGTGCAGAGAGCTGCTCTGGGCTGGCAGCTCATGTCCCCAGGCTGCCACAGGATGTGGTGCTGGCAGATTCCAGCACTGAGCCCTGCTTTGTGATTTATTTGAACCTGTGTCTCCAGCCTGCTGAGCCTTCCCAGGCCCACATCAATCCTGGCACACTGCAATTCCTCAGAACCCACAGCCCAGCCCATGGTTCGATCTGTGAGGAATTCAGCTTGAGGCACTTAGACAAAAAAGAAATATTGTGGCTGGGGAAGCATTTAAGTTAGAGGAGGCAGGCAGGGCTGTTTTATTACTTAGACCTCTGTCACCTGTGATGACCCATGAGAGTGGGGAATATTGATCTCTTGTCACTCAGGGCGTTCAGCAGATTGCACTGACAGAGCCTGTCAGGCTCTAATCGTGGGGTGAGTGGCCTTGGCTGCCACCCTGGGGACAGCTCTCACTGCCTATTACAGGGCAGCCCTCACTTCTCCAGGCCTGCCAGTGAGTGTGACAAAAGGGAGGGAATCACTTTGTGCTGACAAACGCCCTTTCCTGCTCTGTGCTTTGTTTTGGGTTTAATTCCCTTTACTTTTCCCTGCTGTCCCCATCAGCCGTGCTGCTGCTGCTGAGACAGGGAAATTGGGTTGATATTCACCTTTACCATTGCCATCTCCAGCCCTGGTGTGAGCATGGGAGCTCTTGGAGAAGCTGTCTGATCCCTCAGTATATTGCAACATGTTCTTACAAACAGGACAGAGAGAGAGAGCCTGATACCTGCAGCACTTAAAAATACAGTTATCAATCACTGTGGAGTGAAGGTTAGTGAACCATAGCAGATTTGTGTTTATCCTCAGGTCTCTGTCACTGCCACCAGCTCTTGTTACAAAGATAGAAACAAAGAGTGCTGGATTTATCTTGCTTTGGCTTTATCTTCCCTGGCATTTTGGTGCAGGATTAGGACTGGCTATTCAATATAGTGTGTGTGTGTGTATATTCAATATAGTGTGTGTGTGTATATATATTATATATATTCATACATATATGTAGGGACTGGGGGAAGGCAGAGAAGATGCCCATGGCAGTGGACTGGATTACTTTTTTGCCCCTTTTAAATGCAAGTTTCTCCCCATCCTAATCTATTTAATCTATTCTTGAATGTGCAGTTTATCTGCACACAGAAGGGGACTGACACTGCCCAAGTGCTCAGTTGCAGCTGAGACCATTCTTGGTATTTCCAACCTCTTTGCAGTTAAGATTTCAGTTAGAAAATTGGCAATGTGGGGGCCTCAGAGAATGCAGGAGAGCCAGCTGGGTTTCCTAGGAAAGGCCCATCCCACTCCTCAGATCCAGCTCATCTCCTGGAATAGCAGTGTGTGCCCCTCTGGCTCCAGCTAGAGTGAGGCAGCAAGGAATCAAGCTATTCATTAAATCTCTAAAGCAAATCAAGAGCCAGTTTGAGCAAATAATTGTTAAATGTTTGATGTGCACGTGTTCCCTCTGTGTCTGCTTTTTTGCTTGTTTTTAACTGGTTTTTGTTCCAAATTCACTTGCTACTGTGTATTGTTTGAGGTAGAAGAAAAGGTGGCATCTAAAATATGTAATCCTCACCAGTCTTTTCAAGGGATTGTGGTCAACAGTGTGTAAGAAATGCATTCTGTGTAGAAATGGAACAAGAGAGCAGCCGATAGCATTGCATCTTGTTTTTAACTAAGCTTCAGTGTCTATCCACTGAGAAAGGCCCCAGCTGGAGCTTAGCAGCACAGCTGAACTTTTTAAAGAGAAAGAGAAAATCAGGGCTGTGGGGTTTTTGCATGCATCCTCTCAAGGCTTTGTGACCAAATGTTCTGCTTTGCTTCCAGTAATTTCCTCTGATCCTTACAGAGGGAGTGTGAGCAATAGTAAATAACTTGTGTCTCTGCAATGGGCTGTTCATGGAGCTGGAAAGCAGTGTGAGAAGGAGTTTGAGTCCCAGCAATCCATGCTGAATTGTGGTGCATTTAAATGGAAAAATCAGGATCATGGCAAATCCCAGTGTGTATTTCTAAACCTCCTGTGGGAACTGGATCTGCTTCTTTCCCACAGTGCCCAGAGCCTCCCTCTGCACCAGGCTGACAGCAAGTGAGCAAAGCTGGTGCTTAGCTCATAAAGCTGTCCTCTCCCGCCCAAAACATCTAATCACAGAGCTGCACATCATTTCTTCTCCTCCACAGCACAGTACACCCTGCCATCTTTGGAGCTTCCCAGCATTCTGCTTTTCAGCCATTAAAATCACCAATGGTTTGGGTTCAAAGATGCCCTGCTTGGCTTTGTAGATGGCAGTTCTGCATCTAAACAGCAAAAATTAAACTTAGCAGGAGAGATAAACACTGTGACAATTAGGCAGGTTTCTGGGCATGCTGATCCTGCAGAGCATCAAAGTCCACTTGCAAAAGTGAGTGTGGTTATTAAACTTCACCACGTGCTGAAGCATTTCTCAGTTCATTCTCAGCAAGCTGCTCCAAGGACAGCTTGCTGCCAATATATTCCCTCCTTGCTATCCCCAGGCATCAGGAACCTCAGGGTTAACATCTAAGAGCTGCTTTTTGCATCTACTGACCAGCTCTGAAATTCTTCCAGTCTTCTCTGAGGAAAAAAAGCCTTCCAGCTGTAATAAAGTGTGTGTTGTATGGGGCATGGCTTCCTCTGCCTGCCTGAGCAGGGTGGCTGGTGGAAAGAAGAAATTAATTACCGTGTGCGACTTTGTCCCCAACTGAAGCCCAACTCTGGCAAACAGATGCCTGGCATGTTAATTCACTGTATCACATTGAGCCTTGAGTTTCAGTTCTCTGTGAAAGGTTTTATAATTCATATAACCTGAAATAATTTACACCTAATTAGATTTTGTCAACTGAATAATGTCATCTCATACTGCTTCTGCAGAATAATTTAAGCAACTTTATTTTATCCTCAAAATAGTTGTAAATGTCACATTAATTTTGTTGACACTAGCACCTTATAGGAAAGTCAACCAAACAAACATATGATGGGCTTTTCCCACTGAGCACAGCCCAGGGATGGACATCTGCTCCCTGATATCCTGTATGGGCTGTGAGACCAGACTTTGTGATAAAAGGGGCAAAACCTGCTATGTCAGAGATCTGGAGATATTCACATCCCTGGGATAATGCAGGTGCTGCCTGCATTAAAGATATTAATTTATGCTTTTCCTGTTAAAAAGGAAAATAAAATTTAAAAATACAAAACGATCTGCACTCAGGTGTGCTTGTAAAACAGAAGGTAAGAATTATCTAGAGTTATATTTGTTATGTGGTTATTTCTTTTATTGAAATTCTTGAAACTGTGTGGGTTGGTATTGACTGGATTGTCCTGGGCTAAATCAATATGGTCTGTTTGCCATATTCAAATTAGGGTAGATAATGAACATGTAAGTGAAGGATTCAAGATGTTGTAATAGCTTTTGGAAAGGGATTAAATGTTGCAAAAAAATTAAAGCAACTGTGATAAAATGTACCTTCTGTGATTTCTGTGAAGTGCCATGCAAAGCTCCTTTCACATCTGTGACATTGGAAATTTGAATCCTATTTTTTTTAAGGAAATTGTTAGTGTATATTTACAGCTAAATGACTGATACAGAATGGGGAGGGGGAAGTTTCACAGTGCCACTGCCTTGGCCCCTGCTGCTCACATTGGATTTCTCATGTTTCCTGGTAGTTTGTTTTATTTTGGTTTGGTTTGGTTTTTTTTCATGTTTCCTGGCCTGTTTGTTTTACTGCTCTTCACAGTTGCCACAATGCCAGAGCAGAAGCATTTACTCATTTTTGAAAAAGAAGGGACACATTGTAATGAAGGATCCCAGGAAAACAAGTCCAAGGACTAGATTGCATTCATTTGGAAAGTACTGATGTGTGCTTGGGGAGGCAAATCCAGATCTCATTTACCAAGTGGCAAAACACCTGGTGTAGTCTGCAAAATTAAAGTGTGGTTGGGGATAACCTGGACTGTTGGATAGCAGAAGGGTGAGGTGGAGGATGCTCAAGGTTGATTCAAACCTGGTTTGAGTCAGATTTCATTTGCCTTCATCCAAGGCAAGCAGGGAAAGCATCTACATTCTAGTGTGTATATTAAAGAAAACAACTTTGCAAACAGATTTCAAGATAGGCACTGCTCAGGCAAAATTCTGCCCTCTTTGCCAGGAGACTTCTGGGTTCCCCCTATTTATGTTGCAATATTTGGGTTCTGCTGCCTTCACACAGATGCTACAAATTCCTCTAACTGCTGCCTTAGCTGGAAGCCAGCAGGGCATCAGGGCAGATCCTGGTGCAGAACCAAACTTCTCTGTCTCCCTGAAAGAACTGCAAAATTCCATTTCTCCTGGGAGAAGATTATTTTAGACACAGAACCAACCTGGGGTAAAACCCCCACGCCTTTGATCACACAGTCTGGTGTTTTACATCCATTGCCTGGAGGAGATTTATGTCCATTAACTCGTGTTGGAAATAAAGCCTCTCTGATAGAATGTCTTCATTATTGATTTACAGCCTTCCAGGTACTGCAAGACTTACTGTGCCCAGATAGAAGCTGTTCTAAGGCTTGATTTTTTATCCTTCTGCTTCTAAAAGTAACACTTTATTTTCCTTTGGTGTTTCTTTCATCTCTCAGCTCCAGCCACAAGTCTCCTTAGAGGTGCCTGGGACATGACTATTGGTATCTTGTGTAATTCACATTTTTAGTGCCCAATCCCACTGGCAGCAGTTGTGACCTGGACTGACTGGGATGCAGATGTGATGCTCTGGTGCCAGCATATGAGTTGTTGTGGCAGTAGACACAGACAGACCATGTTCAGAGCCATCAGGTCCTGAAAAATTTCCAGAAGAGCTGAGGAGGTGTTGACATCAAGGAATTTACATTTAGATATTGTAATAGGTCAATTCAGGGCCCTGCAGTAGCCACCAAATCCCCCCCACTTTGATGTGCTGAGCCAGGGGTGTTGTATTAATAGTGCTGTTTAAAAAACCCAAAACAAACCACAAACAAGCCAAATACACACAAAAAGAGTGGAATATGCAAACTGAGGAATTTGATATTGGAATATGATACTGAGGGTTTTTTACAAAGAAGTTGATCTGTGCTAAAACTCAGGTTTCTCATGTTGAGCACATTTTGGCTATAAAGCTAATTATCATACAGAATTTGAAATGACTCCCTCCTAGTTCATGTCTGGGTACCAAAGGAGTCCTCATTCTGTTTTGGAGTGGATAAAATCCTCCTCTTGGAAGCATTTGTTTATCATATTACAGCTTCACACGAGCCCAGCTGAAGCCTGACCCGATGTTAAGTGTCTGTGGTAGATTTCATTACATCCATATACTGGAAGTCCTGCCAATATACTGGCAGCAAAATCCTAGTGGAAAATAAATGGCAATAAAAGAGAGAAATGATGGGCTGTGTGAGTGGTGAGGAGCAGAGCTTTATTGAGGCTGGACAGCCCTGGAGATGTCACTTGGCACCGAGACACGAGCTTAAGAGAGAGCGAGTGAAAGCTGATATTGGAGTAACGACTCTGTGGCACAGGCAGGGGAATAATTTAATTAATTGCACCGAAATTTCTTTGATGAATAGTTATGTGGTGATAAGTATGAGGTCGAACAGTAGAAGGAGTTTCAGATTTTAATGGGCCAGCACAGCTGCAGGTTTGGAAGTGTTCCCATGTTGTTATTTTTGCCCTCCGTGCCTGTGCTGCCCGTGCCCAGCCAGGCTCAGCCTTCCCCTGCCCCGGGCAGGGAGGGGGGAGCTGGCCACAGCCACTTGGCTCAGGTAGCCCCTTTGAAATCAATGCCAGATAGAAAGGAAATTGTAGGATGGTTTCTTTATGAATCCTGCATTTTTCTCCGATGATGCTTTTAACAGGGCCTCTGCTGCAACAGTTGTATGAAGATTTTTAATAAAACTTTTCTGGTCTCCAGAGGAGGAGGCATGCCTTTGTGGTTGGAGAGCTAGAGGAAAGGGAACAATGCAACCCAGCTGGAATTTGAACATTAATCCTGTGATTCCTGGGCTGTTTTTTCAGACAGATCAATTTCTCCTGGCTGTAACCAATCTGCAGCCATTTCCTCACAGTCCAGGGCTCCATTTACCATCACTTGGATGCTGCAGCTTGACAGAACCTCCTGCCTTCATAGCAGTGCAGCTGTAAATATCACCTGCCTGCCTCCACTGGCAGCTATGGTTTACCAGGATTTCTCTGAGAAATTAGGGGTGAGAGCTGTGGGTGGTGCTGGCTGGCTGGCTGCAAGTTGGATTTAGTGCTCCTCTGTCCAGCCAGCTCTGCATGAGAGCTCAGTGAGCTCTGTGGTCAAGGCTTGGGCAGAAGCTCCATGGCAGGAGAGGGCACTTGGGGTGGGCCATGAGGAAGGATTGTGTCCCTGAAGATGATGAGACCCCTGTCCTGTTAACCCAGGCTTGGGGCCAGTCAATCATCTGCCAAAGCAGGTATGAACTCTTCAAACACGATGAAAGAAAATGTAAATAGCTGGTAAGATCTGTCAACATCAAAACATTTTTTCCCAATGCAGTAGAGCTGCACAGACACCCTTGGTTTTGATTTATGTTCTCTTATTGCCTTGTAAAATTTTCCTAATTAGAGTAATAGTGTGTTACTCTCCAGCAGCAGCTCCCCAGCAAGGCTCACACTGTGCTTTGCAAATGTTCATTTATTGAGCCGTGGAGGCTGAGACCCAAATCCCAGCCCTGTCACAGCCTCCCAGAATAACAACCTGGTCTCTCCTTGCAAAATTCCTAAATTGACAGTGGTTTCTCTTGAACTCATGTAGCTTGTGTGAGGCCTCCATAAGGACTTTCCTCCCAGTCTCTCACTGCTCCCCGTGCTTGGTGGATATACAAGAGATTCACCATGATCCTCGCTAGCAGACGTTTGTCCTGCTCTCCCTTCCCTTGATTCATGTGTCTGTGTTTGAAGGTGTGATTTGCTGAGGGGGTCACTGGCAGGATGGCAGGGTCCTGTGGCTGTGGCCCTGGCCAGGGCTGGGAGCAGCAGCGGGGGGAGCGCGCTCCACGCCGAGCCTTGGGCGGGTTCCTCTTTTCCTTCCTGGAACTTTGCCCATCTTATTATGAGTTCTTTAGAGAAATGAAATGCAGCAGTAGCTTGAAGAAATCATGGCCACTTTCCAGCAGTAAAAGAGCTCTGGAGTCAGTATATAAGCTTTCTCCCCTGGTTGCAGTTAGGGAGGCAGTTGACAGTGTAATGGGCTTTTGGAGGGGGCGCGATGGTTTGTGTGTTCTGTTTGATGTTGCAAATACTGAGCCCTGGGGGACAGCAGGAAAAAGGATGTTCTGTTCTTTAGGAAAGGAAAAGATTAACCTGAAATGTGAACTGAAACTTAGGAACTCTGCAGGCCTTAGGTGCACCAGAGATGAGTTTGCTTGCTTTAATGGAAATATCTTCTGTCTTGTAGCAGAGGCTGGCGAGTGTTTTTGCAAGGATTTGGCTGGAGAAGTAATGTGTATGTGTTTATAGAGAAATAAAAGCCACAGCCAGGGCTCAAGTAGGTGAATCTTGAAAGCACAGCAATTCTCTCAAGATGAGTTTCTGACTGGATGCTCTTCAGAGTCAGAAAGACTTGTAACTGCTGTCAGAGAAAGTCTGGAAATCACATGTGGTCAGTGTTTTTCCAGGTGAAAAAGGCTTCTGCTGCATTTCTTCTCTCTCAGTTCTGCCTCCATTTATAAACATTAGGGGATTTCAGAGATGGGGCAGAACATCTACTGCCACTTTTGAAAGTAGTGTAGGGGGGAAAAAATCAAGCCTTTCCTCTGAACCAGGATATTTTTGTCCATTTTTAAATAAATATTACTGCCAACGACATGTGTGGCTTTCATCAGTGGAAGTTGTATTTTCAAATCTTATCTTTACCTACAGATTCAGATATCCCTGTGGGGTCAGGCTTTCCATGTAAGCTCATGCCAGTCTGACTGGGTTCCATCCACACCCTCTTGCTGACATCTTTCTAATACTGCAGCTTGGTAAATGTAATTTGGACAGAGGCTCTGTGGACAATGGGCTTGTCTTTGAGACACCCTCAGTTTTTTACACAGATCACAGAACTTATTTTTCCTCTTTTTTCTCTGCATACCACAAGCCTTAGAGTTTCTTCTCTTTGGGAACAGTCATCAGGATTTTGGGCTGGAGGTCTCTTATAATGTAGGATCCTTTGGATGTTTTTCTTTTATCAGCTTTGTGTGATTCTCCTTGTGGCCTTAAGATCATTTTGTGGAGTGATGAGACAATGATTAATGCTTGATTCAGGGAGACCAATCTTTAGAGAGCACAGATGGGTGAGGCCTTGCATTTACTGGGGTGGGCAATTTATAGAGTTAAGTTCTGCTTCTTAAATGAGATAGACTTTCAGTCACCCAGAAGGACTCCAGGGAATTGGAAAAATGTGATCTCTGGCATTCTCTGCAGTTGTTTTCATTCCATCTCAAAGATTTCTGAGCTTGCAGGAGCAGAGCCCTGAATTTGCAACCTGAAACACAAGATGATTGTCATTTGGTGAGAGGTTCATGGCTTGTTTTTTGTTATGTTGTTTCCACTGTGCTTACAGTTATTGCCAGAAGAGTTGAATGAGTTCTCCTTTAGTGTACAATGATGCCTGAACAACAGGTTCATCCTCTCCAGCAGCTTATTTTTACTGGCCTGTGGTAACCATAACATCAAAGAATGAAAGTACACGAGCACAGTTGTAATTACACAATGGATCTTAATCTGGACTGATATTGTGAGATATGAATCTATGGCACTTTCAAACTGAAAAAAAAAAAAAAAAATCAATAAATAAAACTTCAAGCACTTTCAGTGCTTCAGATAATGGGCATGTTCCAGGATTTAGCACCAGCTCTGGCATCTCTCTCAAAAATTGTATCCTGAGCTTTTACAGCTTGCCTATCCTGCTGGAATTTCCCATTAAGCAGTGAAGCTCTGCTGAGTAAAGGATGATATTCTGATCTTGCAGTGTTTTTCTCTTTTAGGGTAAATGGAGTTTCCAGTTCCACACACTTGTATTTCTCTGAAAGGTAATGGGGAATTTAGAGTCAAATGCAAAGTCACCTGTTTAGTTGAAGTCATTTTAGGCATTCATAACACTCTGTATTTATAGAAAATACTGATTATTTTTACCTATGCTATGCTATTAACACCAGTCCCATTTCTTGTATCAACCTAAGCTTCAGAACAAGTCCAGGTTTTAATCCAGTCACAATATTTAAGCCTCTGGAGGACACAATCTGCAGCTGTTTTATTCTTTCTCTTCTCCTTCCCCTCCACCCCAAATATGTTACACCAGGAAACATAACCAGTTATTTTTCCCTATGGTTTTGTCACATAGTTCCTATATCAGAAATGAGGGGAAAGAGGGGAGTTCACCTCACTGGAAGAGTGAGAATTCATCTCTGCACTCTGTGTAATCAGTGAGATAAAAACCAAACTCCCTCAAAACTCTTTTGGCCACTCAAGTTCAGAGCCTGCTCTCCCTTTCTAGATGGGGTTGCATTTTCTCTATGGGATGAGATGGTGTTTTTCCACTGTTACCTCCTCCCAAGCCTGAATCCCAGAGCCAGGCTTGCCTAAGGTGCCTGGTATCCTGAGAAATTTTTCAAGAACTGTTAGAAATCAGAGTGTAGGGCGTTCCATGCACTTCAAAGTATTCATTAACGAAAATTTGGCTAAAGCAACATCTTAAAATAGAATGTGCAATCAGTGTGCTGGTTCCAAAAAGATTTTTTTCCCCCTTAAATCTCTTAAAATTTATTAGGTGGGCATGAGCAAAAAGGTTGTCTCCAATAAAAAACTGGCTTTGTAATGATTAGCAGGGGCCCTGTATAATTTAAGATATTCTTTACAGTTTATAAATACGGGCTCATAAAAAGTGTAGATATAAAGAAGCTGTGACTTTAAGTCATTAGAAGCCCAATGGTTTGATAAAATAACAGGAAACAGACAATTTATTATGAGCAATCTCAGTAGCTCTGGATTATCTATAAAACTTTTATGGCCCTCCCCAAGTGGCAAGAGGCCATAAAACTTGCCTGAATGAGGGACTTGTTAATTTACTTGTTAAAGCAAATTAAAAATTTATAAGTGCTTTTAGGTAAATGAGATCTTCTCTCATTGCTGCCCTTGCGGGCTGGGGAGTCCTGGGAGGAAAGAAGTGGTTGTGCTCAAACATCACAGCAGAACAATAAAAGCTATTAAATTGGTTCAGTTTATTACTAGAGAGCCAGGCAGCTGTTGCCATGGTTTGCTGGAAGATGCCAGAGGTTGACAGCATGGCATTTCTGTGGCCTTAGAAAAAAAAGGAATAACTCTGCCTTTTCACCCACCCTGCAGCTCCTCCTGTGCCTCGATGCTTTTCCTCTTTTCTCAAGTAGTTTTCATGTAGAGCTCTCAAAGCCAGTCCTCAGCCTGTCACAGAAACATCAACATCTCCTTCCATCCTTATTATTTGTAAAATACCTTTATGAACAACAGCAAAAGCTTCCCATTTCTTAACCAGGATGCTTAACAGAAAATTAAGTTTTAATTTGATTCAATGCTCCTGCTGTAACTAAACACAATAGTGAGGAAGAAGGGCCTGGTAAGGAAAATAGGGTTTTGGTCATCTTTGAGCAGTCTTTGAAAGCTGTTTAAATGGATTGGAGAAGTGTTTCTCCAAATCACTTCAACAACAGTTTCTTACAGCAGATGAGTTCCAGCTGTGGAAGCATCATGAGGAGTTACACTTGGTCCCTGCAGCTCCAACTCAGGAAAAAAACTACTAAAAAGGAAAATTTCTATTGAAAACTCTTAAGATTTAGAAAGAGACCTGTTTCAGGTAAGATATTGAATGAGGAGAGATCTAAATCAAGGTGCAGTGAACTAAACAAAGCCTCTCCTGAACAGTTCTTCTGTAAATTGTGTCTGTACTTGTAAGTTCTTCTGTTCAGGAAATATCTTTTACAGATCTGATATAATTTAGAAGTTAACAGAACTTCCAGGAGGGAAATAGCAACATAAATTCAAAAGGTTTTTGTTGAGAACACTTCAGGTGATCATTTCAGATATTTTCAGGTGTCTCAAGCCTGGCACCCAGAAGTGAACCTGCCTGACCAGGCATTTGGCTTAATGCAGGCCACATCTTTCAGTACCCATTTCATCCTTATATATCTCATTTAATGCTCATCTTGCATCAGGGTGATTTATATGATTCTCTATTTCTAAATAGATATTGCAGGAGTTTCCCTTCAGAATGGGAAATAATAAGTGTGTGGATTACATGGAGAAAGTCTGGAAGTGTGGTCTGCAAGAGAGGCTTGAAGGAATTGGGGCAATTTAGTTTTAAAAGAGGGAGAGGAGTAGAGATGCTGATTACACTCTTCAAGCTCAGGAAGGTGCTGCAGAGAGCAGGGAAATGTGTTGTGCAGACCCATGATGGGTGGGACAAGGTGATGCTGCAGGCAGGAGCTGCACTGGGCTGCAGTGAAGGTGAGTCCTGCAGGGAGGGCAGTGCACCAGTGCAGCTGCAGGGCTCACTGCAGGGCTCACTGCAGGGCTCACTGCAGCAGGTTTGGGCTGGCTCATCTCAGTCCTGCCTGTCAGCAGGGCTGCAGGGACCCTGGTCCCCCTGGGCTCATGGGGCTGGGGAGCTCCGTGGGTCTGCACCTTCCTCTGCTCTGTGATTTTATAGTGCTGAGGCTCCCCAGCACTCACACTGCACTGGGGAAGCTGAGGGCTCAAATACTTCAGGCAGTGCTGCCCCAAAATCTTTATTTCCCATGTGGTTCTGCAAGGAGAGACAGATGTTTAGCAGGATGCTTTTCCTTCACGCTGCTAGACCAAACAAAAGCTTCCAATCTCCAGGAATTCAAGTGCAGCAATTGTAGTATTCTGGCACTTCCATTACTCAATACTTGTATTATAAATATTTCATGGAAAAACTGAATCATAAAAGTATTATTTTTGTAGTGTGCCAAGAGTAGATCCAGGCACTTGGAGCATAAAAAGTATGAAAGTCACATTTTAATATTGTGCTCTCCTCACTAAATACAGTGCTAGCCTGAAACTTCTGACATATAAAAATAAGGGAAAGCCTCCAAGGTATATTAATGGTGGTTATAGAGCTAATGGTTACATGGCAAACTCCCAGTACAGTCATTTCAGTGTGCACATTTCTCTGAAGCAGATATGACTGGCTGGAAAGGTCTCTTGAAATCCCATCTGGCATCTCCTGGGACCCCACTTCAGCCATATTTCACTGCCCCAAAAGTGGATATAAAATGAGCCAGGAGCTCACTGTCTTTCAGTGAGGTTACACCCCTGCCTCTGCTCAGCACATCAGAAACTCCCAGCCCTAATCCCCAAAATTCATAGTGATGACAGTGCTTGAAGTCAAAGAAATAATCTTTCATGGCCTTTCTTACCTAACTACTGTTCTGGTTCCAGACTTTGGAAACACAAATTCCAAATAGGTTTGTGGGTGTTCTCAGCCTCTTTGGATCTGGCCTTAAACCTGTAATAGCCTATTTAGAAAAAGGAAAAAAGCAAGTACTGAGGCAGAGCCAGCTTTGTTCAGGGCAGCCTTGGAGAGGGGCACAGGCACTCAGAGTGGGCTGTGACAGGCATGGGAGGTATTTTTGCTGTAGGTGGTCTGTGATGGAAATTTCTATGGAAATATGCAATTATTGTTGGAAGTGTGTTGAGCCCAGGACATTATTTCTCGTGTGATTTAGAAGGAGGGAAATGGAACAGGTAATACCCCTTGGTAGGGCAGCAGGCTGCAGGTAGAAGCCCCAGGTTCATGGCCCTGTTTCTCCTGACTTGAAGCAGTAACCAGAAAGGCTCTTGTTCTACTTAACTGCAGCACAAACATTTCTTGGTGCACCATGAAATCCCTGCTGAACCCCACAAAGTGAATCCAGCAGGCAGAGTCCTGCAGCTGGCTCCTTCCCTAAATCTATGTTTTCTCAAGGCTTTTTTCAATGTTTATTAGTTTAGCCTTGCAATTCCATGTTTACATAAATTACATGATTAAAAGCAAAACAGGAACCTGGACAGAATGTGGTTTCTGGTAAAATCATTCCCAGTTCCTTGCTAACTTAACCCTTTTGAAAACCAGAGCCACTTAGGGAGGTGCTTACGTGTTTAATGAACAGGGAGCCTGTGTTCCAGCCCTGCAGGGAGGTGTTGGGAGTTATTCCCCAAGATATTTATTTATTGGCTTCATTCCTACAGTAGCCAGGCGATGACAACAAATATTGAATAACATCAGCCTCTTGCTGCACCCTGGGAGCCAAGAGAAGGACTTGCCTCGGTTTAATTTAAATTATAACCTGCTAAATTGGGGGAAACCTGCAGAAAAATTCATTCAGCAGTTCTAAGCTGCATATCTGAAGAGGGAACACAGGAATTAGCTTGTATGGGCACAGAGATTTTTTTATAGCAACTAGTGTTTGCATGGGTAGAGCTTTGATGAATACTACCCCATGTTCTTATCACAGATGAGCAAATGAAATATAAATTAGAGGCTCATAAATATAGGATTCCCCCATCCTTTGAAGAACTTTATTTCCATATGGTTTGCATGAGAATGCTTTCATTGATTTAAAAAATAAATACAGTTTATTTTTGCTGGGTTGTAAGTAATGTGTAAGGCACAACATTTTATATAGGTGTCCTTTATCTAAAGTAGCTAAAAAGGCACATGAGGTCTGTGAGGAGTTAATTCCTGTGTTCTAAATGAAAATGGAATTAGAGAATGAATTCCCCTCTAACATCTCCACTCGGGGTGCAGATCAAAGCCATCATAGGAGTGAATTTATGTCTGATAGTGTGGACGGTTTCAATGCACACTGGCGAAATACCATGCTGATTGCTGATTGAAAACAGTTGTTAATTCTCTACTTCACTAAATTCAGAGTGGAAAAACTTTCCTTAATAAAGAACAGATTGAAGAGAACCAAGACCTTACTGTGTGGAAATTAATGGCAGATGCATATACTGGTAGTTAAAATGTTTCATTAGATGTTAATGTCTTGCTGTGTTTTTAATTGTTCAGAAATTAGCCTCTAGAATATTAAAACCATCTGTTTGTTATCATGATGAAACAGAATACTTAAATAGTTATTAATTTTGTAGGCTTTTTTTTTTCCTTGTCTGCAAAACTTTGATCTGTTGAGATTTCAATGGATGCTGGATGCAAAAGTGAAAAACAATTTTAAAACACCTTGGTGCCCCAAATGTCAGCATTTGCTGCCTGCCACCCATATTTTGCATGCCTGCTTTATTTCACAAATTATTATTCACCAAGGAGAAGCTGACGTTTTTTAGGGCATGGAAGAAGCGTGCTGATGCTTGCTGAGCCTGTATAATGGTTGATTAAAACTGTAATATGGTATTTTCTCACATGCTGATACCTAGTTTTTAAGTCTTGTGGGTCATTTTAAAGCCCAAATATTTAAAAGCATGGAAAGGGTTCCATGTTGATCCATCAGCACAGGGCTTTGTCTTCCTCCATTTCCAATTATTTACAACTATTTAATTTAATTTTTTTTTTTTTATTAGGGCTGAATTTTGGGGAAGTTGGGGGTTGACAGTTATTTGGGTTGTAATTTCTGATGAGTTCTTTAATCATATAAATGAACAATGATGGGCTCCTGCAGGCCCTAATTCAGGTAAATTTACCTCTTTATGAGAGCATACATTGAATCTATTTCTGACATAACAGCAGAGATAAGCTCAGATTTTTTCTCAGCTGAGGTGAATTTAACTAAGTGCTGAAGTGCTGTGTGCTGGGGAGGCTGTAACATGTGTGTACACACAGCTCTCCAGTGTGAAGAGCACAATTTATAATACATTTTGTAATGCTTGTTATATGTGACTTAAGTGTGAAAATTTATTCAGCAAGTCTAAACATTACTTAGAGAGCCATTAACATATCTTTCCAAGTGATTTTTGACCTTTTTCTGAATAAGCACTTTGCAAATTATTAAATGCCAGGATGAGGATTAATTCAAGTAACTGTAATTTGATAGTAGTCCTCTATTATAGATTTTTTTGCACTTATCTTGAAACAATAATAAGGCTCCACTTACCTAATATATGACTATGTTTTCAAGATGGATAAGCTTAGTACAATTTTAAAGCATAGAAAAGAGAAGTTGAATTAGGGGTTTTTTTTTGTATAGGGTACAGAAACAGTCTATCAAATATTTTTGATGGACACCCAGTTCCCTGAATGGTTTCTGCATCCCTTGAAGTTGGTGGCAATCCTGGGACTCTGCACAGGGACAAGTTACACTGGCTGGCAGAATGATTTTCTGGAAATGAAGATGGTTTTGGATTTGGACTGAGGCAAGAGCTCATCAGATCTATCAAGCATTAAATCACCTGTGGTCATTCTTGACAGGGGACAGACTACAAGATCGGTCAGTTTTGGTTTTGGTGGTTTTTTAGGTTTTTTTGACATTTACAAACATGAGGACTCATTATTTCAATGGGCAAAAGTAGTCCAAGGTGAAAGCACGGTACTGGAATATATTTTACATTATTGCTTAGGATGAGGGAGGAAGGGAGGTATGCAAAAAGTAAAATGAAAATACAAAATGCTGGGATGCTGAGTGTGTTCAGACCTTCCCTCTGACAGGCTGGGGGTGCATCACAAGTGTTCCCCCAGTGGCACCTTGCCATCTATCAGAAGTAATCCAGATTTCAACAACTTCTACAA